>NC_067478.1:48580680-49258180 GCF_947179515.1 Apodemus sylvaticus | reverse complement strand
TCTCTATCTTTGTTGCTAAGATGTCTTTCTTGTATGCAGTAAAATGATGGCTCCTGTTCACATATCCAGACTCTTTACCTGTGTCCTTTTATTGGGGAATTGAGTACATTGATGTTGAAAGATATTAAAGACAAAGGATTGTTAGCTCCTGTTAAATTTGTGGTTGGAGGTGGTATTATGTGTGTGCAATTTTCTGCTTTTGGGTTTGTTGTGAGATGATTAATTTCTGTGTTTTCTTGTTTCCTCCTTGTCTTGGAGTTTTCCTTCTAGTGTCTTCTGAAGAGCTGGATTAGTAGACAGATATTGTTTAAATTTTGTTTTGAAATTCAATATATTGGTTTTTTCATGTTTGGTGATTGAGAGTATTGCTGGGAATAGTAGTCTCAGCTGACATCTGTATTCTCTTAGGGTCTGCAAAGATCATTGGGCTTTTAGAGACTCTGTTGAGAAGTCTTGTCTAATTCTGATAGATCTGCGTTTATATGTTATTTGGCCTTTTTTCCTTACATCTTCTAATATTCACAAGCCAGAAATAGTTGTCAGGAATAGTCTATTACTCCGTTTCTTTTTTTTTTAATTTTCTATATTCTTTGTTTACATTTCAAATGATTTTCCCTTATCCAGTTCCCTCTCCCCATAAGTCCCATAAGCCCACTTCCCTGTGTCCATTCCCGAATCAATCCCCTCCCACAGCTCTGTCCTGAAATCCCCTACAATGCTACACCAAGCCGTTCCAGGACCAGGGACATCTCCTTCCTACTTCTTGAGAATGATTTGATATGTGAGTTGTGTTTTGGGCATTCAGAGCTTCTGGGCTAATATCCACTTCTCAGTGACTGAATTCCATGTGGGTTCTTTTGTGAATGAGTTACATCACTTAGGATGATATTTTCCAGTTCCAACCATTTGCCTAAGAATTTCATGAATTCATTGTTTTTAATTGCTGAGTAGTATTCCATTGTGTAAATATACCACATTTTCTGTATCCATTCCTCCATTGAGGGACATCTGGGTTCTTTCCAGATTCTGGTTATTATAAATAAGGCTGTTATGAACATAGTGGAGCATGTGTCCGTATTGCATGCCGGGGAATCCTCTGGGTATATGCCTAAGAGTAGTAGAGCAGGGTCCTCTGGAAGGGGCATGCCCAGGTTTCTGAGGAACCACCAGACTGATTTCCAGAGTGGTTGTACCCACCAGCAATGGAGGAGTGTACCTCTTTCTCCACATCCTTGCCAACACCTGCTGTCTCCTGAGTTTTTAATCTTAGCCATTCTGACTGGTATGAGGTGAAATCTCAGGGTTGTTTTGATTTTGCTTTTCCCTAATGACTAATGATGTTAAACATTTCTTAAGGTGCTTCTTGAAATTTCTTCAGGTGAAAATTCTTTGTTTAGCTCTGTACCCCATTTTTAATAGGATTATTTGGCTCTCTGGAGTATAACTTCTTGAGTTCTTTGCATATATTAGATATTAGCCCTCTGTCGGATGTAGGGTTGGTGGAGATTTTTTCCAAATTTGTTGGTTGCTGTTTTGTCCTTTTGACAGTGTCCTTTGCCTTACAGAAACTTTGTAATTTTATGAGGTCCCATTTGTCAATTCTTGATCTTAGAGGATAAGCTATTGGTGTTCTGTTCAGGAAAATTTCCCCTGTTCCCAAGTGCTCAATGCTCTTCCCCAGTTTCCTTTCTCTTAGTTTCAGTGTGTCTGGCTTTATGTGGAGGTCCTTGATCCATTTGGAGTTGAGCTGAGTACAAGGAGATAAGAATGGATCAATTTGCATTCCTCCACATGCTGACCCTCATTAGAACCAGCACCATATGTTAACAAGACTATCTTTTTTCCATTGGATGGTTTTAGCTCCTTTGTTGAAGATCAAGTGACCATAGGTATGTAGGTTCATTTCTGGGTCTTCAATTATATTCCATTGATCTACCTGCCTGTTACTGTACCAATACCATGCAGTTTTTAACACTATTGTTCTGTAGTACTACTTGAGGTCATGGATACTGATTCACCCAAAATTTCTTTTATATCCTGGGTATTTTTTTTTTATTCCAGATGAATTTGAGAATTGCTCTTTATAACTCTATGAAGAACTGCGTTGGGATTTTGATGGGGATTACATTGAATCTGTATATTGCTTTTGGTAAGATGGCCATTTTTGCTATATTAATCCTACCAATCTACGAAAATAAAAGATATTTTTTCTATTTTCTGAGGTCGTCTTCAATTTGCTTCTTCAGAGACATGAAGTTCTTGTCATACAGATCTTTCACTTGTTTGGTTAGAGTCACCCCAAGATACTTTATACTGTTTGTGGCTATTGTGAAGGGGGTCATTTCCCTAATTTCATTCTCAGCCTGCTCATCCTTTGAGTAAAGGAAGGCCACTGATTTGCTTGAGTTGATTTTATAACCTGCCACTTTGCTGAAGTTGTTTATCAGCTGTAGGAGTTCTCTGGTGGAGTTTTTTTTGGGGGGGGTGGGGGGTCACTTAAGTATACTATCATATCATCTGCAAATAGTGATAGTTTGACTTCTTCCTTTCCAATTTGTATCCCCTTGACCTCCTTATGTTGTGGAATCACTCTAGCTAGAAATTCAAGTACTATATTGAAAAAATATGGAGAGAGGGGGCAGCCTTGTCTAGTCCCTGATTTTAGTGGGATTGCTTCAAATTTCTCTCCATTTACTTTGATGTTGGCTACCTGTTTGCTGTATATTGCATTAACTATGTTTAGGCATGGGCCTTGAATTCCTGTTCTTTCCAAGACTTTTAGCATGAAAGGATGCTGAATTTTGTCAAATGCTATTTCAGCATCTAATGAAATGATCATGTGCTTTTTTCCTTTGAGTTTATGTAGTGGATTGCACTGATGATTTTCTATATATTAAACCATCCCTGCATCCCTGGGATGAAGCCTACTTGATCATGGTGAATGATCTTTTTGATGTGTTCTTGGATTGCGTTAGCAAGAATTTTATTGAGTATTTTTGTGTCAATATTCATAAGGGAAATTGATCTGAAGTACTCTTTCTTTGTTGGATCTTTGTGTGGTTTTGGTATCAGCATAATTGTAGCTTTACAGAACGCATTGGGTAATGTTCCTTCTGTTTCTATTTTGTGGAATAGTTTGAAGAATATTGGTATTAGGTCTTCTTTGAAGGTCTGATAAAATTCTACACTAAAACCATCCGGTCCTGTGCTTTTTGTGGTTGGAATACTTTCAGTGACTCCTTCTATTTCTTAGGGCTTATATGATTGTTTAGATGATCTATTTGATCCTGATTTAACTTTGGTATTTGGTATCTGTCTAGGAAATTGTCCATTTCCTCCAGATTTTCCAGTTGTGTTGAGTATAGGCTTTTGTGGTAGGATCTGATGATTTTTTGAATTTCCTCAGTTTCTGTTGTTATATCTCCATTTTTATTTCTTTTTTAATATTTTTATTTTCTATATTCTTTGTTTACATTCCAAATGATTTCCCCTTTCCCAGATCATCCCTCCCCATATGTCCCATAAACCTTCTTCTCTCCATCCATTCTCCAATCACCTCCCTCCTTTTTCTCTGTCCTTACATTCCCCTCCAATGCTAGATCAATTCTTTCCAGGATCAGGACCCTCTCCATACATCTTCATGGGAGTCATTTGTTATGCGATTTGTGCCTTGGGTATTCAGGGTTTCTGGGCTAATTAATATCCACTTATCAGAGATTCCATTCCATGTGTATTCTTTTGTGATTGGGTTACCTCACAGGATGATATTTTCCAGATGAAACCATTTGCCTAACAATTTTGTGAATTCATTGTTTCTAATAGCTGATTAGTATTCCATTGTGTAAATATACCACATATTCTGTATCCCTTCCTCCATTGAGGGACAGCTAGGTTTTTTCCAGCTTCTGGCTATTATAAAAAAGACTATGAACATAATATAGCATGTGTCTTTATTGCATGCTGGGGAAACCTTTGGGTATATGCCCAGGAGAGGTATAGCAGGGTCCTCTGGAAGTGTCAAGTCCAGTTTTCTGAGGAACCACCAGACTGATTTCCAAATTGGTTGTACCATCTTACAGCTCCACCAGCAGTGGAGGAGTGTTCCTCTTTCTCCACATCCTCACCAACACCTGTTGTCTCCTGATTTTTTGACCTTAGCCATTCTGACTGGTGTAAGGTGAAATCTCAGGGTTGTTTTGATTTGCATTTGCCTAATGACTAATGATGTTGAGCACTTCTTAAGGTGCCTCACGGCCATCCGAATTTCTTCAAGTGAAAATTCTTTGTTTAGATCTGTACCCCATTTTAATAGGGTTATTTGGTTCCCTGGGGTCTAACTTCTTGAGTTCTTTGTATATATTGGATATTAGCCCTCTATCAGATGTAGGGTTGATGAATATCCTTTCCCAATTTAATGGCTGCCATTTTGTCCTTTTAACACTGTCCTTTGCCTTACAGAAACTTTTTAATTTTATGAGGTCCCATTTGTCAATTCTTGATCTTAGAGCATGAACTATTGGTGATCTGTTCAGGAACTTTTCCCCTGTGCCCATGTCCTCAAGGGTCTTCCCCAGTTTCTTTTCTATTAGTTTCAGTGTGTCTGGTTTTACATGGAGGTCCTTGATCCACCTGGAGTAAAGTTTAGTACATGGAGATAAGAATGGATCAATTCGATCCATCCTTGTCTCCTTGTACTAAGCTCAAATCCAAATGGATCAAGGACCTCCACATAAAGCCAGACACTCTGAAGCTAATAGAAAAGAAACTGGGGAAGACCCTTGAGGACATCGGTACAGGGAGAAAGTTTCTGAACAGAACACCAATAGCCTATGCTCTAAGAGCAAGAATTGACAAATGGGACCTCATAAAATTACAAAGTTTCTGTAAGGCAAAGGACACCATCAAGAGAACAAATCGGCAACCAACAAATTGGGAAAAGATCTTCACCAATCCTACATCAGATAGAGGGCTAATATCCAATATATATAAAGAACTCAAGAAGTTAGACTCCAGAAAACCAAACAACCCTATTAAAAAATGGGGTACAGAGTTAAACAAAGAATTCTCACCTGAAGAACTTCGGATGGCGGAGAAGCATCTTAAAAAATGCTCAACTTCATTAGTCATTAGGGAAATGCAAATCAAAACAACCCTAAGATTTCATCTTACACCAGTCAGAATGGCTAAGATTAAAAATTCAGGAGACAGCAGGTGTTGGAGAGGGTGTGGAGAAAGAGGAACACTCCTCCACTGCTGGTGGGGTTGCAAATTGGTACAACCACTCTGGAAATCAGTCTGGCGGTTCCTCCGAAAACTGGGCACCTCACTTCCAGAAGATCCTGCTATACCACTCCTGGGCATATACCCAGAAGACTCCCCACCATGTAATAAGGATACATGTTCTACTATGTTCATAGCAGCCCTATTTATAATTGCCAGATGCTGGAAAGAACCCAGGTATCCCTCAACAGAAGAGTGGATGCAAAAAATGTGGTATATCTACACAATGGAGTACTATTCAGCCATTAGAAACAATGAATTCATGAAATTCTTAGGCAAATGGATGGAGCTAGAGAATATCATACTAAGTGAGGTAACCCAGACTCAAAAGGTGAATCATGGTATGCACTCACTAATAAGTGGATATTAACCTAGAAAACTGGAATACCCAAAACATAATCCACACATCAAATGAGGTACAAGAAGAAAGGAGGAGTGGCCCCTGGTTCTGGAAAGACTCAGTGAAACAGTATTCGGCAAAACCAGAATGGGGAAGTGGGAAGGGGTGGGTGGGAGGACAGGGGAAGAGAAGGGGGCTTACGGGACTTTCGGGGAGTGGGGGGGCTAGAAAAGGGAAATCATTTGAAATGTAAATAAATTATATTGAATAAAAAAAAAGAAGAGTACTGAGTAGCAAAGGATGATCAGATAATTTAAAAAAAAAAAAAAGAATGGATCAATTCACATTCTTCTGCATAATGACCGCCAATTGAACTAGCACCATTTGTTGAAAAGGCTATCTTTTTTCCACTGGATGTTTTCAGCTCCTTTGTCGAAGATCAAGTGACCATAGGTGTGTGGATTCATTTCTGGATCTTCAATTCTATTCCATTGGTCCACTTGTCTGTCACTGTGACAATACCATGCAGTTTTTAACACTATTACTCTGTAGTATTGCTTGAAGTCAGGGATACTGATTCCCCCAGAATTTCTTTTGTTGTTGAGAATAGTTTTAGCTATCTTGGGTTTTTTGTTATTCCAGATGAATTTGAGAATTGATTTTTCTAACTCTGTGAAGAACTGAGTTGGGATTTTGATGGGGATTGCATTGAATCTGCAGATCACTTTTGGCAAGATGGCCATTTTAACTATATTAATCCTGCAGATCCACGAGCATGGCAGATTTTTCCATTTTCTGAGGTCTTCTTCGATTTCCTTCTTCAGAGACCTGAAGTTCTTGATGTATAGATCTTTCACTTGTTTGGTTAGAGTCACACCAAGATACTTTATATTTTTTGTGGCTATTGTGAAGGGTGTCATTTCCCTAACTTCTTTCTCAGCCTGCTTATCCTTTGAGTATAGGAAGGCAACTGATTTGCTTCAGTTGATATTATAACTAGCCACTTTGCTGAAGTTGTTCATCAGCTGTAGGAGTTCTCTGGTGGAGGATTTCGGGTCACTTATGTAGACTATCATGTCATCTGCAAATAGTGATGATTTGACTTCTTCCTTTCCAATTTGTATCCCCTTGACCTCCTTATGTTGTCTAATTGCTCTAGCTAGAACTTCAAATGCTATATTGAAAAGATATGGAGAGAGAGGACAGCCTTGTCTAGTCCCTGATTTTAGTGGGATTGCTTCAAGTTTTTCTCCATTTAGTTTGATGTTGGCTACCGGTTTGCTGTATATTGTTTAGGTATGGGCCTTGAATTCCTGTTCTTTCTAAGACTTTTAGCATGAAAGGATGCTGAATTTTATCAAGTGCTTTTTCTGCATCTAATGAGATGATCATATAGTTTTTTTCTTTGAGTTTGTTTATGTAGTGGGTAGCATTGATGGATTTCCTTATATTGAACCATCCCTGCATCCCTGGGATGAAGCCTACTTGATCATGGTGGATGATCATTTTGATGTGTTCTTGGATTCAGTTGGCAAGAATTTTATTAAGTATTTTTGCATCAATATTCATAGGGGAAATTGGCCTGAATTTCTCTTTCTTTGTTGGATCTTTGTGTGGATTTGGTATCAGCGTAATTGTGGATTCATAGAACAAGT
The DNA here is from genome assembly GCF_947179515.1 of Apodemus sylvaticus. Lineage (NCBI taxonomy): Eukaryota > Metazoa > Chordata > Mammalia > Rodentia > Muridae > Apodemus > Apodemus sylvaticus. Next base: position 49,250,905 of record NC_067478.1, on the reverse strand, counting down.
TGGGTAGAGTTACCTCTGTTTCTATTTTGTGGAATAGTTTGAAGAGTATTGGTATTAGGTCTTCTATGAAGGTCTGATAGAATTCCGCATTGAAGCCATCTGGTCCCGTGCTTTTTTTGGTTGGGAGACTTTCTATGACCCTTTTTATTTCTTCAGGTGTTATGGGACTGTTTAGATGATATATTTGATCCTGATTTAGTTTTGATGTCAGATATCTGTCTAGGAAACTGTCTATTTCCTCCAGATTCTCCAGTTGTGTTGACTATAGACTTTTATAGTAGTATCTAATGATTTTTTGAATTTCCTCAGTTTCTGTTGTTATATCTCCCTTTTCATTTCTAAGTTTGTTAATCTGTATACTGTCTCTATGCCCTTTGGTTAGTCTGGCTAGGGGTTTAATCTATCTTGTTGATTTTCTCAAAGAACCAGCTCCTCGTTTTGTTGATTCTTTGTATGGTTCTCTTTGTTTCTACTTGATTGATTTCGGCCCTGAGTTTGGTGATTTCCTGCCTTCTACTCCTCCTGGGTGAAATAGCTTCTTGTTGTTCCAGGGCTTTCAGGTGTGTCATTAAGCTGTTAGTGTATGCTCTCTCCATTTTCTTTTTGGAGGCACTCAGGGCTATGAGTTTTCCTCTTAGTACTGCTTTCATTGTATCCCGTAAATTTGGGTATGTTGTGTCTTCATTTTCATTAAGTTCTAAAAAGTCTTTAATTTCTTTCTTTATTTCTTCCTTGACCAAGTTATCATTGAGTAGAATGTTGTTCAGTTTCCACGTGTATGTGGGTTTTCTGTTGTTTTTGTTGCTATTGAAGACCACTTTTATTCCATAGTGATCCAATAGGGGGCATGGAGTTAGTTTGACCTTCGTATATTTGTTGAGGTCTGTCTTGTGACCAATTAAATGATCGATTTTGGAGAAGGTACCATGAGGTGCTGAGAAAAACGTATATTCTTTTGCTTTAGGATAGAATGTTATATATATGTATATATGTTAAATCTAATTGGTCCAAAGCTTCAATTAGTTTCATTGTGTCCCTGTTTAGTTTCTGTTTTCCTGATCGGTCCTGAGGAAAGTGCAGTGTTGAAGTCACCCACAATTATTGTGTTAGGTGCAATGTGTGCTTTGAGGTTTAGTAAAGTTTCTTTTATGAATGAGAGTTCCCTTGCATTTGAAGCATAGATGTTCAGGATTGAGAGTTCTTTTTGTTGTATTTTTCCTTTGACCAGCAAGAAGTGTCCCTCAGAGTCACTTTTGATGACTTTGGGTTGAAAGTCAATTTTATCTGATATTAGAATGGCTACTCCAGCTTGTTTCCTGAGACCATTTGCTTGTAAAAATTATCTTTCAGCCTTTTACTCTAAGGTAATGTTTGTCTTTGACCCTGAGGTGTGTTTCCTGTATGCAGCAAAATGTAGGGTCCTGTTTACATATCCAGTTTGTTAGTCTATGTCTTTTTATTGGGGAGTTGAGTCCATTGATATTAAGAGATAGTAAGGAATAGTGATTATTACTTCCTGTTATTTTTGATGTGATTTTTATATTTAAGTGGTTATCTTCTTTTGAGTTTGATGAAAGAAGGTTACTATCTTACTTTTTCCAGGGTGTAGTTTCCCTCCTTGTATTGGTGTTTTCCATCTATTATCCTTTGTAGGGCTGGGTTTATGGAAGGATATTGTGTAAATTTGGTTTTATCATGGAGTATCTTGGTTTTTCCATCTATGGTGATTGAGAGTTTTGATGTGTATAGTAGCCTGGGCTGGCATTTGTGTTCTCTTAGGGTCTGTATGAGATCTGCCCAGGATCTTCTAGCTTTCATGGTTTCTGGTGAGAAGTCTGGTGTAGTTCTGATAGATAGGTCTTCCTTTATATGTTACTTGGCCTTTTTCTCTTACTGCTCTTAATATTGTTTCTTTGTTTAGTACATTTGAGGTTTTGATTATTATGTGATGTATTTCTGCTCAGGTCCAGTATGTTTGGAGTTCTGTAAGCTTCTTGTATATTAATGGGCATCTCTCTCTTTAAGTTGGGAAAGTTTTCTTCCATAATTTTGTTGAAGATATTTGCTGGCCCTTTAAGTTGTAAATCTTCACTCTCATCTATACCTATAATCCTTAGGTTTGGTCTTCTGATTGTGTCCTTGATTTCCTGGATGTTTTGGTTTACAAGTTTTTTTGCATTTTGCATTTTCTTTGACTGTTGAATCAATGCTTTTTATGGTATCTTCAGCATCTGAAATTCTTTCTTCTGTCTCTTGTATTCTGTTGTTGATATTTGCATCTATGGCCCCTGATTTCTTCCCGAGATTTTCTATCTCCAAAGTTGTCTCCCTTTGTGATTTCTTAGTTGTTTCTACTTCTGTTTTTAGATCCTGGATGGTTTTTCTCAGTTCCTTCACTTGCTTGTTTGTGTTTTCCTGTAATTAATTCTTTAAGAGATTTATGTGTTTCCTCTTTCATGACTTCTGCCTGTTGACACAATTTCTCCTGTATTTTTAAAGTGATTTTTGTGTTTCCTTTTTATTGACTTCTATCTGTTGACCCATGTTCTCCCAAATTTCTTTAAGTGATTTTTGTGTTTCCTTTGTAAGGGCTTCTACCTTATTCATGTTCTCCTGCATTTCTTTAAGAGATTTATTTATGTCCTTCTCGTGGTCCTCTAATAGCATCATGATATGTGATTTTAAATCCAGATCTTGTTTTTCTGGTATGTTGGGGTATCCAGGACCTGCTGTTGTTGGAGAATTAGGTTCAGATGCTGCTATATTGCCTTGATTTCTGTTAGTAACTTTCCTTTGTTTGCCTTTTGCCATCTGGTTATCTCTGGCATTAGTTGATCCTGCTGTCACTGGCTGGTGCTTGAACCTCCTCTTAGCCTGTAAGGCTATTTCCACACCAACGGATGACTGGGTTTCCCCTGGCACAAATTGCTGATGTGCTGCCCTACGCTTGGGTGCTGTTGGAGCCTTGGTGTGTCTTGCCCCAAACCTCCTGGGCTCTGGCAGTTTTATACCCAAGAATCCCCAGAATCCCAAATGTAAACTATCTTCTGCTGGACAAGTCATACCCCTGCCAAAACACAAGAAAAATCATAGTTAGCTCCTGTGTACAATTTGAAACAGACCCATATCCCACACCTGGGATTGAAACAAAAACATAGTCATATAACATTTCTGTGTTTAAAAGAAACCAAATTTCTCACTGCAAAGCAACACGTTTAACATTCTACTCCCTGATATCTGGCTTTGTCACTCTGGCCATGCACAACACTAACTTCTGGCATGTCTGGGAGTGGAGCCTCACCACGATTAGACCTTTTTGTGTAGCAGTAAATACTTCATTGTGGACCAGAACCCTCCTGAAACACCTTTCTTCCCACTGCTGGAATGTTTGTGGAAGTTCAATGGACTCAAAGCTTCCATCTTGGTGTTTCAGGATGACTATAGAATGGTGGATATCAGAGGTGTACACAATCCATCATGAGACATGTGATGCAAGAAATAATGCTTGTTTGTTATGCTATTAAATCTATCAGCTAGTACTGATAGATTAGAAGTGAAAATATTTTCAATTTTTAAGGTTTTTTATACTAAGACACAGTTTAGAAAAACTCTAACTTTTCTAAAAAGTTCACTTTAAAAGCATATCTCTTCAGTCATCAGTGGGGGGTATTGAGATGGCTGCTTGGCTGAATAGCATAAAAATGCCTTCTGAATAGCTGTAATTTATCTCGACAGATAAAATCTATTCTCACTCTTTAACAAAGAAATCTCTCCATGTAATGAATGAAGATAAAGATTAAGACCCATGTGTACACAAAATGTTGAGGATAAAAAATAGTTCGGGACTCAGTCCTAAATAAGATGGAAGAGCTGCAAACTACCATTTTCTAAGCAAGACATGGACATGGGAACCACAAACTCACAGCAGCTATGCATACTGGCACTTGGTCTACAGGAGCTGGATTCTCCTAACAGCCAGATATGGAGGCAGAAGGGACTCAGAAGGCCTTGCCATATATAGTCCATTTGTTAACATTAGACAGATTGTAAGAGAGGGGAAGCATTAGTATCAAGTTGTATGCTCACTAGTGAGCCCACCAGACTCTGATGATCATCACACAGTTGGCCTTGATTAAACTTCATTAGACATAAGCAAAACTAATGAATACAGGAAAGAGATTGGGGAGGTAATTATAGGGCTGAGAAGGAAACAGCAGAGAATTGATGGAGAGGGACCAGAATACATAGGGGAGATGTATATAGGTATGAATGAAAAAGTTAACAGATTGAAAATATAGCATGGAAACAGAAAATAAATGTCTGAAAAACAATAAATCTTGCTTCACTGTGACCAAAACTAGTTCCATTCCCAAAGACAAATAATTTCATGCTTCTAGCAAATTTTGTGGAACTCAACCATAAATAAATAATGGGCCTCTATTTCTGTTTCTCCACTGATCAGTTTAAAGCACCACTTCTATTATGGCAAGTAGGGAAGACTCTCTCAAGCCCCAATACCACCTCAGAACCATCAACAATAACAGCCTACTAAGTCACTGTCTCTTCATCCTCCTGATTAGATTTCACTAAAATTGTGGTTAAAATAACCAGACACTATTATACTTTTATGAGTATGTAAATAACTGTCTACAGACATGACTGTTAACCTCAGATATTCCCTAACTATAGTCCCGGGAAGCCTCTGCCTCTGGATCCCAGGCTCCTATATTTTATATCCACCCACAGTTCTTTGAGAGAGGATACAAGGAAGGTCATTTTCCAAAAACATGCTCAAGCAGTACTATAATTCCTAAGGAGGAAATACTTTTTTTTCTTAATTTAAAAAAAATCTCCCTTTTCTTTTTTCTCATTCATGTTTTTTTGAGCAATCTATGCCCCCTTTATCCCTGAGTGGATTTTTTTTAATTTGGGTATTATCAGGACTGTTCTTAATAAATCTGGATGTGAGTATTTCCTCCCCCTGGACAATCAGCAAGGCTTTTTATCCAGGAATACAGGTTTTGATATTGATTGATTTTGTCCAGTTTTCTGCTCTTCTGTAAGTTCCCTTTCCAAAGATCTCTTAAACTGAGTTTCTCGTTTCATTTCGAGGTGGTGCTGTGTTTGTTTGATATTTTTGTCAACTTTGCCTTGTGACATGTCTATCTAATGTTAATTAGGAGTATATCACCCTGGAACTCTTTCTTATTATTCTAATACTATGTATTCAGCCTTATCCCTCTGGGTTTTCTTCTATTTATTCATTGTATTTATTTCCCCTTAACCATTTATCTAGCATTTTGTATTCATTGAAATGACCGTTCTATGTGGTCCATACAGGAGGGGTGAACTGAGGGAATCATGCCAATTGAAATATATCACCATATGGTGACTGGAAAGCAAAACCCGTTTGCTTTAGACAAAACAAACAAACAAAAAAATCTCACTTTCTTGTCTCACAATCCTTCCTGATTAGCATGTCCCACCATACTTGGTAAGACTGAGTTTCCATGCATCTAAAAGCTGTTTGTTGTTTCTTTGTTTGTTTGTTTGTTTGTTTGTTTGTTTTCTCATTATCTCCAAAGAATTTTCTGACCTTCTGTAGGGAAGAGTGTTATGCTGAGGGTGAACTTAGTATATCTCCCTTTTAATAAGCTGGTGCTTTGCTATCTACTTCCCAGCTTCCAATTCTCTATTGACATTTCTTACCACCATTACCTCTGTCTCCCTATCATCTGACATCAGATATCATTTATATCTGTTTTAGTCTCTAACTATTTTATCAGATCTTCAAAAAAACAAATGTAAACATGCCTACTACTTTTCCATTTTATCCACAATACAAAAAAAAAGTTAAATAAACTTGCTGAGAAGAAGATTCCAAGCACTCAAAAGAGAAGAACACACTGTAGCTGGCTCACAGCATCTTCTTTGGCAACAAGAGACACCTGCTACTTGGGAAAGCATCATCCTTCTGAGAGTTTACAGGATTAATGTTGCTGGTATGTGGAAGCCATGGACAGAGAGTTTCTTGGTTGCTGAAATAGGGCCTCTTTCTGAAGACACTTACAGTAAATTTGACCATAGCCTTCTACTCATTCCTCTATTTGTTTTTATGTAGGATAAAAAAAGAACATTTTGTTTAGTCTTTTTCTGCTACAGATGTGTATATGGGTGGGAAATGGAAAAGGGGTTTGGTTTCCATTATTCACGTGGGTTTGAACTGCTTGGTAACCCATGCATATTCTCTGCCAAACCCACAGCATGCGACCCACATGGCACAGCACTGTCTTCCCTCGTGTATCAGGGGCCAGATGAGCATATGACGCAGTGAAGATGATCAAGCCAACTGCACTACAGGACAGCAGTGGAAAGAGAAGAGTGTGTTGTTTGTCCCAGTCACCACAACAATGGCTTCTTTACAAACAGAACCAGCAACTCAACAGATGGAGAAATGTGGTTTTGAGATTACTGAGTGAATTATACTTTCCTCTGTTCATAGGCCCCAGATTTGGATATCAAAGAAGCCTGAAGATTTTCTTCTAAATAAACAACACTACTGCTAGAGGAGCATATCTGAGTGATGTCTAAGAAATGTATCCCTCCGCTGTATGCCAGTTTCACCACAAAGATCCTTAACATAGGATTCTCATTTTTGAGTAATTTTAATTCTTCCTTAGCTTATTATAAAATGAGAATCTATCTATGTTATATAATTTTCATTCAAGATTTAGTAAGTAAATCTTTTTTAATTACAACAAAATTCAATTGAAGGAACATTCTTGGACTTGTAATTAGAATTCCCAAAAGAATCACAAATTCAGTTGCTGTTTACAGAACTCTACTTCCTCCCCATTCTGTAATTACAATTATTACTACAGAGAAGTAGTAAGCAAAGGCAAAGAGGGAGAAAGGAATGTCGGATCTTGTTCTATGCTCTCATTTAACTACTTACATCTTTCTTTATATTAACCTTAAAAGATGTGGAGAATAAGAAAACAATGTCTATACATATTCATGTTCATTTTCAAGAACCAGTATCATCCACCCATGGAATTCTTTTATCTTTACCAAATAAAAGTCTGCACACACACACACACACAAATATTCTTCTTTTGCTCTATAGCCAAAGACAGATAAATGATAGATAGGTAGGTAGATAGATAGATAGATAGATAGATAGATAGATAGATAGATAGTATTTTGTTTGCTTCCTGAGTATAATAGACCCTTCTCCAGGATAGAATGTTACATTGTAGAGGACTTTGTTACCAAATACAACATTGGTCAATAAATATAACTAGAATTTGAATCGGGTATCTTTTAGTTTGAAATACAGAGGGTGTGGCTTCCTGGTGAAAAGTACAGATTCCAGATCACGATCTGAGTCTTGATCAAGCCTTTCTAAAAAGTCATTTCTTCATTCCCTGACCTCTAGTCAGGTTTCATGTGTAACAAGTAGACTGTTCTTATGACAGTTCACCAGGCAAACAGTGCAAAGAACCCTTCTTCCACACACCTACCCCCTCTATTTTTTTTACTGTCTCCTGAAATGTCCTAGCTGCATAGGGATGAAAAAGAACCCAAGTTTGGAGATGTTTTGATGAAAGGAGCAATTATGGAACTTGGGAAGTTTTCTGACAACATTGGGAAAGGAAAGACTATTCTTCAGAGATGGGCTTTGACTATCTTCTACTGTGGTATTCCTATAGCACTTTTCTCACAATCTGTGTAGCTCTCTGGAACCATTTAAGATTCTATGTACCAAAATTACATAGGTGTCACTTAAAACACAGTCTGTTCAAACATCATTCTGGTCCAAGGAACCACTGTCAATCTTTTTTAAAAACACGTATTAAGTAAATAAATACAGAGACATAAGGAGCTGTAACAGTGCTCTGCTTTCTCAAAGACACTGGCAAAAATCAAAATAGCAGCTGTCAGTTATCCAGTGCACACTCATAATCAATCTCTGTATCTTGTTTAACATCATCCACATCAGTAATTTAGCAGAAAGATTTGGTTTTTTCTTTCTTTGATGATACTTTAGAGGAAAAAAAACTTTTTTAAAGAACTGATAAATAACAAAATAAAGTTTCATATTCATAAGTTTCCAAGTCTCAAACCCATGTCTTTGTGCTACAACTATGGAAACTACCACCTTTAGAAATCTCTAAGAGAGATATGCTTCCTTCAGAGCACATACGTTAAAAACTTATAATGTATATATGAGATTTTCTTTTTATTTGGCTACCTTAATCAAAAACAAAGTGAAGTAATTCAAAAGAAGAAATAATAAGGTAAAAAAAATTAAAAGAAAACACTGGTCACTGTGGTAGCACAGAAAGAGGCCACAAAGCCACCAGTCCTCTACATGCATATAGAATACAGGGTTCAAAATCAAAAATAAAAATGAACCAAAATTGGAAATAAAATTTCAAAACCAGAGCCACTAACTGGAATTGTTGGTGAAGAGTTCATGGAATTCTCAGAAAGGACTCTCCAGAAAGCGGGGCATTGCGGAAGCAGGAATTAAGCCAGAATCCAACCCACAGAACATTTACATGTCCATAAATATAAGGATGACCAAGAGCGCATCCTTTCTCCAAGGCCACTCTGTGTGAGTCTGTATGTCCTACCTTCCAAATCCAGCAAGATTATTTTCTTACCTACTTTGAAACCCTGGTAAAGAAAAACAGATTCAGCATAATGGCTGGAAAGACAACATATTTTCTTAAATATAGACAATTATCTATTAGAAAACCTAATAAACAGATTGTGTTGCAGACAATCACAAGAAACATATGGAATAAAGCATTAAACATAAATAAAACACCATTACTAAATATAATATTTTTATTTATTCTTGAGCTACATACTGACCAATGTGGTAAGATATGCCCATGGGTACAATACTGGTACAAACATCATAGCTGATTGGTTTCATAGCTGTCTCACAGGAGGAGATTAATGCCTGGTGCTGGAGAGCTCATAAGCTAAGGGGGAACCTACCACTACTATTTTGTTAAATTAAAATAACATCTGATGAAAGTCTTTTAAAGATATGTTGACAAAGGATGGGAGAATTAGTTTAGCAACTAAGAGAGCTATGAAGCTATTCAGAGGACCTCTGTACATTTCCTAGCATATGCCTTGGACAGCTGTCTTAGTTAGGGTTTTACTGCTGTGAGCAGACACCATGACCAAGGCAACTCTCATAAGGACAACATTTAATTGGGGCTGGCTTACAGGTTCAGAGGTTCAGTTCATTATCATCAAGGTGGGAACATGGCAGCATCCATGCAGGCATGGTTCAGGAGGAGCTGAGAGTTCTACTTCTTCATCTGAAGGCTGCTAGCAGAATACTGACTTCCAGGAATCTAGAATGAGGGTCTTAAAACTCTGACCCACAAAGACACACCTACTCGAACAAGGCCACACATACTCCAATAGGGGCCACACCTTCTAATAGTGCCACTCCTTGGCTGAACATATACAAACCATCACAGCAGCACTCAACCACCTTGTGATAATTTGTTTTCTGTTGTTGTAATAAATCACTGATCAAAAGCAAGCTGAGGAGGAAAGGGTCTACTTGCTTAGCAGATCTCATCATTTATGAAAATAAGGGCAGAAATGCAGAAGCAGGAGCAGTAATTGTACAGGAAAATTGTCCAGGGACTTGCTATGTTTTTTTAATGCATCCCAGGCCAAACTTCTTATATGTAGCTCACCAACAATGAGCAGGGTCTTCTCATATCAATTACCAATTAATAAAACACTTACAGGCTTGCTTACAAACTAGTCTGATGGAGGCAATTCCTCAGTTGACATTCCCTCTTTCTATCTGACCCTAGTCTGGGAGAAATGAGCAAAAACTAACCAGCACACACCTGTAACTTCAGCTACACAGGATCCAATACTCTCTCCTAGCCTTCATGGGACATTCACACATGTGTGCATACACAAACACACATGCATACACATAAATAAAAAACTAAGTATTTTACCAACAAGACATTGACAAATACATTGATACTTTGTCAATAGTATGATTGGGCTTACTATAAATAGGAGTTAATATCATAAGAATGTCAAGTCTCCTCAAATTAAAATAATAAATTTCAAAATACTTTGTTTCAGTGTCATGTATTTTTAAAGAAAAAGAAACAATGCAACAAAATAAAGAATCTACAGTCAAGTTACATCTGTGAGCAAGTGGGTCACCTTGGAGGAGAACAGATGTTCTGTGCTGCCTGAGCCCTGACTCTGCTTTTTCCCCTGATACTCTTTCAAGAGAAAAAAAAGAAAATATTTCTTTCATTTCACACCAGACATTTTTCCAAAGAGAAGCATCTCATCTACCCCTGATTTGAGATTTTAGTTAAGAAGGTAAAAGCACTTGCTGCCAAACATAATAACATGGTAGAAGGAGACAACTGACTCCCACAAATTATCCTTTGGTTTACACACAAAAAATAAGTTAAAAGTAATTATTAAAACATTCATCATATAACAAGTTTTTAAAGATGATCTCATCTCAATTTGAAAAGCAAAATGTACATTTGCATAGAAATACACGATATATCAGTCTACATAACCCCCACTGATAGTAGTCTCAGCTAGGATCACCCCCATAGACTGCCAAGAACCTCTGGTCTCAAGCTAGTCACAGAGATGCCTCCATACACCCCCATTTCCTCTCTCTCCCAGCCATCTCCTGCCCCCTTCTTCCCACACCTGATTCCCATCCCTGTTCTCCTGTAGCCAGACCTAGATGGAACTTCTAGTGGAGGAAAAGAGCCATCAACCATCCTCAAAAGCTTCAAGCCAAAATTTGTCTTGCCTACAAGATGCACAGGGATAAAAATGAAGCAGAAATTGAGAGAATGGACTGGCCCAACTTGAGACCCATCCCATGGGAGAAAGCCAACCTCTGACACTATTAATAATACTCTGCTATGCTTGCAGACAGGAGCCTAAAATAGCTGTCTCCTGAGAGGCTTCCTCCAGTAGCTGATGGAAACAGATGCAGAGACCCACAGCCAAATATCAGGCAGAGCAGAACGTCTTACAGAAGAGTGGTGAACAGGATTGAGCTAGCTGGACAGGGCAAGATCATCACAAGAAGACCTACAGAGTCAACTTTCTTGGGCCCTTGGGGGCTCACAGAGGCTGAGCCACCAACCAAAGAGCACGCAGGGGCTGAACCTAGGCCCCCTCACTATGCATGTGAGGTAGATATGAGGATGGTCCTCATGTGAGTTCCTTAACAATTGGAACAGGAATTGTCTCTAACTCTCTTGCCTGCCATTGGATTCCCCTCCCCGCAGCTGGCCTGCCTCGGTGGAGGATGCACTTGGTCCTGCTGTGACTTGATGTACCATGGTCAGGTGATACCCAAAGGAGACTTTTTCTTCTCTGAGGAGAAGGGGAAAGGATAATGAGGGGAAGGACTTTTGAGGGTGGAATTGGGAGGAGAGGAGGGAGGAGCTGCTACCCAAATGTAAAGTAAATAAACATTTAAAATAGTTTTTAAAAAGAATAACCAACAAAGAAATATACAGCACATATATGCAGACAAATACACAAGAGAAAATCCATAAATATTACATAAAATATTGTTCTAATGGTTAACATGGGGAAAGCAATGAATTTAAACAAGCAAATTATATAAAAATTCATTGTATCTACCACATTTCTATCATGTTTAAATAGTTTAGCTTTAAGCTTATTTCTTTATTGTTATTGTCATTGAGGGGACAGAAAATGCTAAATACAAATAATTTGTTTTTTTAAGTTTTCTTTTCAGAAAGTCAAGAAAATTTAAAATCTAATTGGGTACTATGTATTTATCTTTGCTGCCCATTGCCAGGGACTTGGTGATGGAACCTGTTGGAAGGGCATGCCCTGTGTTTCTAGGGCTGGCAGGTTCTTCTCTTCTTACCTATCTTTCTAGTACCAGCTCTGGAATATGCAGTATTTCTGGTTTGCCACTTCTGTGAATTCTTGAATCTTTTCTGTTTCCTTTAAAAGACCAGTTCTCAGGATGTGAGAGTCAACTAAGACAGACTTTTCCATTCAACTTACACAAAGTGATTAAAATGTGTCCCTCCCCATTGGCATGACATACTAGTACAATGGTGGTACAAGTACTATAGGAATAACTAACCACTATCTGGTTGACTTTAAGGTCTACTCCATGAGGTAGAACCAATGCCTGACACTGCTCAGGCAGTCAAGAAACTGAGAGGCAATGGTCTTACAAGAAAACCAAATACAGCCGGGCGGTGGTGGTGCACACCTGTAATCCCAGCACTCTGGGAGGCAGAGGCAGGCAGATTTATGAGTTCGAGGCCAGCCTGGTCTACAGAGTGAGTTCCAGGACAGCCAGAGCTATACAGAGAAACCCTGTCTCAAAAAAAAAACAACAACAAAAAAAAAAAAAACACAAAAACAAAAAAAAAAAAAACAAATACTATTTTTCTACTAAAGGAACATGGAAATAAAATGACACCTAGTGACATTCTGCTCTATCTGAATATCAGTGTCTTACTCATTGGTCATCAGAGTAAACTTCCTTCTGCAGTTGATGTGAACTAATGCAGAGATCTACAGCTAGACAATGTGCAGAGTGAGAGACATTGGGACACTCAATCCTAAACAGGATGTCATCATCACCCTCCCCTCAAGTCCAGGGGATCTCTGCACAAAAAATAGTGGAAAGATGGTACGAGCCAGAGGGGATGGATGAGGATTCCCAGGAAATGGTTCCTTCCAGATATAAAACTGATGCATGCACATGAGAACTCACAGGAACTGTAGCAGTATGCACAGAGCGGGCGTGGGTGGAATGTAGAAATGGTTGCTGGGCTAAGACAGAGAAGTGGACTCAAGCTTCCATCTATAACCAAGAGGTTATCTACAACTGCTTGCAGAGGAGAAACTAGTTTTCTTCAATGGAGTCTCACTGGATATACAAACCACACTTAAGACCGGGTCCTTTGTTCAGCTGTAGGCTCTAGATGGCCAACACAAATGAACTCAGTATTATTTTTATAGATTTTTTTGGTCTCATGTTTTGTTTGGGCTTTAAAAAAATGTCTTCCTGATCTTTTGCTTCTACAACACAGTGTGTGTGTGTGTGTGTGTGTGTGTGTGTGTGTGTGTGTGTTGTACATTTACTTTGGCTTCAATGTTATTTGTTTCCTTCTTTGTTTCCTAAAGAGAGAGAGAAAGCATGGAATTGAATGAATTGCGAGAAATTCATGAGAAATATCATGAGAAATAATCAGATTTTCCAGTTGATTACTCTGAAGCCAGATTGCATAGGAAATATATATTCAAGTGCATGAAAAGAAAAGAAAAGAAAAGAAAAGAAAAGAAAAGAAAGGAAGGAAGGAAGGAAGGAAGGAAGGAAGGAAGGAAGGAAGGAAGGAAGGAAGGAAGGAAGGAAGAAAGAAAGAAAGAGACTGTATCTAAAAGCAGAGCTAAAATCATTCCCAGACAAAAGCTGGTAAATTCCTCATTAAACTTATCTCACAAGGAATGCTATATATTCCCTCAAGTTGAAATGAAATTACACCAGATAGCAAAAGAGGGTACAAAGATATGAAGCTCACTGATAAACAGAAGCATATGCACAAACACAAAATGTTATATTACTACTTCAGGCAAGGCTTAATAACCTTAAGTGCCAATAGCAAAGACAAATACATCACAAATAAGCAAAACTAAAAACTTAATTGGTGCACAATGTAATAGATGTAATCGTAACACAAGTAATGAAGTGAGAGGGGAATACTAAAAGTGGAAACTCATCTATCATTGACACTATGTTATAAATTCAACATAAACTGTTAAGAGTATAAAATACTTTAAATGACATAATAATCATGAAGAAAATGCACAGAATAAAAGACAAAGAATATCTATATAATAAAAAAATCTATGTGGCACATAAAAGAGAGAAAGAGGCTGAAGGACTGAAGGACTGAAGGACAAACAAAATTAGTATCAGAATGGCACAGTAAACCCTTTCCTAGAACTAGCCTAAATGTAAATAGATTTGCTTCCAATCAAAGATGTAGACTAATTGAATAAGTTTCTTTTTAAAAGACTTGAATACTTTATATGTATAGCAAACATGTAAATCAAATATTGACTAATTTCAACAGTGGAATAAACAGAAGTACAATAAGGGGGAAATGTAAACACTATCTTTTCCAAAGTGCATAAAACACTAAGGAAAAGAAACAAGAAGTGATGGGCCAACGTGAACCTAAGAGACTCATCGACACCGTATCACCCACTGGTAGCAGAACACATATTTTTCTCAAGCACTTGGGAAATGTTCTCCATGATAAACTATGATAGGTCCTATGCCACAACCTCCTAATCTTAAAGCTGAAATCATATCAAGTTCCTTTTTATCCACAATAGAATGAATCTCGAAATCAGTCACAGGAGGAAAAGGTGAGAAATCATAAAAAATACACTCCCCCCACCCACCTTACCAATAATTCCCTTAACACTACCCAAATGAGAACCTGCCAGGGGCCATGCTTCTAAAGAACAGAGACCCTCTCTCCCCCAGAAGTCAGCAACTGACAAGAGTACCTCAGCTGGAGTGGGGGTCTCAGGAACCCCCTTTCCCTCTGTGTTGGAATTATACATTTATTTGTTTTCTATAGAACATTTTTAACATTTTTGAGATTATAATTACATCATTTCCCCCTTCCTTTTTCCCCTTCCAAGCCTTCCCATATACACCTTCTCACTTTTTCCAAATCTATAAACTCTTTTTGCAATTGCTGTCACATACATGTGTGTGTGTGTGTGTGTGTGTGTATACTCCTAATTACATAAATACAACCACCTGTTCAGTCTGTATACTGTTACTTACATGTATGATTTCAGCGCTGTCCTTTTGGCATTAGTTTACCACGTGGTGTGCCCTTTCTTGGGGAGGCTATTTCTCCCACTCCCAGCATTCTCTATTTGCCTGCGGTTAGTTGTGTAAAGTTGGGGCCTTATGGTCCTTCCCCCATCCACATTAGCATGTTTGCTGTTATTGTCCTTGTTTAGCTCATCTTTATGGGTCATGTTGGTGAGACTTTATGGAATAGCTTCAGACATGCCTAGGAAACACCTTGGCATTTTTAACTGGCTTGATCTTAGAGAGATTTGGTGTAGGCAACAACAGATACTGTGAGTTCTTGCATGTAACAGCCACGTCATGTCCAGAGTTCAGCACTTCACAGAGCTCCTCCCCATCCTCCATCTCTAACATTCTTTCTGTCCCACCCCTCTAAGGCGGCCCTGAAATATTGGCAATGGGGTGAGGGAGGGGTTAATATAGCTGCCACATCTACAGTTTCATATTCTCAGAACTCTGAACATTAATATACTTCTCTGAACAAGTTTGATAGCAGCACAAATCTATGAATAGAGGCATTAATTCCTCATTTAGACTTTAAAAAGAAGCAAGAACCGTAATATACAGAAACACACTGAGCCCTGAAAACATTATGTTCAAGAAAACAAATGCACGCAAGCAAAAACAAATATTGAATGAGTTTGGGACTTGTAAGGCATCTAAAATAGACCTTTTTAAAACAAAATAGTCAAAGTAATAAATTCAGAAGGTAGAATAGTGAAAATAGATTGGTGTTTATCATTGAGAAAGTTTCTGTTTGAGTTGGTTTTCCTCTCTCCGCCCGGCCCAGCCCCGCCCCGCCCCAGTCTGGGTGTGGCTGTTGAGATGGAGCCAGGCTCTCATACACCCTAGGCAAATGGTCTATGATCTATGCTCAGGTATGTGCCCAGCCAAAGATGAATAAATTCTAATGGCCTGGTGTACAAGGTGGTACAATTAACAACACCATATTTTTAACCTGAATTTTTGTTATGAGAATAGATTTCATGTTACTTAAAAGAAAAACTACAGTGATAATTATCATCATCATCATCATCATCATCATCATCATCATCATCATCTAGTGTCCCTTCCAATTCTGTTTTTTTATGGTTATGTGGTTTTTGAATAGTCTGTATTAGTTTACATGGATCTCAGTGTAATTCTAAAGTATGTTTTCTATATTTCATGTTTCTGATTTTTTTCAGATGGAAAATAGTTAAAATGAATTCTTCTCTAATGTGTTCAATTTCCTTGTGCTCATTTACCTGACAATAACAGAGACTACAAGTTTCCAAAATAAAGGGTTACTTGTCATACAAAGTAACTCCAAGATTAGAATGGAAATTTTTTACCTCAATAATCAAAGCTATCCAACACATAATAAAGATATTATTACTGGGTATGGATACTTACAAGTTAACTGAAGCAAGACTTAAGAATGGTTAATTTTGTGATAGTTTTTTATTTTTTATTAGATATTTGCTTTATTTACATTTCAAATGGTATCCCTTTTCCTCACTTCTCCTCTGAAATCCCCCCTATCCCATCTCTTCCCCCCCTGCTCTCCAACACTCCCTCCCACTTTCCTGACCTGCATTCCCCAACACTGGGGCATTGAGCCTTCACAGGACCAATGGCCTCTCCTCTCACTGATGTCTGAAAAGGCCATTCTCTGCTACATGTGCATCTGGAGACTTAGGCCCCTCCATGCGTTCTCTTTGGTTGGTGGTTTAGTCCCTGGGAGCTCTGGGGGAACATTGCTGTTCCTCCTATGGGGATGCAAACCTCTTCAGCTCCTTGGGTCCTTTCTCTAGCTCCTCTACTGGGGACACAGTCTCAGTCCATAGGTTAGGTGTGAGCCATGGGTATTCTGTTTCCCCTTCTAAGAAGGACCAAATTATTCACACTTTGGTCTTCTTTCTTCTTGAGCTTCATATGGTCTGCCAATTGTCTCTTGGGTATTCTGAGTTTGGGGGCTAACTATCCACTTATCACTGAGTACATACTATATGTGTTCTTTTGTGATTGGGTTACCTCACTCAGGATGATATATTCTAATTCCAACCATTTGGCTAAGAATTTTATGAATCCATTGTTTTTAATAGCTGAATAGTACTCCATTTATAGTAAATGTACCACATTTTTGTATCCATTCCTCCTTTGAGGGACATCTGGGTTCTTTCCAGCTTCTGGCTATTATAAATAAGACTGCTATGAAAACAGTGGAGAATGTGTTCTTATTACATGTTGGAACATCTTCTGGGTGTATGCGGTCCACACGTAGTGCTATGTCCAATTTTCTGAAGAACTGCCAAACTGATTTCCAGAGTGGTTTTACCAGCTTGCAATCCTACCAGCAATGGAGGAGTGTTCCTCTTTCTCCACATCCTCTCCAGCATGTGCTGTCCCCTGAGTTTTTTATCTTAGCCATTCTGATCCATGAAAACAATCAAATGAATAAGGAGTTAAATAAATACATGAAGGCAGAAGAACGTAAATTGTATGTTGACATCCACATAGTAGAGAATGTTCTAAGCGAAAAGAATTGCCATGCAATCTAATGAAATCAAAACCCTTGGTAAAGTTTTTTGTTTTTGTTCTGTTTTAATATATCAAAGAATCTGCTTCATATTGACAAGAGGAAAAATTGAGATTTGGGTCCCAGATTTCATCTAAATCCTCTCACATCTTAAATAGTGTTCAAATCTCACTCTCTAACACAACCTATGATGAGATAAACGCATGTGTTTTGGGCAAATCTATGCCAAGGCAGTCTCAAAAGGAAACCCAGAGCCATCGAGGTGCAGTACTCCAAAAACAGAAGGGCGTGTGCTTGCACTCCAGACTTCATGGGAGAAGTTGGGATGTCAGAAGCAGAGGATTTCAGGACCAGGCTGGACTAGATAATTCATCTCTCCGCCTTCTGCCTGGCAGGTCTTTGCACCCCGAGCATTTGAGTTCTGGTGTAGTGGGAAGTGTTCCGCATGGCAATTTGTAAGTGGTTGCTGCCATTGCTCTTGGTCATCTGGAATGGAGACAGATTCTAGGAAAAGTAGAGGTACCCAGGTCATGCAGGCTCCATTAACCTACTGTCCCATAAGAAACTATCACAAACTTAGTAGTTTAAAACAATGCAGCCCTATCTCATAGCTGCACAGGTTTGAAGTCCAGTATACTACCACAAAGGAAGGTGGGGCCATGAAGGGCTACGTTCTTTTCTGCAGGTTCCAAGGAGGAACCCACTTTCTTGCCTTTTGCAGGCTCTCAGATAGACTGCAGTCAGTCCTTAGCTTCCTAACTTCCATTTTCAGGGTCCTCTGCATTACTCCTCTGACCGTTTTTCCACAGCCACGTCTTCCTTTAATCATGACTACAGCACAGAAAGGTAAGGTGCTTCTCATGATTCTGTGATGAAGATACAAACAACCAAGGCTAGGGACTCCAAAGTATAAACACGGTGGAGAATAGCTATACTGTAGTTATTTCTTCTCAGGATCTTTTATCACATCTTCAAAGTCCTTTTTACAATATAAACATGTAAAGTATCAGAGATTAGGGAATATGCAACTTGGGAGCCTTTACTCTGCCTTTGAGTAGACCGTTGCCACAGTTATGCAGGCAGTGGTGGTTGGGAAGAGGACTGTTTGTGGATCGGTTTTTGTTTGTTGTTTATTTGTTTGCTTGTTTGTCTCATTTATTTCCTTTTCATTGAATCTTGTGCTTATTTCTCCGTATTTCTCTGCTGCCTAGCATGTGGAATCCTGATAATTATTTCAACAAAATGTGCTTGAAAACAATAAAAGAGAAAAAAGAAAAACAGAAGGGGAAAACAAATAGATAAATTGGATGCTGTTTTATCTACATCATAAATTTAAGTCAGGAGTCATTAGATTTGAGAAACTGTACACTGGCACTGTCCATCACTGGTGGAATTTAGGTATAAGAGATGGGAGAGTCATATTTTATTTGTTTGGTATTCAGAGTGTATACACATTCAAAATATAATATATATATGTCCTTTGTCAATTTAAAGATATCTTGAATATGGAAATGATTATTGTTTGGGGGGAGAGGAGGAACAAAAGAACTGCCCATTATCCCTAAGAATATTTTTACATCATACTCTGTAGCCTACAACTCTATGCTCCCTGTCCAGTTTCTTCACAGAAGAAATGCTTATTTTCCACTAACTATTGAATTAGAATGGAAACTCTCCTACCCCATAGAAATCTCCTTCACTGTGAAAGAAAGTGTACAGGAGCCTTCCTTTTCTGTCCCAGCCTGTTCCTCAGACATGGAACCAGAACAGGGAGAAGGCTCAGTCTTATCACTAACTATCATGCCTCTCAGACACCAGGTCTACATGGGCCAAGGTCCTTGGAATTTAACTTTGGAAGATCCTACTACTCCAGGGTTCCATCTACCCCAAGTGTTTACCTTTCTAATCCTATTCTCTATGACTCCAAAATCAAGTAATTATATCCAATGAAAATAAAGTTGAAATTCAACCAATGTATAGACTCCAGGAATGTTAGAATGTGAGCATTCATATATGATATCAACCTTCTTCTTTCTCTTATTTTATAAATAATCTCTATCCATAGGATTCTTCAGCATGCAATAAGTACACATGCTCCACTATGTTCATAGCAGCCCTATTTGTAGTAGCCAGAAGCTGGAAAGAACCTAGGTGTCCTTCAACGGAGGAATGGATACAAAAAATGTGGTATATTTACACAATGGAGTACTATTCAGCCATTAGAAACAATGAATTCATGAAATTCTTAGACAAATGGATGGAGCTGAAAAACATCATACTAAGTGAGGTAACCCAGTCTCAAAAGATCAATCATGGTATGCACTCACTGATAAGTGGATATTAGCCTAGAAACCTTGAATACCCAAGACATAATCCACAAATTAAAGGATGTCCAAAAAGAATGGAGGAGTGGCCCCTGGTTCTGAAAAGACTCAGTGCAAGAGTATAGGGGAATTCCAGAACAGGAAAGTGGGAAGGGGTAGATGGAGAAACAGGGGGAGGGAAGAGGGCTTATGGGACTTGCGGGGAGTGGGAACCCAGAAAAGGTGAAATCATTTGAAATGTAAATAAAAATATATCAATAAAAAAGAAAATAAATAAATAAATAAATAATCTCTGCATCTCTGAGGTTTAAAGTTCCTCAAGACACTTCTTGAGTCCAGAGCATACATGACATGTCTCTGTGTCTGAAGTTATCTTTGGATGGATTGGGTAGAGCTAATTCAAAACCAGTTAGTATGACGAGCCCTTGGGGCAATGTCTGGAATGGTTTATGGATGATACAACCCTCAGGTTTAAGCCAACACATAGGATGCCCTGAATAGATGCACAAGTGCACACCCCTTCACAACACAAATGAGTAAAGCTCTTTTGAACTTTTGTGAAGTCAAATAAAGAAAATCATGACTTTTTACGAACCAGAGATGTATGCTCTCTTTCCTCACTCTCAAAATAGAGTTTTTGCGATGAGCACTCACGGTGAGTGCTTTTGAGCCAGTCAACATCTCATAGGCCATATGAAAGAGCTCAACTCTAGATAGTAAAGCAAACGCAGTATCTTCAGAAAAATATCATATCACATATCATTTGGTTTTTGGAATACCATCTGGCTAGGCCTGACAAGTTCACAAAAGGAAAATCTGCCTCTTGGTAAGATGAATTTAAATTATTTCCTGAGGCTGGAATAGTTCCTAAAGGGTGGGCACACATTGGTGAAATGCCTTTTAGTTTTTCTAGGACACTCTCTGTTTGCTGGACAAAGACTGACCATTGATATTTCACCAGTTCTGTGAGTTGTACTCAAGAATAAAGTTAACTGGTGCAAGCTTTCTAACTTATTCTCAGGAATTTTGACAACTTAACACTGCTTACTCTAAGCTGTCCTCTACAGAATGTTCATGGATGGATTAAGCCTTTGAAATCTGAGTGTTCTCAACAGAGTCAGATCTAAATACTTTCAGAAATAGCATTTGACAAGTAGTATGAATGTGGTAAATGAAGGTGCCTGTCTATGGGGAGTAGGAAGGGAAGGAGAGAGACTGACTTGGTATTCTGATTCAAGAGTACCACTAATTATAAGAACACAAACTTAGTCTTCTTTCCCAAGAAGAAGGAAGTATATGTCTTCAGTTGTTTCTGCCTCACATGAGTTTGAAAAGACATTCTTAAGGACTCTAGGCAGTGAGCTAGCTGTAAGTTCTCAGGCTCATAAAACAACCATTTTAATTAAATACAGAGATTCTCTACCAACTCTAGCCCTCAATTATTTAAGACTTTAAGAAAATGACATTAAAATGGAATTAATAAAGATGCTGACAAACCCATGACCATGGAAAGCAGAAAATGAAAATGGTGGTTATTGTTGCTATTATAATGTGAGGTCTTATAACTGGGAAGCCTGAACACTTCCCTCATATGGTTTAAATTAATCCATAAAACTTTTCATATGCCGATTGTTCCATATATACCCTAAATCATGTTGCTTTAAAAGGGCAATGTAAGTCCACACACCCCTAATAGTGAGGCAGACACACCAAGGAATCTTCTTTAGCCACAGGGATCATGTACAATTTAATTTCATAGCTTGAAATTTAAGAAAGATCATGGGCACCTCTCAAAAAAAATCTAACCACTCAAAAGACTTCTCTTCTTCTTACAGCTGTTGAAAGCAAAGGAAAGAACAGAGTCTCTGCATGGCAATGACTTTCATGGGGCGGGTTTCATTTCCTGGTTGTAAAAGTACCCACCACCTTTGAATACTACAGTAAGTGTTGCCGCATATGACCACAATGAAAATAATGGAATGTGATGATATGAACCATCACACTGAACAACATCGCTTTCGCTCTTAAACATAAACTTCAAAATAAAGATTTAAGTTGTAGAAAAATGTCTTTTTTTTCCAGCTAGCAATTAACTGAAAATTAAATAGAACATGCTGCTTTTTAATAAATGTACCCAAAATAATTATTTCAGCCAGACAGAGAAAAAAGTCCTACTGAAAAGGAATTATGTGAAAGATTCCTTCCTCTTCCAACAAACACACATCAAAGGTTGGCACTCTGCGCTGCACAGGCAAAGCTAGCGTTCCATTAAGAAGCAGAGACACAGCATTTTCCAGATACATGAGTCCATTTCTGCCGAATATTTTCTGAACAGGATTTCAAATTGGTTAAGTGTGTGTGGCAGCACTGGATGCCACCGTGGACCACTGTCAAGGCACATTCTTGGAAATAAGCGAGCATCAGTCTTTTCTACCATTCTTAACAAATGCCCTCTTTTGGCCTCCACAGGCAACTGCAGATATATAGTACACACACACACACACAGGAAAGAGAGAGAGGAGGGAGAGAGGGAGAGGGAGAGGGAGAGTGAGAGAGAGAGAGAGAGAGAGAGAGAGAGAGAGAGAGAGAGAAAACATAAATAAAACAAAATCATTAAAAATAAAAATGCCTATAAAACCATTAGTCAGCACAATTTTATGACTATGAAAATAAATGCATGTCAGGTTAAATAAAAAGTGCAAAGAAATCTTAATATACAAGAAAACTGACATTCCCATTAGTTTAGTAAATGGAATTTAATGGTATAGGCACAGCTATATCTACATGACAAATATAGTCACACATTTGCATAAGAACATTTGCATAGGTAAATTTCAGGCAGCTTAAAAATCTTTTATGTTCAAAGTTCAATATCTAATTGTAAAATTCCTGGAGAAGCTAGTATTAAAAGGAACACACCTTGAGATGGGAAGGCTGTATACAACAAGCATATAGTTAATGTTATACTAAATGATGAAAAATTAAGGGCATTTCTTCCAAAATCTGAAACAAGAGTCTTTGCTCTTTCCATTCTTACTTAGTAGGATGTTTGAAGTCCTGCAAGAGAAAGAAAGGAAATGAAACACATGGGAAAGAAAGAAGTCAAATTATCACTTCCTACACATGAAGCAACACTATAATCAACATGCCTTGGAAATCCTGATGTAAAAAAAATTCTCTTAGACCCAATGAACACTTTCAGAAAAGTAACAGAATACAAAAATCAACACGCCTAAGTCAGAAGCTTCCCTATGCCTCAATAATGATATCAGAAGATATCATATAAAAAATACCCACTCTTGGAAGCTTCAATTAAAAATTATCAATAATAATTCCATTAGCAAGTTTCCTCTTTCCAGAACCAAAATCGACTTATAGAAGAGTTTACTTTGACTTTAGGTTCTAGATTCTAAAGGATGTAAAAGTTGTAAAGTTTCTAAAGAAGTCTATGGTGACAGGGGAGGTATGGGAGCAGGTAGTGGAAGCAGAAAGTTGGCAGATCACATGTCATCTCCACACAGGAAGCAGAGAAGGAAGCAGGAGTATACTGTTTGAGTATGAGTATACTATAGCTATCTTCAGACACTCTGGAAAAGGACATTTGATCCCATCACAGATGGTTTTGAGTTGGGTTGCTGGGAAATGAACTCAGGACCTTTGGAAGAGCAATCAGTGTTCTTAATCGTTGAGACATCTCTCCAACAAGATAAAGCTATAAAGGCTCAAAGACTTTCTCACTGATGTACTTCTCCAGTAAGGCTGTACCTCTGAGAGGTTCAAAAACCTCCCCAAAGTCGGCAACAGAAACCAAGTGTTCAAATATATGAGCCTGTGGGGACATTTCGCATTCAATCCACCACAATAACCTTAGGAATAAACCTTACCAAGGAAAGGAAAGACCTCTGCAATAAAACCTTATGATATGAAGAAAGAAAGTAAGAAAGACACTAGAAGAAGATGGGAAAACTTCCCATTTTCATGATTGCTATGAATATTGTTAAAAAAAAATGTCCCTATGGTTAAAAAGAAAAACAAGCCATAGATTCCATAGAATGGAGAAGGATGACCTCTAAATTACTGGTGTTACATGAACTGAATTTTCTCATGTAGAAAAATGAATACAGGTATAGCTCTCTCAAGGTAGGTGAAAATCAATCCAAAATGAATCAAAGCTCTTAATGTAAGGTCTAAATCTTTGAAACTAATAGAAGAGAACAGAGAAGATGCTTTAATTCATGGCACAGATGATGATGATTTGCTAAAACAAATAATACATTAGAACAGAGATTAATTTCAAGAATTGTCAAAGGAGATTACAGAAAAAAATTAAGACTTCTGATAGGAGGAAATTACTGCCAGAATAAAGAAACTGCCTAGAAAATGGGGGAGGGGCAACCTACCTATACTTGTGACAGGGGATTTAGGTGTAGGATGTATAAAGTACTTCAAAATTTAAACATCAAAATATAAAATTATCCTATCAGTCAGTGTTAATAAACTGACCAGACAGTTCTAAAAAGAAGAAATAAAAATGGACAATAAATATTTGAAATAGCTTCCAACAATTTTAGCTATTAAAAAACTTTAAATTGATTTTGGCTCTCAGAGCAGCACCATGGTGGTCAGCAAGAACAGGAGCCTGAAGAGAAGCAGCAAGAAGAGAACCAAGGGGCAAGTGGTTGATCCATTTTCAAAAACAGGTATGTTGAGTATTCCAAGCTTTTGAGCTAATATCCACTTCTCAGTGAGTACATACCATGTCTGTTCTTTTGTGATTGGGTACTTCACTCAGGATGGTATTTTCTAGGTCCATCCATTTCATGAAGTCATTGTTTTTAACAGTTGAGTAAATGTACCACTTTTTCTGTATCCATTCCTCTGTTGAGAGACATCTTTCCAGCTTCTGGCTATTAAAAATAAGGCCACTATGAACATAGTGGAGCATGTGTCCTTGTTATATGTTGGAGTATCTTCTGGTTATATGTCCAGGAGTGGTATAGCTGGGTCCTTAGATAATACTGTGTCCAATTTTCTGAGGACCCACCAGACTGATTTCTAGAATGGTTGTACCAACTTGCAATCCCACCAACAGTGGAGGAGAATGCCTCTTTCTCCACATCCTCTCCAGCATCTGCTGTCACCTGAGCTTTTTATCTTAGCCATTCTGGCCGGTGTGAGGCAGAATCTCTGGGTTGCTTTGATTTGCATTTCCCTGATGACTACGGATGTTGAACATTTCTTTAGGTGCTTCTCAGCCATTCAATATTCCTCAGCTGAGAATTCTTGTTTTAAATCTGTACCCCATTTTTGATAGGATTATTTAATTCTCTGGAGTCTAACTTCTTGAGTTCTTTATACATATTGAATATTAGTTCTTTATCAGATATAGGATTGATAAGATCTTTTCCCAATCTGTTGGTTGCCATTTTGTCCTATTGACAGTGTCCTTTGCCTTACAGAAGCTTTGAAATTTTATTCCCATTTGTCAATTCTTGATCTCAAAGCATAAGCCACTGGTGTTCTGTTCAGAATTTTTTCCCCTGTGCCCATGTGCTCGAGGCTCTTCCCCACTTTCTCTTCTATTAGTTTCAGTGTCTGGTTTTATGTGGAGGTTCTTGATTCACTTGGAGTTCAGCTTTGTACAAGGAGATAAGAATGGATCGATTTGCATTTTCTAGATGCTGACTGCCAGTTGAACCAGCACCATTTGTTTAAATTGCTGGGTTTTTTTTTCCCCCACTGGATGGCTTTATCTCCTTGGTCAAAGATCAAGTGACTATAGGTGTGTTGGTTCTGGGTCTTCAGTTCTATTCCATTGCTCTACCTGCTGTCTCTGTACTAATACCATACAGTTTTTAATCACTATTGTTCGGTAATACAGCTTGAGGTTAGGGATAGTTATTCCTCCAGAAGTTCTTTTGTTGTGGAGAAGACTTTTCGCTATCCTGGGGGTTTTTTGTTATTCCAAATGGATTTACAGATTGCTCTTTCTAGCTCAGTGAAGAATTGATTTGGAATTTTGACAGGAATTGCATTGAATCTGTAGATTGCTTTTGACAAGATGGCCATGTTTACTGTGATAATCCTGCCAATCCATGAGCATGGAAGATCTTTCCATCTTTTGAGATCTTCTTCGATTTCTTTCTTCAGAGTCTTAACATTCTTGAGCTCAATAAGAAGGAAGACCAAAGTGTGGGTGCTTCAGTCCTTCTTAGAAAGGGGAACAAAATACTCACTGGAGCAAATATGGAGAAAAAGTGTGAAGCAAAGACTGAAGGAAAGGCCATCCAAAGACTGCCCCACTTGGGGATCCATCCCATATACAGTCACCAAACCCAAACACTATTGTGGATGCCAAGAAGTGCTTGCTGACGGGATCCTGATCTAGCTGTCTCCTGAGAGGCCCTGCCAGTTCCTAACAAATACAGAGGTGGATGCTCTCAGCCAACCATTGGACTGAGCACAGGGTCCCCAATAGTGTTTCGAAGGGAGCAGTTAGAGAAAGGAGTGAAGGAGCTGAAGGGGTTTTCAACCCCATAGGAAGAACAATAATATCAACCAGCCAGATTCCCCAGAGCTCCCAGAGACTAAACCACCAACTAAGGAGTACACATGGAGGGACCCATGGCTCCAGCCATGTATGTAGCAGAGATGGTCTTGTGGGGCATCAGTGGGAAGAGAGGCCTTTGGTCCTGTGAAGGCTCGATGAACCAGGGGAATTCATGGGTTGGTGGGT
Source organism: Apodemus sylvaticus (assembly GCF_947179515.1). NCBI lineage: Eukaryota > Metazoa > Chordata > Mammalia > Rodentia > Muridae > Apodemus > Apodemus sylvaticus. The sequence goes on along the minus strand of NC_067478.1, from coordinate 49,224,386 downwards.
GGGGGAACTCCCTCATAGAAGCAGGGGGAAGGGCAAAGGGATTGAGGGATTCCCAGGGTGGGGACCAGGAAAGGGGATAACATTTGAAATGTAAATAAATAAAATATTCAATTTTAAAAAAAGAAAAAAGACAGGTAAGATGTACAAGCTCTGGCTATGTTCAATATTAGAAACATTGGGAAAACATTACTCCTAAGGATGCAAGGAGCCAAAATTGCATCTGTTAGCCTCAATGGTCTGGTGTTTGAAGTGGGTCTTGTTCATCTACATAATGATGAAGTTGTAATTAGAAAATTCAAGCTACTTACTGAGGATGCTCAGGGCACAAATGGTCTAATTTCCATGGCATGGATCTTACCTGGGATAAAATGTGTTCCAAAGTCAAAAAATGACAGACTGTGATTAAAACTCATGTTGTCAGGACAGCTGATTGTTATTTGCTCTGTATGTTCTGTGATGGTTACACACACACACACACACACACACACACACACACAAATGCAACAACCAGATATGCAAGACATCCTGTGCACAGTACCATCAGGTCCACCAGATCTGGTAGATTATCATAGAATCATGGCCCAAGAAGTACAGACTTTAAGGACATGCTTAATAAACTGGTCCCAGACAGCATTGGAAAAAACAGAGAAAAGGCTTGCCAGTCCATTTATCTTCTTCATGATGTCTTTGATAAGAAGGTTAAAATACTGAAGAAACCCACATTGGAAAACTCCTAGAGCACTACGATGAAGGTGAAAAACGACTGTTTACAAGACAGATGTTGAAGTTGAACTAGCTGATCGATATGAACCAGAAGTCTAAGAAAGTGTTTAAAATACAAATTTTTAATAGTGACAAATGAAAAGTCCTACTTGTGATGATAAAAAAAAAAAGAAAAGGAAAACTGTAAATTAAAACTTCCTGTGATTGGATTTTACTCACATGAAAATGGCCATCTCTACTGGATGGTTTTGTGTGTCAACTTGACACAAGCTGAAATTATCACAGAGAAAGGAGCCTCCCTTGAGGAAATGCCTCCATGAGATCCAGCTGTAAGGCATTTTCTCAACTAAGATCAAGGCGAAAGGGCCCATTGTGAGTGATACAACCTGAGCTGATAGTCCTGGATTCTATAAGAAAGCAGAGTGAGCAAGCCAGGAAGCAGCATACCTCCATGGCCTCCATATCAGCTCCTGCCTCCAAGTTTCTGCCCTGTGTGAATTCCTATCCTGACTTCCTTTGGTGATGAACAGCAATGTTGAAGTGTAAGCTGAATAAACCCTCTCCTCACAAACTCACTTCTTGGTGATGATGTTTTGTGCAGGAATACAAACCCTGACTAAGACACACCATCATAAAGGGAAATAACAAATACTGGGAATGATGTGGGCAAAGAGGAATTCATGTGTATTTCTGGTAGGAATATAATCTTGTATGACCATACTAGAAATAGGACTGCCAAATGCCCCAGCTGTGCCAGCCTTAGGTATATAACAAAAGAACTAAAAGTCAACACACCAAAAAGGGAATTTATACTTCCATATTTATCACAGAGTTGCTTACAATACCCAGAAAACAGAACTAGGCTGTATGACCATGGGTAGTTGATATAATATTTTAAACGTGATCTATAAACACAATGGGATTTTTTAAAGCCATAAAGAAAAAAGAAATAATGGTAATTGTGGGAATGGACACAACTAGAAAAGATGTTGTGAAATAAATGCTGCATGTTTTATCTCCTGAATCTAGATTTAAAATTGTATGTATGTGCATATGTTTTTTTTTTCTTAAACTAGAAAAGGGGTCATGCGAGGGAGGAAAAGATCTTAAGTAGGGTGAAAGATAGATAGGGTAACAATATACATGAAATCAGAACACAGATTAACTGGGGTAAGACAGCTGGAGAGGGTGTGGGGACCCCTGGGATGACAGTGGGGGAAGGGAGCAAACGGCCACAAAGTACAATGACGCATATGTTGGAAGAGGTCGTGATGAAACTCTTACTTTATGGGCTAGCTAAAAATTGAATTAAAGTAAAATTTGCCCATTAAAAAGGATAACTATAATGTCTTTGTTGTCCCCATCTCCTGTCCAACATCATAAGCCATGAATCCAAGGAGTCTGGTAAGTGTCCCATGACTCTACTTCAGCAACCCCTGAAAGGCACTAGTTGTACACACACAAGCTTTTTGTTTTCTCTCCAATATGATCTCTCAAATGTTTGCAGCATAGCAACAACTCTTTTGCTCCCTCTACCCACCACTCTCTCTCTCTCTCAGCTTCCTTCCCTTGTTTCCCATGCTCTTAGCATGTTGCTGTTGTTTGTTGAGTCAGAGCTCCATCCTGCCACTTTTGATTACTTGATGGCCTTGTTTCCTCCATACGTGGCTGTCTGCTGGTGGTCTGGCCTGCCCTGCTTGATTCTGGTTCTAATACCTTACTGGTTGGAAACTGAGGACTGAAGAACCATCTTTAGTAGTCCCTAAACATATAACCTAGATGCCTGACTTCAAACCTCAGCATCAACTTTGACTGGTACAATCAGCACATTCCCTCCCAAGCCTCTTGTCCAGCTGCCCTCAGGCAGTGACTGGTTAATGCATGCTTTTGTGTCTTAAGCTGAGCCAATCAGTGTCTAGTTTGGGAGATTTGCCAAAACTATGGAGAAAGACTTTTGACTCCAGCAGTAGTGACCTCTTAAATATAAGATCCAGAGCTGAAGGTGACAATCTCACTTAGAAAGCCTGCCAACTGGCATCCACTTAGAAGGAGATAGAATGGGAATAAGATAAAGGAGGCATGGTGCTGGGTGGCAGAGAGGAGCTGTGTGGCACGTGCTGTCCAGGCAAAGATAAAACAATGCTCAGAGTAGGGTGCTTCAGCTCAAGGGATATCTAAGATTCTACATTCACATAACCTCAATGTTAATAACTCTAACCATGAACTTAACAAAATTCCTAAAGCTTTAACAACTGATTCCAATACATTCTTGCCTCTACTTGGAATGCTGTGATGTTTCTTGGCTGAATTAATTAGTATTCTTATAGCTACCAAATGGCAACTTTTATAACTTAATCCATTAGTGGGCAGTCTATCCTGAAAAGCCCAGTTTGGGGTTTTTATCTGTTTGTCTGCCTATTTTTTTTTACCTTAGTATGAACTTCCTGATCCCTACTTATTTATAGACTTGAATTAGCCCTGCCTTGGTAAGTAAGAAACTCTCTAAATTGCTGCCTGCTACATTTTTTCCTATCTTTGTGATTCTTTTGGACCTTTGGAATTTTTAGTATGAAATTTGTTCATACTTTTGGGTTTAAGAAAATATTCTATGTTCACATATTATCTTCATGTAAGTAACCTTTGCCCTGTTGCCATGGTCTCGATCTTTTACCCTCTGCAGGTCATGAACATCCCTCTGTGCTGCACAGATGCCCTCTTTCCTGCTGCTTGAGCTGGTATCCAAAGGTCTCCTGAATAAACTTAGTGTAAAGATTTCAGACTCAACATTTACAACTTGGGTATGGAATTCTATATCTATGTCAGGAATTAGCAAAGAGCTTTAAGAATCACATAGTAAATATTACGAACTCAGAAACTATACATTTTCTGTAATATATGCAGCTGCTCAGTTCTGCCATGGCAAATGGTAGATGTGGCAATATTCTAATAAAACTTTATTTTTAATTAATTTATTTTTTATTTTAAATTTTTTTCATTCAATATATTCTGATCATATTATTCCTGTCTTCCAACTCCTAACCCCTTACATACCTAGCATCATTTTGTTTCTCTCTAAAAAAGCAAAGAAGAAAGAAAATTAAAACAAACCAACTAGAAATAATTAGAAAACACACACACACAAGCACATACACAAAAACACATGAATGAAATCCATTGTGGGTTTGCCAGCTTCTTATTTACAGATAGCCAGGACATGTTTGATGATCTTTTGAATAATATGTTCATGAGGTCTGTATTCATTTTCTTATAATATCTTGATATATTTTAATATAAAATTAATTTCTGACTTGGTAAAGTAAGTTGAGAAATATATCTTCCCCCTTTAATTTCTGAGGAATTGTTTGGTAGACACTTTCAACCAGAAAACTTTTGACAACTCTTTCTCATACTAGATGCCAGGAACCAAGCATTTATCTCTTACTTAACAGAGTAGCTTTAGTAAGACCTCATTATGAAGCCTTCTATGACCTCTTCAGTTGATTTCTGTAACTACCAAAAAAAAATTTATTACAGCATTAATTTTCCTGAAAGATTTTTAGATTGGGGTTTGATCCTTTTACTATTATAAAAACCATTTTAATTTAAAGAAAGTGATAGAAGGGGCATTTAAAATGTATATATTCTGACATATACTTTGTTACGCAGTGTTGTTTATGAAATGATGCAAGATATTTCCTATCCATTCACACTGAGGCAGTGAGAGGCCAGTGATTGGAGGGGAAAGAAGAGGAGGAGCTAAGAGGAGGAGGGGCAGAGAAAGAGAGAGCCTGGGAGCTGCAGGAGGGAGCAGAGGAGGAGGAGACTCACAGATCCAGATGTTGTCAGATGTGCTTCGGGTATGCTGAGAGGTTAGAAATATTGGGATAAAACTTTATCATTGTAATTTGGCATTATGTAATTGGGAGTTTCATATACATAAATATATTTGGTTAACTACTCAAGTTTAAGAGTCATGCTTGGCCAGATACTTGGAAGGAGTGGGTGCTGGGCAGGAGAGAGAAAACTGATTGGACTTGGAGCAGAGACCTGGAGGCTCGAAGGTACTATATTTTTAACCATTTCCCATTACAATGAAACTCTTTGATCATAGGTTAACATCCTGTCTTGTTCAATTTTATAGTGATGTATCATTTCACAGCCCATCCTGATGAAACCCTAACAACTCTTGAGTCCTGGGCATCATTGAGATTATCTTGAAATGTGACCATGAAAGAAGCTCCAGACCTAGAGAAGACTGACAGTTTGTTATAGGACATTTGTTATCCTTCCTAAACTTACCAAGAAATCTCTGGTCCAAATGGAGACAATTGTACTACTCAGACCTACAGGAAACCTGCAAATACCCGTGACATGATAGAATCAAGTTATGTGTAATATACATGTACATAGCCTGTAGTAATCCTGAGGCTTCTCTCGTCTATGCTCTGTCCTTTCCCAGGTCATTTCCTTCTATCAGATGCTCTCATGGAACTAAATAAAAACCGTGTTGGAGGCTCATGCTCCCCCTGAACACTTCTGCATACCTCATACTTGGCTCCTATGCACAGATTAGGAGAAGAAAAGTTCAAAATTAATGACTTACTTGTTCTTTAGAAAGACACATTCCCTAGCAGTAATTAAGTGATTAAATCCCCATCCTTGGGCCCTTACCGCCAAAGGCATATTTGTGTGGTTTAATTCATGAAATAAATGAGATATTTATGTTCCATAGACTATAGAGTACACTTAGATTTAAAAAAAAAAACTACTTTGAATAAGGGTTCTCAAATGCTTTGGCCCCACTTCTAGCCCACTGTCCAAAGGTAGGGGAGAAAAAATGGTAAATAGAGCAAGGGGATGTGGACCTGTTTATTAGTTCCTTGGAGAGATTCTAATATCTGTCAGGATATCAGAAGTTCTGCTCAGTAGTGTCAGGATAGCAAACACAAATCAGCAGTGGTGGCATGGTCCAGCAGAAACCTCCAGACTTGTATCAAATCACCATGAGTCAGTGGCAGGCCCCAGGACCAGCTGGGACACCAGGAGAAGTTATCTACTGTGCCTTTCTCAATGAAGCAAAGATCAGCAAAGATGCAAGACCAACAAAGCATTGCAAAGCATGCCATCACTGTCCACTGAACATGTCATTCCATGGGTCATGCCTCAGCAAAACACCATGTGGGTCTGTCTTATCAAAACACCACATGAGTCTGTATCACCTGACAAATCCAGAAACTTCCACTTCATTGTAGCAAAAGGTACTGTGTTTGCTCGTCTGTCTTCTAGCCATCAACAGTTTGCAGATGCTATAGTGGGTTACATACCTTTGTCCCTTCAGTCACTGTCCCTCACTCAACACATCTCTGCAAGCAATCTCATATTTAGTGATTATGGTGGGTTGACTTGAGTGTGATGAATTCTATGCATTCTACTTTTAGTGTCTGTGGTAGTTAATGTTGATTGTCAATCTGATAAAGTCTGGAATGACTTAGTAAACAAACTTCTGGACTTGTCTGTGAAAGAGTTTTTAGACTGGATTAATTAAAACTGAAGACCTGGTGCTGGCAAGATGGAGGACCCAAGTTCAATTCCCAGCACACACATGGCAGTTCATATCACTCTATAATTCCAGTTCCAGAGTATTTGATACCCTCAAATACTCAGACAGACAAGAAGGCAGTAATAAATAATCTAAGTAAATTTACATTATAAATAATTTAATCGATTGATTTTTAAACTCCAGATTTTATTCCCCTTCCAACTGAGCCTCCCACTGTTCCACATCCCATACCTCTTCCCAGCCCCCTGTCTCCACAAGGATGTCCCCACCCCCTACCCCCACCCTACCAGACCTCTAAACTCCCTGGGGCTTCCAGTCTCTTGAGGGTTAGGTGTATCTTCTCTAACTAAACCCAGACATGGCAGTCCTCTGCTGTATATGTGTTGGGGCCTCATATCAGCTGGTATATGCTGACTGGTTGATGGTCAACTGTCTGAGAGATCTCAGGGGTCCAGGTTAATTGAGAATGCTGGTCCTCCTACAGAGTTACCCTCCTCCTCAGTTTCTTCCAGCTTTCCCCTAATTCAACCACAGGGGTCAGCAGCTTCTGTTCATTGGTAGGGTGCAAATATCTGCATCTGACTCGTTCAGCTGCTTGTTGGGTCTTTTGGAGGGCAGTCATGGTAAGTCCCTTTTCTGAGTTCTCCATAGCCTCAGTAATTGTGTCAGGTCTTGGGGCCTCCCCTTTAGCTGGATCCCACTTTGGGCCTGTTGCTGGACCTTCTTTTCCTCAGGCTCCTCTCCATTTCCATCTCTGTAGTGCTTTCAGACAGGAACAATTATGGGTCAGAATATTGACTGTGGGATGGCAACCCCATCCCTCACTTGATGCCCTGTTCTTCTGCTGGAGGTAGGTTCTACAAGTTTCCTCTCCCTAATGTAGGACATTTCATCTAAGTTGCCTCTTTTTGAGTCCTGAGAGTCTCTCACCTGCCAGATCTCTGGTACATTCTGGAGGGTCCCCCCAACATCCTACCTCTCAAGGTTGCATATTTCCATTCTTTCTGATGGCTCTCAGGGATTTCAGTCCTTTTCCCCACCCAATACCAGATCATGTTTTCCTCTCCACACACATCCCTATCCCCTTTCCCTCCCAGGTCCCTTCCTCCCTCCTTGTGGTTGCTTTCTTCTCCATCAGAAGTGTGACTGAGACATCCTCATTTGGGCCCTTCAGCATATTGACCTTTTTGAGTTCTGTGGGCTGTAACTTGGTTATTTGGCACTTTTTGGCGAATATCCACTTAGTAGTGAGTACTATCCATGTATGTCCTTTTGAATCTGAGTTACCTCACTTGGGATGATATTTTCTAGTTCCATCCATTTGCCTGCAAAACCCAGGATATCCTCATTCTTAATAGCTGAGTAGTATTCCATTGTGTAAATGAACCACATTTTCTGTATCCATTCTTCTGTCGTGGAACATCTGAGTTGCTTCCAGCATCTAACTATCACAAACAAGGCTGCTATGAACATAGTGGAACACATGCCCCTATAGCATAGTGGGCCATTTTTTAAAAATTATTATTCAATCTCCACCTTTTCACAAAGTTACTATAGTCTTTCTGGTTCTATTGCATTCTGATCTGATAAAATAAAAGACAAGAAGTCTTTTCAGTTATTTGTATTTAGTGAGACCTGATTTGTGGCGTAAAACATGGTCAATCAGACTGGAGAGGTAGCTCAGCGGTTAAGAGCACTGACTGCTCTTCCAGAGGTCCTGAGTTCAATTCCCAGCCACCACATGGCGGCTCACAACCATCTGTAATGGGATCCAATGCCCTCTGCTGATGTGTCTTAAGACAGCAGCAGTGTACTCATATACATTAAAAATAAATAAATCTTTTAAAATAAACATAGTTGATCTTAGAAAACATTCCATAGGCTGAGATGTGTTTCCTCTTTCTGCTGGATGTAATACTCTCTAGAAATCTGTTGAGTCATTTCTATCTCTGGTGTAGTTTATAACTGAAGATTCCTTATTTATTTTTAGCTGTGATGACTTATTTGAAGATGATATTAAAACACAGAAATGTATTTATTATTATTATATTTTGCATCATCGTATCAGGATCTATCTCAACTTCTGTGTCCATTAGTCATGTGTTTGTGGGATTTGGAGCTCCACTTTTTGCTGTCTGTATGGTTGCAACTGTTAGGGCTTGATAGATTGTCACTTTTGATAATATGTAATGATTTTCTTTATTATTCATCACTAATTTTTGTTTAACATCTACTTCATTTCTATATGCTTTTCGGGTTGCTTTCTATCCATTGATTTTCAGTCTGTGGGTGTCTTAACCAGTGATATGTGTTTGCAAAACAAAAATCAGTTGGCTTCCTCAAAGAATATTCTTATTAGAACAGGGGCCAATTAATACAGAGATTTATAACTAGTCAAAGAGACAAGAGTAAGTGATAGTCGAGTATTCATCCCTAAATAAGACATCATGCAGAAAGAGAAAGAGACAGACAGAGGCAGAGACAGAGAGAGTGGGGACTCAAGGAAGATCCTGGGAGAGGGAGGAGTATGAGCTATGTGCAAATACCAGCCATTTCATTCAGACCAGCAACCGCAGAGTTTAGCATCTGTAGGGTCACAGAGCCAGTCCTCCAAGGACGTGGAGGCACAAGTGCACGTGCCAAAACATGACATAATAGAACGAGACGTTTGGGCCTTTCTCTGATGTGCCAAAGCTGAATTGATTCAAGCTGCTCTTAAAATAAGGATTTTTTGGAACTATTGTGTGTATTTGATACTGATTTCAAAAAAAAAGTAAACCCCAAGTGAAATCAGACATAACTGATAAACCTATAAGAACTTCAAAGCACAACCTGTACAGCAGTAGTATTATAGAATATTCCTGCATCTTGGACTTGAAAGACCCTAGGGAAGCTATTCCAAACACAGAAATCAATTAAACAGGCTGAAGTTTTAATGAGAGCACCTCTGTCAATTGCAACTGATGTTCTATATTTTCATATTATAAAGAGGAAATAGTGAACAAATTTAAGTAGTGATCATTCTTCTCCTATTGAGCTAAATCTCTCTTTCTTTCTTCTCTTGATCAGTTTTCTTTGCTTGTTTTCCCTCCATAATCTCTCATTGGTCCCCATACTTGATAGTTTTGTAGTCAGGCTTCTGAAAAAGTCATAGCTGTACATCAAAATCTCTATGGAAGCAGAACTCTGTAAGCCTAATCAACAAATCTGCTTTTATTAAAAGAGTATCTGTGGTTTTGATGAAGCACAAAATAGCTCAGGGAATATGCTGGTTAGTTTTTTTGTCAAACTGACCCAAGCTTAGGTCAATTGAGAAAATGCCTCTATCAGATTGCCCTATAAGCAAGTCTGTGACATTTTCTTGATTGATGGTTAATGTGAGAGGCTCCAGCCCACTGCGTGTGGTTCAACCTGTGTGCTGGTAGTTCTGCATGTTGTATAGAAAAGACATTAAGAAAATCATGGAAAGCAAGCCAGCAATCAATGTTTCTCCATGGTTTCTACTTCAATTCCTGCCTTCAAGTCCTTTCTTGGGTTCCTGCTTTAGTGTCTCTTAATAGACAGCAGCACAAGATATGTAAGTTAAACAAACCATAGAAAGAAAACTAAGACAAGTATTTGATTTATTTTTCTTTTACTTTATGGAACCTGGGGACAGAATAGTAAAATTATTAAAGAACCCATATAGAATGGAAAAAATAGAATATGGCAAAGCCTCAGATCTGAGTAGATGACAGCACAGAACCTGTGTTAATTACTCTTCTATTGCTGTGATAAAAATGCCACGACCAAGGTAATTTCTAAAAGAAAAAATTCCATTTGGCTTATGTCTGCAGAGGATTAGAGTCTTCGGTAATGCAGTGAAGACATTGAAGCAGGAAAAGCTGAGATCTCACATCTCAAACAGCAAAGTGGAAGAAGAAAGTGTTAGCTTGAAATGGTGCCAGTTTTTGGAAACCTCAAAGTCTACCCACTAGAGACACACCTCTTCCAAAAAGGCCACACCTATTCTTTCCCAAACAGTTCCACTAACTGGGGTCCAAATACTCAAACGTATGCGCCTGTGGGATGCATTCTCATGCAAACCACCACAGAGCCTAGAGCACTAGATACACAGATCCACAGGATCTTGAGTTTCCAGGTGACTCCCCTCTGCAGATATCAATCATGCTTGGTCAGGTTGGGGTTTTTGTTTGTTTTGTTTTTAAGTTTTGAGGTTTTTTTTTCTCTCTAATTACAGCATTTGAGGATCAAAGAAACAGACACTTTCTCCCATAAGAACTTCTTCTAATTCTAGATCTTTCCAGCATCCTGTGTCATTGTATCCATCTATGTCTTCTTTGTGGAGAGGAAATTCAGCCTTACCCTACATAGGGCTTGAGAGGTTTGCATTGGTATTCTCTGCTTCCACATAGTGAGATCCTGGGGGGGGGGGGGGAAGATAGGTGAAGGTAGAGGGATACATAGATACATAGAGACATAGAGACATAGAGACATAGATATATAGACACATAGAGACATAGATACATAGATACATAGAGACATAGATATATAGATACATAGAGACATAGAGACATAGAGATATAGATACATAGAGACATAGATACATAGATATATAGAGACATAGAGACATAGATATATAGATACATAGAGACATAGATACATAGATATATAGAGACATAGAGACATAGATATATAGATACATAGAGACATAGAGACATAGATATATAGATACATAGAGACATAGATATATAGATACATAGAGACATAGATACATAGATACATAGATTATAGATACATAGAGACATAGAGACATAGATATATAGATACATAGAGACATAGAGACATAGATATATAGAGACATAGAGACATAGATATATAGATACATAGAGACATAGAGACATAGATATATAGATACATAGAGACATAGAGACATAGATATATAGATACATAGAGACATAGATACGTAGATACATAGATTATAGAGACATAGAGACATAGATATATAGATACATAGATATTTTTAATATATTTAATAATATTTTTAACCTCCCTGGAGTATCTGAGATGGCTTCCAGTTTAGCCAACTTACATCAGTTTGGGCTTTCTAGGAATGACTTTTTATTCCCAAGTATAACCTGCTTCTTTCTCTTGCAGTCATTTATCCTCATTCTGATTTAGAATTAGAAGATAATTCCATCCCTTTTTGTATGAGGTAAATAAAGACTCAACAGTAAAATATTTTCCTGTTTCTACTAAAGTAATTAGTGGCCAATCCCCTTCCCATTATAACGCAATGTCCTTTTCTTAAATAGCGACCCCTTTTGTGCCATTCAAAGTCCCCCCCCCGAAAAAAAAAAGAAAGAAAGAAAATCTCCCAGAGGCTGTGATACAACTTTAATAGCAGATGATTTACAGAGGTGTGAGATTAACAAATGCTGGGAAGCATCCAGGCATACATAAAAAGGCAGAATGCAAGTTTCTACCCTAAGAATAAAGAGCCTGGGAAGAGAGCATCCTGGGAAATCCAAACTGACTGAAGAAGAATCCCAGCACTAAGTCTTGGAAAAGGTCCAGCATGCCCAGGAAGGAGCCACAGAAGCTTCCAGCTCCCTACCTCGCTTCTCATTCACCCGAACCCAACCCAACCCAACCCAACCCAGCCAAACCCCAAGAGGTCTATTCCGAGGGAGTCGGTTTCATCTCTCTGAGAGGCGAGATTAGATCTGAAAAGCATTTGTGAAGGAGAGAGAAGAAACAGTCAGCAACACATTTTATGTAGCTGCATTTGTAATTCTATTTTTGAAGGTGCGGCTCAAAGCTCTGGAAACATGCATGTTTCAGATTTAAAGGAGTTAAATTGTATAATGTTACTTATAAAAAGAGCATGCGATCCCAATGTTCCTGAAAACCATAAGACACGTTTGCTGAGCAACAGATTATCTAACATCAGGAAACTTCTCTGACTGAGCCAAGCACAGAAGTGCAGTGCGAGCATCTGTAGGAAAATTTGCAACATTGTCAGACTATTTCGTGCTCTTTGTCCTGAGAGGCTCCAAGTAAAATGCTGGAGTGGAGCCAACACATGCAATCCACACCATCATTCCAACTGTTGAGCTAAGACTTCTCGCTCTCTCACAGACCTGGGGGCCTCCTAAGTTCTGACTCCATGACGCCATTCCCTCAGGGTACCCTCCTCTGCCTCTTCCTAGAGGAACTTCCTACATCCAGAGCTCTCTGAATCTCTTCAGCCATGGTACTTCATAGCCGTGCTTTTTACACTAGGAACCCAACTTCTTTTTCTATCTTCCATAGATTTTTTTTGTATTTTAAATAAGTTGATGATTTTGTGTTGGGATACACTACATTCATAGCTCTTCTGGAGTATATATGACCCATGATCCATAGTTTGGACACACTTGTTTCCATCTTTCCTTGAAATTTGGTGAGAATTCTGTCCTCAAATTCTCATGGTGCCTTGATAGTTAGATTCAGCTGTGATGGAGTGGATCTTCAGGTGACAGAACACAGGCCTGGAGGACCCCCAGTGTCCTCTCCGTGCCTTTATGCCTTTTTCATATGGAAAGAGGAACCTGGTTAGAAAAGTTCTTTGGAGCAACTCCCATCTGTATTGTCTGGAAATCAGATTTTTATAAGCAGAGGTACTACAAATCTCCCCTGTGTGATTTGTGCTACTGACCCAGTATAAAGTACTTGTTTTTCTAAACCCATATATGCTGCCATCTCCTAAGGTTTGGGGTTTGGTTTTTTAGGAAGGTGAGGTTGTTTGTTTCTTTTATCTTCCTCATCACATTCATTCAGTGTATATATGTCCAGGGTGGGGGTCAGAAGTCTTGTGAAACTCAGGCCAGGCTTGGCAACCAACACTTCCACTCTCTCGGTGTCATCTATGGTCTCCAACTTACAAGTTCAGATAGGATCCTCATTAAGTTTCCAGCAGACCCTTCCCTGGGGAAAAAAAGTTTCCTCAATGACAGAATCACTAAAGTTGAGCTCTTGTCCATGTGGGTGTCTACCCTGGAATCACTGGAAACCAAGTGAACTCTGCTTGCTCTGACAGTACTCTGCTCAGTCCCTTGCAGTTCTGACCACCTCCTTCTTTCCATGAGAGCTGATACTTTCAAAGATTCTTCTCCATTTCCCCTATCAATTTTTTTTCAAAAAAAATCAACTTCTGTAGAGATCAACAGTAGGATTTTAAATTTTTCAAAAGATCTAAGTCTAGAATCTCCAAAGGCTTAGACAAGTCAGGACCCCAAAGTCAGGAACAAAGAGAAGGCTAAGTAGATAAAGTACTTTCTGAACTAACAAGAGACCTCTCAGTTCAGATCCTCAGCATACATGTAGAACTGCTACTCTTGTCCATGTGTCCATGCGCCCTGGGATGGCACAAGAGGCAGGGTATAGACAGTGGATCCTTGAAGGTTGTTGGCCACCCATCCTAACCCAAACAGATCTCCACATCCAATGAAAGACTAGGTCTCAAAATATAAGGTGGAAGGAATTGAGCAATACAGTTCAACATCAACCTCTAATCTCCGTGTGTATCTTAGTGGGCTTATACCCCTGCACTACATATACATGCACACATATGCCCCAAATACATACACACTCATATGCATACACACATATGCCCCAAATACATACACACTCACACACACACACACACACACACTCACACACACACTCTCACACACACTCTCTCACACACACTCACACACTCACACACACACTCACACACACACATTAACCCTACACTCACTTTCTCATAAAATCCTATTAACACTTTGTATCTCAGCCAAACTAATGTCCTGGTCCTCTCTTTTTCACTTTTTGTTTATTTTGTTTTTATAGTTCAGTTTTGTCAAGAAATTATCCACATAATGTAAAATGTGCAAATGCATTTCTTATGCACATGCCTTTGATAGTAGTATATTCACATATGCTGTTGTAAAGGATTTCATGTGCTTCAAATTTAATTTCACCATCTTACATTCACAGTATGATGGTCTGCTTTCTCCCTGTCCTTGTCAAACCTTGCTAATGTCTTTTATATTACATATTACAGTCATCTTATTGGGATACCATTATGATCCTTTAGTATAGTACTTCCTTCCTAAGTAATTATGCTGAGCATACTTATATCTTATTGGTCATTTTTGTGTCTTTGTAGAAATATTATTTGGAACATGTCCCAGTTTCATGTATGTTGCTGTAATAAAACACTTTGACAAAAAAAAAATAGCAGAGAAATAGTTTGTTTTAGCTCATAATTCCAGGTTCATCATGGCAGAAAGGTCAAGGCAACAAGAACTCAAAACTGCAAATTGCATCACGCACACTGTCAAGAGCAAGGAGAAATGGATGCTTGCACTTAGGAATTCGGTACCCAGGTATGACAGAATAGTTAAAGGAGCCAAGTTGTCTGCTCTATTTGGCTGCACGCAATTAAATGCAACTTTTACTCTTGATGTAAAACTTGGCAAAAGGCTATGAAAACAACAATTACTGACCATCTATATTCTAAAGAAAACCACAGAGCACAGTCCTAGAGAACTTCCAGGAACTAAAAGAATCAACCCTGGCATTAGAAACTATCTTCTCATCACCACCGTAGCCTGTATCTAAAAAGATGAGAGCTGAGAAACTGCTGAAGCCAGTCATCATTGTCTTAGGGAAGATCTGTGGCTTTGGCCATCTACAGCAGGATGATTCAAAGCCTCCCCTGAAGTGAGTCATGTAAAGGAGAGTCTAAGAAAATTGCCCACAGAGACCAAAGGATGCCTATGTGACAGGCATGGTATTCCACAGTGGTGATTGCTGACAGAGGAGACATGCTGAGCTAACTTATATACATATGTATTCAGTGCTGAGAAATAAATGCAACTCAGCAAGGCATCGAAAGGCCATTCCAGGAGAATGTTGTTCATTCGACTTGACAAGGAAGTTGTATCTCTATGTTCAAATGGTAGCAAGACTTGTATATATATTCTAGAGTCCTTCCTAAGAGGATCTCAGGCCAGGGAGGGCATTAGTCAAAAGCAAAGCTGTGAATTATTCTGTGGAAGCAAAAGTTGCCCATTCTGTGGACATCAAAAGTCATTATGAAGATAAATGAACACAGAAAAGGATTCCAGAAAGTCCCCTTGGGAAATATGCCCAGCCCCAGGAGCTGATGCAGAGATCATAGAGGAATGCTGCCTACTGGCTTGTTCGTCTACAGCCTCTGTTTCAGTTTCTACCTTCAGGTTCCTGCTCTGACTTCCCTCAATAATGGACCATTACCTGACAGTTGTAAGATTAAAAAAAAAAAAAAAAAACCTATACCACCCCAGGCTTATTTGCATTGTGATGTTTCATCACAGCAATAAAAAACTATGACAGAAACTGATAAGAGGAGTCCAAAATTACTTTGACACACCTGACAGTGTATTTCTGTAGGTATTATGATGCCATTTGAATTTTAGTCTGGGAAAGATGTTGTTTTCAGAGCTCAGTGGTCTATTCTGTGGGAGCTTGGAAAATAAGAATGTTGAATGCAGCACAAACTACAGAGAGCTGGCTCAGCTGTTTGAATTAAGACTCCATGGCTTTAGTCAGCTAGGACTGAAGAATTGTAAATAAAAAACCACTAAAGGAGTCTTTTCATTGCTGGGACAATCAATACTTGTCATCTGAAGAATAACCTATGATTAAGAATAGATCAAGAGTCGCATGGATTCAGTATAGAATTCTACTAGACCTTCAAGGAACTAATGTCAATACTCCTCAAATTATTCCACAAAAGAGAAACTGAAAGTACATTTCTAAATTTGTTTTATGAAACCATTATTACCCTAATATCAAAACTACAAAGACAAAGGCCCAATGAAAAATAAAATTATAAATCAATATCTTTTATGAACTTAAATCCAAAAAGTCTCAATGAACTACTTGCAAATAAAATTCAAGACATTAAAAAGATTATTCACCATAATCAAGTTGGATTAAGCTCCAAGATGCAGGGATAGCCCAACACTGAAAGAGAAATAGAAGAGGTTAGAAAATGAAAAGATCTCCCATGCTAATGGATCATTGAAATTACTATTGTGAAAGTAGTTACCCTACCAAAAGCAACCTAGAGAGTCACTATCTCCATCAAGACTCTCAAACAGTTCTCCACATTAACTGGAAAATAACAATATTCAACTTAATGTGGAAAGATACACGCATACAGGGACACATGCAGCAACACACATAAAATAGGAATTAAAAAAGTATAAACTAATTGACCAAGTATGAAAGCTAAAACAATCTTGAATAATAAAGTAATTCCTGTGAGTTTCACCACTCACTATTTCAAGTTCTCTATGGAGATATAGAAATAAAAGCAGCATATCATTGGCCAAAAAATAGGCATTTTGATTAATGAAATTGAATTGAAGACACAGACATAATTCAGCACACCTAGAGACAACTGGTTTTTGATGCATAAGCAACAAACATATTTGGCAGAAAAGATACCATCTTCAATAAATTGTTCTGGTCAAATTGGATGGCTGTGTGTAGAAGAATGAAAATAGATTCATATCTGTCACCCTGCACAAAATTCTATTCCAAATGGATCAAGAACCTCAACATAAAAGCAGATATCCTGAAACAAGAATTAAGACCAACAATTAGTAAATAGAGTCCGGTAAAGCTAAAACCATTTCTGTATAGCAAAGAACACTATCATTCAAGCAAACCAGCAGACCACAGAATAGGGAAAAAACTTTAACAATTACATAATTGATAAAGCAGTGGCTCTCAACCTGAGAGTCATTACTCCTTTGAGGGTCACATTTCAGATATCATGAGTACAAAATATTTACATTACAATTCGTAACAGTAGCCAAATTACACTTATAAATAGCAATGAAATAATTTTCTGCTTAGGAGTCACCACAACATGAGAAACTGTATTGAAGAGTCATAGAGTTGAAAACCACCACTGTGATAAAGGGTTAGTATCTAGAATATATAATACACTAAAAAAAGAGAGAAAAGAAAAAAACAACACCACAAAGGAAACAAGTAGTCCAATTTAAAATGGGATATAGAATTAAACAGAAGGTTCTTAAAAGATGGAATACAAGTGACTGAGATATACTTTTCAAAATGTTCAAATTCTGTAGGCATCAGAAAAATGAAAAGAAAACCTGCTTTGAGATTTCACCTTTCCCAAGTCAGAATGGCCAAGATCAATGAAGAAAGGAAAAAGAAAAGAAGGGGAAAAAAGAAGGAAAGAAAGACACAGTCAATGGGACAAAATGGCAACCAACAAATTGGGAAAAGGTCTTTACCAACCCTACATCCAATAGAGGGCTAATATCCAATGTATACAAAGAACTCAAGAAGTTACACTCCAGAGAATCAAATAACCCCATTTAAAAAATGGGGTACAGAGCTAAACAGGGAATTCTCAACTGAGGAAACTCAAATGGCTCTAAAGCACCTAAAGAAATGTTCAGCATCCTTAGTTATCAGGGAAATGCAAATCAAAACAACACTGAGATTCCACCTCACACAGTAAGAATAGCCAAGATGAAAAACTCAGGGGACAGCAGATGCTGGAGAGGATGTGGGGAAAGAGGAACATTTCTCCAATGTTGGTGGTATTCCAAGCAGGTAAAACCACTCTGGAAATCAGTTTGGCAGTTCCTCAGAAAATTAGACATAGTACTACCTGAGAACCCAGCTATACCACTCCTGAGCATATACCCAGAAGATACTCCAACATGTAATAAGGACACATGCTCTACTATGTTCATAGTGGCCTTATTTATAATAGCCAGAAGCTGGAAAGAACCCAGATGTCCTTCAACAGAGGAATGGATACAGAAATTGTGGTATATATACACAATGGAGTACTATTCAGCTATTAAAAACAATGAATTCATGAAATTCTTAGGCAAATGAATGGAACTAGAAAGTGTCATCCTGAGTGAAGTAACCCAATCACAAAGGAACACACATGGTATGCACTCACTGATAAGTGGATATTAGCCTAAAAGCTGAAAATAAACAAGTTACAATTCACAGATCACAAGAAGCTCAAGAAGAAGGAGGACTGAAGTGGTGGTACTTTGGTTCCTCTGAAAAAGGGAACAAAATACTCATAGGAGCAAATATGGAGACAAAGTGTGGAGCAGAGACTGAAGAAAAGGCCACCCAGAGACTACCCTACCTGGGGATTCATCCTATAAAGTCACCAAACTCTGACACTACTATGGACAAGAAGTACATACCAAAAGGAGCCTGTTATGGTGGTCTCGGAGGGGCCCTACCAGAGCCTTACACATACAGAGGCAGATGCTAGCAGCCAAACATTGGACTGGGCGTGGGGTCCCCAATGGAGGAGTTGGAGGGCAGGCTGGAGGAGTTGAAGGGGTTTACAGACCCATGGGAAGAACAATGAGGTCGGCCACCCAGATGCCCCAGGATTCCCAGGGACTAAACCACCAATCAAAGGGTACACATGGTTCCAGCCAAAAATGTGGCAGAGGAAGGCCTTGTTGGGCATCAGTTGGAGGAGTCATCCTTGGTCAGGTAAAGGCTCGATAGATGTCCCAACAAAGGGAAACCGAGGGGGGGTGGAGGTGGGAGTGGGTCGGGTAGAGGGGCTTATACTTGGGGGCAGGGCATGGGAGGAGGGGTTGGGGATTTTCAAGGAGGGGGAAAACGGGAAAGGTTTTAGCATTTGAAATGCAAATGAAGATTATATTCAATAAAAAAGAAGGAAAGAGAATGGAAGGGAAGGAAAAGCAAAAGAAAAGCAAAAGCAAAGAGAAGCAGAGGAGAGCAGAGAAGAGAAGAGAAAAAAGAGAAAAGAAAAGAGTCTGCACTCACTGATAAGTGGATATTAGCCCAGAAGCTCAGAATACCCAAGAAACAATCTACATATCAAATGATGCCCAAGAAGAAGGAAGGAGAGGCCCCAGGTCATGGAAAGGCTCAGTGCAGCAGTGTAGGGGAATACCAGAAGCAGGAGGGGGTGATTGGGGAAGAGGGGGAGGGAAGAGGGCTTATGGGATTTTCAGGGAGGGGGGATCCAGGAAAGGGGAAATCATTTGAAATGTAAATAAAGAATATATCTGATATATATAAGAAAAGGGTCACACAGGCTTGCAAGGATGAAGGGAAAGGGAAGCACTCATTATTTGCTGATGGGTATGCAAACCATGGAAATCAGTGTGGAAGTCCCTCATAAAAGTTAAAATTATTCTATCACAGTATCCAGATAAACAAACCACTTTTGGAAATCTACCCCTCAAGTCTACATTATACTGCTACATAGACACTTCCTCATCCATGTTCATTGCTGTTCTATTCATAGCCAGAATTGGAAGCAGCCTATATGCCCATCAGCTGATCAGTGGATAATAAAAAGGTAGAACATTTACACAATAGAATACTATTCAAGTACTAAAAGAATGAAATGTGCAGGTAAATTGATAGAGCTAGAAGCAATAAAAAATTCATGTATGTGGATATTAACTTTTAAGCTTTAGATGTGTGTGCTCTGTTCAGAATAACCACAGAACTTGGGTAGCTGCAAGTAAGGGAGTAGAGAGGAGAAGGTGCTGGTCCGTGAGATAAAGGGGAAACTAGATGGGAGGATTAGAAGGGGAGAGGGATGGATGGCAGAATAAAAGAAGAAATGTGGAGAACTAACACAAAAGGCCTTTTGAAAAGCCATGTAGAGATCTACTGCCATAGAGCTTCTTAAAATATAAACATAAATGAAAGAAACCATATAATAGGGAGAAAATGTTCCCACTAGACATCTTAATGCCATCAAGTAAAGTCTCCAGACAAGGAATAGGTGACACATTGCTGATTCCTGGGCCAAAATGATTCCACAGACTCTCTCCAGAAACATCACAGGCTATTGAAAGGCTATTAGTTACTCTCAATAAACTGATGATAAGACCCCATTGCTGAGGACATAACTTGCTTGTGTCATCAAACATGAAGAAATTGAATTGTGTCCAACTAAAAGGGCCAGACCAACAGATGATCTTTCATAGCTCTAGAAGGTACTCTGCACACTGGCAAGGAAAAAAGTAATTAGCAATGTCATCCATGTCCAAACCCTGTGACTTTTAAGAGTGACCTGCCTGTAAGATAGACTAGTGCAACAGTGGCACAAATGTTATGGGTATAACTAACCACTTTTTAAAATTAGATTTAAGGCCCATCCTGCAAGATGGAACCCTTATATCTGACACTGATAACATGGCTAAGAACCTGAGAATATATAGGTCATGGGCCCTAGAGGAAAACCTATTCTGCTAAAGAAACATAGCAATAAGTTGACCTCCTAATGACATATTGCTATATCCACAGATCAGTACATGGCCCAACCCTCATCAAAGAAGCTTCTTCTTGCAATAAATGGGAATTTGCAGAGACCCATCACTGGACAATGTAGAGAAAATAGGCGACTTTGGAGCACTCAGTCTTTATTCAACCCCTCAGCTCAAGGCTCAGCTATCTTTGTAGAAGAGAATGTGGGAAGATTTTAAGAACCAGAGGTATTGAATTCTTCCACGGAAACAAAACAATGCCATCCAGATGTGGAATGATAAATACATGAGACATTGTTGCAGCATACGCAAGACCTGCATAGGCTCAAAACATGCTAAACTCTAGCATGGAAACAGAGTGAACACAAAGTCCCAGCCTAAGCAAGAAGCCATTTACAGTTGATACCTTCTGAGAAAGGAGAAATCCATTTTCTAAAATAGAGTATCACTAGTTCTATCAACCAAACTCCAGAGCAGGCCTCCTTCCATAAGCACTTTTTGTTTGTTTGGTTGGTTGGTTTGGTTTTGATCATTTTGGTATTTTTGTCTCATTTGGTTTTGGGTTTTGGTTTTAGTTTGTTTTAATTTTGTTGGGATTTTTTATTGTGGGGGTTTTTGTTTTGTTTTATTTTTCCACTTTTGAAAGAGATTAGAGGAAAGAGCATGAAGTTAGTGGCTAGGGAGGCCGGCAGGACCTGGAAAGAACAGGAAAGAATATCATCAAAATAGATTGTATTAAACATTTTTAAATAAAATGAATTAATTATTTAAAAAAGAAAAGATCAACATCATTAAGGTAAAATCTAGGAAGTGTTTCCTCAAGACCATCACACAGAAGCTGTGAGGCCAAGTCTGTACCTTATGCTGGCAACCAGACTTAGTATTATACATGACTTTTCCAGATAGCAGTAGTTTTGAAGGCATAGACAGCAACTGAGGTTTGGCACTGTGAGAGAGAGGCCACTGAAGAAGGTCCAGTCTCAGTTGCAGAAGGCAGCCACAAAATTGAAATTATCATGTAGCAAGGTTGATGCTTTGCACCCTGTAACTGGCTCAGAGTCCCTGAAGAGAAGTCAAGAGAGTCTACTGGTGAAAGTACAACAAAGGCCCCAGAATTTTGGAAATGCTAGAATTATGGGATGACCACTACATGTAGAAACAGCTGCTGAGTGTCACTGGACCGAGCCTAGAAGCAACCACTGTATGCTTCAGATGGAGGAACCAGAGAAATGGAGCTGCCAAAGCCTTGTGGAGCCGAGGGGCCATGAGTGAACCCTGAGGGTAAGCACTGAAATGTTTCCACTGTGGAACTTTGAATTTAAATTTGGAGCACACAGTTGACAGACATTGGATATTTTAGAGATACTTTGGAGCTTTATGTATTTTTAAAATATATTTGTCAAATGTTTATTTAATTTATTTGTTTTTTACTGGCACAGAATCATATTTTGGTTAACC
Organism: Apodemus sylvaticus; assembly: GCF_947179515.1. Classification (NCBI taxonomy): domain Eukaryota; kingdom Metazoa; phylum Chordata; class Mammalia; order Rodentia; family Muridae; genus Apodemus; species Apodemus sylvaticus. The sequence goes on along the minus strand of NC_067478.1, from coordinate 49,202,294 downwards.
ATAGGCTATGCCTAAGCTTCTTAGAGATATTTTGAGATTTATTTATATTTTTGTCTTTATGTTGAAAATAGACTTTTTCATACATAACATATCCTGATTATGGCTTCCTGTACCTGTATTCCTCCCAATTCTTCTCAACATTCCATCCCATCCAGATCTACTCCCTTTCTGTCTCTCATTAGAAAACAAACAAGCTTCTAGGGATGATGGTAAAATATAAAAAATAAAATATAAGAAGATATAAGAAAACTTACCATGTTGAAGATGAACAAGACAAACAAACAGAAGGAAAGGAGTCCAAGAGAAAGCACAAGAATCACAGACCCACTCTCACACACCAAGAAAAGAATCCTATAAAAACACTAAATTGGAAGCCATTTTATATATATATATATATATATATATATATATATATATATATACACACACACAGAGGACTTGAAGGCCATGTGTATGCTACTTGCTTCCATCTCTGTAAGGTCATATGAGCTTTGATCATGTTGATTTTTAGAACCTTGTTTTCTTGGTTTTCTCCATCCCCTCTCCTACCTACACTTTCCCTCTTCCAAGCCCTGAGAAGAGGGATTGATAGAGACATCCCATTTAGGAATGTGTGTTCCAAGATCTCTCACTCTCTTTATAATGTCTACCTGTGCATCTCTGTATCTGTTCTTGTCTGCTGCACGAAGAAGCTTCTCTGATGATAGTTGAACAAGGTACTGATCTATGAATATAGCAGAATTTTCATTAGGAGTCATTATATTGGTACTATGATGGTTGATGAAACTCCATTTTATGTTAGTCCTCCATCTTTGTATCAACTAGCTGTTTGTCTCTAATTCTAGACCCTGGAAGATAAATTTCTAGTAAAGGTGACTCAGTGACCACTACCCAAAAATGTTCAGCAATGACTATGTTCTATGATATGACTGATTGACTTTTTTGTCTTCTGTAACTTACAGAATACCCAGAGACTTGCACAGATACCCAAAGACTGTTTTGATTTACCTTAACCACTTAAACTTGGAAGAACAGACCGATTTTTCCTCTTGCTTGCATAGATATTGAAGATCTTCATGTGGTTTTTGCCTTTAAAATACCCTTCCCCATATCCCTCCTTCACAGAAATCTCAAATTTTGCTCAGAGATTGTCCAACTAGCAGCTAAGCAATATATCTTTTAATTATATTTATACTAAGCCTATGGTCTTTTCCCAAGGATCACAAAGTCTACAACATTACATTTATTGTTTGTTTGTTTGTTTGTTTGTTTAGATACCAATAGTATTTGGTTTTAACCTGGGTCCATGGACTATCTAGTCTCTGTTTTTGTCACCGAAGCAGTGTTGAGTATGAGTTCCAGCTTGTGGGGTGGTTTTAAGTAAAAATTAGATATTGGTTGGTTACTCCTACAAGCTTTATTAAGCTACTATTGTCCTAGTGTTTCTTGCAGGCACTATACCACTGTAGATTAAAAACTTGTGGTTGGTTTGGTGTTTGCATTTCTCATTTGCTAGGGTACAGAGTAACTTTCTGTGCCAAAGACACTAGAAGGCTCTTTGTTGTCACCAACTGTACTTTTCTGTGTTCAGTGAGTTCTATAGATGTTGTCTTCAGCAATAGAGCCTTGGCAGTCAGTTTGTAGAGAGCAACTTATACTGTTGTCAATAGCCTTGGTGGTTTGATGATTCCTATGAGATCCCTTTGGTCAACATTCCAATTAGAAGTAACCCAATCCCAGAACTGGAAGCTTTGATTTATGACAAGACATAGCCAGTTGGGACTTTTCCTCCCCACTGCTTTATTTGGAATTTTCATTTAGATTATCTTCATATATGTATAATTCTGGGAAGCTTCTACTGTATTAAGTTTGCATACTATTCTTCAAAAACCCCTCAGTTTTATCTGTCTCCCCTCATATTGGAGTTTAAAGAGACTGGAGTTTTACATAGACTGGGTATTTTAAAGAGATTAAAGTTTTAAAGTGTGTGAGTTCTTTAAAACTGAGGGACTTTTTAAAACTTGAAATGTGTTCTATATTGAGATACTGACATTAATATGAGATATTAGGGATAAGCAAGAAAAGAAAGGTTATAGTTTAGCAGTAATGTATTGATGTGACAAACTGAATAGAGGCAATGCTTTATCAACTTGACACAATCTAAAGTCATTTGGAAAGATGGAACCTCAACAAAGAAAATACCCCTACCAGACTGGCATAAGGGCACATGCGTGGGACATTTTATTAATGATTGTTGTAAAGGGTGTCAGTCCACTTTGGGCAGTGCTATTCCTGAGCATATTGTTCTGAGATACATAAGACAGACTGAGCAAGTCATAAGGTGCAAGACACTAAACCCTCCAGGGCCTCTGCATTTGTTCTTATCTTCAGGTTCCTGCCTTGAATTCCTGCCCTAATTTCCCTTCATAACTGAGTATAACCTGAGAGTTGTATGATACGCGTTTTCTCCCCAAGTTGCTTTTGATAATGGTGTTTTATCACAATAATAGTAAGACAATAATGGTAACTAAACATAACTAAAGACAATGGCTAAAGGAAAATGAAAATTAGTGTGTCCCTGAGTTAAAGATATGCAGTAAATATGGTAGGAGACCGTAGTGCAGGCATCAAGCTGAATAAGCATCAAGTGAAGGTACAGAGGGGCTAAAGAACAAGGGAGCCCAGAAGTTGGTCATGTCAGATGTTAGGACAGACCCAAAGGATAAGGGCATCGGGCGCATTTGAGCACATAGCAGGAAGAACCAAAAGGGACACAATGTCTCCATTAGTGATTTTAAAGAACTGACAGTGTCTAACAAATTTGTGTTAATACCTTGGAAATATTGAGTAGCCAAACTTGAGGCAAAGTGTCTGAGGATAAGAGGTTCAAATAATTGATAATATTGGATTTGTTATCCAACATGGATGCTGAATTCTTCCAGAAGATGCCAGGTTTTCATCAGAAAATAGCAATGAGGACCACTCCCTGGGATACCTACTGAAGTGATCAGGTGACTATGACATATACAGTATGACAAAACTATGTAGCTTTGGTTAACTTGCTGGAGGAAGCAGAAGGCACAATGACTCCCTCATTTCTCTCCTAAGTGGGTAACTGCTGGCAAGAATGAAGGAAAGAGGATATCTGGAAGATACACTCTGATTTGGACTCTGTGCCCAAAAGTAAAGCTTGCGATGACTTGAATTGTCATTGCCTACTTCTTTAGTAATAGAGTTGCCATTTCAACTGGGCAAATGGCAACTCTGGAAATAAGTAACATTCCTTTTTTCTGGCTACATGTATTCAGTATGCACTATACTTGCAGTTTTCAAGAAATGTGCATCAAATGAAGGGCGCTTTATTTTCCTCTTTCACATTCTGGAACACAGGTATGATAATTATAGCTTTACTAACTCTCATGGACCATTAATCTAATTTGATCATAACAACCACAAAAAGCAGAACAGTCAATATAAAAGCATGAATCTACCTTCTTGCACACAGGAAATAAGGGGGTATTGTGTTGTAATGGCAGTGGTTGTTTTCTGGGTCTGGGGACTTAACTCAGGGTCTTACCAGACTCATTAACAATTTTACTATTGAGTTAAGAGACTCAGCAATTTTAATTTATTGTTTTGTTTTGTCTTAAAACAGGAACCCACTGAGTTTCGCAAACTGATCTTGAACTTGTAGTCACGCTACATCACCCTCCCAAATAGCTGATTACATATCTGGGCTCCAAGGAATTGCTTCTTAAAACCACTCACTTTGTATCTTTCTGTTGTAAGTAAACTTAATCCTAATAATTGTGTTAAACTTTAGGTGACTGAGAAACTTTTATGCTTTTATTTTTTTAAGACTTTTACTGATTTATTTTTATCATAATATTTCCTCAATTCCTACCAGATCTCAGATCCTCTCCCTACCTATCCAATTTCATGAATTTCTGTCTCTTTAAAAGAAAAATGGCCAAAGCTGCACATGTGCTGTATATGTGCCAGGGAACCAAAGCCCAGCCCTTGTGTTCTCTTTGGTTGGTGGTTCAGTCTCTGGGAGCCTCCTAGGGTGAAGGTTAGGTCTTTTTGTGGATTCCCTTTCCTTTCCAAGTACTTCAATCCTTCCCTGCCCCACAGCTCTTTGACAAGACTTCCCGAGCTTCATCTAACATTTAGCTGTGGTTCTCTGCATCTGTTGCATCTGCATCTGCTGGGTAGAACCTCTCAGAGGACAGTTATGTTAGGTTCCTGTCTGCAAGCATAACAGTATCATTAAGAGTGTCAGGGATTGGTTCTTGCCCATGGGATGGATCTCAAATTGGGCCAGTCATTGATTGGCCATTCCCTCGATCTCTGTTCAGTCTTTGTCTCTGTACATTTTGTGAGCATGACAAATTTTGGGTCAAAGGTTTTGTGGATGTGTTGGTGTCCTTTTCCCTGCACTTGGAGTCCTGCTTGGTTACAGGAGGTGGCCACTTTAAGTTTCATATCCCCCCACTGCTTGAAGTCTCAGCTAGAGTCACCCTCATAGACCCCCTAGAGGCTCCCCAACCCAGGTTTCTGGCACATCCTAAAGAGTCCTCCATTTCTGTTCATCCTCCTAGCCCCATCTCCTCTGTTGCAGGTCCCCCAACAACTGGAGTGTGGGCCTACCCCGACTCTGTTCCTGCCTGTGCACCCTGTTCCCCTAACTGGGTTATCTTGTCTGGACTCAGTGGAAGAGGATATACTGCAGTGACTTGAGATGCTAGGGCGGGTTAGTACCCAAGGCAGACCCCCCCCCTTCTCAGGGAGAAGGGGAGGAGAAGGAGAGAGAGGAACCCTATGAAGAAATAATATGGGGGTGGGGGACTCTGGTCAGGTTGCAAAGTGAATAAATAAATGCATTATTGGCTAAAAAGAAAAAGGAAAGAGTGAAAACAAAATAAAGCTATAATAAAAGTAAAGAAAGACATCTGATTAGTGATGGACAGCTACTCTTGAACACTGGTGTGGAATTGAGCTATTAATTGAGGGTGAAGACAGAGAGTATAGATCTTTCTTTAAAAAACAAAAAGAAAGAAAGAAAGAAAGAAAGAAAGAAAGAAAGAAAGAAAGAAAGAAAGAAACAAACAAACAAACAAACAAACAAACAAAGAAACAAAGAAACAAAGAAACAAAGAAACAAAGAAACAAAGTCAAGTGATTCTGTTCCCAGTAGTCTTGAGCATCCTTGTCTCAGAAGACAAGGGTGATAAGTGTTTGCTTGGGCAGATATCCACATTAAAGCCTAAGCAACCTAGAAGCCCATATTGCTTTGTCCTTGAAAACAGCAGTAACCATAACAATTCCTTGCAAAATTGGCTAGCTTTTATGAAGTACTTATATCACTGTATAACCATTGGATCCAAACCCTTTTCATTGATGAAGAAATTATGATGGAAATAAAAACTAAGAGATTAAAAGAAAATCATATGTGCCTAATTCAGTCCCGTGAATAGTAAGGGTTTATGGAAATTACATTGACTCTATTTGTATAGAAAATAGCCTGCAAGTAAATAGCATGTTTCTTTATAGATCAAAATGCATGCTTGTATGCTCACATGTGTAAGAAAATATATGTACAACCTTCTAAAGGTTAATTCTAAATTGTTAATTCTATTATACAAAATATTCTATGTAAGATATTCAGGAATTGAGGTCTATGTAAATTCTGTCTTCCTGCTGTAGACCTCACTAGAAGTGACAACCTGAAGCCACAGTAGTCCCAGGTTACCTTCTTGAAATTGAAGCCTCACCTTCAAATACAAAGTAGACATCAGTGGAAGCTACAATGTTCGCATTCTGAAAGAATATTGAGAATATCCTTTGAGGTGTACTGCATTTTCTTCTAAGAAAGTATACATAAATACACCAACACTTACATATCTGACTTTTCTTTGGTTCTGTCAGTGTTTGCATCCAGACTACCTCATCTCTTCTCTCCAGAGCTTTGCTAAGTATATGCACAGTTAATAAAAAATTGTATGAAAGAATTTATTAAACATAACTAGTAATGAAATATATTATGAAAATTCAAATCACTTGTATTGGAAAAATTATTTCCAATTAAAAAAAATGCATGTATCCCAAATCCTTACTATGTCTCTGTTCAGGAATGGCTTGGGCCCCAGTCCTTTCTCCCAGGGCAAAGTAGAAGGTAGTGGTGAAGCAATGCACTGCAAGCATCAGGAGCCAAACCACATCTATTCAGGCATTATTTTGTGCTTCAAATTCATGTGGTTGTGAGTCCATGGAGTTCAGGACACAGGGACCCATCTTCACACTCCTGATACAAGGGCTTTTCAAGGAACATCCAAACCACAAATGAATCCAAAACTACACTGGAGGACTTTGAGATTTGGAAGCCCCTGCCCCTTTGTAAGCATTAAGGGATTGGGGGAAGGGCTGGGAAGTATTGCCTACAAAAAAGATGGCGCCTCTGTCCTCTTCTGCTCCAGCTAAGGTGGGGTTCTGCTTACAGTGTACTGAAGGGTGCAGAGGAGGGTCAGGATATAATTTCACTGTTCTCCTCTGGCTTTAAATGTTCGAGAAAAGTAGAGAATGACAGAAAAACGCTCAAGTTAGCAATCTACTTGAAGTCTTTCACTAATCTCCATTAACTGATCATCTATGCATTTCAATCACAAACTCCTAGGAGAATTTAACTCACATTTTGCCCCATAAAAAAAAAACTTTGTTCCACTCCCCTTGCTCTTCAGTTGATGTCAGTTTGCTTTTTTTTAAACAGGCATTTACATCAGTTTCTTTGATATTTAGGATACATTCATTGCATTTGTAAGTGGAAAAGGAGGGTTTACCTAAATTAAAATTTTCCATTAAGGAATTTTCCTCTCTGCAATTAAATTTGCTATTGGGAAAAGTATAGGAAAATAATTAAATGCATACAAAATTGTGTGGGCTGTAGATTATTTGCTTGTTTGGGGTCTCCTAGGATACCTCATTATTTTTCCACCAGCCCACACATCCTCCACATTCCTAATAAAACCTTTGGAATCAGCAGGATTTTTTTAAGGCTCTCACCACTCTACTCAATGACTTCACCATAGCATTAAAAATCTAAAGTTATTTAGCATAATTTAATAGTATTAACGAGATTTGTAATTGTATCCAAGGATATGAAATTGTTTGTTGTAACAACCACTTGAGAAGCCCAAAAGGCCCCAAAGAAAAAGAATATGCCAGGTCAAATTTTCAGTAGTTTTATTGAAAAATGCCTCTTTTGTTTCAGAAATAAATAATATAAGGCAGTGAAATTCACAATCTGCAGTTAAAATATAAAAGCAGCAATTCTATGTTCATAGTCTTGCAAACATTTCCAACTGCTTTGATAACTAAGAAACATGTTCTGCAAAAAAAAAGTTCATTCTAAATATACAACACAAACATGCAATTCCATTTCTGCAGAATAATCTGCAATTTGGCATAACTGTTAGTGTGTCAAAACAAGGATGTCTAAAGCGATATGGAACAGTATCCAGTTGATACAATAACTTCGGCTACGAGGCTTAAAGTCTGTGGTTGTTAAAAGAGCATTCTGTGCCCTAAAGCGTAAGAGAAGGAAGGAAAGAAAAGGTGAACCGCTGCAGTGAGTTGGTGTTCTTCTCCTTTTTTGATTTTAGGAGCAGAATGACTGGAAATGGGATGCAACCGAACTGCAAATTAGTTCTAAGAAAGCTAGAGACCCTTTCTGAATAGACAGCTGCTCTGGTTTCCAGGGCTTGCTGGGTAACCTAGAAGCTTGGCTGCCTCAGCCCACCCTGGGCGCGGTCTCTCCACGCAGCTTCTGTGAACAGCTTGTGTTGTAACCATTTGAAATGCAAAGGCACAGATGTCTACAGACTGTTGCAAGCTAGGCTGTCTGCAGAAACAAGATTCTCTACAGTCAGATAGGAGCGCTTGTGGATGAAGCGACGCGGAGAAAACCCGTCACAGAAATGACGGACACTGCTGCTCTGTCTGACCTGTGAATGAGAATCCCAACACCTCCCACCTCGATGAACCCGGTCTCAGGTTCACTGCCCAGGGCCTGGGCGCAGGGCTCGCCGCCAACGCATGTGGTCAGGGTGCTGCTGCTGTTCCGGCTCATCTGCGCCGTAGTCATCCTCATATTCCGCTGTCCTCTCAGGCTCCACAGGCACGATGAAGGGCTCGCGGTCAGGAAGGTAGGCCCCACCCTCGGGCACATAAGGCTCTGTCCGATTCAACATTACAGTTATGGCATGACTTGGAAGGTATACATGAACAGCAAAAGTTAAGTCATCACTGGAGGTGAGGGTACTCCAGTCTTAATCTCACAACCATAAATAGATGCATTGCTATTACAGTGTTCTGATTATTTCCATGTGCACATGTGCAGAGTGAATTTGGTGATCAAATAAGGAGGAGTGCCAGGCAGGGCGTGGAGGGGGGGCTCAAAGATTCAGCAGTAAATATAATCATTGCACAAAACCTGGGAAGGATCAGAGACGGGGCCAAAGAATTGTAAACACAGTACCTAGGTGAGATTTTTGACAAATCCCTAAATAACTGTTCATGACTTCAAACTTACTAGGTCAACAGATAACTTGAAGAGCTAGGGTCGTGAAGGGTATTAGGGCCTAGAGACTGTACTCGGGGTAAAAAGAGCTGTCACCAGGTTATATACAGTCCACGGTGTCCCCTAAGGCTATGTCTCCATCAGAGTTAGAGCCAATGGGTAAGGAACACCTGTGACTGTAGCCCAACAGATCGAAATGGTGATTTTAAACTTTGGTTTGAAAAATTGCAGTTAAGAAACCCAAATAAAAATACACACCCAGAATACTGAGAAGTCACATGCCCTGACACACTGCTAACAAGCAAGAGGGGAACAGATTCCATTCACTGTTATTACTGCAGACAGCAAGCAGACAGCAGGCTTTGGTGCAGAAGCGGGTTGTTGAGTTGTTACGAAATTTTAGTATACAGGATCACATACAGATCATGTACAAGCCACAATTAGTTTATTATTTACATAGGACATTTCTCTTCAACCAGGTTAATTGTCTGTCTGTAACATGGCATGTCTCTGCTGGTTAGTAGCTTATTAGACACCTTCACAACCAGGGCGCCTCCTGGCTGTGTTTGAACTTTTTAGAAGATGGTTTTCTACATTACTGCTGAAAAGCGTCAGGCGGACACCACTGCCCTCGTGTCATTCAAGTTAGTATGGAGTCTCCACCCTCCTGTATGATGCCGACCCAGTTCGTTAACCATATCTGCGGTGAGATTTCCATACAGACTCATTTTCTAATAAGCACGTGCGCAAACATCTCAGAAACAGGATTCTCATGTATTCAAACTGTAAGCAGCACTGGAGACTTAGAAAATTTGTTAGCCGGAACCTGAAACAGGTCAAAGATGATAGTTTTTAAAAGTTGAATTATTATGCAAAATATATATATATCTACACACCCATCTATGTAAATGTTAAAGTACGTATATTTATATATCCATATATTTTCAGTTCATATAGGCCATAGGGCAGAGATAATTTAAATTTGCTTTACAAAGAATTAAATTATAGTCTTATGAGTGGATTACATGGGAGTATGCATTTAGATTCATTACTACTTTTGACTGCATATAGTTATGCACATAAATATATAGATATATAGATATTGATATATCCAACTACTCATGCACTACTTGCTAGTAGCAAACCATATCAAACAGCAGTATCATTTTTAAACTTGCAAGATGCATGAGGGTGCACTAATGAAAAAGTAACCATTGATTACAACCTGAAAGCCTTTCTATCCAGACCAACATACCTGCCAAATCTCACATACCCCAAGGTCAGGCACAAGATACTTCTGCATTCTACAACTGTGCAGTACCAGAATTTCACTAACAACCCTACAAAAATATTAAGCTCCAGATTTGATAAGCAACAATTCCATGACTAGAGCAAGACAGTGAGTTCTTTCACTTGTCTGCATTTTGTTTGCTATCACATATAAATTGGATTGAAGAAATAATTTTCATATATATTTTCAGTATTCTATAACACTATTTATTTCATTTTTTAGTATCTTTGTTCCTTTGGGTAGAAATAAATAAATAAATAAGGAAAGAAAAAAAAGAAAACCTAATGAATTGATAGCATTTATTTAAATCCCCCAAAAAGTTGTAGAGAGGTTAATGGTGTGGTTTGGTAAATCCGGAAATATAGGAAGTCACTTAATATAGTCACTTAAATCCTAATCATGGAAAGTGTTTTGTGCTTTAGAAGACAGGGACACTGTTGCATACTCAAAATACAGAACTGAAAACGTTGGCATTTCCACAAGATCCCTAGATCTACCTTCCTTCAGTCCTAGGGCTCTTTATTTCTGCGAACTGGGGTCCTTACAATGGCAGCAACATACCTGGATAGCCTTGCCCATTGTACGGGATGCTGGCACACTGCGACGAATCACAATATCCAGGAGGACCTGGGGGTCCTCGGATACCTGAGTTTCCTGGACGACCAGGGGGACCAGGAGGGCCTCTTGAACCTGTAGACCCTGGTGGACCCGTTCTGGATTCGCCTTGTGGACCTAGTGTGAAGTAAAAATAATAGTAGTAGTAATAATAATAATAATAATAATAATACTCTTCCTTTCTTGTCAAAAACACATGAGGCAGACTCCAATACCCAGCTGACATCTCCACTAACAAGAGACTAGACTACATGATAAAATAATTCCTTAGGAAATTCCCAATATGGGCCAAAGAACTTCCTTGTGGTGAAATCAATGCCAGCAATTCACCACTGTACCAATTTCATTTAAGGAAAACTGATTCAGCAGGAATTAAGCCAAGCTAAAATTATCTGTAAATTATCTTCTTTGCCCCTACTCACACAGGGATGTGGATGCCTAGACTGCCCGTATGAGGCAGGCAGGTAAGTTTCTGGTCTCTGGTATATATGAGGAAAGTAACATTCTTTCTGAATAAAGTGGCACTTCAGATGATTGACATAAATGTAAAGATTTAACCACAGGATCTTTGAGTGCAAAGATCCAGAAACTTCAGAAAAAGAAGAAAACCATGAAGCAGCAAGGTGACTTGGTAAGTAAAGATGCTCGCTGCCAAGCCTGACAATCGGAGTTCAATTCCTAGGACCCACACAGCGGAAGAAGAGACCCAACTCCCACAAGCTGTCCTCTGACCTGCACATGCATTCCATAGACACATGTACCACATGTACACACAGATGATAGAGATAGATAGATAGATAGATAGATAGATAGATAGATAGATAGAAATAGATCAGATAGAGAGATGATAAATAGATAATTGATAGATGATTTATGATAGATAATAGAAAGATAGATAGATAATAGAAAAATAGATAGAAAGAGATAGATTGATAGAGAGATGATAAATAGATAATTAATAGATGATTTATGATAGATAATCAAAAGATAGATAGATAGATAGATAGATAGATAGATAGATAGATAGATAGATATACTAAAGGATTTTTTAAGTCTTTAATTAAAAAAGAGAAGAATCATTTTGAACCTAGTCAAAACACTGCATCAGACAACTCAGACAGCTACTGTTTCCTTGAAACTTATTGGAGAAATGTTGTAAATGAAAACTTGTGTCAAGTCTTCACATTTTTCCCACTCTAATAACCCCATATTGAAGAATACTAGAAAGAAAAATACAATAGTATTTGGAGAGTGTAAAGCAAACAAAACAAAACAAAACAAAAGAAGCAAACAAAATAGCACACAGAGAGTCCCGAAAAACATGCAATACTTCTTTATGTCAGACACATTCGCTATAGCAGGGAGCAAGCACCTGGCAGAGCAGCACTTTAACAAAGACCACGTCCGAACTCAACTTTTTGCTAAAAGATCCACCATGTTGGTACAAAGCTGATACCATGAAATTGCCTTTTACATGCTTTCCCAGTCTGACGTCTTAACACACCTACCTGGGGGCCCAGGCAGTCCTCGGGGTCCTTGAGACCCAGTACCCCTGTCACCTTTCTCTCCAGGCAAACCTACAAGAAATAAATAAATAAATAAATAAATAAATAAATAAATAAATAAATAAATAAATTTAAAAGGAAAGGAAAATAAAATCATGGGAAATTTTTATCATGAAACATGTTTTTTCATCTTAAATAATAATTCAAGTAACTCATTTCCTTAGTGAAAACAGAACCTAATTTTTCCCAGAAGTTCACTCCTTAAGCCAAATTCTTTCTAGACATTTGTGTAATTCCAGATTCATGGCCAAGAAACAAATCTGGCTGAAAGTCAGAGTGAAATTATTTGAAGGATACAAATATGCCTAATATATTGTCAAATAGTAATTAAAACCAGAGATTCTAGAGAAGGCCCTTCAGGTAGATTTTAGGAGCTGTGTGGGCATAGCAGTCACACCATTAGATAGTAGGGTTATATAATTCTTAAAGTAAGAGTCCTGAAACATCTGGAACTAGAAAAAGCCCATTTTTCTCACCCCCCCCCACTTTCAATTTCATTTATCTACCATGAAATTAAACTGAAACAAATATCCAAGAACCAGTGCCAGGTCTTGAATGAAGGAATAGAAAGAATTCGGACCTAATGCCCTCGGTTACTGCTCAGTTCTTGCCATAGCCACAGCACTTAGTAAGATTGGTGCCTGATTCCTTTTGCCAAGACACTACTTCCCACCAGAGCCACAAGAAAAAAAAAATCAATGGATAGAAATATCTCTACTGAGATCTGCTTGAATACGGATCCATTTTCTCACACTCCTATTTCTGGGATTACAGATGTCTCTGCACTTCAAGTTACTGAACAGGAAAAATGGTTCCCAGACAGCTCTTCTGGACTAGCCAAATAACATTGAAGTAGTGTGTCAAATTCTGCCTTCCAAATGCTTTCAACATGCTCCAATCCCCCTACAAGCAAACCCTTCCTTTATCACTGCAAAAAGCCATAAAGGCCGACCTCTTTCTCCAGGGGGTCCTTGCATCCCGGGCGTGCCAGGGAAGCCTGGTCTTCCCCCAGGCCCTGGTTCTCCTCTGGCTCCAGCACTGCCGGGGGGTCCTGGAGGCCCTGGTGGGCCAGGCTGGTTTCGACTTGAGTGGTAATCATTTGGAATCTGGTTCAGCATCTGATTGAATCTGCTCATCTGGCCTATAAATAGAAAGACTTGTTAGAAAGAAATCCAGGAAGCGAGGGGGCACATAGAGGATCTGTTTTCTCTTAGCACCTAGCTTTTGTGTTCTAATTAGTACAAACATTAAAAATGAGATCCATCAGCCACCCAGTACAAAGACACCCTTGATCAGTGGTCACCCAAAATGCTGACCTTAAGCCATAAGCTTTGTTACAAATAAGAGTTATCAAAGTGTGGTAACTCTTTGAAATACATTGCCTTTAAGTGTGTCAGATAATGTCACTCAAAAGAGAACTCCTTATTTGAAATTATGGCAGTGTCATTTCTCTAGGTACCTAAGGCAATGATGCCCAGGTTTTAGTACAACTGAGAACGACTATTAAGTGTATATTGAAAAATTATTATTTGGGGGGGACTTCGTTTCCAACACAATGATTCACTGGGTTTAGAACACGATCACAGACCTCTCTTCTCACAAGCAAATTAAGGAATTTGTGGGCTGTGTTCCTCAGGACTGTGCTGTGAGAATCACTGATGAAACTTCAGAGGGCGAGCCCTGCGTTCAAGGCTAGCCTGTACTCCATCTTCAGGCATGGAGCTGTTTGAAACATTTCCCATCAACTCTGTGACTCAAGTTCTGTGTTTTCCCCTCAGTTGCTTTCACCATAATTCACATGGAGAAGAGTTAATTACCACTGATCAGTTGTTCGCAGACTTGTCTTGCAACTGCTCGCATCATGTTCTGGGAAGCCATGTCTCCCTGGTTAATTAAATTTTAAAAATTTAAAATATTATGTCTATAACTCCAGAGTTAAATGTTTAACACTTGAAAGAAAATGAAGTCAAATTTTAAGAAATACATACCCTATCACCTTTTTCTCCTTTTAACCCAGATTGACCCTGAAACAGATATTTTATATTTTAGAAATAGGAAAAAAATGATCTAAAATGGTTGTTCTCAACTTTCCCAATGCTGTGACCTTTCAGTACAGTATGTCATGTTTTAGTGACCCCCCCAAACCATAAAATTATTTTGTTGCTCCTTCATAACTATAATTTTGATACTGTAGTTAGTCATAATGTAAATATCTGATATGCATGATATCTGATATGCAAACTCTTCCTGGTCATTTGATGTGCAAGGGGGTCAGGACCCATAGGCTAAGAAACACTGGTCTAAAATGGTGCATGGTCACCTGGACAGCAACGATGATATGAGGGTACAGACTGTTGTCTAAGAAACCAGCAACATGGTATATCACACTTAAAACCGCACTGCTAATATTTTCCTTTACTATAAAAATAACCTACTCTCCCACCAAACAAGGCCTTCTAGAGCCTTGCTCAGACGTGAGTTTTAGAATGACAACTACCAAAGCTGTGTACCATTTGCCACATAGACTTGCAACTGAAACATGTGCTCTTGAACTTGAACTGCACTTGAACTGCCACACTTTAAGTTACCATGGTTACTTAGCTCAGTTGTATATTGCGGAATACACAAAAGTTTGACATCCATTCACTTCCTGGAAGAACCAGTAAAGGACTTTCTGTCAGCTCCCTAGATAAATGTGTAGCTCATTCTTCCTCCAATTAGTTTTTGTACATTGGGTAGAAAAGAAAACAGACGTTTTTCTCTCTTAATCTTACATCCAAACAACCACATAATCTTTATCATACTCAGTCAGAAGAAGCCCATCCCTGTCCAGGAAAGATCCTTGGAGGGCCTGAACTTCCTATCTTTTGGTAGTATTTTTTTTTCCAAACTGCCAACTGCCATTACAGAAGGAGTATCCAAGTCACTAACAGATCTGATATTGGGATACTATTCCAGCCAAACCAACTTGTATCATGTCCATGGAAACCACTTAGTTCTAATCACGGCTTAGTGTAATGATTCTGATACCCTCTTAACTGACCTCCCTACTTCCTGCTTTTGCTCTTGATAGCCTATTCTCCATGCAGATGCCAGAATGAGAATTTTAAAGACAAAATAGATTATCTCACTTCTTTGCTGTAAGACATGAATGGTGAATAGTGAATTATAATTAATGTAAGAAAAGCATGTGCTTGGCTTCCTCATCACAAAAAGAATTAAATTTTTATGGGGCAAAAATATTGAATACAGAAATTTATGAAACTACAGTTACTATTTTTTATTTATTACTCCTTTGAAGTTTTTCTGACTTAATATTTGAATGTGTTCCTACTCTAAATTGTTTAAGCTTTTTGAGAAATTGATACATGGGCACTGCATCATAACCACCCTTCCACCTCCCCACCCCCAACTCCTCTCACTACTCCTTCTCAAATATTATTGTCACACACACACACTTACTTTTATACACACACACTCATACAAACACACTCATACACACACATAAACACACATACTCATATACACATTCATATACACACATATACACATATGAGTTCATTTAATGTTTCTCATATGTGCATATCTTTAGGAGTGACCACTTGACTGCCTATAGCCATTGACTACCTATAGTTCTTCATTTAGGGGTGAGGCCTTGTGAAATCCCCCAATACAGTTTGTCATGTCACCTGGTATTGTCTTGTTTAAACAACAATATTGTTAAAAATTCACCACCCATGCCAGGTAGTGGTGGCGGCGCACGCCTGAAATCCCAGCACTCTGGGAGGCAGAGGCAGGTGGATTTCTGAGTTTGAGGCCAGCCTGGTCTACAGAGTGAGTTCCAGGATAGCCAGGGCTATACAGAGAAACCCTGTCTTGAAAAAAAAACAAAAATCTAAAACAAAACAAAACAAAAAAATCACAGAAATAACTTCCCTGCCATTATGTCCATGATCTAGCTTATAGAAGCATTTTTGCTACCCTTTACTAGCAGTCAGATCTCAGGTAAAAGCAATAGGATATTTTGGGCCTCAGCTCGCCTAGATTAGCCTCACGCTAATGCAAAGAAAAACATGAGGGTGTGAAGTCCGACAGCCATTCCAAATGCTTGTGGATCTGTTAGAAACTCCAGATTCAACTGGAAGATACTAATTCAAAAGCACATGCTAGGTGTGTGATGCTATTACCATTCTTATTTCTAACCAAAAGAGTGAGGGAGAGAGAGCTAAATCGTGTATAAACTGAGAAAAGGATCCCATTAGAAAAAATAAGATACCCAGCATAAGTTTGGCCTCTGATGTATTTGTTTGTGCTGTGTTGAACCAATGGCCCTGCACAAGCTAAACTGGCACTCTAGCGCTGAGGTATACTCTCAGTCTAGTAAAGAAATTTGTGTGCACACGTACTCATGGAGTGAGAGCGTTTGCATGTACATATGCACACGTGTTCCACAGCACACATGTGGAGCTCTGAGGACAGCCTTGGTGTTCATCCTCAACCTCCACATCATTTGAGATGCGGTCTCTTCGCTGTTTGTCCACTATGCATGCCAGGTACCTTGCCTAAGAGCTTCCAGGGATCCTCCCATTTCTTCCCCCCATCTCTTTGTAGGAACACTGAGACGGTAGATACTCATGCTACCTGTCCAGGTTTTGTGTCCTGGAAATTCAAACTTAGATCCTCATGCTTGGATGGCTAGCATTTTTACCCTCTAAGCTGTCTCCCTGGG
Organism: Apodemus sylvaticus; assembly: GCF_947179515.1. Classification (NCBI taxonomy): domain Eukaryota; kingdom Metazoa; phylum Chordata; class Mammalia; order Rodentia; family Muridae; genus Apodemus; species Apodemus sylvaticus. The sequence goes on along the minus strand of NC_067478.1, from coordinate 49,185,519 downwards.
TCCCAATAAAGACTTTGAAAACTAGTCTGATGCACTAAAATCCTCAATTACGGAGCGAGGAAAAAAATGGAGTATCTGGGTATTGAGTATCAAAGGGTTAACATTCATCAATTGAGGATGAAGGCTCCCTGTACTCTGATCGTGCATTTTTATGTCTTAAACAGCATACCATTTATAAATAAAAAAGAATGATTTTGCTGACCCAGCTCTGAAGCTCAGAGTGTTTACACAGTGCAGAAAAATGTGTCTTGGCTCAAAATCCCTTCCTCCTTTTAAAGAAACCAAGGACCACAGTTTTCATCCCAGGATATTACAGCAACCCAGCAGGGGGAAGAAAAGCCTTTAGAACTACTCCCAAGTCAAATCCACCGGTTTATAGTTGTTTCAGCAGATGCGCCTACATATTTATGACTGAGATAATCTAAATATGCCCAAGCCTTAGAGTTCTCATTTATCCACATCCACAGGAGAATGGAATCAGTAGACAGGCAAAACTACTTACAGGTCTGCCATGGTCTCCAGGTTTTCCTGGTTTCCCACTTGGCCCTGTGACTCCTGGAGAGCCTGGGGTTCCCTGCAACCACAGACCAAGAAAGCGAATGTTATGACAAGGGAAAAAATCCTAGCCACAGTAACTGAAGAACTGCAGCCAGGCTTAAAACCATTTAAAAGAAGCAGAATGTCATTACACAGAAGAAAGAGGAAAGCCACGTTTTAAGGTAACATGAGGGGAGAAATCTTGGAATTTCCATCTGAGATCAATAGAAAAATATGTGCATACATATAACCAGCTTCACAATTTATAGACTACAATCTCAGTACATTTGATACAAAGGCATATTTACAGAATGAAACTCCTAAAATTTTAGTTTCTTTCCGAAACCAAAAGAAAAAAATTAAAGCTTCAAAAGACAGGGGTGGAAACTTTGGCTAGTTGGGGATTAAGAAGGTGGCTGAGTTTATCCTACTTTAGCCCCTCTTCTGGCGACTGCAGAGGAGTCTAGAAATCCTTCCTCCTCGGGGACATTCCCTAGGCTCCAAGTCTCTCCCTCCAGTCAGCACTCCTCACCCCACCAAAACCACAAGAATTTCTCCCTGTTGCTTTTAAGTCAAATTGCAAGCATTTCTGCTATATATCTACTGGGCTATTTATAAGATGATATCCAATACATTATGTTCTAAAGCCTACCACTTCCATTAAATAGAATCATAGATTTTATGAAATATTTCTCTAAATGTATGCAAAATTGAGCTCTGTAGTAAATACTTAGGCTTAACATTTATTTAAACTATCCTTACATGAAAACACATGTATCAAATAAAAATAGTAAAATCAAATAAACATATGTTCTGGAATTTTCAAATCCTGCCATACAGAAGGGGGCATAGCCAGGGTCTCTATCTCACTGTGACATCACCTGCAGATAGTTAGTTCTACTTGAACGAGTTTCAGAATTTCTGTCTTCCGCCTCTTCTACACAAAGCATAAGAAGACCCTTTGTTTAAGATGTAGATAAAACCTACCTCCTCGGAATGACCGGAATGACCAAAATGACCAGTGGTTGCTCATTAATTCTGTCCTTAACATTTAAATGTCAGAGAGCTCAGATTCAGGAGATGACCACTGAGGGACTGAGGCTAACATCTCACTAAAGAGGCAAATCAAGACCAACCAGTGGCCAAGTCAGTCTAAGATTCTTCTGAAACAGAACTTGCTGAAGCATCTGTATTTTGACACATCTGTTTTTCAGTAGAACATTTTGATTTATAAAGGAAAACCGAATAGCCTATGTATCAATATTCCCCACAGCACAGAAGGAGAAAACTCAAATCAGGTTTTCGCACACTTGTCTAGCAAAATGGGAGGAAAGGAAAAGGAGGCTGGAGACCGTGGTCAAAGCAGTGTCACCCACTCGGCTCTTACCGGTGGCCCCGGGGGACCTCTCGGTCCCATTGCACCATCTTTTCCAGTGAAACCCTGTCGTAAGAATGAAATTACAGGTTAGGAAGGAAACGAACATGTGAAATGAGGCTAAATAGATCATAAAGGATGATAGGGTCTTAAGGGCTGAGTACAAGCTGGTGCTTGGTAGCTAAGCTTTCAACCAGCATTCCAAAAGAAAACAAAACTCATTTCAATTTACATTATACTTTTACTGAGTAATTAATTCCTATGCTCATTCACTTGTATAGCTACAAGCAAAACTCGTTCAAAATGCCAAACTAATATTTTTCAAAGAAGGCAGATTCTGGTTTTTACTTCTTCAAAAGTACAGAAAGAGATGACAGGAGATTGCTTCTGCTGATTAAAGCCCCCCTCTGAAGGGAGCCAAACTGTCTTAGCTGCCCTACCCTCAAAGCGGAAAGGAAGTCTTCCACCCTCTGAGCCAGCGGAACGTTCTCCCTTCATCGCAGGGCCGAGCTATGTCAGTGTGCGCAGCAAGGAAAGGGCAGGGGCATCTCCCTGCAGGGCTGCTCTTTGGCTCCTGTGTCCACAGCTCTTTCCCTCTGTACAGTGCCAAATGACCTCTGCCTGGAGTGAGTCACCCGCTACCTAGTTAGCATTCATTCGCCACAACAGATCTCTGAAACCCAGCCGAGGACTTCTGAGTCAGTTTACTGTTTATGCTGCATTCCTCTGTCAGAAATGATTTTTGTCCCACTTTCCACAGAGAGTAAGAATGATCGGTACCAGGCAACGGCGGCTCCATGCCTGTAATTCTAGCATTTGGGAAGCTGAGACAGGAGGATTGCTGTGAGTTCTGGGCCAGCTTGGTTTTGAAAAATCAAACCGTGAAAGAATTATGATTTTGTCCATAATTATCCAACCTCTGTATTTCTTAGTCCGCTGACTTCACGAGAGTAGAAACTTAGCAGGTTTCTTTTAAGGGATTTTTAGAAATGCTCCATATCCCCCAAAACAAAGTTTTTCAGAAACTTAAAGAGATAAACTTTCAGTCTGCTTTCTGAAGGATCTAGGCCCGCTTAACAAAAACCAGACTCGGAGTCCATCCGATACAAAACCAACATTACTTCTGAGAGCCACTTAAAAAAGAAACAAAACTGTTCCAGTAGCTCTGGCGGGATGGGCTGAAGGGCAGATCTTCCATCTAAGCGGATCAAACTGCCACTGCTACTGTCTCTCTCACCCTTGAGGGAGTATCGATTTTTAATAATCTAGTCATGCTTGGAACTTCCTGGCCACCTGTTTGTTTGAAGGAACCTACCTAAACTGGGATGAGGGGGATTTAATCTGATCTCCTTCAAAGGGCTGTCTCTCGCCACCTGTAGACACCATGGTTTAACCCTTAGCTTCACCTCTGACTGCAAGCCTGCAACTGCCATTACTATATCCACCTATCCACCGGCATCACGGTGTCAAAGAAACGAGTAGTTGTTTCATATAAATATGCATATTAGACACAAGTACATGGGGTTCTTCTGTGGTCCCTCATTTCAGAATCATCCACCACAGTTCCAGTCCCACTATACCAGAAGAGCCCTTCCTCACTCACCAAGGTCCTCTGCCTCACCTTCCTCCTGCTTCCCTCTCTCACTTCCTCATAATTTCTTATTTATTTATTCATTTATTTATTTATTTATACCTTTCCCCCAGCCTTGAGTGGGGTAATCAGACCTTGTTTGCCACAGTTTCCTAGCCCACCTGGGGTGAAACCTTCCAACCAGGTGGAAGTCTCCTGTTTACCACGTCCACATTATTCCTCAGAAACAAGACTGCCTGCTGAGCTTGTTTTGAAACAAGGACTCAGCTGAAACTAAGGATGGGTCTTTACCTATAACACAGAACTGAAAATTAAACTTTGAGCCTTGATCAGAACTTTTGTCTTGGCTTCATTCTTCTCTTGCCCGCCTGTCCTGTTTCCAGTCTCCCTTTCAGGTAAACCCAGTTCGCCTATGGCTGCTGGACAGCTACCTGTATTTATTATTTATTACTTGTTGGCCAAGATCCCCATACCTACAGCCTCTCTCACTGTGTAAAACAGGGTATGGCCTCCTCCCTCAGTGCACCTCCTTTTAGCCTCTGAGGCCATGGAAGAAACATGGGAATGAGTTCTTAAATATTTTCCCTCATCAGGAGACAAGAGTGGTCTGTCCACACTGTTGGAGATGGGTTGGAGTGTCAGAGAGGAAATGTACAGGTCTTCCCACCCCTCACCCTTCCAGGGGCAGTGGTGACAGTACTGACTTCCATCTTGCCTGTTGCTAGAAGCCAGCTTCAGAACCCCGCCATCTCCATCTGAAGCGCACACCTGGATGAGTTGTGATGTGCACAGCAGGCCCTTGGCAGCAAGTCAGCCCACTGCCACTTTCCCGGTGGCCATATTCAGTTTTGTTTTGTTTTGTTTTGTTTTTTATTGGAAAGACTGAGGTACATTTGTATTCTCACTGTTGTTCATTATAAAAATTGAACAATACTGCCCAAATTCAGCATTCTCAAAAGATGTTGAAGTATAAATAAGTCACTTGAGTCTCTAAACTCCTCATTGGAGTCTATGACTTGTTCTTTGAATTGTGTGTTTCTCCCAAATGTCAGAAGAAGCACAGAAACTGAGTGATACCTCCTTGCCAGTGATTACATATATTAAGGTTAAAAAATCACACTGACAATGAGTACAGCCTTAACCCTTTTTTGCTAGTCACAGTTTAGCCTGATTGACAAAGTGCAGACAACCCTTGTCTTATTTAAACTATAAAATGCTGAAATGCTGTAAGATCTGTGGACTTTGAGCAATTCTAGCATCTCTAAATTCTTCTTATTGAAGCATCTTAATCTCTTATTGAGACAAAAGTTTCCATAGTGTTGGTGACGAAGTATAAATACCATCCATGCTCACTAGGCTACCCATTAACCTGTCCCAGAAAAGAACGGCCTTCCTACCTGTTGTCACCCTGAGTCAAGGGCAAATATGGATGCTGCTACAAGTACCAGCTCCCCATACCAGCATCAACCTCAGAAGTGGCCCTTATCTTCTAAAGATGTAGAGTTCTCCAGGACTTCAAAGAAAATGCTTTGAAAGTTAAGGCTACTTACTCTCCAAGTTATTTAAAATCTGTCTCATGATAAAGCTTTCAATTTTAGGATCAAAAGCAGTTCCCTACATCTCTTGAATGCCTTTCTGATTGGTTAAAAGCTGTTTACTATGCTCTTCAAAATATAACTTCAAAATTCTCTACATCAAAATTTCAAGCACTTCCCCCAAAGTCCCATCAATTTCTTTAAGGGAATTCAAGGTGGATCTGATGCTGGATTCTCCACTGATAACAGCTTTGAAACCTCTCACAAGATGTGTGAGCTCCACATTTCCAATCATGCAAACAGGATTGTGGGGGGCGGGGATTCTGTAATTAATACATAATTGTGGCACAAAACTTACTCTGTCTCCTGGTGGCCCCATTGGTCCTGGTGGGCCAGGTAATCCTGGGGTCCCCTACACAAAAGGGAACAGATAATTAGTGTGCAGTGATATACTATTTGTGTATGTTTTCAAACAAAGTTTGAGGACTCTAAAAAGAAACAGAAGACTATGGCCAAACACAGTGCCAGGCAAATAGACATCGGTCAGCAAAGAAGTATCAGGATGAAATGGTATACACTAGATGACTAAGAACAGAGAATGAAATTCAAGCCCAGAGAAGCACACATATGAATTACCCTTCACTGCTTGGTATTGGTTCACTTCTTTTTTTTTTTATTCGATATAATTTATTTACATTTCAAATGATTTCCCCTTTTCTAGCCCCCCCACTCCCCGAAAGTCCCGTAAGCCCCCTTCTCTTCCCCTGTCCTCCCTCCCACCCCTTCCCACTTCCCCGTTCTGGTTTTGCCGAATACTGTTTCACTGAGTCTTTCCAGATTGGTTCACTTCTTAATTAAATTTTTTCATATAATATATTCTGTTCATGCTTTGCCCTTCCAGCAGCTCCTCCCTGCTCCTCCCCACCCACCAAAGTCCACCTCCCCTCTCAAACAAATTTGCAACACTCAAAAGACAACTTTTTAAACAGATCATTAGAGGTAAGAAAGGGCAGTTTTGAGAACTCACAGTCCGGCCGGGAAGCCCTGGCTCTCCAGCATCACCTTTCATTCCCTGGCGACCCTGGAGTGGGCAGCGAGAAAACAGTTCTCAGGCATTATGAAGATTAAATTTAAAAGGAGGAAATGAGTCACTTATGAATTTTTATCACTTTATAGGTCTAGTATAGGGATTCAGAGACAAGCACATAGGTCTATTTTAAAGGAAGATGAAGAACAACCCCCCCCCCAAGTTTTTATCAACACTCACTTTCTAACCAGCAAACTTCATTCTATAGTTTCTACTTAGTGTTATGATGCTGTTATAGAATTATGGGACAATATAGCTACATTGAAAGAATATAGTTTAACAAAATTAATATGTGCATTACTTTCAGGAAGTTTCTGAGAGACTAAATAAATAGAAGTTTTTCATAGTTACTGATTGCATTTACACATCTAAAACGATAGTCATCAGATGACACCAAATGAGTAACTAGCCTTACATTCTCCTAGAAAACATGTCCATTTAGAACAAAACAGAAAATATTGCACAGAAATCAGTCCTAGTGGCTCGGGGCTGTCATCCAGCTACTCAGAAGACTGAGACAGGAGAATCACAAGTTCAAATCCTGCATTGGCCACAGAGTGAGTTCAAAACCCTGTCTCAAAATAAGAAGCTTATAAAGGGTTGAGGGTTTATTTCAATGCTAGAGAGCTTACAGAATATCAAATCCTGATACCAAAAAAATTGCTGAGAAGGAGAGATGACAAAACAAGGAAAGGGAAAAAAGAGAAGGTTCCATTTAAACATATTGTTAACCCAACATTTTCATTTACTATGGAAACATTTTATGTTTACCTGTTCTCCTGGAATGGAGAGTCCATTGGGTCCCTGGGGGCCTGGAGGACCCTGGGGGCCTGGAGGGCCAGTATCTCCCCGGGGACCTGGGGGCCCCTAAAATATATGAGGAAAAAGAGAGAAAGAGAAGGATGTAATACCTTCCAATAAAAATGTTCAGAAGCTTCTTGTCATAGCCTGAAACCATGATTACTTAGTCGTTGTAAACACTGTAAACTATATATATGTATTAAACTCTCTTTTGAAGCCATACCCTTTCGTTCCCTCTACTATGCCTTCAAAAAGTGGAATGTGTCATGAATGCACAACAAAACTTACATTTCAACAAATGTCCTGTTAAAGGTGGCTTTTTTAAGTAAAAAAAAAAAAAAAAAAAAAAAAAAAACATTATATAATATGTTCTATGTCTGTATTCACAGATTCCCATGACTTCAAATTTTACTATATTGAATCTACACTACTTGTTCATTATGTCTGAAACCAAGAATAGTGATGTAACTTGATGTATACTAAACCAGAAGTAAGAGGCCCAGGGTCAAATACCACCTCCAAGGAAATTTTAAGCAACTAGATATCCATGAATACTTGTAGCATTAAAATGTACTTACAACTGCTCCATTGATGCCTCTTTCACCTCGAGGACCTTTTGCACCAGGTCCTCCCTAAAACACACAAAAAGAACACATCTTGGTGTGAGCATAAGGAATACAGAAATTGATACGTAAAAATAGTGTTTCAAGAAGAAACGCATTCCCCAAATGACCAAATGTTTACACAGATATTTGCAAAATATTAAAGTAAAACTATCACGCCATGGCTGACCTGCAGCTCTGTGGTAAACACTTGCCTGGCATGTACAAAGCCCAGGTTCGAGCCCCAGCACGGCTAAGAAATAAATTTGTATCATATAAACACATAGGAAAAGAGAATTTGAAAACTGCGCATTCTGTGTTTCTTCTTGTTATATTTGTAGCACTTGAATAAAAAGAAAAGTGCATTTGAGAATTATATAAATTATATTCTTCAAGGAAGATACCCAAATGTTTCAGGACCTCAGAGCATGCACTTACAAAACAAGAATTCAAGGACCAACAAATAAGGCCATCGTACTAATTCCAGGGACATTTTGTGTTTTGTAATTGACCTAAAATCAAATTATTTTCTGTAACCCCTGAATCACAAAGATTGGAGTTCTCAGTATCTTTGAGTTATTCCTATATCAATAATCTATTTTTTTAAACAGCCAATGAGGTTAGAGCAACCACTTGTATTCCACAGTAGGGCTCAAGTCAGGTATTATGAATCAACCCTAATCCCAAGAGTTACACACTGATGGACCAGTGGACTTCTAGCATAACTGCAGTCTTCAATGTTTTGCTTTGCATTTTCTTAGTCTCTCATCCCCATCATGTAGTCAGTCTCAGCATTCGAGTTATTCCAAACTCTGGTACACACTCCCAGAACTTATACCATGACCATACATTTGAGTTGTCATCTTCACGTGTTACGTTCATGGTGTGTGTCTGCTGTCAGGTACATATGTTCTAAGTAAGGTGTTCTTGGCCAGCCTCCCAAACTGTGGCACTATTTGACTCATAGAAGAAAATTTAAGGAAATATAATGCACTCCCAAGCACTTATATTTACAGATGGAAACCCAAACTTGTGATTTTAAGAGAAAAACTCTTGAAGAGAGCCAATGTCATTTATTCCTGAGTGGCTAGAGAAATGCTCCAAGCACTAAAATAAAACTCTCTTATTTTAAAAAAAAAAAAAGTTATTGCATATACAAATTTGTTTGCTGGGGGGCACTTGTGCATGGCACGTATGTGAAATCCAGAGGACTGCTTGCATGAGTTAACCCTTTCATTCTACCTTGTGGGTGCTAGGGATAAGACACAGGTGAGCGCCTTCACCAACTGACTCATCTTGCCAGGTCCCTAATTTTCTTCTTGATTTATTTCATTTGAGATGTCAAAATCTATCCTAGAAATGGCTGGAAGTTCGGCAGACTCTAGCACTGAAAACACAAATGGATAAAATGTGTCTTATGGCCGCCATAATGACAAGCAGGTGACCACACCAAAGATCGTCCTCCAAAAACAACGTTCAAAACCAAACGATAGGCAACTACATCTGTTTCCTTACTGCAGGGCCTGGAGGGCCTGGAGGTCCAACGCTGTCCTGTGTGCACGTGCAAGCATTCGGAAGGGCAGGGCATTTAGCCTCATCTCTCTGAAAATTTGAAAAGATTATTTGCACATAAACTCAGTGAGACGCGGAGGGTGATATCTCCTCACCCACCAGTCCTATTGTACACACATGAGATTCTGTTTCCCAACTGGAACAAATAACTGCTAGTTAATCATAGCTTATGAATGGTCTAAGGTTAGAATTTGCTCAACTCCTTTGTGCTATACTTGAGCAAACCATGCATAACAAAGTAACAGTAATAAGATTAGCAGGAGCCCTGGTGATTTAGTCCGGTTTTCTTTATTTCCTGTTATAGAGAATGCTGTATATCTTTGAAAAATCAACTCCTATTTTGTTCAGAAAAACAAAAAGATGCAAAGCCCTTACCATGGTCTCTGCAACTCTCCCTGTCCTGGAAACCAGCCTATATGTCTCATTGAGGGCCACTGTCCTACTTTACTTGCACTATGCCCCAGCACCACCAATCGAGGTCATGTGTCTCAGATAACGAGAGCACACTGGGAGAGTTACAGCTAGAGTGTCTTCCTCTCCCATCCACATAGCTTGCTCCCTCGCTTCACTGGGTCCTCTGCTGCCTAACTCTCTTATCACTGAAAGTTGACAGCACCCCCCATCACTTCCCATGCCTTTACCTGTGACTGGTTTTCATCCCAGGGCCCCTGCTCTGCAACATAACCCAGATCATACTTAGGTTATCTAAGGAGCATTTGTTCCAGGACCTTCAGAAAATACCAAAACCTAAGGATGCTAAAGTCACTCATATAAAATACTGTAGTTTTTGCATGTAGCCTAAGTATATCCTGTGTGCTTCAGACCATGTCTAATGACTTAGTATAATATAAGTGCTATGAATAGCTGTTACATTATGCTATTTAGGAAGTAATAGCAATAAAAATGTCTGTGTGTGGTTGACAAATATCCCAGTTAGGGAAGCATTAGAGCAAAAAGTATGCTTATAAGCTCAGTAGATTCAGTCTTTTTAATATTCCCAGTCTGTATTTGGTTAAGTTCACACAGGAGAAGCCCAGACTCATGGAAAGCCAAAGCATCTACTTTTTAATTTCTCTCACTGGCTTTCACAGATACTCACTTTTTACTGCTACAACCCTGTCATATTGAAGAGTTGATGGTTTATAATAAATGTTCACTGAATATTTAATAGTATATATTTATCTGGCAGTTGTGTGCAGCTGTGCTTGCCAAAAGCTTCCTATCACCAACATTGAACTTTATCATTATTACCTACACATCACATGTATGTATGTATTATGTATGTATGTATTCCTTCCATCAAAAGATCCTTAGTAACCCAGAAAAGTAACAGCTTATTTAGTAAAAGGCTGTTAAGCAGTGGGAGGTCTGCAGTAAGTAGGTTTATCAGACACATTGACTCAGCATGAGTTTCCTGGCTGTTGCTGAGAGAATTTCCAGATATGGTCTTGTACATTCCTATCCTTCGAACAAAAGGTCACGTGAGCCCTGGCATGAACTGTGGTAACTGAAGAGCACACACACATTGCCTGTCCCTGGGCTCCAATCTGCAGCTGTTGAGTGCTATTTCCTCTCCCAGACCATTTGCATGAGAAGGGTTCCTTCTTGGGGATTTAAAGCCAGGACAGGGCTTACTCACCCTAGAGGGAATATCACAGCATCTGTCTCTACTGGTCCACACTGGGCTGCAGACAATGTCAAAGCTCTGGATTTGGAACTACAAATAACCAACAGTAACATTAGCTAAGCACGCAGGAGGAGGATTTAAGCATTTTTTTATTTATTAATCATTTTATTTGTTTACATTTCATATGTCATCCACCTTCCCAGTCTCCCTCCACAAGCCCTACCCCCACCCCATCCCCCTCCCTTTTGCGTGTAAAAGAGTTTAAACATTTTAATCTTCAGGCAAGATTCTCTCAAGAACTTACACTCATGAGAGCACTGTGATGCTTATGTGGTGAAGAAAATCGTTAAAACTGTATGTCTAAAAGAGACAGCAATGGGAACTGCATCTGACCAGCTCCTATTACTAAGTCACTAGCTGAAAAGAAATGTTTAATTGAGGTATTTAAGAACATTAGTTTCAATTGTTTAAACCACGATATTCCATTTCTGATAATGGTATAAAAGTCTGATTGCTTATAATAACCTTATCTCAGACTCAAAAAAAAAGAGAACATTAGTTCCTGTCCTTTAATTTTTGATGATATTTGCTCTAGAAATTATCTAGGGATAGCCTAATAATTTTTAAGGCACTCAACTGAGCTATTGCATTGAAGCATATGCCTCCGTCTTTGTAGAATTTAAAATGGAACTGGTTAGACAAAAAGAAAACAGCTGTCTAAGACACAGCCATTCTTTGAAAAATCTGATGTTCTCTTCCTTCCTGAAGACAAAAGGTACCATATAGGCGATTGGGGGAGAAAAAACATTGACATCTTACCATGCTATCAACTCTACAAACTACAATCCTCTGCACCAGTAGAGGGAATTCAAACTGTAAACCTAGTCAAAAACCCATGCCTGAGTAGGTCTTAGGCCCTAGGGGTGAGCTTAGTACAGCCTTAATCAGAGAAGTTACTCTTTGCAACCAACGGTGGTGAATGCAGAAATACATGACTGCTGAAGGTGCTGCGAATATATGATGAGGAGCGCTCAGTCCTGAGTGGAACATTTACACCACACACCCCCAGGGCCTCCTTCTATGGCCTTCTCCATGGCCCAGGAAAAATTGCAGAAGAGAGGGTGGAAAGAATGTGAGACGTGAAAGACAGGGATAAGAGCTAGGAAATGGCTTCTGAGTATTCCACAGCCAATGCAGCCATTTCACCATGACTATGATTGTTTGCTTGTATGGCTTGTAAGTCATTCAGGGATCCCCAAGAGGTTCATGAGGCCCTGCCTCTCCCTGTTGAACTACTAGCTACTGATAAATTTTGGGAGAAGAGAAGACATGTTCTTCAGTTATGTGACCACTGATGAGTCCACCAGACACCAGTGACTAATTCTAAACTATGGTCACATAGCCAATCCTGATTAAACTCAGTGTTCCTTCTTCTCCCCCACCCTACCCCACAAAAAGGGTGTGCACAAATTCAGGCTAACAATTATTTTGGGGGGGAAAATATTGTGATCTTGCTGGGTATATAAGCAGTTATTCGTGTTGCTTCTTTCCAGCATGACCTTGTTTTAAAAGATTATGTGTTGTTTCTTGGTGCCTGGGTGTCTTGTTATGACTACAGAAGTAAAAAAAAAAAAAGTATATGTCAAGTTCTCTGTAACAAATTTTCTGAATGTAACTTTCCACATCTTCAAACTGATTAGCAAATTAAAGCTCACTGAGGAAAAAAGAAAGCAAATAAAATTCTCTGATTTAGAAAACACCATGTCACTCTTACCATAAGGCACTAAACATCAAAAACATCACAATGCATTACTTACTGTGGCTGATTTCCTCTCTCCTTTAAGAAGTTTTCCAAGAATTTCATAGCCATCAGTTGTTATATTTCCAGCTTCTTTGATGTCTTTTTCTATAATTTCATAGCAGTCAATATAAATCTTTACACTCTTTGAGGTCACTACAATATGGACCTAAAAAGATAATTAATTTTCATTATAAAATTTCTCTCAAAAAATACAAGCTGAATTCTGCATTACTTTATACCAATTTTCTATAAATTGTGTCTTTTTTAGTTATTCTTCTCTCATACAATACATCAAGACTGCAATTTCTCCTCCCTCTTCTGCTCCCAGTTTCCCCCAAACTTCCCTCCCCATCCCAACATCCATTCCTATAAATTGTTTCTTAAACCATTTTATACCAAGCCTAGAGTCTTGGGTTGAAAAATCTAAGGACCTAGGTTTCAAAATCAATGATGTCGTATGAAATTTTACTAGCCACTGACTGCATTTCAGAGTCTGTCATCCATGAACATGGGTATAATTTCATATTTTCCTACCGTTTACTCTCACTGAGACAGAGAGGATGCAGTGCATGAAAGAATTTTGTAAACAGTAAAGCAATGATCTAAGCAGGCAAGAGTAGACCACTAACATATTTCATTCAATACAAAGGAGCTGTAGATATCTTCTAAGGAGTCAATTCTGATTCATTCACCACCATCTTTTCACTGTGTATCTTACAGCTCTCTAACATAGTAAGAGCTAGCACATCATCTATAGTCAAACCTGGAAATCAACACAATTCAAGATTCATTTAATGAAAGGTGTGCCTATTGGTTGTGTTGTATCTGCTATTGAAGATGGGGGACGTTAGGAAATCTATTGGTACAGAAAATCAGGAAAGCACTTGGATTGAAGCAAGGAAGAGAACGATTGTGGGAAGTATTGGCTTCCCACTTAGACTCATGGTTCCCACTATCTCAGCACAAATACTTACACAAGAACTTGATTACTGTGAAGTCTAATAGATAAAAAAAAAAGAGGGGAAATACTGCTCTGAAGCAGGTAGAATGGGAAAAATTTCTGAAGGTTTATTTTAAAACTAAATATTTTTCCTGCAAGGAGGCCACCACCAAAGAACTGGCTCATAACATCTGTGATAAATAAGAATTTCATGTTTTTATATACAGTGATTCATAGCTTACTAAAAATAAAGTTTAAACATCCGTGAGATAATCAACTAACACTGAGCTCAAGAACATCCCATAAGCATTTCCAGGATATTTAGTATCTAATAAATAATTAAAAAAAGTATTGGTTCTTATGAACAACCACATGAACAAATGTTCACAAGGGTTATTGCAAAATCAAAAGGATTTTAACTTGTAGCATTCAAAATACACTCATCTTTCCCTGAACCATAAATCAGCACATCATAAGAATACATTTTGCTCTATTTTCTTCACTCTTCTACTGTATTTTAAATGTATGCAAATCACATTTCAGCATGGATTCTTGATCTGTGGATCACTGGCCAAAGAATCAGCATCATGGTTGCCTGCACTGGGCCTGAAGAAGATTGACCTGTCATTAATCAAGCACGGATAAGGAGGACTCACAGGACCAGAGCCTACCCTGCTTAAAAGCTGGCTACGGCAGGGATTGTCTTCACTATATACTACACATGAGTATTCCAGGCCACAATGGATACTTTGAAACTCATGGTCACACAAACTGCTCTGCTTTAATTCAACTTCATCTCAAGATAAAACACAAAGACATGAGTGTGAGAAAGGGCTTTGTGAAGAGAAGTTGGACAGATGGGAGTGGGAAGGAGAGAAAGGGGGTGAGAGGTGAGAGTAACCCCGATGGCATCACATACATATATGAAATTTTCAAGGAAGAAAACTCATAAAGTTATATGTCAGTCATCCATATGTCCTTGTGGAAAAAGTTATATACTTGGGTAGGGAGGGTTACTGGAGAGACAGCTCAATTGTTAAGAATACTTGCTGTTTTTCTAAAGGACCTGATTTCCGTTCCTGGCACCCAAATGATGGCTAACAGCCACCTGTAATTCTAGTTCAATAGGATCCGACACCCTTTTCTTGCCTCTTTGAGTACCTTTCTTGCAAGTAATACACATACACAAAGGTAAATACTCATATGCATAAAATAAATTAAAATAGTAAAATATGTTGAGTAGGAAAAAGAAAGGAAATGGAAACAGAAGAGTATGAAGAAAATAAAGTTCTATATGGTCTGGTGCAGGCTACCACAGACAAAGGCCTCGCTCTGACTTAATCAAGAAAAGTTTCTCTTTGAAGTGAACGGAGGTGAATGTAGAGACCCATGACTGCACAAGATGCTGAGAACAAAGGATGGTTGAGGACTCAGCCCTAAATAAGACATTTACACCACTTTCTTAAGGCTCAGAGAGCCCGATGGAAGAAGAGGCAGAAAGAATGGAAGACCCAGGAGATAAAGAGCAGAGCTACAAAAGCTACAGGACATGGTCATGGCAACCCTGTACTCTCAAGGGCTGTGTCCACTGGCACTGTGCCCAAAGATGTAAACCCTCCTAAACATCAACTACGAATAAGGAACAAAATCACAACACCTAGCATTTACTGTTCATCTAATGGCAACCACCAGTTTGGCGGTTAGTTCTAAACTTAAGGTCATATAAATGGCCCAAATTAAACTCTGATGAGCTCTAAACTAATCAAAAGTTAGCAAAAATGGGAAAGAAACTGAAAAATTAGAGTGTATATATATATATATATATATATATATATATAAAATTTTATATGTATATTAAATTTCATGATATATACATAATATGTATATATGTGTGTGTACATATATATTATATGCATATAATAGATTAAATTTAACATATATAAAATTGTCAAACAAAGAATATTAATAAGAAAAGGAGACAAAAGTAGTTGAACATAGAGAATTTGGGAAAAGAGAGAGCCAATGAAAAGAAAGAAATATGAAAAATATAAATACTTCCCTAGAAAAACAAACAGTACAAGCAAGGTGATGCCAAGAAAAATTAATCTTCATTTGCAATAATTAATTGCTATCAGTAAAGATCTCTCAAAGTACTACTCTTTTGGCTTAAATAAAATGGAGGATTCCATGAAAGTTGTGGAATTTTAAAATAGCTACAAAATGTTTACAAGTTGTTCAGGAGATTAGATTCTTAGTATCACCAGTGACTGTGAAAGGAAAATAAACTCATCCTTCTCAGCTTGCTACTCAATTGTAATTTTAATAGCTTTATCAATGAGCCAAGGTCATTCCTAAGAACATTGCCAGAATCAACATCTCCTACTGGATAAGGATGAGTCAAAGCCAATCATAACCCCAAATTTGAATTTGCTTTCCCAAGGAGGAACTTATCTACTGCATTGCACAAAAATCTGCAAATTTTTAAGCAAGATGTTACTATACTACAGCACTTGGAAATTTTTTTGTGTTCTCTATGGCTGCATTGTTACTGTTGTCATGGACATCACTGTTAGCTTCCATGGCCACAAGAAAGCCTCTTGTCTCTTTAAGCTAGATTAGGAAAGCCCTTCTTCATCCTTATCAAGAATCTATAAATACTTATTCTATTGTGGACGGATAGGAGAGGACTGAATGGGAGGATTAAACAGAAGGGAAGAACGGGATGAGGGAAGGAATATGGGGAGAGACTGCTTAAACAAAGGGACATTTGAGGGCTCATACAGAAACCTAATACAATAGAAGCTTCCTATAATATATATATATATATGTATATGTGAAGTCTAGCAAAATGGTACATCAAATAACAGAGGAAATATCTCTTATCACCAAATAAAGCTTCCAGTACTGGCAATGGGTTATATCTAATCAGATTGTTGGCCAAAGTGGTCCCATGGGAACTCCCAAACCACTCAGGCTATTGTCAAGAATATTGGTGCTTCTCCACAACTGACAGCAAGGTCTTATTGCTAAAGACAACTCCTAACTAATTGATTGAACATGAGTCAAGCTGGCACCTGCCTAGTGCCTTCACCTCTCTGGAAACATTTTTGTGGTACTAGAAGATATTCTGCACACTGCCAGAGACGAAAAGTAAAAACCAACCCAGCTTCAAACCCTTCTATCTATCATTATGATCTGACTGCAAGATGGACTGGTGCAATGGTGGCACAATGATTTTTTTCGAGTAACCAACCAACATCTGATTTGACTTAGGCCACTCCTTGAGCTAGAACCCATACCCAACACTGCTTGGGTGACTAAGAACCTAAGGCCAGATAACCTAAAGGAAAACAAAATACTACTGTTCGGCTAGAGTAATGCAGCAATAGAATGTCTCCTAATGGCATTCTGCTACACTCAGATCTGTGCCTTCCTTATCAGAGCAAGCTTCCTCCAACACCAGATGAGAACAGATAGAGACCCACAGTCAGACATTATAAGGGGATTAAGAGACCTTATAACCCTCAGCCCTAGCTGGGATGTCTCCATCAAATCACCCCCATCGAGGCTCAAGGAACTCTGTGGAAAAGAAGGCAGAAAGAGTTATAGCCAGAGGGAATGGAGGACATCAAACAAATCTAGATCTTCTAGACACAGTAGGACTGGTGCACATAAGAACTCACAAATACTATTGCAGCACATACACTGCTTATATGGTTGTGCACTAGATGGGGTCCTAGGTATGAAAGAAAAAGTGAATGCACAGAGATCTTCATGAGAAGATCTCTCAAATTGGTAGTCAAATGAAAAGAAACTCAGTTGTATCCAAGAATCTTACTCGGGAAACAAACCAATCTTAAGGGTAACCCCCAAGCTTAGCACCAGAAAATGAACTCAGTGGCATTTTTGAAGGTTCTTTGTCCCATAATGTGAAGTAAGAGGTTTGGAGTTTTGTTTTGTTTTGTTGGTTTGCTTTGGTTTGGTTTGGTTTGGTTTGGGTTGGTTTGGGTTGATTTGGGTTGGGTTGGGTTGGGTTGGGTTGGGTTGGGTTGGTTCTTTTCTAACTTACAGATCCTTTGTGTATATATTATGGCTTTCTGTTGGGGTTTTTTCTTTGGCTCTTTTTTGTTTTGTTGTTTTGTCATATACAAATTTGTTTGCTTTTCATTTTATTTTTCTTATTATTGCTTAGATGCCTAATTGTTTTCTGTCTAAAAATAGAAAGGGTGCTGATCCAGATGGGATGGAAGGTGGGAAGGTGGTGGGAGAAGTAGGGGAACAGGAAACTGTAATCAGAATAAAGTGTATGAGAAAAATCTATTTTCAGTAAAAGAAAAGAGAAATTCTCAAAGAGCTAATAATTTTTACATACTGAGGGGGAAAGGGAATCTAATTCATGAACTGCAAGATGTATGGAAAGAAATGAGGTATACCCAAGAGCAGGAAGCAGGAAGAGGCTGCGCTGACCTAAGCAAGCAAGAGAAAGGCTCTTCGGTTTCACTTGGGGATCAGATTGAACTAGAAAAGTGTGTTTTGTGTATATGGCTTGTCTTTTACCATGCCATACATAGGAAAATTATATATGATCAATTTAAAACTTTGTATTCCTATAAGCACAATCTAACATGTGAAAAACAGCATTAGAGATTGTTCCTTTTGTTTCTGATCTATCCTGTCTCATTACTGTCCTTTGTCAATTGATTGTCCCTTAGAAACCTGAAAGTTTCAATAATCCTCTGGACACTGACAAAAACTCAAGATTTCCAAGAATGAGAAACCATCTTAAATATATCTTAAATCTTCAATGTGGTTATTTAGAAAACTCTGTATTACCAGACTCAAAAGGTGACTCATGGTATGCACTCACTAATAAGTGGATATTAACCTAGAAAACTGGAATACCCCAAACATAATCCATACATCAAATGAGGTACAAGAAAAAAGGAGAAGAGGCCCCTTGTTCTAGAAAGATTCAGTGAAGAAGTATAGAGCAAAACCAGAACGGGGAAGTGGGAAGGTGTACAGAGCCATATTGGGGCAGTCATGCACTTGGTCAGAGTTTGACTTTGGTCAAGGTTAACTTCTCCCAGATAGCCAGGATCCTGCTCCACCTAGGGCCGAGTGCTCGAAGGTTAAGTTCATTGTTCCTCCAGGTCTAGGAATTCCTGAATTAAGCAGGTGACCCACCCAGCTGCAGGAGCAGTCAAGACAAGGACCTCCAAGAGAAGCTAGACAACTTCCACCGGAACTCAGCCTGGAGTCTGGGGGGAAGGGTTTGCCCAAACTGTTAAAAGGTCTGGCGCCATTAAAGTTTCTGGCTTTGATCAGTGAATATTGTCTTAGCCATACTTCTTTTCGCCCCTCTTCCCTATTTATTCCTCAGCTTCTGTTCCAGAAACCCACTTCATAATAGCTGCAGGCAGCTATGGAACCCTACAGGAAGGGGTGGGTGGGAGGACAGGGGGAGAAAAGGGGGCTTATGGGACTTTTGGGGAGTGGGGGGCTAGAAAAGGGGAAATCATTTGAAATGTAAATAAAAAATATATCGAATAAAAAAAAGACAAAAAAAAAGAGAATGGTGTTGTTAGACTTTGTGCTCGTGTAAGAATGTACTACACATTTTCCTTAATTATTCCATCAGTTATTGTTAATTTTTGGACTTAAAAATGCTTATGCTCCACTTTGCTTGCATGCTTGTAACTTTTTAATAGGCAAGCACATAAAATAAAATGTGTTCTCTATAAAATGATAATATGACCAATTAAAATACAATCCATTAAATTATTAAGTCCATTAAAATAAATGATAGAAATGTTTACAATAAAGTGGTAAATGAGGTGGCTAGAGAGATGGTTCAAAGGTGAACAGCACTTGCTGGTCTCCCAGGGGACTTTAGTTCCCAGCTTCCAGGTCAGGTGGTATAAAACTGCCTGTAACACCTGATCCAGAGAGCTCTAACACCGTCTTCGGGGCTACAAATGCAGCCTCACATATACAGCATAAGCTTACACAGACAAATACACATAAATATTGATATATTTTAAATTGGAAAAATGGTAAGCAGACAAAGAGGCAAATTTCATTATATATATATAAATATATATAAATACAAATATATACATAACTATTGATTCAAACTTTGAAAGATATAGTAAAAATATATCAAAATGCAAATGGAATTTACTGTTTTATTCAAATTTTATCTTGTGAATTAATCAAATTATTTAAAATAAAAGTTTCTCTGTAAAAGGCATAACTAGAATTCTAATTTAGCTTAAACACAATAAAATAATTAAGTTTTGTTTTAATTCATATTCTTATTCTAAAAATAAGACTCAGATAATCTTACATTTTTACCTTATGAAAGCTTCCATAAAATAATGTCTTCACTTCATCTGTGTCAAATGTAACCGTTTGTACCTCGCCTCTTGTATCCTTATTAAAGAAAGATAGTGTCTTGCTAGAAGCTGCAATCAAGATAAGATTGTTGTTAAATTTCTATATGCAAGGTGTGCTTTTCATTCAAAATATATAAATGGTTCTTGTTGGAGAAATTGAAAAAAAAGTTCAATATCTTCCAGGGAAGATGTGCACAACTGGTACAGCGGTGGCACAATTATGACAAAGTAGCCCATGACTTTCTGGTTGGATCCAAGGCCAACTGCATGGGAAGGATTTCAGGCCTGGAACCGTAGACCTGGTAAGGATCCCAGAGCTGAGGATGCCGTAGGCCAGAGTCGGAAGCGGATCTACTTCTATTCTTTTATAAATGAACACGCTATCAGACTACCTTCTGGATTCTGGTTCAACACCATATTGGGCGCTGCTTCCAGCTTTGTCAGAGGAGCTTCTCGTTGCATCAGGCAGAGGTTAACACTGAAACGCATAGCTAGCTAAAGTACCAAGAATAAGTGATGCCTGACGCCGGAGTGTTTGGCTCTAAACAATGCATCTACATCCCTACTTCCAAGATTCAGGGAACAGTGAGGAAGCAGGGCAAAAGCGGTGCAAGAACAAAGCGTATAAAGGGATGCGCTACAAATCAAATGTCTTCTAACTGTGGCATGGCAATCGTACGCTTGAGCTCACCGTGGTTGCCGCTGCCTGCACGATGCCTGCACTAGAGTGGGGTCGTGAGTCCATTATCTTTCAACATGAATAGGGGAGGACTCATGAGGCCCTACCTCTCCATGAACAACTGCTGCCAATTAGTGGATGGCTGAGAAGGAATGTGCCATTTTCTTCAGTGGTGTAGCCACTAAAAAGTTGCCCAGAGTCCAGTGAATAACTTCCCACTCATGCTCACGTATGCAACCCCAATTAAACTCAGTGCTTTGCCAAAATAGACAAAAGAGTGAGGGCGCTTTGCGGGGAGAAGAAGGGTTTCAGCAGGGAAGGAAAGGGAGGTGAGAGCTGATGAAGGTGAACAGAACTAAGATTCAATATATACAATTGTCAAAGAACAAATAAGTTAATTTTTAAAACTAAATAAATGAGAATAGAATTTGTTTCCATTGTAATAAAATGCCAATTTGAATATTTGTTGGCATGTTATTTTAATAAGCTTCAACTTAAAACATGCACCAAGTAAATATATGTATACATATGCAGCGTTCTAAAGATATAAGGAAAACATGATTGAAACTATATACATAAGCCTTAAAATAGAATAAAGTCCCTTACGATCTGCAATCACTCCAACTTGTGGTCTGTAGTCTCTGTTTGTAATTTGCCAAATTGCAAAGGGCTCATTAGGAGTTTCCGGGAGAAGTCTAAACAGTAATATAATCGTATATGAAGGGGGAAGTCCATTTGGATGGAGTTCTCTGTTGGATAAAACAAAATAAGCAATAAATGGGATTATTCATCAGAGACTATTTTGAACTTTTACACAATAATACCATTACAGGTAGTGTTAGAACCTAGTTATGTATCAAGGCTCATAGCAGAAGGGGAAAACCATATGAAACACATCAAAGAAACAAACACTAATCAATTACTTATGATTTGATCAAGTTACAAGTTTAGAAATTTTTCAAATAGTCTTTATCTTCCTATATCCACAACTATTTTTTTCTAGACACATGAAATCACCAATTTTAAAGTAAGAAACACTATGACTATAGATATAATATTTAAAGATAAAGTCTTACAAAACATACTTAATTTCCAGGGATATGATAATATAGATAAAATGGTTTAACGTTTTCATTTCTCTCTTGGCCTCACAGTAGTTCCTACACCTCTAAATTCCTCCCTTGAAGTCAAGTAAAGCACCTCAATAAACTTACAGATTCCCCAAAATAGGACCAATGGTAAATGTTTAGGCCATGTTCATATGCAAACAATTAGAAATGAAACAGAGATGTGAGTCAAATAGAGGAAAATGAGTTTTGGCTCTAACAACATGAGACAAATAATTCCATCTCTTGTATCCTTCTAGCACTGTGTGAACTGCTGTTCTGGGAGAATGTTTGAAGGAGGATTAATGTGTTTCTGTATGACACTGCATGATGCTTTCTCCCTGGAGGTAGGACAAAGGCCTGGAGGGAACTCCTGGGAAAAATGTGGACTCAGGGTGTCTCTGGAGGCTCCATGCCCTGACATATCACTAACACGCTGGTGTGATGCACTCTGGCTCCCCAGGGCATAGGCTCTGAGAAAGCTAGCATGATGCCTTTTATGTGGTTAAAAGCTGTCTTTGAATGTTCCAATTTAAAAAATACTAATTTTTTTCCTATATCATCTTCATCTCTTTCATTTAGCCTATTTTTCTCCTTCCTCCGTAAAACAGCAAAGATCTAATTACACTGATTCTTATTTCCTTCTAGTCAAAACTTGTGACTTCTGTAGAGACAAGAGGCTACCATCATTTAAAATCGAGGCTACTGGAAAAATTAAATCTTGAGTAATGCTGTCCACTAGAAAACCTAGCATACTGAACCATTATAACTAAGCATAAAAGATGTAGGAATTTATGATGGGTCACACCATGGTATGGACTCCTCTTTAAAACAAATTAGCTTTGGTTTTAGAAGTAGCTTTCGATTGTCTTTCTCCATGTATTTTAAATTTCAGAAATTATTTTCTGACCCTCTCCTAACTTTCTGAACAATTTGTTTGTTCTTGTCCTTTCTCCTCTGGAGTTCCCAAACACATATTTTTCAACATAAAAAGCTTTTCATTTTAATGAATTAGAAATGTTAATTTTTATTTCATGAAATAAAATACATCTAGTGCTACCCAACAGACGGCTAAAGTGTCTGCCAATATAAACTCCCCTCAGCCTGCCTGATGGTGGGCAAGCGTAACTATTGTAGCCCTTCCTCTTCTGAGGTCTGAAACGAGAGAGAGAGAGAACGTCTGCTCTCTCATTTACTCCACCCAGTTCTTCTACGCCACAGGGGTGAAACGTTCAAAATAATAAACTGCCTTCCTGTTTTAACAACCTCCCTTACAAGAAGAGAGTACACTAAAACCCTAGCCTACCACTCAATAGGCTATCCTATCGTCCACCGTGCCATTACCAAACTGAGAGGCTTGGATCTAGGAATGGGTGCCAGTGTTCTATGTACAAGCTGTTACATAACCCAAGGAAGATAATTAGCTGGTTTAGGAGCACAAGTTAGGTTATCTATAAGGAGTTTTCTGGGGACTCTTAAGTTCCAAGATTCTAGGAAATCATCAGCAAGTCTAAGAGCCTCTGTCTACTCTAAGAAAAGGGAAGCCCCCTATTTTCACACTTACGTGGTGGGCTGATTGATAAAGGCATTCTTCTGAAGCCGGTAGGCTGAATAGCTGGGAAAAGACCCTGATTCCAAAGAGACTCCTTGGACAGAAGCAAAATTCTTTTCTGTCAGGTTGTAAGCTTCAAGCATCTTAAAGCCTTGACATCAAAGAAGAAAATATTAAATGAATATATTACAGTTATATTGTTGTGAATATCTTGAAATAAATTAGACAAAGGTTACACAGATGTCTTACCTGGTGATGTGTAGCCATCCAGATAGATGAGAGGACAACCTGAAATACACAATGTCATTTAAGTATGAGTCACCAACACGGCTTACATAGATGCACAGAAAGTAACGATGCATGTGTACAAATTAGAGTTTTTAATAAAGTATTTAATTCTGGAAACAATACACATATAGTGTTTCCATCATCTAAAAACCACAACAACTGTTGCTCATGGTTGAGGGGGAAGACACATTAATTTGATCAATGTTTAGCATCTGCTGTCATTCAAAGCTAAATTTGAAATCTTAACATCAAAAAAAAAAAAAAAAAACCATCCTAAGCCTAGACTAAGGACACAGGTCAGTGGTAAAGAACCAGCCTGGCATATGCTAGGTTCTAGGTTCAATACATAGTACTATAGAAAAAGAAAAGCAAATAAATAAGAGTGAAAGGCCAGTCTTCTCATTGTTCTCTAGGGGTACAAGCCAACAAGAGACCAGTTGATTATAAATAGGAAACCACCTCACTGAAGTTCTCCCAAATATATAATTCAAATGCTGTAGACAGTAGGCTGGTAAGAAAGGGAGAGATTAAAATGATTTTCCCACATGGGGTGGGTTTATTACATCTTTAAAGCTAAAAATGGACTTCTGGCAAGAAGCCATTTAGACTGATCTCAAAATGATTCATCAGTTTCAAGAGATTTCCCAGAATCTATTTATGCCCTGGGCGTGATCCCACACAGTATGGATATATATATATATATATATATATATATACATGCCTATAAGCAGTCATTTCTCAACAAGGTCGTGGCTCTGTGCTGAGCATGACTTACTTGAAGTGGCAGTTTCACAGACAAATGTGATAAGATTGTCCTCAATCTTCTCAAAAGACTCAAAGTCATCCACGATGAATACATGCCTCTCACTGGGCTTGCTGGCAATGTTGGCGAGCTCATTGTAGTCC
The DNA here is from genome assembly GCF_947179515.1 of Apodemus sylvaticus. NCBI lineage: Eukaryota > Metazoa > Chordata > Mammalia > Rodentia > Muridae > Apodemus > Apodemus sylvaticus. The sequence goes on along the minus strand of NC_067478.1, from coordinate 49,161,122 downwards.
ACGTCAGCCACACCCACGACGAATACACTGAACCCTGCCGAGTGCATTGACAAGGGAATCACATAGCCTCTTTCCATCATGTGTTACTTATGAAAGCATCATAAACCATGCCGTATTTCCTCAGCATGGACAACAAGTCCTTTTATTTGACACAAACTCCTCTAAGAGAAGAATGTGTACTCTTTAATGAATATAAACCTCTTCACTGTCATCCTATTTTCTGGCTTATAAAATTCAATTCTTTTTAAATGACACCCCAACCATTAAAAGATGAACCTTTTAATAGTAAAAGGACTTTTCAGTATACATTGTCTTCCACAGATCCACAATTCAAACCCAAAAGTTCAACAGTTCTGCTGATTCCGTTAACAACTTAAACCTGTTTTTAAATTTTAAATTTGAGTTCTTAAAACTGATTTTTTTTAATAATCAAATTTGGGCTCGAGCTCTTTGACCACTTTCAAAATAGATACTATAGTTCTTACTGAGAACAAACATTCTACTATTTAAGTAAATATAAGTAGTTTTTTCTAAATGCTCTATGTGACATCATAACAAACAGGTGATCTAAGGACATTTACAGGCATAAACATTTGCAAGTGCATCGTATTTCCATCATCAGTGCATCGGTTTCATTAAGTAAGGTAACCAAGCCTCAGAATGCGAACTGCTACTTGGTCTCTCAAAAGCAGATCCTGGCCTAAGTGTTAATAGGGGGCAATAACTGGGAAAGAACCCATTATAAGAGAAAAATAAGCTTTAAAGAAGGGCCTGGAGAAACAGAACACATGTGATTTGAAAGTAGATGAAGGAATACCAGACATGGAAGGGAACAGGCAGGGATGGGGTGTGAGGAGAAGGCAGAGGGGAACAAGTTGAAGAGGGCCAATCAAAATGAATGTGTATGGGAATTTCATAAGGAACACTAGTATTTTATATGATAACTTAAAATTAAAGATGAAAGAAAACGAAATGACTCCACACTCAGCACGACTTACAATTTCAGCCACATAATTACATATAAGCTTAAGTTCCATTTAACAAAGTCACCTATCATTGAGTATGACAAATCACACATAGCATAGAAGACATTCTAAAATATGCTCACCTAAGGCCCTGCTTGAACCAATGGCAGGATAGACAATACTAATACAAGTCCTAGAAAAGCCTGTTTTCACCTCTAATAAGTCTGAACAATAAGTCAATAGAGTCATGTTACCAAGGGGCTCCTACAATGTCTGGTTGGCAAAATCATCCCCAGCACCATCTCCCAGAGACTTGCAAAATTCTTATTTGCAGATTGCCTACTGACAATCTTCATGCAGTCTTCATCTACAAGGATGAGCTATGGCAGAAAGAATCCTATGGCATTCCTTGCCCTGGAACTAAACTCAAGACTCATCTGTGCTATAGCAAGAAGCCTGGCGTAGGAGTATTCCATTATCATAGCCTTCTGAACTCCTCCACACTGTGGGGAGAGTCAGTTGACAGCCCTGAATCACATCTCATGCAAAGAGTACATGCCTTTATGGAATTAGCAATCTATTCCATAATTTAATGGAAATTATAGTTATAAAGCATACAGTGAAACAAAATTTGGCTCTTTTATTATCATTCTGTCACACTTAACACTTGACATCCTATACACTGTGAAGTCCATGCTTGCACTCACCTGACTGCTGGATGACAAAGGCTGCTTTCTTCACCTCATCCTGTGACCGGCCATCTGTGACCACAACCAGCACCTTTGGGACGTTCTTCCTCATGCCGCTCTCCCAGGTCAAGACCTTCTCCTTGATAAACGTGAGGGCCTTGCCTGCAGAGTGTAGAATGAGCACTTTAGTGTCACTTCAGTGAGAACTATGCACTGACTATGCCCAGTTGACCAGGGTATGACTATTAGACCACCTTGCCTACCCCAGAAAAAGGAGGCCCACACCAGTCCTGCCACAGGGTACCTGTTCTTGTGTTTCCTCCTCTGTAGCGAATGTTCTGGAGGGCTCCGAGAGCTAGAGCCTTATCGTTGTATGTGTTCAACTTGAATTCAGACTTGACCTCATCGCTGTACTGCACAAAAGAAACCTGAAAGAAAATAAGTTTAGAGACAAGTGTCAGTCATCCAGCTGGGTCTCAGTCTTCCAGTGGTTCTTCTGACAGCAGAGGGATCTTGGATATAACAAGACATTTTAAATTCTTAATGCCTGATAATGTAACTGTGACTGCTGTAGTCTTGTTACATTCTCTAATTTTTAATTTCCAATGAAACTGCCATCATTTAAATTCATGCCGAAAATATTCATATGTGCTTTTCTCTGAAATGTAAAAAGAGATGGGTCAACCAGTCTAGTGGTGAAATCAAAAACAAGAGCAAAACCATCCTAATTCATGGGCAGTTGGCTCTCAACCACCTTCTCCTTTCCATGAACATAATTCTTTGTTCATAGTAAATAAAAATGTCGTAGTATAATCATAATTGCTACTCATGATTTACTTGAAAGTAAATTTAGTGGGATGTAGTCAAGATTCACTAGGCTCAAGTCCTAGTTCTGCCTAACTATAACTGTGCAACATGGGGCAGTCCCTACTTTTCTGGGTGTTGGGGTCTTTTCAACAAAGTCAGGATAATTGTATTTTACCTTGTAGAATTGCTTTAAGGACTGGTTATCATGTGATCAAGTGGAGTTAATAAACTGTAATACCCATTATTTTTGGAAATTCAAAAAAGTGTCAAATAATAGCTTGAATGGCATTCTCAAAGGAGTTTGGAGAATCACCTAGAAGGCTTTAGAGAACTGTGGAGTGTGAGTGTTCATCTTTTCATGGGTATCCTGGGAAGAGTGGAGAAGGCTCTTTGTTTTGTGACAGGTTACAATAAAATGATTAATTACTCTTTGATGTTTCTTGTAGAAACATAAACTTCTCTACGCTCCTACTCGAGTACAAAAGAAAACATACTGTAAGTGATTCCACAGGAATATAATTGGTAATTACCATCTTAGAAAAACAAACTAACTATGCTTTGGGTCACTAATGGACATGCTTCTGGCTGGGATAATGTATACGATGTAATAACAGAGTAGACACACACCCTTTCCAACCACTATTCTCATGGTAAGGGCATGACATGACAACACATTTAATGTGCAGAACTTTGGATGGCCTTTCATGGAATGTGCCTTGTTGGAAGTTTCAAGTAGAATGTTAAAGTTAGATTCTCCTAAGTTCTCCAAAATGAACATCATCTAGACAAAAAGGAAAGCTAAAGGAATATATATTTTACTATTATTGTTTATCCCCAGGACTAAACTACTTCCCAAAGACACATGTAATGGTCATAGCAATCCATAAAGGTAAAAAGAAAACTTATACTGAGACAACTTTCCACTTTAATAGCTAGTAGAAAGGAAACCATAGGAATTACAAAGAAGAAATCAGAAGACATTATAATAAATAATAATCACAGGACAAGAATAAAATAGTCACTAGTGATGCAATGCTCACCTGAATCCCAGCAGGGTTAATTTCATCAAAGGCCCCCACAGTATTAAAGATAAATTTTACAACTTTGTTGAAATTGTCATCTCCAATACTCCAAGAGGCATCCGTCAAGAACACAATATCTGCCTTGGCCCCTTTGCATACTGAAAAAAGAAAAAGAAGAAAATCCAAATCTCCTTAATTTTCTCATCATGTAACACTGCATAATTGAAAAGCATCTAAAACCTTACTTCTCTCAGTAAGGCTACATGGTGAACAGCACTGCCTTTGAGCCAGGAAGCAATGTGGCCTCCTCAGCCTGGCCAGGATCCTGAGTCAGAAATAGTAAGTTTTCCAGATGGCTCAAATGTACAAGAAAGTTGAAAAGGCCTGATCTAAGTGACCCACAGCATTAGTTCTGGGAGTACACTCTTTAGATTCATTATTCGATGATCACCTCTTGCCACACAAAATCCTTCAAGCTGCCTCAAACAATAAGTGAAGGAAATCAACTGAAAAGCATCAATATCAAAAATTAAAGGAAGGCCATCAGTGGGTCAGGAGAGTTTCAATATAATTACCAAATATTTAGGACAAATCAAATGTTTTCTTTACTTGAAACTGGGGCATCGATCCATAAGTAAGGAAAGAAGAAAAAAAGATAAATATCTTTGACTTGACTCATTTTGGACTTGCAACATAAAAGAACAATTTCTAGGGCAATCTTTAGAAACCCTGAGTTCATTCAAATTTAGCATGTACAAGTATAACTTCAAGAGCAAACTGGAAGATAACTTCTGGGCTATAGGTGGTGAGGATGTATGCATAGAGTTTCCACCACTGCCATGGATGCCCTGATATGGTCATGAGAGCACTTGCTGGGGATGAGAAGGGTAGGAAGTGGGGGTCCATGATAACTGTGCTTTCTGCTCAAGTTGCTATGAACCTGAGACTTCAATAGGAAATACTGTCTTAAAACTGTTTTAAAACTTTACATGTTTTAAGCCATGAATCTTTCAATAAAGTAATTTGACTAAAGCTCTTATTTCATACTCTAAATAATACATTATAATTTTTAATTTTAGTTATACAGCACTTTTAATAAGGTTACAATCTGCTAGATCATTATACTGTGAAAGAAAAGCACTCCAAAAATTGAGATGTTTTCCAAAAATCAAAGCATGGAAAAAGAATAAACCAAATGATTTTGCTTAAACTGGACTTGATGCAACACAAAGAAGAGGAGGAGGAGGAGAAAAAAGAGAAGAGAAGAGAAGAGAGGAGAGGAGAGGAGAGGAGAGGAGGGGAGGGGAGGGGAGGGGAGGGGAGGGGAGGGGGGGAGGGGAGGGGAAGGGAGGGGAGGGGAGGAGAGGAGAGGAGAGGAGAGAAGAGGAGAGGAGAGGAGAGGAGAGGAGAGGAGAGGAGAGGAGAGGAGAAGAGAAGAGAAGAGAAGAGAAGAGAAGAGAAGAGAGAGTCCCTCAAATTACTGAGGCAACAGCCTTAATAGCTCAGTGTGTTTTTTACCAGTTCACTGCAACTGACAATTGTGTCTCAGATTTTGATGAATGGAAATATTTTTAGCTTTGTGTAATCTGGGTCTCTTCTCAGTTCAGAAGCCAGGAATTCCAAAGTCAATGGCCTAAGTGATTAGATTTCAGATATAGCCAAAAAGGTTCACAGTATCTGTTGACGCCAGCAGTCGGCAGAGCAAAGAGGCCACAGTGTGACTGTGGAGAAGTTGGAAGGCCCCATTAGATCTTCTGCTACAAAACTAAGGAAACAGAGTCCTAGCTAAAGGCCTGGGTTAGATTGAGACTGATTTGATTCACTTCAAAATGTGCCTAGAAAAAGAGGAACAAATAAGTGGTAATCTTTGTTTCCTCTGCAAAAACCCTTCAGCAGAAATAGTATCAGAACATTCTGAATCATCATTTCATGTTAATGTTACTTACCATCACGGGCAGGTGGGATAGTGGGAGGAGGAGAAGGCGTGGGTGGCTCTGTAGGCGCCTCTGTTGGTTTCACAGCTAGTATTTCAAAACAAGAGTTAGAAAAACAAAACGTGCACATCCCCTAACCCACAAAGAAATGGGGCTTTAACCCTTAACAACAAATTAAGACTTAGAAAGCAGAGGCCAAGCCCATCAGCAATGACTAAAGGAGATTCCTTTCAATCTACACTGTGTGTCCGCAGTCAATTCTCAGATTGATTATGCTGCAGAAAGCAGAGGTTAAGAGGGAGAGCATGGGGCCCTCAGAGCAGCCATACAGGTAAAAGTCAGTAATATGTTCACCCTTTCACCATCATCAGAGCCATCTCTCTCTCTCCTTCAGTCCTACTCTTTAAACACTATTAATAGGGGCTGAAGAGATGACTGTCATTAGGAGCACTGGCTGCCCTTCTAGAGGATCAGGGTTCAATTCCCTGCAGCCACATGGCAGCTTTACCTGCCTATAAGTCCAGTTCTAGGAGAGCCAACACTCTCAGACATAAATGCAAGCAAAATACCAATACACATAAAATAAGAATAAACATTGAAACACTTTTAAATAACACCATTAAAGACAGTCACTACAAACAAAGGTCCTGAAGTAGTTACACCCTGCTCGTCCTATTACGGCTACCCCAGGGGAGAAGAGTCAGACACCGCCCACACTTGGAACATCCTACACTCCAGATTACTCAAAACTTACTGGTCTGTTCTTTGATGGGGACACCCGGCCCCTCGAGATTTGGTGTCTGCACAAAAACAGTAACGCCATACTCAGCCTCTGGGGAGAGGCCAGTGAAGCAGTGACTGGTCTCTGATCCTCGCACGGTTATTTCTTGTCCCCTGGTTCCTGATTGCAACAAGAGGCAAAACAAGTGTTATCACCCACTATCTGTAAGGTCATGTTTACATAATGGCTTATAAACAGAACGAAATCTGCTTGGCTTCAGCAGATGATGCTACCACAGGCTCAGTTTGGTTTTATTTTATTTTATTTTTTATTTTATTTGTTTTTTTTTTCACATACCATCCGCAGGACTCAGCTTTAGCCTGTAGGAGGTAGCTGCCCGGTGAGGTGACCATTTGACACAGAACGTATCCCATCCAACCTGGTAAGTTTTCAGATCTGTCACATTTAAGTACACTACAGAGAAAAGGAAAAAAATAGATTCACTAAGTATAGTACAGAAGAAAAGCATAGCTTTCACCATAATATGATGTTCAAGTATACACTGTAGATGAAAAGTAAACTAAGTGCTTGGAATCTCACAGTGTCTTGTCATGAGAAGCTTACATCAGACATGTCTGAAAATGTGGCAGAGACAAACTCATCCTGCTTCTCCGTCGATGATTTTATTTTCTTTCCTTTTTTCCTTGAGATAAGGTCTCCCTATGTAGCACTGGCTGTCCTAGAATTCACTATAAAGACCAGGCTGGTCTCAGACTCACAGAGATCCACCTGCCTCTGCTTCCCAAGTGCTGGGATTAAAGGTGTGTGCCACACATTCCTGGTTTCCATCAAGGAAAAGAAATTATACAGTTCCTCAAAATTATGAATGTCATTTACAGAAAAAAAATAAGAAAAAAATCTGATATACTAGCTACTAGATCCTATAAAATTTATCAAAAAACGTTTGGGCAATAAAATTTAAGTAACACATTATGAATTAAGTGTTTCTATTAGATTATATCAATGAATTTAGGTGATACATATGCTAACATTCAATGTCAAAAACCTGCAATAACCTGCCTCTACCTCCTAAGTGCTGGGACTAAAGGCACGTGTCACATGTACGGCATGATTCAAGTTCATAATAAAGCAACAAGAAGCTAAAAATAAACTGCAGTAGAATTTTACACAAATATAACTATGAGTTAAATGATATTGTATAAGGTTTGCATATTTAAAATCAAAATATAATATTCTGTATCAAGTAAAAATCACTTCCTCCAGGGAGATGAAGAATGGGATAAGGAACTGTGGGAGGGCAGACCTGGAGTAGGGTAATGACTCGACTATAAATAAATAAATAAATAAATAAATAAATAAATAAATAAATAAATAAATAAATAATCACTTCCTCTTCTTTATGCATGTATAAGTCTACTAAGTTAATTAGACATATATATAGATGTTTTGTTTAACCAGACACTAAATGGTCTATCTATGTCTGTGATCTTCAACCTGTGGGTCTCAACTCCTTTGGGACTGAATAACCCATTCACAGAAGTTGCATATCAGCTATTCTGCACATCAGATACCCTTGATATCAGACATTAGCATTACAGTTTATAACAGTAGCAAAAATTACAGTCACGAATTAGCAATGAAGTTGCATATCAGCTATTCTGCACATCAGATACCCTTATAACAGTAGCAAAAATTAAAGTCACGAATTAGCAATGAAGTAATTTTATGGGGATCAGCAGGACATGAGGAACTGTATTAAAGGGTCACAGCATCAGGAAGGCTGAGAACCACTGCCCTGTGTGATGCTGAAGAGTTCATGTGCACAATGAGAAAGAGTAAGATTACGAGAGGATAGCCTGGAAAGTTTTACTACATTTCTTACAACCGCAACGTGATGCACGACTCACATGTGGTGCCTTGATCTGTGAGGGGAACGCTGAGTCCAGAGTCATACTGTGCATAAACACTGACGTCATAGGTAGTGCTGGGGTTGAGGTTGTGTAAAGTATATGATGTCACCTCTCCAACAAAGGCTTCCATGGGCTCATTGGACCCTTTAACAACAACAAAAAGACACAGAAGAATGTAATCATTAGCCTCTGTTTCTGTTCAAAATGAAAGATATTAGCTTTTAAATCGACTAATTGAGATGAGGGCATTAATTTCAACAATCCTTTGGGATCTTTTATCATGCCCCAGTGGGCAGTGACCAGGAATCTGTAAGCATCAGCTTCACTCCAATCCTTAAAACACAGCACAGCATAGAGACAAAGTCAGCATTTTTCTATGCCCTAAACGCATTCTCTCATTACTTTTTAAAGCCCGGATTTGCCAGCATGATGCTTTCCACAGACAACAGACTCAACACTTGCATTGATTGTAGTGATGAGCTAAGGACATCTATCCTGGACTGCACTCCATGCTTTCTGTTTGCAGTGGATCCTCAGTTATTGAAGCCCCCGTACACTTCAGGTTCCCTGCCTCTCTGGCTTAGGTTCACATTTGCATTCCCCTGCTTTCTCTGTATTGTTCACAGTCTTCCAGGACACATGGGAGATGCCCTAGGAGATTTAACACTGGTAAAACTTATCAAATAGTTTATTCAAGGTGATGTTGGTTTAGGTGAAAATGTCACTAAGGGGTTGAAAGCAAACTAAAATGCATAAAACCCATACCACAAATGGAATAACTTTTTAGTGTAATGAGGAAAATATAGACATTTATATTGGTTTAATATTCATTATTTCATGATCATCATAACATAGATAATGCCAGAATATAAGCATCTTTAATCTGTGCATTTCAGGGAAAACCTTTCTTTTGTGTGATATTTTTATTAATTCTTTAAGAATCTCATCCACAAGACTCAGTGAAGTAGTATAGGGCAAAACCAGAATGGGGAAGTGGGAAGGGGTGGGTGGGAGGACAGAGAGAGAGAAGGGGTCTTATTGGACTTTCAGGGAGTGGGGGGCTAGAAAAGTGGAAACCATTGGAAATGTAAATAAAAAAATATATCGAATAAAAAAAAAAAGAATCTCACCCACTGTGTTTTGGTCATATTCATTTCCATTCTTCCCCCAGCTCCTCCCGAATCTTCCTTTATCACCCAACCCTCTCCAAACAATGTACTCTTTTTGGTTTAGTAGCACACTAAGCACACTTTGTGCTGACTACATGCTCTGGGGTGTAAGGACTAGCTATTGGAGAATAACCACAGGTCAACATTTTCAATTGTAAAATTTAATGAGCCTCTCATATACACCCAGAGAGATATTTTAGGCTGATGCCTTAAAGGCTGTTTCTGGAAATAGTACCTGTGGTATAAAAGGACATGATGTATTTATAGGAGAATCCAGTAGTAGGAAGTATAGTCTGATACCATTGTATCCCGGGGGTTGATCTGACACTGCTTTGTACTCAGTGCTGAATACTGCCTCCCAAGATCTGGTTGCCCCTGATGAAAAGATCCTCACACAGACCAAGTGATGCTTGGTAGATCTTGCTCACCAGTTTTAAACGATTGGTTAAATAAAACTGACAACAGCCAATGACTGGGGCAATAAAGAAAGGCGGAGTTTGAGTTATTGAGCTGAGGGTCACAGATAGGGACAATGAAGAGAAGGAAAAAGGAGATAGAGAGGGACATGGAGAGACAGAGAGGGCAAGAGGTGGGCCTCCATTAGTCATGACAGGCCAGCAGCAGGTGCCAGAGTGAAATACCTCTCCAAGACACCAGACTGCTGAAGCAGAAATAATACAGAAAATTGCAAACAGCAACTTTAGGGGAGTGCAGCTGAGGAAGTAGGCAAACTAAACTTCAGAGAATTACATTAGGGGTAATCTCCCAATAACAGAGCAGAGCCTAAAATAAATCCATTTGAGTCGCATTCATTTGAAGCTAGATGGGGATAAGCATAATCCATATTAACATACAATCATATGTAAATGACTTGTTGAGGTTTGGTCCTTTGCTATGTAATGTGAAACACTGCTCCCCAAGGCCTGGTTGCCCTGGGGAAGGAGAGAATCTGCATGTACACAAGTGATGCTATACAACCTTGCCCCCAAAATTCTCCCTAATTGGTGAATAAAGATGCCTACAACCTATAGCTCTGCAGAAGAGTGATAGGCAGAGTTTGGTTTGTGAGACTTGGGGTCTGAGGAGAGACCACCAGGGGAGAGAGGAGAGAGGCAGGAAAGAGGAGAAGACAGAAGAAGCCATGGATTAGGTGAGTCATAAAAATATGGCCATGAGTGTTGGCCAATTCAAGTTAAGAGCAGCCCAGATGGAACACGGCAAGTAATAACTTGGGGTTATCAATGAGGAAATAGACATAACAGAGACAGTAGATATCTGCCCAGCTTTAGTGCTGATTAAGGCTTATTATAAATATAAAAGATGTATGTCCATTATCTGGAAACTAAATAATCAAAGGTAGGGTATAAGCACCCGATTAAGATTTAGTATTTGTTAGAACATAACTTTCCAATACATTCCTGTTATGAAAACTGTGTTTCCTTACCCACTGGCTTGTAAACAATTTTATATCCAAGAACTGGCGAGGGTGAAGGGTCCCAGGATACTCGGAACCTTGTGTACCATTCATCGGAGATGTGTATGTTCTGAGGAGGAAGCAGACCCACTGCAAGGAAAATGGGCACACATCACTGACTTGTTAGGACATTCCCTTGAGAGCAACTTAATTTTTAATAGCCTGAAATTTCTTCATCCAGAAAATAATTAAAAAGTCATTATCATGTTCTAACGAAAACTTGGTAGTTTTGCCAATTCAAATAGACTCTGGAACGAATGGTTTTCAGCAATAGCAAGGTCCAGAGCCAGTGTATGATAGGGATTAAAGACAATAAGAGAGATCTCAGATCTCCTTCAGAATATTGTACATTGAACAGAATTGGAACTAGAAGGCACATTACAGATAAGATATGATTTTCACAATAGGCAGCAAAACAATGACTAAGATAATATTCTTTCCTTATCCCACCTTATCTCCACACAGCCTAGCATCACAGTCTGCCAAAGGTTTTGCCCCAAACATATAATCAATCTCTCCCAAAATATACAACTTGAAAAATCTTTAATATTTAAGTGGTGCTCTACGCAGCCACTGAGTTACCCAGGGCCTTCTAGACTAATCCAACATGAAAACTTATTTCCATGAGGGAAACTAGACATGGCTTTGTCCCTGCCTACAGAAATCAAAGTTTAGTTATCATCTTGGTAAGCACAAAATTCTGAAACACTTCATATTCCCCCAAAAAGTTATCAAAATATATTTTAAACTTGAGATAATGGGAAAGTGAGTTGTTAATCGAGCAGCACCTAGAGTGACTAGAGTATCAATAAATAACACAGATTTCCAAGTTGGAGACACAGAGCTGAATGGACTTCAGTAAGCTTCTCTGTTAGAAGCATCCCAATGTTGCCTTTCTCAAGTTCTCTGATGCTGTCAAGAACATATAATCCCCAAAAGACTTTGAACAAGTGAGTACAGAAAGAAACTTAAACCCTGTAAGCCAGAAGGTTTTCTAAATCACACTGTTGTATTTACACAAGTGGAGCACAACCTGCCTCATGGGAGCCAGTGGCTCTCAAGCCTTGGCTGCTGTGCATTAGAAGAGCCACAGGCCGTATCTCAGGCCAAGTGCATTGGCAGCTCTGGAAGAGGCTTCCAGGTAAGCACAATTTTAAAGGTTGTCAGGTGAACAACAGGTTAGAGAATCTTTAAACCAAAAAAAAAAAAAAAAAAAATGGCACCAGTACAGATCAAAGGGTGGTCCAAACACTGGTTATTCTCTGTAGATCATCCAAGGCAGAAAGTATAAGCTACATCTTTAGAATGGGCTCATAATCATTTTGCTTCTGTATTTCTGCATTAAGAGTCAAGGATAACAGAGGATGTCTAGCTGATACCACATTGACTTACAACTCTAGCCTCACTTGACACCATGCACACTGTAACATTTCACGGAGTATACTAAAAAGAAAAAATAATCTCAAGCAATGGAAAATATTCAGATTTCTGTCCCCCTTTTTCTCCTTTTATTATACCTTTAAATGGTTAAGAAATAAATTATTATCTGTGTCATCATCTTAACGGCATCCAATGTCTAATGTTAGAATATGAGTTGTCAATGTAGTATCTGAGACATGCTGGTAAAGCCAGTGGTTCTCAGTTTTAGTGGTGTAATGGCATTAAAAACATGAGCTCTTAAAAGAGTGAAAAAACATGTCAACACTGACCAGTCCTCCCGTTTCCTGTTAGATGACCACCATCTCCATCCTCATAAATAGCAATGACAGTAATTTTATACGGAGTGTCAGGTTGCAAGGGCTGCAGTATTACATTGTTTCTCCTGCCTGGAACTGTGGTCTGTAAGGAAAGTTCAATTTAACAGTTATTTTCAACAAGAGGACACCTAGATCAGAAGCCCATGCTGTTTTTATACCGTTCCATAATTAAAAACAGATTCGTCATACTTCTGTTTCAAAAGGCTCGGTGAAAGGCATATTATCTAGCCTGCCTCCACACAGCTTGGGAGAATAGTTGAAGGCCTGACAGACATTGGCTGAAATCCCAGATCAGCCACTATGCAGTCATATGACTGAGCATCTCTGGAGGAAAGTACAAGCTCTAAAGACAGTAACACAAACAACACTCAGAGTGTAACACAACCACTGAGCTGTAGTGTCTGAGTGTGTCATCATAGCACAACACATTCCCAGGTAGAGGACATGCTATGTCCATTAGTCAGCAAAAACAGACAGGTTTCCACCCTCAAGAATATTAGTTTAGTTAATACTAATTAAGTGTACTTTGGAAAAGAGGAAATGGAAAACGTACTAAACTCCCTTCTCAAAGATGAATGATCCGTGCATTTTTCAGCCTCCCTTGTCTTGTACAAACACTGTGGCTAAAGCCTCCTGGCCTGGACTCCCATAACTACAAACAGTGATCTGCTAAAAGGAATTATGTTCTCAGTGTTTTCAGAAAGCGTAGTAGCATTTTTCCCCAGCATGGAAGAAAAAAATACTAAACATGAGTAGTGAAATTGTTTATCTCGTTTTGATTCTTAAAAATTAGAACTGAAAATTACCTGTTTCTTCTTAGTAAATCAGGGCTTCAATTAAAGATTGTTGTGCTACCATCAAGAGATTGAATATTTCTTCACATGGAAAGGCACGTGGAAGGAGAAAGGTTCTAAGAGGACACAGCTAACGACAGGGCTGCAAACCACAAATCTAACGACTTTACAGCCACCATTTGAGCTAATCTTGGAGCTTATCACAGAGATCAATCAATAAATGTTGGCATCTGTGGTTTTCCAACTATAAGGAAATTCTAGGAAACATGAGAGGATAAATACAGCAGCACCAGGGTGGAGTGCTCTACTAGCACACACACAATCCCCTGGTTAGAAGAGCCACAGGCCTTATCTCAGGCCAAGTGCATTGGCAGCTCTGGGAGAGGCTTCCAGGTAAGCACAATTTTAAAGGCTGTCTCTACTAGCGCGCACACACAATCCCCTGGTTAGCCCCCAGTTCCACACAAAGCAAGAGGGAAAAGGAGCAAGGAAGAAAGGATGGGGGAAGGGGGAGGGAGTGGGGGGAGAGATGAAGGACTTGAACCTGTGTCTGGGAGGACACAATATTTAACACTGTCAAGAGTTTGGAGAGACTATTGATATAAGTCCGTGGTAGAAAAACTATTTTTCATGCCCAAAGTCCTGAGTTTAACTCTTAGTGGAAGAATCAAAGACAGGAGAAGGAGGGATGGGGAAGGGAGGGAGAAATAGAACCTAGAACCAACTAACCGGAGCTTTGTACACTCTAAACAAAAAGAGTATAGAAAATGGAGACTAGTACTGAGATACCAAGGGGAAACCATGCAGGGGGCTGGTCTAGAAGGGTGAGATCGGAATATTCACATCATCTGGACATTAGTTTGGGTGGTATGGACTAATATCTGGCATATTGTAGTAGCCCTTTTCATGCAAGTAAGCTGTTAGAAATGTAGACTAGGATAGTTTCTCAGTCCTTACAATGGAAAAGATCCCTAAATCACTGCTTCACTATGGAAGTCTCGAGCAGGAACTTTCCTATTGTCCTCACATCAGAGAAAACTATGTGAGACCTGTCACACACGATCCAAGACCTCAGTAGTACCCAATGCATAGTTCTCAGAAAGAAGTTTAATCTCACCCTCCTACCAGGTGAAATTATTGTTTAAAATGCCCATCAGTGGGTATTATACGTACATATTCATCGATTGGATCACCGACAGTAGGAGAATAGATGATCCTGTATTGCTGAACGGGCCCATCTGCATGGTCCCAGGCTACAGAGAGGCTGTTGGTCGTCTCCCCAAAGACCCGTAGATTCCTTGGTCCACTCCGTGGAACTAAATAAAATAGAGTTGGTTTTGTCGCTTGCTTGATAGCATTTCCCAGGTCAGCTTATGGGAGGTGCTTACTGGTGCTGAAGTCACCATTCATCATGCTTACTCCCCTATGACATGGTACACTACCTTCTGTGGTTTTCATGTGACACCACACAGCATAAACATGCTACCTAGAGATATGGTTACAAGCTAAACTTTCAACAAAACAGAGCTAGGTCTGCACTGAAATATGCAGACTGGGAAAGAAAGGAATCATTTTAACCACCGTAACCACCTACACTTAAAGTAGAGAGACTACACCTTCACATCTCCAGTGCCTCTTTGGCCATAAAACCCACTGCATTAAAAAAGAAGGGAGCAAAAGAGGAAAGCCCTCTCTCATTTAGACCCCAGACATTTTTAATGTTCAAATGAAATTCATTCAGCACAAAAGATAGTTGTGGACACATGGCCTGAGCCTGGAATGTGAATGTGGGAAATCCCAAACAAAATTACATGCAGAGGCCACCCTGTCCTGTACCAAGTCCTAGGAGTTCCTCACCTACCACCCACCACCCACCCCTCACTCAGAGACAAGAGATAAAGTAGAAACAGGATGTTTGCCTCACGTGTTCGGCCCTGGCTAGGGCTGGGATTCCCCTCTCCGTCTGAGTAGAGAGCCACGATGTTCACAGAGTAGGGTGTGTCAGGAATTAACCTCTCCAGATGCACCGTGCGGGTATTCCCTGGCACCACAATCTGAAGGGGAGAAAACGTGCCAAATTCCGCCTGACAGCTAGTGCTTGCCAGGTCCTCGGTTAGTCAGCACAATAGTATTTATCATAAAAGGCTGCGCCCAGGCACGTCAGAAGCCAAGTGTGCTTCTCTGCAAGATCTGCCTCTAGCGCATTATCAGACACAGTTATCCTCAGAAATCCCCCTTTATTTGCTTCAATTTTCTCCCATTTACATTTCTCATAAAGACTCATGAATGGAGTATCTAGGATGTGTATTTGCTCAGGGTAGACACTAAATGTCATATAAGCATGAGAGAAGGGATCCCATGCTAGTGACAGAGATATTTAGTGTTAGGACAGAAATTTTGGATAAGGGTAAAGTCATTAAGAAAGAAATTATTCCATGCCATATAAAGGAGCATTAAAAGCAATGTTCCTCCAGAATACACTCGTTGCTTATCGTTTTCTTATCTTTGCTCATTATTGCTTGCTTTTGCAAAGACTTGTCAGTCCATAAAGTTCTTTCCCTTTCAGCATTTTGATGCTATTATCATTCATACCAAGTAATTTCAGGTTTGTATGGTTTTGGCCTACTCACAAAACAGAACTGGAATTTATCAGGAAGATAGCTGCAAGTCTCTGACCACATCACCCCAAACATGCCTGTGTGCATCTAATCTCAGAAGATAAATAGCCTGCTCAGCACTTGGATAAAATACTGAAGAGTACTGAAGAGATACTGTGGTTTGTAAGGGCTAACAAATAAAGGTGTACTTAACATACTTCCGTAGCAATGATGTGTGTAGTTTCTCAATGTATCTATTATTGAAAGTTCTAGAAATAGTATGTATCTCATAGCTAATTCACTTTTTCCCCAAGTTCTTTCCTAAGCCAACTTATAATTACTGCATCTGTCATAACTCACAAGCACAATCATTTAAATATTATGTACTAACATATGGGTGGGGAATAAAAGCTCCTAAATAGGGCTCAAGCATGCAACTATAGCAATCAGGAAACTTAGTCTACATGAGACGCGGTGACACAATTATTGTTCCCTAGCCAGCTTCTGTGGCAAAAGCCACAACAGAATTGACAACATTCTTTTCTGAGCTCTAAGACAACAAAATTACTTACAGATTCTGAGGGTCTTGTACCAGCAACAGGGGAGTACACAATTCGGTACTGCTGCACTGGCCCTGGGGCGGGGTCCCAACGGACATCGAGGCTGTTGGGCGTAGGGTTATACACTTGGACATTTCTCGCCGGTCCTCTCACCACTGAGGAAAGGAAAGCCAATGCCCATGTCTCATGTCTGTTTATACGTGTCGAGCTTTTCATCACTTTTCACAAGTTAATCTCTCCGTAATAGGATACAAGCCTATCCACTTTATACTTCTATCTACACACAAAAGCACATGAAAACTCTCCAAATGCAAATCAGACAAAGTTAGCCTTTGTCCAGTCAATGTTGACTTCAATAAAAGGTGATGAGCAGAAGCAACAGGCCTGGGCTGACTGTAAAGGCTCACAGGACAAGGAGAAGAAAACAGAAGTAGCTGAGTTTCCAGTACACGCAATGGGGCCAGAGGAGAAATTTTTCTTTTATAGTCTGCCTTCTAACCAACAGAAATAGATTGAGTTAGCTGCTTTCGATCATTCGTTCATTCATTCACTCCTGCCTTCCTCAACACTAGCTGTGGAGGAAATATCTTCTATGATTAAAAGAAAAGACAAATGAAAAGACAAGTCAGTTCTCAATTATTCTCCATCAACAAAATTTAGAAAAATAAATCTGCTTACTCACCCAAAACTCTAGCTTAACCAACAGCAGCAGCATCTCTAGACCCCTGATTGTACCCTGGGGGAAGCCACCCATGCTTGATATTCAAGCAGCCACAAGTATGCTTTAAAAGTCATAAAGTGTTAAGTATGCACAAAAGAATAAGCAATAGAGACCAGCAAAAGCGTTTAACCTGGTTTGACTACATTAATAGTAGGTAAAAGCAAATACCAACAGCACATCAGCAGCAAACCAGAGAAATGCACGACAAAGTAATAAAGAGAACAGGTTTCAACAACCTACACTACAAAATTCAAAGACAAGACACAGCATGTTGATGTTTGAAAAGTGAGCTGTGGGTCATTTTGATATTTTTAACCTTCTCATCCTGAATTTTGTCTAATTTTCTCCATTGCTCGATGTGCTCTTTACACTGGAGATCAATGTCTAAAATGGAAAGACAATTCTTCTGCTTTTACTCACGTGTCCTTCCAGTATCTGATGTGCGCCCTCCATCACCTTCTGTATAGACAGGAACCACTGTGACAGTGTATGGAGTATCTGGCTGCAGGTTCCTAAGAATGGCGTAGTTGGTATTCCCAGGGATTGGTACCTAAAAGATTAATAAGATACAGAGCAGAGTATTGAATTTGAAAATAGTAAAGGAGCTAATCCTTCAAATAATATAATACCATGTGAAAGCATTACCTTAGCAAAATTACAAGAACTTTATGGAGTCTCTGTATTCAATGTCTCCCTTTATCTTCTGGTTCCAACCATCACCCAACCCACCATCTCCCAACTCCCTAGGCTCCAAAACATCAAGTATGAATCCTCTATCAAGTTCTTCACATTCATATAAATTCTTCCCTTTTAAACAACTTCGCGCTTTTCTATTTCCATTTTAAACCAATCTCCTGAAGTTTAAACAGACTAGTCTTTTCCATTTAGGAGTGAGCTCAAGCAACCTGATCTACATAGCAAGTTCCAGGACAGCCAGGTCTACATAGAAAGACACTGTCTCAAAAATAATAATAATTACCAGTTCTTCCGGGCCACCTGCTGGGGCATAGAAGAGTTTGTACTGACGAGGATTGCCTTCAGCATGGTCCCAGCGAACACTCAAAGAGCTGGTAGATGGGTCATACACTCTCAGATTCCTCACGGTATTCAGAGGTTCTGGAATACACAGGAAGTACACTCTGGTGATGCTCTAACTAGCAACTACATCTAAAACACAAGTTAATCAATATCTTCAAGCCACCTAGAACATAGCAGACACCCATAGATGTTTGATGAAGTAATTATTAAGCAAAAGATTTGCACTTCTGTAGTACATATGTCTCATCTGTCTGCAGGACATTATGGGTCCCTGAACTTTTTGTTTTTGATCCTGGTAGATAATGGTATTTTTTTACACAGATAAAGACATTATGACAAGCAAGGTCATTAGAAAGAACTACCATCTTAAAGGATTCGTCTATGGCTCGGGGGGCATCATGCAAGAGGAGACAGAAAGACTGTAAGAGCCAGAATACTCAGAAGTCTTCAGTGAAACAGTCTTTCCTAAAAAATGGCTGCATAAACAACACCAGAACAATAGCAACACCAATGGGCAAGTTGACATGGAATGGAGAATTTTTCATGGGGTCCTACCCCTAGACAAAGAACTACAGGCAAAGATCAACTTCTGGGAGAAGGAGCCTCTCCCGAGGATGAGCCCCCTTATTGGTTGATCAATGCAAAGTCGCCAGTTTTGAAACCATATACCCACAAACAACAAAAACGGACGCAGCTGTTTGTATTTACATACAGTTGTACACACACACACACACATGCATGAACGCACGCACACGCACACACGCACGCACATGTATGTGGGTACACTTCAAAGAAAACGAGGCTATTGCCAGGCATGGTGATACATGCTTTTAATCCCAGCACTTAAGAGGCAGAGGCAGGCAGATAGATAATCTGTGAGTTCAAGACCAGTCTAGTCTACATTGTGATTTCAAGGACAGCCAGGTTTATATAGAGAGAATCTGCTTCAAAAAAAAACAAAAAGGAAAATGAAAGGGAGGGAGGGAGAGAGGGAAGAAAAGAGTAAAAAAGAAGGAAGAAAGGGAACGGAAAGATGGAGGGAGGGAGAGAGAGAGAGAGAAAGGAAGGCTTAAGAATGGAGTAGAGGGTCATGGGAAGAGTTTGAGGTAAGGTAGCTGATGGGCGGGGCCGGAAGGGGGAAAGGAAAGGGAGCAGGAAGTAACGTGATTCTATTTCAATTAAAAATGGTCTTAAATTTTTCGATTTTATAAACCATCTGTAAGATGTTTATAAACCAACTGTAAGATGTAAAGATCTGTAAGGCATTCTGTTTCCTCCGTGTTTGTAGAAATGTGATTTGGTTCCGTGGTGATAATTATGGCGCTACAGGGACGAACTCTGGTCTCACTTACTTGTCTTGCCTCTTCCGGTCATCCGGCCGCCTTCACCATCGGGATACTGGGAAGACACCGTGATGGTGTATGGAGTGTTGGGCTTCAGTTTCTGCAGGACCACACTGTTCTGCCGTCCTCCTACTGTGGTCTTGAGGAAAACACTTCTTGGTAAGCATCAGCCTTACACTTTCCAAGTCACTAATTTATCCTTTCTCTGAAGGAACTATTTGAGACTCTTGCCAAGTTCTGGAACCGTGTCCCACAATGAAGGCTTAAAATATATCTCATGGCATAATTTTATATGTAGAGTATGTGTCTCGAATCATGAAAAGGATTCCAAGCTTTAAACTGGAACTCAAAAAGATATTTCAACTTGCTAGCCGCCAGCACTGCAAAATTTCATCCAAAACACATTTCACAGAACTCTTCCCAAAAACAAGGCATTAATCATAAGTAAGCTACAAAGGGTCTTTCAGATACCAAAGAACTGTAATTTTACAGGCTCCACACCATTCAGTATTATTCTTACTATTTTACAGATGTTTTTTATTTGCTTTAGAAACACATTTAAATGGTTGGGCAAAAGATGTAAGGCTCTTGGTGTTTCCCCCAAATGCTGCCACTCTAACAGCATTAGCTGTGTAAACCACGTGGCCAGATCCCCTCGCCAAGCCACACTCAGGCAGGGGTTCCCAGCGATCTCCGTGATACCAGCCTTGAGGTATGTATGAGCGTCTCAATTTCCTCCAATTATGAAGTCTGAAGTTTTTCATTCGCTGCTCAAAGCCATCTTGCTATCTTGTTGAAAGAAAATTTGTACGATTTGTTAACAGTCTACTGAATTCAGATGTTTATGCCATGGTAATTAAAGTCACATGAACATAGCACGCCAATGGAGTGCTGCCCACGGGGAGTGCTCATGGAAAGGTCTGGATGAATTAGCACTCACAGATGTGTCCAAGTCAGCACCCATTCATTCAAACGATCAGAGTTCCAGAAAAAAATTTTTAAAAAAATTTAAAAATTAAAAAAAAAAAATCTTCATGGATCACTGTAGCCAGTTTGAAGAAACTGAGTTACAGTGGCTCATTTCAAACCATCCAGTCTCAGAGGTTGTGGAAGAAAAGAATTCAGGATGGGCAGAAGCTGTGTTTGTGAAACTTTGGATATGTAACAGGTTGGAAGGGCTTAGTTAGGAGACCTAATGTTAACGTAAGGAGATGGGTGTCTATTTATGTCTCCTATTCAACTTTCCAAAATAAGCACAGAGTTAGTGATTTGTTGCTTTGAGTATTTCATAGACTGCCATTGCAGTGGGACTGGAGCATCTGTGGTCCAGCTAAGTTCATCTGCCATGTGAGAGCGATGGCCTCTGCTCCATGCATTAACCCACTGCCAACATCAGTTCTGCTAACCTTCGAAACTGGTGAGAGACACGATCCACTTGCTTGAGCTCAACACATTTAATATTGAAAATTCAAACCTTGCCTCTCTATGAGGTCATATAAAGAAATAATATAACCCACACCCTGCTTCCCATAAAGGCCAACAAAACTCTAGAACTCATCATTTGAAAATGAATCTGAAATCATAACCCTATCTGTATAAAAATTGTGATGCTTCTAGACTTAGGATAAAGTGCACCACACAAAAGGCAAAGCTGGCAGGATCCTAGATACACCACTAAATTAAACAAGTGGAACATGCAAAGGCTCTATTGAATAAGGGAGGGCTGGGATAGCAAAAATGACAGCACAGCTCTCTGCATTACTGTCTTTCTCAAGTACCTCCATTTGGTAAATATTTTTAATTAGATCAATCGATTTCTAGATCCTGAAACAAAAGATCTGATATAATCAGAACTATGGAAGATCTACATAGATCAAAAAGGTTTTAGATATCATCATGCTAATTGGGCACAAGACTGGTATGGACTTACTATGAAGAACGACCATCAGGTTCCACTAAAGCACCCTGTATGTCTCGATCACACACTCCAGAGGGAGCGCCAAGTAAATACAAAGGATTCTATCCAGTACAGGAAATCCTACATTCCCTAACAAGGTAAATATTTTAAACGCTCCGGGGAAATAGCTGAAAAGCAGCAGGCAGCACATACCCATGTTACCCATTTTACAAAACAAATTACCGTTTGTTCATTGCCTTCTCCTGTTGAAGGCTGGTAGGTGATTCTGTACTTCTGCACACGACCACTAGCAGGGTCCCACTTAACAGTCAAGCTGTTAGATGTGGCGTTGTACACCTGAAGGTTCCGTGGACCACTCTTCGGAGCTGAAAGAAGATTGTTAAAAACATATTAAGCACATAGAAGAATCCCCCATTCCGGATTAAAAAAAAAAAAAAACAAGAACAAACAAACTAGCAAAATCTGTATAATTTCCAGGGAAACTGAGACAGCTATGTACCACTGGGTTTAGAATTAAATTTAAACTAACAATAAGGTCATTGAATAGTAAATGGTTATTTGGTACTGAATGAATGTGTCCCCCCAAACTCTGTCCTCTTGAATCATGAAGCCCTGATGCTCAATACAGTAGAATTTGCAAAGGGGGCTTTTGTCGATGATGTCATGAATGTGGGTCCCTCAAGGGAGGAGGCATGAGAAAGCTCATCTTCTGTCTACCATGTAACAGCACAATGAGATGAATGCAGATCTCTGCCCAAGAACAGAACTGGCCGCCATAATATCTTGATCTTGGACATTCTATTCTCCAGACATTTTCAGTGGTACTAGAGATTGAAGGTACGGCTTAGAGATGCTAGGCTACTTCTGCTGACCCTTCGTTATGTTATGTGTTTATTCATTTATTTATGGGGAAACACACCTGCCGCACGGTTTGGAGGAGTCAATAGGAGTCAATTCTCTCCTCCAAAATCTCAGTGGATACTGTAGCTTGAGCTAAGTCTCTCAGGCTTGGTGGCAAGCACCTTGGCCTGCTGAGTCATCTTAACCGCCCTTGTTTTTTGTGTTTTTATTGTTGTTGTTGTTGTTTTATTGTAAGTCAAGGTCTCACTAAATTGGCCAAATTGGCCTTGACCACATGATCCTCCTCAGCCTCCCAAGCAACTGGAACTACAGACCTGAAGCACCAAATCTGCCTTCTGGTCTCCAGAATTATTGGCATGTTTTTGCTGCTGACACCATCCCGTATGTTAAGGAAACCCCAGTTGACTCATACACTCTTCAAAAAGTAACAGAAAAATCAAGTGTCTCAAGAAAGGCCAGTTCTGGAAAAGGCAAACCTTACTATTAAAATGCAGAAAGCCTGTGCACAATGCATTTGTTGGCCTTATTTGTTAACTTAAACTTTGTTCATTCAGACAATCCAATAGGTTAGCTTTTTACCTTGTGTTGTTAAGGGTATCAGACGCGCTAAAAGAAAACAGAATTTGTAAATCATTAGAGGTATAGCTGTAGCTCTGTCTCCTAACATTAGTTTTGAACTATAAAGATCCTAGTTGAAAGTTAAACACCTACGTGTGCGCTCGCTGCCACTCAGGTCCTCACTTTCAGACTCATCAGGATAGATGGCGGTGATGGAGACATCATACAACGTGTTGGGGTTCAGATTTTCAAACAGCAAGGTATTTTCATCTCCATTTAAGATGGTCTTAGACAAAGAGGAAAAATCATGGGCACACTAAATTAATAATCCATTTAGATCATGCATACCCAATGATATCTTGCTACCATCTTCAGGTGAATGGTTCCTCTGCACCATTAGAGATACATAAACCCAAAGCCACTTGTTTAAGATGATTTTTATCTGCAACAGAATGTGGTGCTTTGAATAAGAAGTGTCTGCCATAGACTCCTGCATTTGAATACTCAGTCCTCAGTTGCTGGTACTGTTTGGAGAGGCAGAAGGGAGGTGCGGCCTTGCTGGAGGAAGTATAACACCAGAGGTGGGCTTTAAGAGCTTACAGCCTTGCTCCACGTCTAATTTTCTCCTTGCTTGCATTTGAGGACATGATTCCCCACCTTCCAGCTCTGGCTGCCATGTCTGTCTGCTCTGTGCCCCCTCACCATAATGTGCTCTTACCCCTCTGGAGCCTTAAGCCCAAATCAGCTCTTCCTTCCATGAGTGCTCTAGGCCATGGTGCTTTATCACAACAGAAAGTCACTGATACACAGAAATAATCTATATTTTAGCCGGGCTTTCATATAAGCAAATGGAGAGAGAATGAGACAGAAGGGAGAAACAGAGAGACTTAATGTTACCTCCATCTTATCTGGGTTTCCGACAGGTGCCCAAGTTATTCTGTAGAGAGACACATCTGAAGCTCCATGATCCCAGGTCCCCCTGAAACTCTCTGGTGTGACCTCAGTAAACTGTAGGTTGGTTGGGGCTGGAACAGGCCCTAACATAAGAAAGGCAAGAGTATATGTTTCAATGGGAACTATAAACTCCATTTAATATAATTAAAATGTTTTATTTTAAAGGGTATAGTTAAAAAAAAAACTGCCAAAATACATAGCATTAGAATGAAATATTTTACTAGTTTAGCTCATTGAAAAACAACATAGAACAAGCAGTATACAGTTATAATTCATAGGTTACTAAAATATGTAAAATGCATAGATCTACTAAAATGATCTTTTTAAATTACTGTTTAGTAATACTCTTCTATTTCAGTGGTTCCTTAACTTTTTGTATGCCAATATTTTAATGATCTAATGTAGCAGCAATATACAAAGTACAAACTGTGACCTACAGTTGGACAGCACATGGTCCTCACCCAGTCTGTCAGCGACCCCAGAGATCCAAGAATTCACATTAAGACGTATCGCATTAGAGACAGTACAATAGATACCACTGAAACTCAGTAGGTCATTGAGACATATATTAAAGAAAACAATATTCCAGTAAATTTGAAAACATGGGTGGATTTCTAGATGGATATCACCTACCAAAAATAAGCCAGAGTAAACAGCTTAAACAGATCTACAAACAACAATATTGAAACTACAATTTTAAAAAATAGTAAAAAGTCCAATGATGTTGGAAGGAATATTTATACATGGTGGGGGAGTTCCTATAGGAGTTGGAAGCAAGAGATGGGGAGTAGGTGTGATCAAAATAAATTGTGTTCATCTATAAATGTCTCAAAGAATAAAGAAAATATTTTTATATAAAAAAAAAATCCCAGACCGAGCATGATGGCACACACCTTTAATTCCAACACTGGGGAGGCAGAGACAAACAGATATCTGTGAGTTTCAGGACAGTTTGATCCATATAGGAAGTTCCAGGCCAGCCAGGGAGAGATAGGGAGAAACAGTTTCAAAAGACAAATTCCAGGCCCAAACATATTCACTGCTGAATTTTAGCAGACCAAGAAATAAACAACCAAACAAAAATTGTAATACAATGATTTTGTAAATGTTCCATTAAAAAGAAAAGGAATAAATGCTACCAAACTCTTTTAACAAAGTCAATATTGTCCTAATCCCAAAACTAAAAAACCACAAAAACAAAATTTTAGGGCAATCTTCCTGATGAACACAGGTGCAAAACTTATGGGAAAAAAAACTTAAAAATAAATTTAAGAACACATCAAAAAGATCATTGGCCATGATTAAGTTGTCTTTATCCCAGGTAGCCAAGGATGTAAATGACCTCTATAAGAAAATCTTTGAAAATCTTAAGAAAGAAATTAAAGGAGACACTAGAACATGAAAAGAACTCTCATATTCATGCATTCAAGGAATTAACATTGAGAAAATGACTATCTTAACTAAAGTAATCTAAAAATTGAATAGAATCTCAGCCAGACTTCCAGTATCATTGTTCATAGAAATAGATAAAAACTAAATATAACAACAACAACAACAGCAACAACAACAAAAAACCTGAGCAAAATGAACACCAGAGGTAGCATCATAGAGGACTTCAAGCCATGTTACAGAGCCATAAATACAAAGATCAGCATGGCACTGACTCAAAAAAGCAGATGCATAACTCAGTGGAATCAAAGACCAAAACATAAATATATGCAGCTATACTAATTTGATTTTTGACAAAAACATCAAAATGATATACACTGAGGCAAAGAAAGTGCACTCAACAGATAGTGCTAAATAAACTGCATATCGCATGTAGAAAAATGAATTTAAATCCCAATTTCTCGCCCTGGAAAAAAATTCAACCCCAAATGAATCAAAGACCTTAAAGTAAGATCTTAAAGTATTAGGTAAGTGTAGAGAAAACACTTCAAGATATTAGGCATAAGCAAGGACTTTCTAAACAGGATAAGAGTCGCTCCAGAAGTAATAACAACAATTGACAAAGAAGACCACCACTCCTGAACTCTCATCATCGGCCACATCCCTCTCTCCCAGTACTCAAAACCTACTGTACAAGAGTATACATGAACGCATCACAAGTTTGTTCTAGGAATAAAGTGAACGTGATAATGGAAATAGGGAGAGCGACCACTTCCATGGTACAGCTCAAAACAACTCAACTGTTACGGATGCCCGTTAGATATGCCTAACATTTCAAATCTTAGCTTTTGAAAGCATGCATTGAAAGCATAATCTCATTACTGAATTATCCATTTCCTCTCTTTTTATCTGTTGTATACACAGAACTGTTGACTCACCACAGCATCTTCTCTATCAGTGGTTTTTAACCAGATAAGAACTGACAGCAAGGAGAACATTAAAGTGGTTACAAGAGTTCCCATCACAGTGAAGTTTAAAAGAGAGAGAAACGAGCATGCCTGAAGTAAGGAGTTGGTTGTAACACTGGCAATACCCTGATCAAATATGGACAAACCAGCACCAACAAAAGAGATCGTGAGTTTGGGTGCGGGTTAACAGCCAGCCCTCCTATTATATCAAAGGCAAAGATGCTAGACTCTGGCTTCTGCAAATGTCCCATACCTTGGTGCTGATCCCACCAGTAGATTACAGATGAGGTCCAAAAAGCTATTTAGATTCTCTAGATCTGTGCTGTCCTGTGGGGACCACTAGACGCCTGTGGCTATTGAGAAGTTAGTGTGGCTAGCCTACAGGAAGATGCATTGTGAACACGAATATAAGAAGTATTTTCAGAAAGTATGAGACCCCTTATTATAATTATGCTGAAGTGTTGAAATGATAAATATTTTTTTATTTTATCACTTGTGGTTTAAATAAAATCATTTATTAATTTGATGTGTCACATTATCTTTTCTTTAATGCAGATCCTGGTGATTTTTAAATTATATTTGAGGCTCCTGTTGTTAGTTTAGGATACCGCTGGTCGTCAGCCTTCATTTTAATCGATATTGTGATCAAGTTATTATAAATTGAGCTCTTTCTTAGATCATTATATGCTCATCACTGAGTTGAGTAATTAAAGATATAAGACCCTCTGCCTTCACTAGGAAGGAACAGGAGGATGGTGTAAATACGAAAGGAACAGCAGGCCTGATCTGAGTCAAACACTACAGAAGTAGCAAAGCATGGACATTGGAACAGAATGGAGCAAGGAAGGAGGGCCCCGGCAGGTTATCCTGTGTCTCTGTGTCATGATGTCCCCTCAGGCCACCTCTCCTTTTCTGGGGTCTGACTGCCCGTTCTCAGTCCCACTCATCTGATCATCCTTTCATGGCCCTGGGACTTTCTGGTAACCTTTTATCTTGACAGCTAAATTGTGAACTGCTGAAGGGGAAAGAGGCTTATATGTACTGTTTATCCTGATAGCATTTTATATAAGAAGAAAATTCAAGAAAGTAATCTTCAGACCCTAGCATCATCAATGCTGGCCACAGAACATTGAGAAACAAATGTCTCAGGAAGCAAAGATTTGCAAACATGTTAAGTATTTCCAACATGTCACACAACAGGTTGCAACTCACGGGTTGTCTCATAAGCAGTCGCTGGGGGAGATGTGCCCTCATCATACACTGCAGAAACGCTCACTTCGTACTGGGTTTGGGAGGAGAGGTCTTTGAGGGTAGTGCTGGCCCTTGATCTGTCCACCTCCACCTGTAACAGGAAGAAAGCAGTAGGGGCCTCTTAGAAGGGATTTTCTCTGGCCTCTCTTCTTCTGCTTATTAGAGCTAGCAGTGCAAAGCCACAAGGATCACGACAGACACCAAAAAAAGCAGGATTTTCAGTTTGCATAAGAATCCAGAAAATGGGCACAACTTAAATGTTCCAAAGTAGGGAAAAAAATGTATGTTCTGGAGCTGTGATGACCTGATTTTCGGGCAAGCAGTGACTGACTGCCTGTGGCTTCAAGCAAACAAACCATTTTTATCTGCATCTTTGTCTCACTACTTTCAGAAATGATCGTTTATACAAATCTCATTTGTTATGCATAAGAGCTGTGAGACGCACTGACCATTACATTCATTTGAAATGAAAATCCAAAATTAAATGGATGTGTACAGACATATAAAATAACTTGTACAAATATATACAAAGGTAGGAAAGGTTGATTTCAAAAACAATGCTTCTGGAATTCTGGCATTAAAATTCCCTCAAGAGCACCCAATTTTTTTTTGATTATTCAGTTCACATCCCACTCACTGTCCCCTTCCAGTCACCCCCTCCCTTTCTCCTCTGAGCAGGTGGGACCCTCTGGATATCCACCACCACCACACTGACACTTCAAGGCTTTGCAAGGCTAGGCACTTCCTCCTTTCCCACTGAGGCCAGACAAGGCAGCCCACCTCGAAGAACATATCCCATGTACAAGCAACAGCTTTTAGGCTACCCCCTGGAAGAGCACCCAATTTAAATGCATCTTCCAAAAAAAAAAAAAAAAAGCTGCTTCATTTTGCTCCCACTTGAATCACATTACAATGTAAAAAGCTGTGCACCCCAGCATCACCTCAAAAAAGATCAGTCTGAGCAACACAGTCCTGTTCCTCCTTTCTCCCTGACCTGCCCAACTGACCATCTTACCATTATCTAACACATTCCCTTTCCTCCCCCAACCCAGCATCTTCTCACCACCTTGTATTTTTAGAACATTTGGAATTTTTAGTCATTCATAGACAAGAGAGTACCATATAAGGCAACTAGATGAGAAGGAAATACCTCACGGATTCTATAACTCTTTATCTACTGATGGATGATGTTTTTAAAACTGATGGATGAGATTAAAATCACACAGCAGAACATTTCCAAGCTAAATCTAACGCAGTCCAATATATTACTGATTTTCAAAAAAATGTTTTGACTGCACAAGTTTTCTGCCTTTCATTAACAATGAGACAAATATTCAAAACACACTATCATTACCCTAAATAAGGCTATTTTGTTAAGCTTTGCAGGAAAACAACTATTTCCATATCCTTCCTCATCTCCAACCTACCTCTTTGAAGTCATCTTCTGGAGTTTTGTATCTAACAATGTATTTGCGAACTTTTCCAAGCACAGGTTCCCAGATGACATTCATGGTGCTGTGGGTCACATCTCTGAGTTTCACTTCCTGAGGTCTGGGTAAGGGCACTGAAGAAGAATAAGACATTAGTACCAGATGTGAGTCACAATAGAGCCTTCAGCATCTGCACAAACTTTTCAAGAATAAAACTTAAAAGTATGTAACTAAATTATTTTTGTTTGTTTGTATTTTGTTTTTTGAGCCAGGGTTTCTCTGTGTAGCCCTGACTGTCCTGAAACATTCTATAGACCTGGCCTTGAACTGGGCAATCCACTTGCCTCTGGCTCCCAAGTTCTGGGATTAAAGGCGTGTGCCACCATGCCCAGTTTTATTTTTAAAATAGACCTACCATTTTTTTCAAGATGGACTTGCTTTATTCTGTAGAAGAAATAGGATATATGCTTTTATTTCACTGCTGACTTCTTGTTTACTTGATAATCTCCAAGTCTAGCTAAAACTACTTGCTACTCAGTCATAAATGATATGTCTTTAGACATTTATGTCTTTAAATAAGTTAATTTATATGTCTTTAAATTTATGTCTTTAAATAAGTTAATAAGATATTGAAATAAGTTAATATTGAAAATGAAATCTATCACAGAATGTTCCCTTAAGGATGTTATAAATCTCTTGATAACCTTTCAGAACTTGACAGTAAGACACTATTCCTGAAGACACCACATACCTGAGACATAGAACATGGAGAAATCAAGCTGGTACTAACCTAGAAACTGCATCCCAGTGATTAACTTTCATGGTGATTTAAAGAGTTATATATACCATCAGAGGGGGAAAGTAGCCATCATTCTTGCACAACTATGAACCCTGAGAGCTACAATAATGGCTGGCCTAGTAACATATGCTTACTGATACAACAGAGTCACAAATGTCATGGGGGAAACCAACTACTTTCTGGTTTGATTTAAGTCCTGCTCCACAAGATGAAATATATACTTATCACCACCATTATTAAAGCCAACAACCTCTGACTGTGCATGTCATAACCCATAGAGAGCTTACTACTATTACTATGATAAATATACTATTAAATCAATTCCTTATAACATCATTTTATCTATAAATTAATGCATCTCTGAGACATTCCCAGACAAGATTATTGTAGTAGATGGTGAGTAACAGGGAGACTTGTAACTGGTCAGGGTGTAAAGAAAAAATTATGAAGGTTCAGGCCTAAATAGGAGATGTATATAAAAACCCAAAGCTCAAAAAAAAATTCTGAAATAGGGGACAAAAATATTTTAAGAGCCAGACATGGTAGACAATTACAAGGCCACAATATTCTCCAAAGTCAACAGAATAGTTGCACATACGAATTCACAAGAATTGTGACAGCATGTGTAAGACCTGTGAAAGTTCAAGCCAGACAAAACCCAGCCTGGAGATTGGAGGTAGGAATGAAGTCCCACCACTGCTAAATAGCCATTGGCAACTGATACATTCTGATAGACAGTGTATGACCTGATGAACTGAACAGGTTTCATTGAATATCCATATGCCCAAGAGTGTATGGGCAGCACAAATTGGACTCAATGGGTTTAAAAAGAAACAGAACACAAAGTTGGGAGAGTAGGGAAGAGGAGCAGCTCTAGTAAACACCAGAGGATGGATATGATCAAAATGTGTTTCATGAAATTCTCAAAAAAATAATTTTAAAGAATATTATAGGGTATGCTCTATAAGCATGCTTTTGAGAGTGAAAAATAAAAATGGGTCAATGTTAGGTACCCACTAAAATTGTAAGAATGACTATATTTGCCTAAATGGTTGCAAGAAAATCTAAGTGAAAAAAAATATATCAAATCAAACAAGATGTTACCTTTTTAAAAAGGAGAAGATAGACTACAGCCTGTGCGCTTCCCAGGAGGTCCACAGAAACCAAAGTCAAAGGTGAGAATATTGCCCAAATACCCATACCTGCTGGGTCAACAATGGGGCCCTGCTGACACAAGGCCCACCTCCCCCACCACTTACCACCCCAAGGTCCACTTTCCTTCTGGCCCACTTTCCCACCTGAGCCAGATAAGCAGCCTGATACCCACCCAAAAGCTACAACCTATGAGCCTCCCAGGAGGTCAGCAGTAAACAAGGGCATAGGAGGTCTGCAGTGACCAGGGCCATAGGAGGCCTGCTTTAACCAGAGACACAGGAGGCCGACTCTAACCAGAGACAACACTGCTTGCCTCCTAGGAGACCAGCCCTAAATCAGGTCACAGCGTTCTACCTGCCTCCAAGGAGGCTGGTTCCAGTCAGAGACACCCAAGCCAGCTAACACTAGAGAGAACCATATGGCCAGAGTCAAGCACAAGATCATAAGCAACAGAAGCCAATATACTTTGGTATCATCAGATCCCAGTTCTTCCACCAGAGGAAACCTTAGATAGCCTAACATGCCTGAAAAGCACCTAAACTCCCATCTCATGAAGATGATAGAGGCTTTTAAGGAAGATATTAAAATGCCATAAAAAATACAGGAAAACATGGGCAAACAAGTAGAAGACCTTAAAGAAGAAACAAATCCCTTAGAGAAATACAAGAAAATACAATCAACTGTGTAAAGTAAATGAATGACACAGACCAGGCCCTAAAAAAGAAAATAGAGGCAATAAAGAAAACACAAAGGGAGGCAACTCTGGAAATGGACAACTGAGGAAAGAGATTAGGAGTTACAGATACCAACAGAATGCAAAAGATAGAAGAGATAATCTCAGGCATAGAAGATACCACAGAAGACATTGACACATCAACCAAAGAAAATACAAAGTATAAAAATCTCCTAACCCAAAATAATCAAGAAATTAAGGACACAATGAAAAGTTCAAACCTAAGAATAATAGGAATAGAAGAGGGTGAAGAATCCCAACTCAAAGGGCCAGAAAACATCTTCAAGAAAATCATAGAGGAAAAGTCCCTCAATCAAAGAAAGAGATGGCCATAAATGTACAAGAAACCTAGTGAACATGAAATAAATTGAACTAGAAAAGAAAAATCCTCTAATCACATAATAATCAAAACACTAAGTGCATAGAACAAAGAAATAATATTAAAAGATGTAAGGGGAAAGGGTCAAGTAACATATGAAGGCAGACCTATCAGAATTAAACCAGGCTTCTCAACAGAAATTCTAAAAGCCAGAAGATCCTAGACAGATGTATACAGGCCCTAAGAAAGCACAAATGCCAGCCCAGGATACTATATCTACTATTCTCAATCATCATAGATGGAGAACCAAGATATCCCATGACAAAACCAAATTTAAACATTTTTCTACTGATCCAGCCCTACAGGGGATAATGGAATGAAATTTCCAACACAAGGAGGATAACTACACCCAAGAAAACATAAAAATTAAACATTTCACAACAAACCCAAAAGGACAGAATCATACACACACACAATACCACCTCCAGCAACAAAAATAGCAAGAACTAACAATCATTTGTATTCAACATCTCTCAACATCAGTGGACTCAGTTTCCCAATAATAAACACAAGCTAACAGATTGTATTTATAAACAGGATCCAGCATTTTGCGGCATTCAAGAAACATACCTCAGTGACAAAGATAGACACTACCTCAGAGTAAAAGGTTGGGAAAAAAAGTTTGCTAGAGTGCCATTGTAACATCTAATAAAATAGACTTTCAACCAAAAGTTATCAAACAGGATGGGGAAGGACACTTCCTATTCATCAAAGGAAAAATTCACCAACAGGAAATCCCAATTCTGAACATCTGTACCCCAAATGCAAGGGCACCCACATTTTTAAATGAACTGTACTAAAGCTCAAAACACACATTGAACATCACAAAATGATAGTGGGAGACTTCAACACTCTACTTTTATCAATGAAACAGAAACTAAACAGACACAGTGAAAATAACAAAAGTTATGAACCAAATGGATTTAACAAATATCTACAGAACATTTCACCCCAAAATAAGAGAATACACCTTCTTCTCAGCACTTCATGGAACCTTCTCCAAAACTGACCTCATAATCAGACATAAAACAAATCTCAACAGATACAAGAAGATTGAAATACTCCCATGCATTCTATCATATCATCATGGACTAAGGCTGGACTTCAATTAACAACAAACACAACAGAATGCCCACATACTCATGGAAACTGAACAACTCTCTATTCAATGAAAACTTGATCGTGGAAGAAAGAAAGAAAGAAATCAAAGACTTTATGGAATTCAGTGAACATGAAAATACATCATGCCCAAATTTATGGGACACAAGGAAAGCAGTACTAAGAGGAAAGTTCATAGCACTAAGGCCTTCATGAAGAAATTGGAGAGATCCCACACAAGCAACTTAACAGCACACCTGAAAGCTCTAAAGCAGAAGTAAGTAAAAAGGAGTAGACAGCAGAAAATAGTCAAACTCAGGGCTGGAATCAACCAGTTAGAAACAAGGAGAACAATACAAATAATCAGCAAAACCAAGAACTGGTTCTTTAAGAAAATCAACACGATAGATAAACCCTTAGCCAAACTAATTAAAGGCACAGAGACAGTATCCAAAATACCAAAAATAAGAAAAAGAAGACCTTAGAACAGAAATTGAGTAAATTCAAAACTCACCAGAAACAATTATAAAACCTATACTCTACAAAACTGGAAAATCTAGATGAAATGGATGACTTTCTAGACAGATAATACATGCCAAAGTTAAATAAAGATCAGGTAAACTGTCTAAACAGTCTCTAACTCCTAAGGAAATAGAAATAGTTATCAAAAACCTCCCAACCAAAAAAAAATTGCCCAGGGCCAGATGATTTTAGTGCAGGATTCTACCAGATTTTCAAGAGCTAAAACCAACACTCCTCAAACTATTTCACAAACTAGGAACAGGAAAAAACACTACCTAATTCATTCTATAAAGCCACAATTATTCTGATACTTAAACCACACAAAGACCCAACAAAAAAGAGAACTTCAGACCAATCTTGCTTATGAATATTGATGCAAAAATACTCAATAAAATTCTCACAAACCAAATCCAAGAATAGATCAAAACCATCATTCAACATAATCAAGTTGGTTCATCCCAGGGATGCTGGGGTGGTTCAATATATGAAGCAATATATACCAAACCAACAGCCAACATCAAATTAAATGAAGAGAAACTTGAAGTACTCCCACTAAAATCAGGGACAGGACAAGGTTACCCTCTCTCTCTCTCTCTCTCTCTCTCTCTCTCTCTCTCTCTCTCTCTCTCTCTGTCTGTCTGTCTATTCAAAACAGTACTCAAAGTTCTAGCTAGAGCAATTAAACAACAAAGGGAGATGATCAGAATACAAATTGGAAAGCAAGAAATCAAAGAATCACTATTTTCACATGATATAATAGTATACATAAGCAGCCCCCAAAATTTTACCAGAGAACTACTACAGCTGATAAACAACTTCAGAAGAGTGACAGGATATAAAATTAACTCAAACAAATCAATAACATTCCTTTATACAAATGATAAACAGGCTGCAA
Organism: Apodemus sylvaticus; assembly: GCF_947179515.1. Lineage (NCBI taxonomy): Eukaryota > Metazoa > Chordata > Mammalia > Rodentia > Muridae > Apodemus > Apodemus sylvaticus. The sequence continues at coordinate 49,126,690 of NC_067478.1, read as the reverse complement.
AGGAAATTAAGTAAACAACATCCTTCATAACTCTTACCAAGCAAGTGAAAGATCTGTACAATAAGAACTTCAAATCCTTAAAAAAAAGAAAAGAAAAGAAAAGAAAAAGAAAAAGAAATTGAAGAAGACCTCAGCAGATGGAAAGATTTCCCATGCTCATGAATTGATAGGATTACCATAGTGAAAATTACCAACTTTCGGCAAACAATCTACAGATTCAATGCAATCCCCATCAAAATTCCAACACAATTCTTCATAGACATGGAAAGACATGGAAAGAATTTGAAACAATTCACAAATTCATATGGAAAGACAAAAAAACCCAGGATAGCCAAATCAATTCTCAGCAATAACACAACTTCTGAGAGAATAACCATTCCTGACCTCAAGTGGTACTACAAAGCAATAGTGATAAAACCCGCATGGTATTGGTACAGTTACAGACAGGTTGATCAGTGGAATAGAACTGAAGACCCAGAAATAAGCCTATACACCTATGGACACTTGATCTTTGACAAAGAAGCCAAAAACATACAATGGGAAAAAGAAAGCATCTTCAAAACATGGTGGTCTGTATATAAGAGAATGAAAATAGATCCATAATTTATCACCTTGCACAAAGCTCAAGTTCAAGTCGATCAAGGACCTCAACATAAAATGATATACACTGACTCAAGTAGAAGAGAAAATAGGAAAGAACCTTGAACTCATTGGCACAGGGGAAAATTTCCTGAACAAAAGAAACAACAATAGTTCAGGCACTAAGATTAACAATTGATAAATGGGACCTCATGAAACTGAAAAGTTCTTTTTTTTTTTTTTCTGTAAGCAAAAGACACCATGAATAGGACAAACTGGCAACCTACAGATTGGGAAAAATCTTCACTAACCTTACATCTGAAAAAAGGGATAATATCCAAAATATATAAAAGAGTTCAAGACATTAACCTAAAAAAAAAAAAAATAACCCAATCAAAAAATGGGGTATAGAACTAAACAGGAAATTCACAAGGGAAGAATCAGGAATGGCTGACAAGCACTTAAAGAAATGTTCAAAGTCCATAGAGACCAGGGAAATGCAAATCAAAAGGACCCTGAGATTCCACCTTACACCAATCAGAATGGCTAAGATCAAAAACTCAGGTGACAGCACATGTTGCTGAGGATGTGGAGAAAGAGGAACACTCCTTCATTGCTGGTGAGATTGCAAACTGGTAAAACCACTCTAGAAAATCAATTTGGAGGTTCCTCAGAAAATTGGAAATAGATCTACCTGAAGACCCAGCAATACCTCTCTTGAGACTATATCCAAAAGATGCCCCATTATGCAACAGGGGTACATGTTCCACTATGTTCATAGCAGACTTATTTGTGATAACCAGAAACTGGAAACAACTCAGATGTCCCAAAACAGAAAAATGGATATGGAAAATGTGGTTCATTTATCAATGGGATACTACTTAGCTATTCAAAATGAGGACATCGCGAGTTTTTCAGGCAAATGGATAGAACTAGAAAATATCATGCTGATGGAGGTAATTCAGACCCAAAGGGACTTGCATGGTATGTACTTACTAATAAGTGGATGCTAGCCAATAAGTACAAAATACCCAGTATACAATCCACAGAACTCAAGGCTAACAAGCCAAAGGGCCCAAGGGAAGATGCCTCAATCTCACTTGGGCGGGAGAAGAAAGCAATCACAGGAGTAGGGCTGGAAGTGAGGGACCTGGGTGGGAAGGTCGACAGGGAAGGGAAGAGGGAACATGATCGGGTATTGGAGGGGAACAGAACTGAAGCCCTGAGGGCCAGCAAAAAGAATGGAAACAATCACCCTTAGGAAGTAGGAAGTAAGGGGGACCTTCTAGAGTCCTGAAAAATGCTCAGGACTCTAAGGAAGGGACCTTAGATGAAATGCCCTACAATGGAGAGAGATAACTTGTAAAGTCCACCTCCAGTAGAAAGACGGGTCATGAAGTTGAGGAATAGAGTTGCCATCCCACAGTCAAAAACTCTGACCCAGAATTATTCCTGTCTGAAAGAACTGCAGGGACAAAAATGGAGAAGAGCCTGAGGAAAAGGAGGTCCAGTGACAGCCCAAATTGGAACGCAGCTCAGGAGAGGACCCCACGGTCCTCTCTTTTACTGGTGCTATGGTGTGCTTACAAACAGGGATCTATCATGACTGCCCTCTAAAAGGCCCAGCAAGCAGCTGAAAGATTCAGATGCAGATATTTACACTCAACCAATGGACAGAAGCTGATGACCCTTGTTGAATTAGGGGAAAGCTGGAAGAAGCTGAGGAGGATGGTAACCCTGTAGGAAGACCCTATAGCAGTCTCAACTACCCTGAACCCCCAGGATCTCTCAGGCACCGAGTCACCAACCAGGCAGCATACATCAGCTGATATGAGGACCCCAACACATAGACAGCAGAGGACTGTTGGGTCTGGACTCAGTCAGAGAAGATGCACCTAATCCTTGGAAAAACTTGAGGCCCCAGGGAGTAGGGAGGTCTGGTGAGGTGGGAGGAGACATCTTCTTGGAGATATGGGGAGGAGGTGTGGGATGTGGAACAGTCATAGGGTGGACCGGGGGGGGGGGGGGGAGGATAAAGTCTGGACTGTGAAAAAAATTAAAAAATAAAAAAGGAGAAGATAAAAGGCAAAAGCCATTTTTGTTTTTCTCCTTTTTTTTTTGTTTTTGGAGGTTTGGGGGTCTCTCTGTCTGTCTGTCTGTCTGTCTGTTTGTTTGAGACAGGGTCTTTCTACATAGCCTTGGCAGTCCTGAAACTCATTATGTAGACCAGGCTAATCATTGAACCCACAGAAATTGGCCTGAATCTGCTTCCTGGGTGCTGAGATTAAAGTTGTGCACCATCATCCTTGGATCTATTTTTTTTCTCTTGCTGTAATAGATGTACCTCCTTCTAGCTGCCCACTGGACTGTTTCTCTTCATCTTTCACATCACCTGTGCAGGTCTCTCTTCTCCAAGTCCTATTTCTAACGCCATCTTTCTGATCCCTCTGTCTTTTCATTACTTCTGGATTTTTACATCTGCATCCTTTCCTTCTTGTCCTTCTTTCCACTATTGAGGTCTAGAACCATTCGCAGATCTCTTATCCCATTTGTCTGCCATCTCACTGTGGGTGTGAACTTGGGTTCACTGTCCCAGCCACCTCTGAACATGTGTTTCCAATCTGAATCAAATCCCACCCTCTCATGTATCACTGCCCAAATCCACAGAGTCACAAGCACTGGTTAGGATCTAACACATAACAATGATAAATCTTTACGGTTGTCAATAAATTTATACTGATGGGCTCTTTCTTTTCTCTGCCACATGATGATTGTGTTTCTTCAATATCCTTTTCACCCTTGAAGTTCCTTCTTCAATTCCCTCAGAAGGGTAGGCTAAGGAGCACTAAATTTGAGCCATACATCTATCACAGAAATTTCTACTTCTCCAAGCATAAGACAAATTACACTTCTTAAAGAAGGGATTTTTTTTAAAACCGCTATGAAAACAAACTTCATCAGCCCAAGACACGGAACAATATACAGAAGAGCAGACGAGAAAACACCCACACCCACTGCTTTGCATCATCCAATGGTATAGTCCCAACACCAAGCCTGATGACTGGGATATAATGCATGAGCAATGCATTGTGGGATTGAGTAGACTGATGAGTTGACAAACTTGAACTAAGTATTTATAAGTGCCAATTTTCACTTCAACAATGTTTGAATTTAACCCCCTAAATATCCTTTTCCAAACTGCAGTTACACCATAGTCCTAGTCTCATGTATCTTACATAGTGTACTTTATAGATTAAAACAAGCACTCTTGTGCTGGAGAAATGTTTCAGCACTTAAGAGCACTAGGTGCTCCTCCAGAGGATCCCAGTTCAATTACCAGCATCTACATAACAGCTCAAAACTATCCATAACTCCAGTTCCAAGGGATCCATGGCACCAGACATGCACATGGTACACATATGTATACATGTAGGAAAATACCTAAACACATAGAAAAATAAATAGATCTTTTAAAAAATACACTATTATTTCATGTATATTCCTTGATTAACATGTAGCAATTCTAAACTCCACTGATTATAAGATATGTCTGAATATAAGGTTCATTAAACATGAAAAGAAAAATAGATATATGTAAAGATGATAGATATAGATAGATGATAGGTAGATAGTAGATAGATATAGATAGATGATAGGTAGATAGTAGATAGGTGGTAGGTAGGTAGATAGATAGACAGACAGACAGACAGACAGACAGACAGACAGACAGATAGATAGATAGATAGATAGATAGATAAGAAGACAGGTAGATGATACATAACAGATTGATTTTTGATCAGTCATGACATGACATAACATGATACTCAGAAGGGTTCTACTTAGAAAGAGAAAGAAGGAAGGAGGTAAGGGAACAGGGAAGTAGGAAGACAAATTAAGGAACATACAATTGCATAAATATATGGAATGCCAAAATCATGAACATTTTTTCATATACTGACCTAGAGGGAAAGATTAATAACTATAACTATGAACTAATTGTCAAACTATCATTAACATTGTGCTGAAGTGTTCCAACAAGTGTCAAGTTTACAACAATGAGAAGCAGAAGAAAGCAACATCTTACATGTGACTTCCCGAGCTTTGGCAGGTTCACTAGTGAGGTCATGCAGGACAGCCTGGACGGTAACCTCATACTCTGTGTTAGGAAGGAGGCCGGTCAGCTGCACATCGTTCACTGTTGGCCCCACACGCATCTACACATGGACATGCCAGAGGGAAAGAAGACATTCAAGTCAAATGCTTCCACTTACTAGGAGATGAAGAGAAGCCTGTTTGTAACCACTAGATTAAAACACAGCTTTTATGCCCAAATATAAGAACTGGAGATTTTTTTTTTCATGCCAATGTTTTTAGTGTGCTACAGGTCACAAACCTCATTTCTATTGGGGGAGGGTATGATATTATATATTGACTCATAAATACTGCAGTATAGTATGACTGTAAATCTACAAAGTCTGAGAACCCCCAAGTAATTAAGAAAGAGATGTCTGTCACCTCTTTGGGCCTTGCTGCTCCTGGAGATCGCGTAGGCTGGTATGACACGGTGTAGCCAGTAGCTCCTCCCACAGGCTGCCATTGCACGTGCATAGTCGTAGGGCCAACATCATAAATATTCAGGCTGACTACAGGGACTGGCACTAGGAAAATATGAGAGAGGATATCAGTTGAATCCCTGCAAATGTTTCCTATTTTATTAATAAATATATATGCTAAATAGAGAATTGTTGCTTGAGAAATTAATGAGTTACTATACCTCCTTCCACCCATAAAAACCCATCAGTGTTCACTGCACTGGATTCTCCAGGATACACATTCCAACTAATAAATAGAGGAGGATGCTCAAAGTTCAGATTACAAATAGCATTCCAATGAAACCATATGAAAGCCAAAATAGATAAACTTGCTGAGACTTTAATCCCTTTTTCTGGAACATCATTAAACTATTTTTATTCTGTAGTCATAGAACTTCAGACAGAAGTTACCAACACATTGTTTCATTTAATTCTTTAAAAAAAGCAACAACAACATACTTAAGATGTTGAATTTCACACATCATTGACTGGGACACAGTGGATTTGTCAAAGGCTGGCAGAAGTCTCGCATGTGCCCTCCCCTGTTTGTCTTGGAAATGAAATTATGGAGCTATCATGTCCCTCTTGCTGTCTCATTTCTGACTTACGGGTTTTCTCTGTGCCCTTCAGAGGCTCACTGTACTCATCTTCCACCACAGAATACACGTTCACCACATACTCTGTCTCAGGCTTCAGATCCTTCAGCACTGTGCTAGTTTCTAGTCGACTCACATAAAACTGGAAGGGAAAATAAAAAGAATAATGCTCAACTCCGTTCTTTCTGACAGACCTCTAAACAGCCAACTGCAGGAAGTTTAGAAAGTATCCCATGAGACTTTGCCTTTTGTTTTGAGAAATTACTAGATTACAGAGCAATCTCAGGTGACAACATAATTTATTTTCCCAGCTATGATATCCACGTTTGTAAAAGTAGTAAAATTTGCCGTCTTCAGTAAGTTTCCCTTGTCAACTTTATGAGTCTAGTCTAAGCATACGAGTCAATTAACTTGTTTGAAAACTTGGACTGATATTCTACAGTGCTCAGAAACCATTAAGAACATTTTAAAAGCTATTTCCCTTTAATGGGGTCCAAATAGAAGTGCCAGCCTCTAGAGGAACAGAGAGTACCACTCTTCATTCACCTCTTGTCTTTCACCCCATGTTTTTCTCTGGACTCTAATGAGGATAACCCGGTCTTCATCACAGGGAAAAGGGCTTAAGGGTCACCTGCTCACCTCCTGGCGTTTCCCTCCAGAGACAGGGTAGTATTCCACCTTGTATCTGTCCACACTGTCAGAAGGGGGTGTCCAGCTCACTCTAAAAGAACGGTGAGTTCTCTCTGAAATAACTAAGTTAGATGGTGCTTCCAAGTCACCTGTGTGTAAAGAGAAAAGATACACACTCTCATTTCTGCAGCATAGTGGTAAAGGAAGAAGTTAGCTCAAAATGGTGTTGATCTACACAGAAGTTTTCACAGCCTCCCTTTAACATGAAAGTGGATGGTGAATTTGTACAGAGGTCCATTGCCCATTGGCCTCTCTGAACAAATGGCTAAAAGATTAGTCTCAGAAGAGTCAAATTAGAGTGCTTTGTCCTTCTTTAAACACGGTCTCCTGTTCTTTATGAAACTACTAGTTAAAATGTCACCTAGACCCAAAACCTCTGAGCCATCTCTCACACCCTCTCCTCTCTCAACCCCTTCTACAAAATTAGTAGAAGGGACCTAAACCAGACAATTCTACTTTTCCATGGTCTGAGGTTAAACCAATATCCCTAGCCCGTTACCATGTCTACACATGTTGTGTTCTATGATGACAACACTAGTGGCTTATCTGTGTTGAGTTTCTTTAGAGCACTTACTTCTTGTGTGTTTAAGAAGAATGAAATGCAAATATTAATAGTTTTAAATATGGCTATAGACATTTTTTAAAAACCTGTAGTTGTGCTTTCTGTGGGAAGATATGAGTGAAATAATGTGTAACGGTAACTAGAAAATAAAAAGTTGATGTAATAAATACATTAAGACCAATAGCAAGACGTTGTAAATAATGATTTAAAGAGAGAGAAGTTGCTCTTATGTGACCATGAGCATGAAAAATCACGTTCATACAAACTCCTTTGGGTTTCTTTGTAAGCCCAAATTGAATGAATATGTCTGCTCTTAGCACTTGGGTCAAAGTCAAGCTTACAAAATTATCAAGTCGTTTTATGGCCTGGGAAACTTCAGTGATTGCAACTATTACATAGTTGATAAAAATAAAGAAAAAAACAGATAATAGATGTTTTCATCCCCACTCAAAGTTCACTCCAATTGAATAAAAAAAGAAAAAGACAATTCTCTCAGTTCACCCAAAGCCAGAAGCCTAAAAATTCTGGCTGCCCAACTGGTCTGTTTCTCCAGGGAAAAGGTCAGTGTGTTGTTCAAAATTCAAAAAAGAATATCTGCAAAAGTTTGAAGATAGTCATACAAGAAAGAGCATGACATATGCAGTGTGGATGTAACCAAGGACACGGACCTTGAGAAATGTTTCTGCCACACTGTTAGAGTTTATCCGGTTGTCTCTGGAATCATGGTAGGCTAATGACAGACTGCTTGCTTGTACACAATCCACATGTCTAAGAGAAATTTCCTCACACTCTAAGGATCATGGATCTGTCATTAATTCTGCAAAGCCCTTCAGTATTGGTGCTTCTGGTGTCTTGTCCTACAGGTTGCACAGATATTGACCATTCTATGCCCTCCACTGTCACTACAAACCCAGTTCTAAAAATTATTTCTAAGCCACAATCCCTTTCCATGGTTATAGCATTCAAAGCCCCACAACAGCACCTCTATCCATCTGACCCTAACTAGGCAACTTCTCAAGGTCTATGTCTTCTTGTGCTTTCATACGGTCTAACCTTTAAGCCTGTAACTTCTCTTTACATTTGGAAGTTATCAGTGCAGATCATCAAACTTGAAAATCTGCAGCTGAAGAATGGAAAGCGGACATAAGATGTCTTTCCCAGTCCTATACATTAGGAAGCTGAAAAAAGCTACCAAATATTACTGAGCAAGCCAAATTCATCAACTTGTAAGTCATAGCCATCAGAATAACATAGCACTGAAGTGAAGCTGCTCACTCCCGGACAGATCTGGGCTAAAACAGGAGGGTCCCTCAACTCTCTTTCCATTTTTTTTTTGTCTCTTTCCACTTTTATTTGTATCAACTAAGCCATATAAACTAAATGAATCCTTAAATAATCTAGAAGCCATTTCCTAGTTTGGTGCCACCCTCACCCCCCCCAAAAAATAATCATTTTAAAATGAACTAAAGCAGTGACCCTTAACTAGGAAGTTCCTCAAAGCAGACATCCAGCACCAGTAATGACAATTCTACAAACATCTGGAACCATTTCTACTGTGTCTGTGAGGTTAAATTCATTCTAACTTTCCCAAGAAGCAAAATAAATTAATGGAGGGCAGTTTTACTATAATATTCCTATATAAAATGAAAGAAATTTCCACATGCAACAAGAACCAAGTTTTATAATTAATTTTCACAAAGCCTTCAACTATTTACTATGTGCCAGATGTAGACACTATAAATTGCACTGTTATATTTAGTCACCACAGCTCAGGGACTCTCCTGGTATCCCGGAGGCAGAAGCCTCTAATGCTCCTGAACATTTCATGAGGAGGTCTCCACCCAGATACACCAGCATCTGGCCAAGCTTACCAGGGCCCTTGACACTGTTACACAAGTTGATGGTGAGGTCATCCACAATCTTGGACAATGACTCAAAATCTGCCACATTGTATGCGTGAGTGTCGTCTGGATCAGTGGCAATCATCTTTAACTCAACCTCATCAGCATTCTTAATACCTTGAAAAAAGAGTTGAGATGAAAGCACCTTTCAGGAAAAATTAATGGAATGAAGCAAATACTTCAGGTCTTTTTTTTTTTTACCAGTGCTCCTTCACTGTGCCTATATTGGTCTATAATCACATGAGTGCAGGTGCCTCTGGATACCCTGGTGGTTGTGAGCTACCTGATGTAGGTGCTGGGAATGGGACTCAGGTGTTCTGCAAGAGTAGTACCATTCTTAAGTGCTGAGCCATCTCTCCCTCCCCAGCAGTATTTTTAAATATCCCTTTACTATAATGAACTCATAAAAACAGGACAGAGCTGTCTTTTCTCTAGGTACATATAGTACCTCTCCCTAATTCCAGAACTTCTTTTGTAGGCAAATAAAGCTCCCTTTTTAATGCCATCAAGACAAAGTATGAATGTCTTTTTTTTTTTTTTTGTAGCTTCTTATTTCTCCTTCTCAGATACCGATAACTCTTGTTCATTCCAAAAGAACTAAAGCTGGAATTAATATTAGTTTTTCCCCATTTGCTCATTAATTTTAGTTCCTCTCTCATTAGACTTTTGCTTACGAGGGTCAAGAATTCTGACATTCATTGGTATGAGTAAGCATGGTGATCCAATAATATTTTTTAAATACAGAAAATGTCCTCAGTATACCTGCTGCCTCAGGGCATGACTATCCCCTCCAGTGCTTACCAATAGCAAACAGCTCCACTCCTTCATCCTTGAGTTTCTTGGATGGAGCCTCCACATCATCTTGTGATTTTCCATCGGTAATGAGAACTCCAATTTTGCGAGCACGAGGCCTCATGCCAGCTTGAGTCTTGAAGCTCTGTTGGCGAATGAAATTCAAAGCCATGCCTAGTGGGATTTTTAAAAGACAGCCAGTCATATCATCTCTCAGCTACCTTCCTGACCAAAAGGCATGTGCCAAAACCTCACCAAAGCATCCTGACTCACCTGTGAGTGTGTTTCCTCCTTTGTACGGTAAGTTTGCCACAGCCTGTAATAAACTCTTCTTGTCTCTATGAGCATTTAACTGCCACTCTGTTCTGGGGTCTCCACTGTACTGAGCGAGGGCTAAAAAATAACAGCATGGACTTTAGGATGTATAAAAGATAGCAGTAAATTGTCAAAGGTTTTCAGTATTGATGAAACCTACCAATTTGTACTCTCTTGGGACCAATTTCAAAGACTTCCACGATACGAGAAATGAAGCTTCGCACTGTTCTAAAATTTGCACGGCCAATGCTCCATGACCCATCCACCAGCAACACAATGTCTGCTTCAGCTCTGGTGAGACATTCCATCCCTGACATGGCAACGGTAAGACAAGACAGTAAGAAGCACATAGTTGGTAGGTCGTCCCCTGTGCCACCCAAGTTGTCTATTTAACATTGCAGCTTGGTCTCATAATTTAAAGACATGACTATAATTTATTAACCTTAAATAACATTCATGAGAACCACTTTCTCCAAATATCATTTTGGTGGCAAATCTTTTCTTCATCTGTGACTATATTTTCTCACAACCATAGAGCCTAGATATTTTAGTTAAACTGTGATGGTCAGTTTGAAAGGCTCACACAATCAATACCTAAAATAAGAAATGAGAATGCATAGTTATCTAACAACAAATATTAATATTTTGAATAAGATTTGGATGTGCTATGAGATAATGCATTCTCCTTCACTACTTAAGATATTAGCAAATGAGCATAACATGGACTGGTTAAATGTCTAAACTCTAAGTGATTCCAGTGAGCCAAAAATATTCTTCATAATAATTAAACCACCAGGTAACCATTACATGTTATGGAGCATTGGACACATGACTCTTAAAATCAGACCTTTGTGAAGTAAAGACACGTTTTAAAAACTTGAAACACTGTTCTATTATTTCATTGTTAACTGTTCAAGTTTTTCACCTATTGTAGATTAAAAAAAATTAGGTAAATTCAGACAGCAAAGTTTGCACATTTAAAGAACTGAGAAAGAAGGAAGACAATTTGGAAAAGGATGCAGAGAAATACACAAATGGAAAGCTGTCAAGACAACAAACACAAACACAGATACAAAGCTAAGGTGCTTTGGGAAGAGAAAATAATCCCAACATCCTCAGTGACAAGCTAAAAAATAAAAATATAAGTCAGTTAATATCATCATACGAGAAACAATGAAACAATGCAACACACCAAACTTTGAGACTTTCTTTTATCCACTATAACCTTTCCCATTTATTGAAATCTTATCAGATCATATTTACATCACTTTTGAAATGGACAAAAATTCAGCAATGCTCATCACATTATCAATTACAAAAGTGCCCTCTGTGTATGACTTTTCTCACGATGGCTGGCTGCCATGTACTGTTCTAGAACCTACATCTTTACAGCCTGCTGTGGTTATGCTAAGACCTACTGGTTTTAATAAGCTCTTTTCCTTAAAATTTAGAAGGAAACTCTACCTCCTATTAAATGGTGGCTTGCCTACATCAAAGCTGTAACTATGGCCAGGGACAAAACATCTAAAGGGCTGTGCTAGCATTCTTCTTCTAAGCCATGCTTGCCCAGTTCTTTATGTATAGAGCCTTCTTTCTCCATCCGAGTAAGTCATCAAAGTCAAAAAATATATAACTATTTTAACAAAAGAAAATCATATCACTAAAAAGAAAAATAGAAAGTTACACTTCATAAAAATTCACTTTAAAATAATCCAGTGTTTAATTAATGCAAAATTGAAAAAAGGTTCAACTGGATATTTAAAGCAGTTTCTACAAATATAAAAGAATATGTCAGTTATTTAAATAAATTGTAATGAAACTTATATTTGTCATTGTTTAATAGCCTCACACTTCACATGTACAATAGTTTCTTAATACTATTTTCCCATGGAAATATAATTCAGTTTCTTACCAGAAGATAGAATTGGTGTCACAGTTGTGTCAGAAAGAGTTGTCATTTCTTGCCCAACGAGTGGTAAACTTTCTCCTCCATCAAACATCCCAAAAACATTGACTCTATAGGTGGTGCCTGCCCTGAAATAGTGATATGGAGAGTGGGGTAGACCATAGTCTCAAAGGAGCAGGTTTCATCTTGTTAGACACTTATTTTCACTAACAAACTTTCACCCATAGGAATGTAAAGTATTCAGTATTGTGAAAGAAGATAGTTACCACCTTGCTGGTGGGGAATCACAGGAAACTAGCCACCCAACATTCCAGGGAGTTCTGGGGATTTACAGCACTGAATCAGGACTTGCCAGAGGCAGCATTGACTTAAGACACTCAGCACTGGGCAATGTCAAACAGTGACCTCCTGAATTTTATCCTTCCTACTCAAGGGACAATGAACAGCAAGCATTATACAGGTTCCAACATTATTGAATGAATACTTGAGCAAGCAAAGTTTCCAAGAGGAATGTACAGAATGGATATGGAGTGCTGTTGAAATTCACATTCCTTTGTTTTCCAACTCACTGTCTAAAACTAGACCTTTAATCAACCCAACGCTGTCCTGCCAGCTGGCAACAAAAACAGACTCTGGCCTTTGAGCTCCACTGTGCTTCACTGCGGGGACATCCACCCTGGCAGGCACGGGGACATGTCTCAGAATGAGTCACTTGGCCAAACATTTTCACATGATTGCAATTGTAATGAAACTATGTGATACGGAGATGTCAAAACCCAGGTATTCTTTTTTAAAGTCATGCCTGATCACTTAGTAAAAAAAAAAAAGTATCTAAACAATGCAAGCTGTTTGTCAGGCTTGATTCTTTACTAGTTTCTGCAAACATGTGAGGTTGTTCTTTATGTAAAACCTACTAATTTACATAAGTGATGCAGTCTTTAGCACAAATACAGTTCATTCCTACCTAAGTTCCTCCAAGACAACTGTGTTGTCATATGGCCCAAGGACCAACTCCCCAAGTCTTCTGTCATCGCCTGTAGGGTGGAATGTGACTTTGTAACCTTTCACTTCCCCAGGGGCAGGCTCCCAAGTCACTCTGAAACTTGACATTGTTGGGTCAGAAGTTTTGAGGTTTCTTGGTGATTTAAATCGAGAAGCTGTAAAAATAAAAGGTTTTAAGAATAATTTCAGGGAGTGGGGAGCCAGGAAAGGGGAAATCATTTGAAATGTAAATAAAAAATAAATCGAATAAAGAAAAAAGAATAATACTACAAATAAGATAGGCTTAGGTGTTTTGTATTAACTCCCACAAAAATATGTGTGTATAAGAAGGGTCAAGTCTAATAGAACAGCATGTCAGGCTCAATAAAAGCCCTGAGTTCTGCAAGAGCAGCATACACAATTCTCATAATTCAAATGAGTTTGGGATTGATAAGTTGGCAGAAAGATCAGTTCACAAGGAGCTAGATTTGCAAAACAAGTAACAAACTAAATAGACATCCCATCTAATAAATATAATTTAATTTATTACAAATATAAATGTTTGCATACATGGTTCCAGAGCTTAAATTCAAGGACTCATTCCTGTTGGGTAAATACTCTGTAACTCAGGCATAATCCCCAGCCCCAGATTCAATTAAAATATTTATCATTCTTTTATACCTGTTGTTCCTGATCCTTGCCTAAGCTTCCCTTCTCCTGTCTTATACATTGGGAGAACTGTGATGTCATATGTGGTCTGGGGTTGAAGTCTCTTTAGCACGGTCGAAGTGACCGTGGGCGGCACCTTAGCAACCATCTGTCTCCCACCACCTTGAGGGCGGTATACAACTCGGTAGTTGATGACTTTTCCCGGGGCTGCTTTCCAGGTAACTCTCATCGTGTGTTCTGTTTCTTCATCCACCTTTAAGATTTTGGAATCTTTAGATACTGTGAAGTAAAAAAACAATAATAATAAAGAACAGCATGTTAAAGGAAAACGTATTTGTCTGCCTCTTCCTTCATGTAAGAAGAAGTTCTGGATTCTAAGTGTGGACACAAATGTCTTGCTTAACATTGAAGTCTTGGTTTCGTGATGGCATGTGAGCCTAATCCCAGCATGGCCTCAGTAGAATCTCTTGCTTTATCCAGTTAATACTAAAAAATAAAAGTTCATATTGCAGGGATTTCCTATCTGCATTCTAGAGATTTTGGAAAGAAAAAAATCAATCTCCAAAGATGTGGTTTTAGATTTTTGGTTGTCTTTTATCTGTAAAGAATTCCTCTAGTAATAATGCCACAGGAATGCTAAAGATCAAAAATACAGAGCTAGAAATTTTATTCAGGCCTTTACAGAAGCTGCAGTCTGTAAATGACTGGCCAGAGTTAGTATGATTGACACTAACCTTCTCATTGCTGTTTGTATAAGACAATGAACACAAAAAAGGCAATTCTGACACCTAAAACACCTCAAAAGCTAGCAGATAAAAACATATACATCAAGTATTTTCTAAAGTACTGTGGCTTAATATCAATCTAAGACATAGCTGATATCATTATTAAACTAGCTCTTTGACTAATATTTCATATTATGAATACCTGTCAGAAATAGATCATAAATATCTTCAAACAACCTATATCCCCTTTCTTATAATGACTTAACTAGCCAGATCATTCAAGTCAGTGCAAGATTCTTAAGACTCAAAGACTCCTAAGTACTTTTAGAAGACACTAAGGTTGAAGGAAACAAAATCACCTGTCTTTCCTGATTTTCAAAGAAATCTTTATGTTCAAATGGATAAAAGAATCATAATGAAACAACTTTAAAAGGGAGAGAATAAAAACTTTGTTAAAATAAATTTTAGACAATGAACATCAGTTTAGTCTAAAAAGCACCAATGGTCCCTGGGACGTTCAGCACAGACTCAGCCTGACTCTACAGTTAGCCATTTTGTTGCTGGAGTGTTTCCATGTGCCAACACAGGCAAGTGGGATCCAGATGGAGCCCCACGGTTTCCTTTAACTGACAAGATGGTGGGAGTCAACACATCCTGGAACCCACAGACAGAGCACCACTGTAGAGAACATGCCACAAATTGATGCTCTGAAAATACACAGAGCTTTGAGTCCCAGACCCAATATAAATCAGGGCTAAGGATGATCTTACACAGTGAGTCCTAGTCAGCAAGGATTATATAATGAGACACACACACACACACACACAAGGAAAAAGAAAATAAAAAATAGTGATCGAAAAGCACAGATATGCACAAGGTATCCTTCTCTGCCTGCACAGACACACAGCTTTCTCCATTACCCACACCACCAACAAAGAAGTTCACTTCTTGAAATTACTGAATATATGCATTGTCACTTTAAAATTAGAAAGGAGAACTAAGAAGTCTTGATGCCTCCTTCCCCAGTCAAGAGATGATAAATGACAGTTCATAATTATTCACAAGAAAAAAAAAAGTAATGAAACACAAACCAATCCAAGCCACAGGAAATTGAGTGGGCTTTTGCATTGATTTCACAAAGATGGCAGAAAAGGAGTATTGAATCTATGAGGACTCTCATGTGAATAGCATAAACAGCCTCACACATCGTTATCTGACATCCTTGGGTGGCTAGGCACTGTGTGTGGTACTCTACTGTCATTTCCTGTCACTCTTGTGGTACTATGAGAATAGAAATGTATCGTCTGTGTTCTACAGATTAGGAAATCGACTCTTGGAGAAAGTGAAGGCTCTTGCCCAAGATTATACAACCAAAATGTTCCTAAATTCTATTTGTCTATGTGGGGGCTATGTTTTCACTAGTTGGGCATCCTTGCTAGCTGATCTTTTTACCAGAAAAAGAAAATGGACAAATACATGTAGCTAGAAAGAATTCAAAACTGTCCAAATGTGATATTATTTTTCAAATCAAAACCTAATTTGAACCTAAACCACACTCCTTAAACATCATTAATGTTCAATGCTTACTACCAAGTAAAGAAAAGAAAACCCTCCGTGGTTAAACTGCATGTCACTTGAGCTGACTAATCATAAGGTCGCACCAGCATGCATCCCAACACACCTGGGATGTTACCTACATTCAGTTGTGGCATCTCCAGTCACAGGCTCTCCTTCTCCACTGCTGTAAGTTGCAAAAACTGAAATTTTGTACTTGGTCTCTGGCTGCAGATTCTCTATCATAGTATGAATTGCATCTCCAGGAAGAGTTTTCTCTCCAGCCTCAATATCGTCATAAAGCGATTTCCATGAGACCCTGTACCCTCGAACCATTCCTGGAGCAGATGTCCAATAGGCCCCGATTGATGTGTCTGTGATGTCTTTGGTAACTAGATTTTGAGGTGAACCACGTTCTGGAATAGAGATTAAAAGAGTAGCCTTTTTTAAATTTCAACTGGATAATTAAGTACTCATTCATCCCAGTACACAGCCTACCATACTGGACTCAAAGTCAACCTATCTAAATCTAATCGTTCTTTCTGAGCTTTGGGGATCTTTTTAATCAGTGGAACAAACTGATGGACGGAAACTGCATGGTACACAATTCCTAACTATCAGCCTTGTCCATGTGCTCGTTTGTCTTGCAGAGTTCTCTAGGCCAAGGTTGACATCCTAATTTGGAGAAATACGTGGTTTAAAGTTCTTTCCAAAGGGAAAAATATGTCTAAATGTCAATATTTTATCACATTTCTGTGTGATTTAGGGCATAGCTCACTGTTCACAAAGGTTGCCAAGTTCTTACCAGATTTTATTTCTGTTCTGCTAGTTTTAATAATCTCAACTTTGTTATATGAATTACAGTTAATACAATTGTACACCACTTGCAAACCTAAACTCCCACAAATGCTTCCTGGAGAGACTTTTACTTGCATATTCAATTCAAAAGCATTCAAATACAAACCTTCATCATAGATTAACTCCAATGAAACTAAAAATCACCAATACTCTGGAAAACTTAAAAGTGGTTAGTCATTGAAATAGGATACACCACTTATTCTATCTAATCAAAACTGTCTGCTAATATATATATATAATTATTCATATACTATTATATATATACTAGTATACATTATACACATACTATTAAATAAAAATATAGAAACCTCAACTTAATAATAGGCACAGATGATTTCTAATAAAACCCTCACTTTACATATTTTATATGTAATATAAATATACTGGTCACTTTATATTGGCTGCTTTCATTAGAACTTATGCCACACTGTGACATAAATATAAAACTATCTGCCTCTTCAGCATATATTATGCATGTAATTGTTTTACATTGATATAAGCAATAGTGTACATATTTTTTGAAAGCTGTAATTGTCTCAACTCAGAGTGAAAATTAAAATTTTAGAACTACTTATAAACAATTAAGAATAAGCCAAAAGTAAATACAATGATTAACAACAGCAAAGTCAGTCCACACACTTCTCATACATGGTAGACATTAGAGGGGACAGATAAATAGAGAAACTGGAATACACACCAGACCCTAACAGAAAGCTTATATTCCATTATAAATAATTTTGAAAGTGAACAGAACTCTCATCTCTGCAAGGAAATTATCTGCATATGTCACTGAACCCAAAAACACTTATTTTCAAGAACATAGTGACTTCTTTTCCTCAGCTAAAAAGCCCTTTATAGGAGTATTTGCTGCTTGCATGGGAATAACCCTATATTTTCTTTACTTGCGTAATATGAAAGTGCATCTTCAAATCACTAGCTTCTTGGCTTCATTTGGTTGTTCATTGTTTTCTACTTGTTTTGGTGACTGATTTCCCACAACTCCGTTAAGTTTCAAGTCTGCAATACACTCTTCCTTTGCTTACTATAGATCATTTTTCCACCTGTGCCTTTGCTTCTGAATCTCTTAGCCTGCAGTCAGAAGGGCCACTGGAAAATGAACTCACTTGATAGTCACTTTGTATTTAAATAAGCATTAATGCATTAATGATATCCTCCAAACATAGAGAATAGCTTAAAGTATGGGAATTTTAATACCACAAAAATCACCAACTTCTGCTTTCTCTAAGGGCTGTTTTTCTCCCCCATGTTCTACAGCACTGAACTTGTAGCATTCTGTTTCCATAACAACAGGCATCAATCTCCCAAACACAAGCAAATGATTTCACTATGAGAAAAATAACAGGAAGAGAATTGTGGTTGAGGCAAAAATATATTCACAGAGATGTTTCTGTGCTTAAAGCAAAACAGATTCCAGTTCACTAGACATGTCTTCCCATGGGCTTAACCAACTATTTTAACACTCAAAAGATGAGTAAACCTAGTACAAAAAGCTAGTAAAATCACAGTAAAGATCTTTCAAGGGAATTACTAGCATGAAATTAATTTGCAAGAAACTCTTTAAGATACAAATGCAGTAGCAACTAAAAAAGTGTTTCCGTTCTCACTAAAAGCACACCAACAATGACTGAAATGGCCTCAGAGAAGATTCCCAGTTTCAAGGAACAGGCCTTCGAGTCAAGAGTTTCTGAGTGACTTGTATGAACATTGTCTGCAGACACGCATTCCACACTAAAGATTTAAGTTCAGATCCCATAGAGAAAAACACCGCAGTTCAGAAGCCAAGACTGAAAAGACAAATGTTTCAAACTGGTTTCTTCTATCAGTCAGAATGATAAGAGTACTCCTCAATGCTAAGTGTCTTCTGTTCTCAGGCATACTGACTGACTGCTGCTTTGTCTACAAAGTAGGAGGTCATGTAGTCTAATGAAATACAAGATACTTTTTAACCCATGGTTTTTGGAGGAAAGGATAATTCTATGAAGAGAAAGTTTTATCAGACCTGTAACCTACAAAGTTTTTTGTTTACTTGCTTGTTTGTTTGTTTGTTGTTTTTAAATAAAATCTTGGTTTGGTCAATCATCAGATTACCAAAAATTGAAGGAACTATATAGGAAACTGTAGTGAAACAGGCAGGAAAGGGGCTGGCACGCGGCTAGTGTTGAAGTTAAGTGTGCAACCAGCTGAGTGCATCACCAGCAAGCTATGTCACTTCCTAGTGCCTTGGCAGTAAAACATCTGGATCGGGTACATAGAAAGGCTTGGAGAGGCAAAGCTCATCGCTGCTCGTCAGAAGGAAGACATGAGGCTGGGTCTAAATAGTACCAGTTCCTAAAGTCTCTTAAATCTGCCCTGTGCCTCATCCCTCTATGACTCTTTGCTCTTCTGCATCTCCCCTCCCTCCACACATGCCCGACTCTCCTTCTGGTCCCCTCTCAGTCCGTTCTGAACAAACGGAGCTGTTTGTTCAGAAGACACAGGTGGCCAGAGTGGCAGTGACCTTTCACTCCAGCTCTGGTCCAGAATAACAGCTCCTGGAAAATGAGGAATTTGTGATAAGCAAAACTGGACAAATTGTGAGTCGTGATGAGAGCCTCTGAGCCTGTGTGGTGATCTCTCTGTTGTATGGTTACAGCATAGTGTTATGCACACCAAACTGACTCTCGGAGAACTGGAAGGTGATTTAGCTTATCATCACAGCCTTTCCATCTCATAAACTGGGGTTCGGGATGACTCCCTCCCGTCTCTCTGCCCCCATCCTGTCCCAGAAGAAAATGGCTCTCAACACATTTGCTTTTAAACAGTCAATGACACTCTTATGGAGTTTAATCAAGGTGCCATCTAGGCAGGCTTTGCTTGTTTAATATGCTTCTACTTTCTGCCTCCAAAAAGTTCCAGTTATCAGTAACTACCAGAAAATAATTTGGTTAGACTAGACTTGAGGCAGGTGTCCATTTTTAGAATACATAAGAGGAGAGAGAAAGAGAAGACAAGATAAGCAGGAAGTCAGAGTCTGCTCTCCAGGCCAGTGCTCTCCAGACCAGAGGCAGTGAGCACACCCCACAGGCTCCATTCCTTCCTCACTATCTTGCCGAGTTGAGGACCACATGTGCTGTAGAGGTTGCTCCCTCCCTTCTGTGAGCTCCCAGACATTTGCATTCTGGTCCTACAGCTTGCACAGGGTCTATCCCAAGTGAATGTCTCTCAGTCGTGCTTAATAAGTCTTGTAGTGCTGACTTTCTCCTGCCCTGAGGTGCATACCTGCATTCTCTCTATTCCATTTATCTCTGGAATAGAACCTACTGTGTGTGTTTCCATGTCTCTTCCTAGTGCCATCACTTTCCTGCCTTTGATTCCATCTCAGTTGTGTGCCTGTGCGTTCTTCCTGGGGCCAGGTTAATACAAGGAATAGGAGAGTGCTTCTTTCGTAGATTGAAAGGTGTTAAGACTCATTCGGAGTTTAAAATCTTGGTATTCAGTCAAAGAGAAAAAGAGACTTTGAGTAGTTGGTCCTAAACAGAGCATGCTAACATCCGAGGATTAGTGAACATTGCAGAAGAGACGTAGAAAGAATGAAAGCGGGGAGGATGGGACAGGCTGTGAAGCGCCATCTTTTGGACAGGATTCAGTCATTGCAGTCATGAACTAGCAGCGGCTATGGCTTCCTGCATAGCGTGCACAAAATCAAGCCAGTTGATATTTTAACATGGAAAGGGGAGGGTCCATGAGGCCCCGCCTTTAGCTAAGGAGCCATTGGTTGTTATTGACAACTGGGAGAGGGAGATTCATGTTTCCTAGGCATTGGCAGATTGTCTGTGCTCAGGCCGATAAGCCCATGCCCATATGCATTGGAGTAGCACTGATTGGACTCCAGGAGCTTATATTTTTTAATGAAGATATGAAAGTAGGAGGATGATGTGTTCAGTGTGGGAAGTGAAGTGTCCATGATCAGTGGGAGGAAAGTTAAGGATAGATCAATTAAGATGCATTATATACATGTATGCAATTGTTTTAAAAAAACAAATTAAGAATATTCTTTAAAAACAATTTTGATGTCCTTCATTTCTGTTCTGACTATAAATCATGCGTGTATGCCTGTGAGTGTGTGTGTGTGTGTGTGTGTGTGTGTGTGTGTGTGTGTGTGTCATGTCTGCTTGCATTGTCTCATTGCTGATGCTGTGGAAGTTAGCAGACAGGTGTATTTCTCATGATCTGAACATCGACAAAGAGTTGAGTTATACAATTTTTTCCGCATGCTACGCCAAAGAACGAATGTCTCATTTAAGTAACTTTCCTATGTTTCCTTAGCACTTTTCCATTCGCCTTCCAAAAAGGAAATGAGCATCCAATTCAAACATAATTAAAATATAAATTAGCCGACGACGACGACGATAACTGAAGAATGGATCACCCTGTAATGAAGCTGTGTTTCATCTTATAGACTGCTCCAGCCAGCCTTCACTGGATGTCACACAGCACTTTCAGAAATAGAAGTCCAATTGAAAATGTAATGTAAATGCTCCTCTAAATCAATTTGTCTTTTCCGTTAGAGCTCAGCTCTGGAGCCATCCAACTTTCCACAGCCGACTGCAGAAGACCTGCTCCTGGATAACATAACATTCGTGTGGAAACAGAACCAGAACCACCTCTCCAGAGGACAAAGTTCACTGTCAGCAACTCAATTCAACTACTTAAAGGCAGAAGCAGTTTGTAAATACCTAACAACTAAGTTGAAGTTCAGTTTCAGAACTGCCCGAGTAGACAACTCTCTTCCCTGTTTATTGCCTCTCCAAGTCTGGCTTAGCTTTATTCCTCTGGGGAGCAATAAAACCACAGAAAAGAAACTGGATTGGCATCCCATGGTCATGATAAAGTTCCCTGGCAATGTCAGAATGCTTATACCCCACAATGTATGATATTTTTTAAACTATGAGACAGCAGTAAATCTAAGAAAACAGAGAGGCCTTGTTTAGTCCACCTTGGAGAAGCCCTTGTAACTGTGCAGAAGACAGAATCCCCACACTGTGTTGAAAACCTCACTGTAACAAAATGTCAGCTGAGTCAACTTGGTTTGCTCTGTAGGAAGCCATTCATGGGTCAGGCCCTAGCAGGTCGCTACAGTAACTGAAACAAAGGAAATCCTGAAAAGGCGTGGTCTCCACAGCTGGGAAATGCTCAAAACTCCGAAACAGAACTGTATTATCCCCAAACTGATATTTTCATTCACTTGTGGTGAATCTCTGAATCAAAGATAAGCATTATTCATTTAGATTTATCAAAGTAGTCCCTACCCTCTCAAGTCCCAAGGGTGACTAGGAAGGTTTCTATCCAGACTCAAAGCACATTTGCATGCACAGCAGTGTTTTAGTAATAGCATTAAGCCTATCTACTCTAATGACAACAACGGGGGTTGGGGACAATATAAATCAAACTTAATGGCTTCTGCTCAGATTCCTCTGAAGTTCGGATCTGAAATAGTAATAAACTCTGCCTTTGTGATTCTATCACACAACAGTCCTAAGCCAACCATGAACTCCCCTAGTGCCAATGCTAATAAATCTCTCTTCCAGAGACAGGGGAATTTTCAGATCATCGGCTGCATTTCAAAAGGAAAAAGTACTAGGAAACAAATTCAGGTTAGAGACAGTTGCAGACCATGCAAAGTATTCTAAAAAGGGAAAGGCAGAACTTTCATTCTTTGTATTGAAAGCCACGTGTTCTCAAGGTAATCTGCAAATTTTTCAACCTACAGAAGCTCTTGCTGGTTGACTCCCAGCCCTGGATAGAAGATACATTCCTTCAAGGTCTGCACTGACCACTGCCTCTCCCAGGAGAAAACCAGATTAGAAAACCAGCAGCCCTCAAAAGCATTTGCCTGGCTCTGCCCTGGGCTTTCCACTCCCCACAGTCGCCATCATATCCTATTCCTGTATATGGTATGTGAATTTGGCTGAGTTGATATAATAAAATGAAATGGAATAAGCAGGGACAAAAAAAAATCTATTATTTTAATTTAGCCACAGCAATGCTTCCACAGACTCGTCAAGTTTACCACGCATAATGCAATGGAATAAATATGTTCATAAAAACAAGAGGACAGCACTTTTGTAATCTTCAGGATAAGCAGAGGACTCTAATATAAAGAAATCTTTGATCAACACAATTTAGTTTCAGAATCACTATATTTTTAAGTTAGTTCACAAACTATTTTGCTTTTTTTTTCTTCTCAATAAATAAGAAACTGTGCCTTTTTTGAATTTATTTTACTTCCTCTGCATCTTCCTTGGAAATAATTTCTGGTCATATACATGTAAATGTGTGTATGCCAACATTCATACATGAAGATAATTAGGAAATTGCCCTATGCCACTTGTATAAAGTCATAAACTTATAAACAACTACACTACCCATTTGTCCTAAAAAAAAATCACAGGCCAAAAAGAATGTGTTTTAAAAGCGCATTTTGCTCTTTGAGAGTTCTAGGACATTATTCTTGGTGGAAAATAATTTTTAAAATCAAGAAAGATGGGTGACACAAGACTCCAAGGAACTGAACCATCAACCAAGGGGCACACATGGTTCCAGCCAAAAATGTGGCAGAGGAATGCCTTTTTGGGCATCAGTGGGAGGAGTGGTCTTTGGTCAGGTAAAGGATCAATAGAGGCCACAACAAAGGTAAACAAATGGGGGGGAGGAAGTGGGGGGGAGGGGAAGGACTGTATCAGGTAGAGGGACATGTACATGGAGGCAGGGGGTGGGAGGAGGGGTAGGGAATCGTTGGGGAGGGGGGCTTTGGGGGGGGGAAAAATTGGAAAAGGTTCTACCATTGGCAATATAAATGAAGAAGACACTCAATAAAAAAAAGAAAAAAAAAAGAAAGATGGGTGACAAAAGACCATTTCCTAGACTGGATTCAACTATTGTAAACATCAACAGGCGTTACCTGCACTAGACTTGGTGTCCCACACAAGACTGGCCTCCTCAACATTAATCAGGGAAAGGGGAGAGAGAGCCTCCAAGCTAATGGCTAATGACAAATTCTGGGAAAGGGGGAGCCACTGTCTTCAGCTGTGTAGCCACTACTAATCCACAACAGATAGCTCCAAACCTATAGTCAGACGGATGACCCTGGTGCATCTCAATAGATCACAAGACAAAACAAGGAGGCATGGATGTGTGAGAGAGAGGGTGAGTAGAGATTATAGGGAGGGGTGCAAGTCCATGTGCAAGGCAGCAGTCCATACATGAAAGCGTAAAACAAGTGAACAATAAGAACTAAAGTTATTGCAGAAAGTTTAGATGGAGTGTGAATGTATTTTCTAAAATCTTGAGGACACAGATGAGGATTATGTGTTAAAAGGTCCAGTCACAAGGGAAAGTATTGATTCCAAGAATCTCACTATATGGAAGAAATCTTGGCAAATATAATCTACACCTATTCTGTAAAAAAATATATAATTTCAAACTTCATACTTTTAAAAATATTGTCTGATCAGTTTATGCTGGAAGCCTCGAAAACCTTGTGAAGAAATAAACATCAAAAGGTTGTACTGGCTGGTTTTGTGTGTCAACTTGACACAGGCTGGAGTTATCACAGAGAAAGGAGTTTCAGTTGGGGAAGAGCCCCCATGTGATCCATCTGTGGGGCATTTTCTCAATTAGTGACCAAGGGGGGAGGGCCCCTTGTGGGTGGTGCCATCTCTGGGCTGGTAGTCTTGGGTTCTATAAGAGAGCAGGCTGAGCAAGCTAGGGGAAGCAAGCCAGTAAGAAACATCCCTCCATGGCCTCTGCATCAGCTCCTGCTTCCTGACCTGCTTGAGTTCCAGTCCTGACTTCCTTTTGTGATGAAAAGCAAAGCAGAAGTGTAAGCTGAATAAACCCTTTCCTCCCCAACTTGCTTCTTGGTCATGATGTTTGTGTAGGAATAGAAACCCCAACTAAGACAAATACACACTTCTTAAGTACTTTGGATGTTCTTTCAGATGCAAAGACTACATGTTTCTAGTGCTTGCAGTTTGTTTCCATGGTAATTTCCATGTCTACCTCTCATATTCAAACTTTGTATGCAGCCCATCAGTAGCTTTGAACTACTACTGAAGCTTTGCCTTTTAGGCATGAGCTCTGAAGTTACTAAGCTATTTTATAGATAGTATTTTACAGTTCCCCAAAGGTCTCCCCAGCTTTCTCCCATTTGAGGTCCATAGCAATCCTAGGAGGAAAAAAAGAGGACCATCATTCCCCTATATAGAAGCAAACTGAGTCTGGGGAGAGGGGTCATTTCAAGGTCACATAGATAAGGGGCATAGCCAATGTTCTTCTGGTTATTAGTTCTTTGTATATCGGGATTTGATATTTTATTTAAAACCTCTGCTAAGAATGGATTCTGGTGACTATTGAGATTAAACTCTTTATTACTATTATTTAATCTTGTTTTATGTGCTCTTAATTCTTAACTAAAATTTTATTTACAATCCGGACTATCTTTACACAGGTGTTGTCGCTGATGGTTACAGCACTGACAGCCCCTCTTCCCTGCTCCTTGTCCCAACTGACATTGGGCTCTTTGCCCAACTCCACTGGTTTGTTGCACTCGTGATCTGCTTCAGACTAAGTTTCTCTCACCATCATTTCACATAAGCAATGTAAAATACAATGATAAAATAATATAAACAATAAGAGCCTATGGTGTGGTCTCATATTCCTCAAGCAATGGTGAATGTTTTATGAAAAAGATGAGTAGTCACAGGAGCAATAAGGAAGGCAATGTGTGAAGCAGAGACTGAAGTAAAGGCCACCCAGCGAGTGTCCTACCTGGGAAGTCATCCTATAAACAGTCACCAAACCCCGACACTACGACAAGAAGTGTGTACCAAAAGGAGCATGCCATAGCTGTCTCCAGGGGGGCCCTGCCAGAGCCCTACAAATACAGAGGCAGAAACTAGCAACCAACTATTGGATTGGGCTTGGGGTCCCCAACAGAGGATCTGGAGGGTGGTCTGGGGGAGCTGAAGGGGTTTACAGCCCCATGGGAAAAACAATGACTTCGGACACCAGACACCCCAAGACTCCCAGGGACTGAACCATCAACCAAGGGGTACACATGTTTCCAGCGAAAAATGTGGCAGAGGAATGCCTTGTTGGGCATCAGTGTGGGGAGTGGTCTTTGGTCAGGTAAAGGCTCAATAGAGGCCCCAACAAAGGGAAATGGATGGGGTGGGGTGGGGTGGAGGGAGGTGGGAGTGTGTCGGGTAGAGGGGCATATACATGGAGGCAGGGGGTGGGAGGAGGGGTAGGGAATCTTTGGGGAGGGGGCTTTTAGGATGGGGAAAATTGGGAATTGTTTTACCAGTGGCAATGTAAATGAAGAAGATACTCAATAAAAAATGAGTATATAAATCATGATTTAAGGGCTTTCTATAGAATACATATTTATAAATTAAAATTTTATGTTACAAAAAAAAAAGAAAAAGAAAGAAAAAGATGAGTAGAGGCAGAGAGTGGCCCCATATATGGACCTTGAGAGTAGAGACATGCATGACCATGAGACCTCTGAAGGCTCGAGTTTACATGCTTCCCATGATCCATCGACTTGAATGTTGCCCACTTTATTCATTGCAGCAACCCATGGCCTTACATCAGTTGCTTGCCCTATATTGCAATTCAACCTGCTGATTTATAGTATTCATTTTCAATACACATTCCTTTTAAGAAAGAAAAGACCACAGATTCCAGATTTCATTCTCTAAAATGCATGCAGCTTCTTCATGCAAAATCACACACAGCCCTAATATTCACCAGAACTTGCGACCTTAATTACCTTCAAGTGTTGATCCTTTTCCAGAAAGGGCCTCACCAGCCCCAGATGCATACAGTGCTGTCACAGATAAGTCATACTGTGTCCCTTCCTTCAATTTCCTCAACACCGTGGTGGTTGTATCCCCTCTCACAGTGACCTCCTGAGTTTCGCCTCCTGCTGCTGGGGTGTATGTGACAAGATACTGCTTCACTTTTCCTGGTGCCCCACTCCAAGACAACTTCAGTGTTGATGTCGTAGCGTCAGAAACTCTTAGGTCTCTTGGATTGCCTCTGACTTTATTTAGAAAAAAAAAGACTGTGTCAAAGGGCATTATTTAATACAAATGACCTGAAAATACCCATTTTTTTCATGTGTGTCATATTAACTTTATATCCTATGTAATGACTCTATGGCAATATAAACCACTGCCTAGCTAAAAATTTAAGCATTGCTAAATAGGATCCTAAATGATAATGAACAATGAACAAACATCTAATTACTCTTCTGTGTTTACACAAATCAAAACTTCCATGGAAGCCGGATGTAGTTCCACAGACCTGCAATCCCCACACTAAGAAGGGTAAGATAGAAAAATCAAGTGTGAGGATAGCCAGGGGTACATATTGGTACTCTGTCTCAAAGCGGGCGAAAATCTTTGGAGTAAAATCTGGCCTCAGAATCTTCCACATAAAATAGTTTCCCTAAAGCTTTCCCACAATGGGAACAGGGTGATGGGCTTTGTTTCCATGCAGTTGTCGTATTTTCTCTACCTTCTTCAGTGGCTGCATTTCCTGTCAGTGGAGGGCCAAGTCCCGAGGAATATTCAGCAGTCACAGATATTTCATATTTTGTGTCTGGTGTCAGGTTCTCCAGTGTTTTCCTCCTCTGATTGGCTGGGGTAGTAACTTCTTTGCTTTCTCCACCAGAAACTGGTCTGTATCTAATTCGATACCTTAAGACTCTCCCTGGAGCTTGAGACCAGGTAATTTTAAAACTGTCCGTAGTCTCATCTGTCACCTTCAGGTTTCGTGGTACTCCTTTTACTGAAATTTAAAAATACATCCATTTTTTAAAAGCTATCTGATTCTGTGAGTACAAAAGGTAGTCTTTGAACATTAATTGTAAGATTTTTCTAACTGAATTCCATGACCAATTTTGTTTACAAGCATGCTAGTTACAACATACATTTACCCAGACCTTAATACATCCTGAAAATATCCTGCAAGTAACTTCTTATTTGTATGACCATTTAACATAGAGGAAAAACTAGACTATATACATGAAGAAGTATATGACAAGCACTTGATGGACGTCACTAACTACAAATCTTGAAGTTGAATTGCACTATGGATAATACAGACTTAGGGTCTTCATGAAATTGAATTGACTTTATGTTTGGAAAACATGCTCAAGAAGGAAGATTGTCCATATGGACAGCACATTCAATAAAGGTAAACTCATTCTCAATTGACTGGAGTAACACTGTAGTGGAATGTGGTTGTGTGCAGGTAACAAGCAGAATTAGACATTTACTTAAAATTTCAACATGTCGTGGAACTGGAGAGATGGCTGTGTGGTTGAAAGTAGGACCTAGGTTGATTCCCACCACCCTCACTGCAGCTCACAACCAGCTGCTGTTCCCAGTTTTAAGGTTATTAGTCAGTCTCTTCCAGCCTCTGGGGGCACTGCAAACACATAAAACTAAAATAAATAGATCAAAATCTTAAAAGAAAAATTCAACATACCAATAGATGACTCCAGATAGAAAAGAAAGGAAAACAAAATGAATCCAGCAATAAGCAAATATTTGGAGAGTGATAATGTATAAATTAATCACAGCACTGAGAAGGCAGAGGCAGGTAGATCTCTGTTGGCTAAAGGCCAGCCTGGTATACACAGTCAGTTCCAGACTGGCCACAGCTAAATAGTAAAACCCTGATACCTTCACAAAAAAAAAAAAAAAAAGAAAGAAAGAAAGAAAAAAGAAAGGAAGAAAGGATGGAAGGAAAGAAGAAGGGAAAGAAAGAAAAGAAAGGAAGGAAGGAAGGAAGGAAGAAAGAAAGAAAGAAAGAAAGAAAGAAAGAAAGAAAGAAAGAAAGAAAGAAAGAAAGAAAGAAAGAGAGAGAGAGAGAGAGAGAGAGAGAGGGAGGGAGGGAGGGAGGGAGGGAGGGAGGGAGGGAGGGAGGGAGAGAGAGAGAGAGAGAGAGAGAGAGAAAGAAAGAAAGAAAGAAAGAAAGAAAGAAAGAAAGAAAGAAAGAAAGAAAGAAAGAAAGAAAGAAGGAAAGGTTGATTCAGAAAGACCAAAGAAAGAGATGAAAGAAAGAGAAGAAAGAAAGTTGTATTTGGCAACCATTATCCATGACTCATTAAGCATGTCAAGAAAAAAGACCAAATTAGTCAAAAACAAATGAAGCAGAATGACTAATGGCTATGAATCCTGGTCCTGAAGTTTAATGAATGAATAATCTGAGCCATTGTTCAGCAGTTAAACATGACTACTTATTAGCTTATTGAAGTGCCTAAATATGATAATCCATGGTTAGTATAGCACATGACACCTAGTAAGAGCTCAAAAAGCACCAGCTTAATTAAGATGTTAAATGTTAAATTGACTATTTACAAAAGAAACTTTAGATGCCACAATTTCATGAAAAACAGTAGGGCTGGCTGCCAGTCACCAGGCTCTTCTGTGGTGGCCCAGTGTCTAAACAGTTGAGTATTTGTGAACACACTGGCCTCAATGCAAAACTCCCTCCTCCCGCTTCCCACTTTCTCTCCTCCTCCTTCTCCTCCTGCTCCTCCTTCTTCTTCTCCTCTTCCTCCTCAGCTGTTGTTGTGATGGTGGCAGGTGGTGATGGTGGGAGGGGGGGTGAGAATGAGAATGTAGTGTTAACTTCTACAGTTTCTTTTTATGAAAAAAACTGTGACAAAAAAATAACTCTATAAGCAATATTAAAGGGAAAACCAGTTCTCCATAGCCAGAAGCAAACAATGTCAATATATTTGTCAGCAATGTAGTTTTTCAGCCAATTAAAAGAATACTAAGTGCAGAAGAAATTAAAATAAAACTAGTTCTGCACTAAGAATACTAAGTGCAGAAAAATTAAAATAAAGCTAAGTGCAGAAAATACAACTTTAAGAGTTTGGATTAGAAAATGTTTAATCTCAAGGCTAGTACCCTAAAGTGACTAATAGTCACTTCTGGGCCTTCTGCTTCTTGCTACAGAAAACTTTCTCTCTTCTGTTTCAAGAGAGGGCTGAAATAAAACTGTCCAGCACCCAGCCCCTCAAACCTTAGTGTTCTGGGAGGATGCGAATCAGTCAGTAGAAATATGGTGGTCTATTTGTACCAAAGGATAATGGAAGTAAATAGGAGAATGAAATTCAACAGTTAGGCATTTAGGTTTTAAAGGCTTTCAGACTTGTCTTTCTACTTGAGCTGCAGTGGGCATTGTAAGCAGTCAACAAAAAGGCAGAAATATCTTAAGTAAGAAGATCTGAGTTATAGAACCATAAAAATAAATAGATTAGGTACTGTAGCTGGCCTGTTGCCAGAACTATACCTATAACATGTACAAAAGGAAAATATCAGTCTTCTTTTAAAAATGCTTTAGAGATGAAGATTCCCTAATTCTAATAAGGTATGCAATGTGTGATGGCTCTATCTTCAAGTGCTTCTGTACACATCTTAAACTCTATTGATGCCCCTTTGGGATTTTTGCACCAAAGCAAAATAGAGAAGTGAATCTACATCTCTTGTAATTTATCATTGTTTCCGTGTTAAGAGTGTTATTTTTTTCTTAGCCGTATTAAATACCAAACGAAATTAATTATGCCAAAAGGTATTCAGTTCTATTCAGTAAAGAGGACACATCTCAAACACTAGAATTATTTCACTCATGTCCCAGCAACACTATTCACAATAGCTAAAAGCGGGTAGAACCTGAATAGATGAGTAAACAGAGCATGATGTATTTGTACAATGAGATACTAGTCATCCCTGAAAAATGAAATTCTGCCCAAGTGTAATCGCAGAAACCTTCAATCGTAGCACTCAGGGGTCAAAGGCAGGCAGATATCTGAATGCTCAAGGCTGGCATGGTTTACATAGCAAATTAAGGTCAGCCAGAGCTACACAGTGAGATCCTGCGTCAATAAGTAAATAATAAACAAACATGTAACGTGGATGAGTAATTAGACAAAATGAAAGAAGTCATACTAAGGAAAAACATCTCATGATCCCATTGTATACAGACTTAAAGCAATCAAATTCAAAGAAACAGAAGGTAGAATGACAGTCCAGCAGCCAGGGAGTTGGGAAATGGAGAACAACTCTGGCTACAGGGTTCTGGTTCTGCACCTTCTACATACAGATGATGGTAGTGACAGCTGTATGAGGTCAATATATCTGTGCAATTGAACTGTGCGCCTAAAGATGGCTGAAATGACTAAAAAGTTTTTGTTTTTCATTTTAATAACATGTACTAAAAACAGGTGATTTATTACACTATAACATTGTTCTTTAATTAATTGAAAAGTTTTGGAAAAACATAGGAGAACCCCTCCTGTACCTTCAGCCGTGGTCTCCTCCCCAGCTACAGGGACACTGAAGCCATCCTCATACTCTGCCGTCACATTCACCAAGTACAGGGTCTCTGGTCTCAGGTTGCTGAGAACAACACTGGTGCTGGAGGCTGGCTCCACCACTGTGACCTCATCATCACCAGTCACGTCCTTGTATGTGATGTGATAGGAAAAGACATTGTCTCCAGCAGGGGACCATTCAGCTTTGAAACTATTAGCAGTTACTTGAGTAAACCTCAGATCCTTTGGTGGCACATAAGCTGTTGAAAAAGAAAGAAGAAAAAGAAAGAATTTAAATTTTTAAATCTATGAAAGGCTTATAAAATAGACCTCTTGACTCTGTGCTGCTTGATATGCATTCAGGAGCAAAGTCATTGAAACCCATGCACGTGGTCACCGAGAGAAGGCTTCCCTCTTAAAACGATGTCCTGATCATTTTCCTTGACTATCCATAACAGTGATTATATTGCATAAAGAAAGTAATAAATTAAAATAAACTTGAATGCTGAACTTCTCAAGACAAAGCATTAATAAAATAAATATTTCCCCACAAGTGTATATTTAGATAGTGGCAGATTTTAAATGAACCATAACAATTTTTCCATTCATCCTGGCACTTGAATATTACCCCTTGGTGACAGGTAGACAGATATTTCAGGGTAAAACTAAGGAATTTTCTGGCATATTAATAATTATAGTAACTAGGAAGGGGCATCAGTTGGGAAAGCATTTGTCATGTAAGTATGAGGAACTGACTTGACCTCCACAAATCCATACGTGTGGTGGAGTTCTTCTGTAATCCCAGTGCTTCTACAGCAAGAGGAGGGACTTACAGGTGAGAGAACTCAGTTTGAGACCACAGGAGAGTCAACAAAGGACTGCCTAGAACAAGGTGGCCGTTAAAGACACCAGAGGTCACACACACACACACACACACACACACGCACCATGGCATGTGTGTGCCCATCATGACACACATATATACAAAAAAAGGATGTTTTTTGGAATAGACTTATTAAACTAAGCATGCATTAAACTAATCTTGAAAAGAGATGATACTTATTACACACTGTCCTTTGAAGATTTACAAATGGGACAGATATGAAAGGATAAACTTACCAACAAAAAGAGCTAAATGTGGAGATGATGCAAATACACTAAAAAACTTGAGGGTTTATAAAGGGGGGGGTGATATTTTTAAACAAGCATTGGATAGCACAATTTAGACAAATCAAGAAGAAAGAATAGAAAATTCTGGATGTGAGGTATCATGCCCCAAAACAACCAAGAAAAAGAATACACAAGAAGAATTCAAAGTTCTGAGACTGTTTTAGTTGCTTTGGGTTCAAAGGACCCGGATCTGTATTTGCACAGAGAAACTTGGTTAAGTGGTTGTTTAATCAGCTATGACAAATAGGTGAAGCCGGGTCCTAGACGTCCTTGAGGATCTAAGGGAGGAAATCTCCTTTAGGGTAAGCAATGTTTTCCACCAATAATGGAATGGTATGCATACCCAGGAGAAAGTTATGTGTCAGCCCCAAGTATACTAAGTCCCATGGTTTTTGATAGCAGGTAGAAGTTTCCTTGTACCCAAGGAATCAAAGAAGAACCCTACGCAAGGTTTTAGAACTCAGAGGATCTACCAACCTTTCTTCTTTATAGCTGCCAACTCTTGCTCAATTCTAAGACAGATGGACTGTGTGAGTTCAAACGATATCCTCTGAAAGGCGTCAAAATCCTCTACTGTGAACACATGGGTCTCAGCAGGAGGAGAGGCAATGGCTTCCAGTTCTGAGCGCACAGCATCCTTTACTCCAACTGCGAAGATCTCCACGTCTGAGTTCCTGAGTTTTATCGCAGGGTCCCTGAAAGCATCTGATGACTTCCCATCTGTGATGAGAATCATCACCTTCGGGACGTTGCTTCTGGAGCCTTTGTTAGGCACAAATATTTTCTCTCTGACATAAGTCATTGCTTTGCCTGTGTTTGTGGATCCTCCCCTGTATGGGAAGGTGTTTATTGCTTTGATTATATCTTCAACTCTGTTGAACTCCTTCAATGTGAACTCAGTGTGAGGGTCTCTGCTGTACTGGACAAGGCTTATCTGCACTCTGTTTGGAGAAATCTCAAAACTTTTTGCAAGAACTTCTAAAAAGGCTCTGACTTTAACAAAATTTGCAATCCCAATGCTATAGGAACCATCAACCAAAAACACGATGTCGGCTTTTATATCCACACCACGTGAACATTCTGTGGAGAGAAAGAAAATCTATTAAACATCAACGAATAAAATTAAAATATAATAAAATTAAGATATAGGTGTTTCTAAATATCTTGCTTTCTTTGTAAGTCTGTTTCTTTTCAAAAACCGCTACAAGGATAGAGAGGCAGCTCATTTGGATAAAGTGCTTCCTGAGAAAGTGTGAGAGCCTCAGTTTGGATAGTCAGCACCCACATGAGAACCAAGGGCGTCTGTAACGCTGTGCTGAGGGCATGAAGACCGACAGATCCTGGGGCTTGCTCTTGCTAGCCAGCCATTCTAGGCCAGTTCCAGGAAAACTCCATTGGAGGACAGATAGAGGGGGGAAAACTACTGCAGATACTGTGTTTAAAACAAAGTCTGAACTAGTAGACCATGGTGTGGTATTCCAACCATAGCAACAAAATGGCTACCTTACCCACTTGAACTTTCATGGGCTGCGTCTTCTCCATGACCGAAATGGGCTCACTGGATGTCAGGCCCTTCATGGCAAAAACGCTGATCTGATATTCTGTGTCCGCTGAAAGGTCACGGACATTGAGAGTGGTCGTCTGAGGCCCCACACTCAAAGCGTGATGTCGGCTTCCCGCTGCCATTGGTGTGAGGAGGATCTTATAGCCCGTCACAGCGCTGGGAGATGGATCCCAGCCCAGCCTAATATATTTTGATGAGAGTTCTGTGACTACCAGATTTGAAGGAGGCTCGATGACTAAAAAGAAAAAGGAGAAAAAGAAGCATGTGGTGATTAATAATGGGGTACAACTCTATTGGGTTGTACACTTGGACCTTCAATTCTTCTTATTCAAATTGACTATGTCTGTATCAAAAAGTGTTGGCTGATACCCTTTCTCCCTACTTCCATCTGTAAGAGTACTACTGTCAGGATTTTACTTAGTACGCTGAAAAGTTTGATGGGGAGAAGAAATATTATGAATAAATTGATGAAAGTATATTTATGTTTAATCCTCTGAATCCAAAATTTACATTTTGAATTTCGCATTTCACTTCTTGTCTTTATTTTCATGTCCCAGTTTTCTAGTTATTCACAACACTCAATACAGGCCCTGAAGAAAGATGGTCACAGCTGTGATGTGGTCATCGCTACCCAGGCAGGAATGTTCAAATAGGGGCACAACAAAAGCCTTGCCTGGTATTGGCACTCACAAGGCTGCATTTCACTAATAACTAACCCATTTAAAGTAAAAAAAAAAGATAATCCAAGTAAAGTGAAAGAGGGCATATAGATTTCATGGTAGTACAGACTCGGGTGAGGAAACGTTAACCATTAGACAGTACAGCAACGGAAAAGATTCAGAGCCTATAAAGCATTGAGAAGCCTTGGGAGAAGTAAAGCCAGGGCACTTATGAAACTAGATTGGAGATGGAACCATGTGTGAGCTATACTCAACCATTTGTCAATTCCTGGAGTGCAGTGAAGACAATCATGCGGAAGTAACAGGGGTTCCGGTGTTCAAATGGAAACTCATAAAATATCTTTTTGAAATACCTCTTCTCTCCTCACTGTACTTAGAAGTAATAACTGATAGAAATGGGAAAGCTTTCCAGATGTGGCAGTATCAAACTGATCTGATCTTTGAAAGATGCCTAAGGTTTGAACACATTAGGGGGGCAAATGAGAGTGGAAAGTCCTTGTCCTTAGGCAGCTGACAGAAGCAATGCTGTCACTCGTTTAGGTTCTAGAATGCTAAAAATAAAAAAATAAAAAAGTATCTGCAGCCTGCCAGTGTTTAAGTTTGAGTATAAAATAATTAAACCAACTACCAGAAAAGCCTGATTCCATAAAACTACCAGGAAAGCATAGGCAATATAGAAGTCTAATCAATGGACGAGGGGAATCTCATGAGGCCCCACCCCTAGACAAAGAACTGTAGACAACTAAGGAATGCTGAGAGTAGAAGAAATTGATTTTCCTAGAGGCAGCCCCCTAATGTTCACCCAATACCAAGTGGATCCTTGAAATCATATACACATGTAACATTAAACAGATTCAGCAGGTTGTATTTATGTATTTATGCATTTACACACAGGCACACAAAAAAAAGATGTAACAATAACAAACAAAAATAATCGATTAACTTGAAGAAAAACAAAGAGGCTTAGGGAGTGTCTCGGAGGAAGGAAAGAAGAGGAAGGAAAACTGTCATATTTTAAATATTTTTAATTAAAATTAAAATATTAAATAAACTATATCTAATCAAAACATTCCCCTCCCCTCAAAAATGTTTAGGAATTTCACAGTAAAATAAAAAATTTGTCAAATCTTCCAATGGAGGGAGAAAATAATTCCAAGATATTAACAAGATAGAAGTCTAATCAATGGTCGAGGGGAATCTCATGAGGCCCCACCCCTAGACAAAGAACTGTAGACAACTAAGGAATGCTGAGAGTAGAAGAAATTGATTTTCCTAGAGGCAGGAATTCTAGAATTGAGACACCAGTGAATTCAGACACCAGTCAATCGATGTGTCTATTCTAGAATGTCTGCAAAGCAGGAACTGCTGTCAGAAAGGGCTAGCACATATAACCCCTCTCAAGAAACAACTACTCACCTTCCTCTCCACTGACTAGCTCACCAAGTTGCTCATCCACTCCTGAACACACCTGGGAGATTATCTCATTCTGGATGTCCACAATTGCATCAAAGTTGGCCACATTGAACACGTGGTTCAGGGAAGGTGTTGATGCAATTTGTTTGAGTTCTTTTGCATCTGCAGCTTTAATGCCTTAAAAACAAAAGGGTGGGAATGTGAGAAAATGGGAAGCTGCAAGAATCTTTTAACAATATTTCTTAGTCTTGTAAAAATGAAGATATTTTAAGCCTTTTTAATTCGAAATCCAGAGTTGCTTTGGCACTTGCCTTTAATCCTAGAGTTAGGAGGCAGAGACATGAAGATTTCTGTGAGTTCAAGGCCAGCCAGACCTACATATTGAGACCCAGTCTCAAATAGTTGACAGATAGATTGATGGAGAGAGAGAGAGAGAGAGAGAGAGAGAGAGAGAGAGAGAGAAGGTATATAGGTAGATAGATGATAGGTAGGTAGGTAGATGGTAAGTAGGTAGGTAAATAATAGGTAAGTAGGTAGATGGTAGGTAGGTAGGTAAGTAGGTAGATAAATAGGTAGGTAGGTAGGTAGGTAAATAGGTAAATAGATAATAGACATGGATGATAGTAGATTAAAAACAAATGTTCAATGACAAAGGATTTTATAATTTCAAAAACAGTGACCAGCCAAAGAGAAAAACAGTTAATGGAGAGAACCTCCGTTCTAACTATGCCATTGCTTGTCTTTGACATCTGTAAAGATAATATTTTTTTATTACAAAGTGCTGAATGAGCTGGAGACCTGTGAATATTTCAAGCACTGTGTAATGCCGAAAATGCATAAAATCCACTTAATGATAACACAAGGAGGATCTTTATTAGAATCACTGGCAGAGTGTTCTTTGAAAAGTAGGGACCTGGCAAAGCCTGTGAATACCAGCTCGCTTAATCCATATGCTCAGAGAGTTTTATGAGGAAATAGATAAGCAGAATTTTTACTCAAAGACAACTTGGCAAAATAGTTTCCTATAAAATGCAGTCAGCACTTTTGACTGCGTCCTTCTTTGAGGAATCAACCTTCATCTTCTTAAACATCACGTGTATGGAAGGAAGGCTAGAAAGAAAGTGGCCAGTCAGACCTAACCTACCCAGAGAGAAAACCTCAACTCCTATGTTCCGGAGCTCCTGTGCTGGAACTTCTACTTCGTCCTGAGACTTGCCATCCGTGATGATAATTGCCACTTTAGGAAAGCCAGCTCTTGAGCCAGCAGATTCAGTGAAAGTATTTTTAACTAAGTAATCAATGGCATCCCCTGAAGGAAAAAAAAGAAATATGTTCATTGACTCTAGACACTCGATTTTGCCAAAATTAAAGACTGAGATGCTAATTTCAAGGGTGCTTACTATATAACCAATTTCTTAGATTTCTTTTCAAAATAAACACTTGGTATATTTTAAACAGTAATAGAATCTCTAAGACATACCTGTCATTGTGTTGCCACCTTTGTATGGTATTTTTTTAATTGCAGCAAGCAGGTCTTCTCTTCGGTAATACTGATTTAAGTTAAATTCAGTCCTGGTATCTGAGCTGTACTGAACAACTCCAACCCTTGTCTTCTCCTCCCCAATGTCAAAGGCAGACACGAGAGCAGCCATGAAGTCTAAAATGTACTTGAAATTATTCCTTCCCACACTCCAGGAGCCGTCCACGAGAAACACTAAGTCGGTCCAGGCACTGACAGAGCACTCTGAAATGTATTTGACATATTTTTTTAAGTGATGAAATCAATCAAACACAGCCTAACATTGCAAAAATCATCATTAGAATATATCTGGCCCATTGTTTTCCACCTACACACCTAAAAGAATATACAATCTTAAAAGCACACTGAAACAATTTTAGTGCACTAATTAAGATCCATGTATGGGACTGAATGCCTTTACATTGCTATGCACGATATTCTGTGCAAAGAAATGACTACGCATGTGATACACCGCCCAGAATCCTGCAGTCAGAGCACACACAGTGGCAACCTGTTTTTCTGAACCATATCTTTAGTTTTTCCCCAAAGGAAGACTACATAAAACATCTGGGAGACACACAGAAGAAATGTCAACAGCCTCTCCTCCTGCCTTGTTATTTATCAACAGATAAATACAGTCTGTGCTCTTCAAGCAGATGTGTCTGGGGCGAGGAGCAGAGCGAGTGTTCTAACAGTCTGTCATATTTTCCAGTGTAAACGTCTAAGTTTATAGTTGGGGCAAGCTATGCATACGATCATACAAAGTAGCCAAAATATCTATGTCTTTGAGATCTATGCACTCAAATTTGACAACTAGCATTTCTATTACAAAACAAAAAGAGGAAATACTGCCAAGTCAAAAGCCCAAATGTCCACATGGCATCCTTAAGGGGTTAAAAGGCACTGGGCTTTTATGACCACACAGCTATCTTTCCTTCTTCCGCAGTCAAGGAGGCAAGTTGGTTTCCACGAAAATCCATATTTGCAAGGCAACATTTAGTGGATTTCTGAAGATGTTTTTGTCCTTGAAGTTAGTTGGTAGACAATAAAAAAGTATTTGGCAAAGAGGAGCAGGAAAAGGTCTTGGAAAATTGTGCAAGACAATTATATGCTGTTTAATAGGGCAATTTTAGTCTATGAAAAACCCATATCTGGCAGAATATTCTGATTTAGAATAAATATTGATAGTTTGGAGAAAATATTAATGTAACTGCATAAGAGAAACTTCATTTTTGATTATTGAACATCTGAGGGAATGATAAACAGTGATCTAGCGGGAAATTCTCCAGAGAAAGAGGCCTTTGTGCTTATAATGTTTTTATGGTCAGTCTGGGTCATAAATCCAACTTACAAAGTGGCAAAATCAGAAGTCCAAGAAACTCCTTGGGAGTTCACTCTAGCAAGCCACACAAAGCAGTGTCAGACAAAAGAGGTGAAGGGCCTCACCGCCGAAATAAAAGTGTTTTTCATCTGGTTACGTATTCACCAAGTCCTTAGAATGATGGGAAGATTGGGAAAGCTGACATCATCAGCCAAGGTAACAGAAATATCCCAGAGATGAGCTCAATATGCAAGTCCACTTAAAGTATATTTCATAGCACTCTAAGAACCCCCAGTCTGCTCCCATATATCTGTAAGAGACATCTATTGCTCTCAATTTGTATGTGGAGGAAATATTGGCTGAAGGTTAGAACTCAAGGTTTATAAGTATTTAGTTACACATTTCTCTGTTATCTATACTCCTTCTAGAAAAGTTTCAGCTGTTAAAATATGGAGTACGATCACACTTTGTCTATAATTAGAATATCTACTACAGTGCAGTTGTAACTTGTACAAATCCAAGCAAAAATACAGAAAGAAACTCACTTTGTATCTCTGTTTTTCCAGGTTTCTTCTCCCCTGGCTTTGTTGGACCGCCTGTTTGAACTGAGGCAAAAGTCCATCATTAACAAAAACATTATGGGAAATAATGTTTAATATATATATATTAAAAACATAAGACATAAATTGGTTTTTAATATTGTATTTCAAATGTTTGGTCTTGTCCAGCTGGTCAAAGTGCCAAACAATGATTTCCTTACAAATGAATTATTTTAATGAAATGTTAGCGATACTTCAAAAGGATTTTTACATTCTTGTGCTACTTCTTGAGACCAAGTTTAAAGGCGCAAATAAACTGTTCATAACTGCTAATAACTAGAACTGTATTATCATGGTGCTTATATGTTACCTATATAATAGGAGATTAAACCTGAAGCTGGAAAATTGTCTGCATAATACATACACGTGTATCTATGTAACAGTAATAATCAAAGAAAACTAGGCTATCAATTTGAAAGTGGGGAGAACATGGAAGGAGATGGAGGAAGGAATTTCTGGGGGGGTGGGGAGGGGCTCTGGAGGGATGAAGGGAAGGAAGTGGCATAATTGTATTTTAATTTAAAATATACAAAAATTATTTCAAATTTAAAAACAAAAATAACAGAAAAATAATTAAAGTACTTAAAATTGTATGTGCTCTTACTTGTTAGTTGACCTATAACTGGCACACTTTCTTCTACTTCATTATAGGAAGTTATAGTCACCACATACTGTGTTTCAGGAACGAGGTCTGATAATAGAGTTTCAGTGGTACTAGCTGCAAGGGTAAATTCTTTAGTAGGCTCATCTGAAAATACAAAAAGAAAAATATGAATACAATATAAACTTTGTTTATGAATAAAACATAAAACTCCTGAAAATAAGATATTACAAAGCAGTCTAAATGTACTCCAACACTGAAACTTTTACCATATGCATTTTTCAAGACATCCAAGAGTTGCTTTTAATAGTCTTCCAAAAGTAAGGCCTTGCATTTTTAGAAAACTAATATTTGCAATGGTATTGCCTTTATCTGACAACCAGACTTAAAACTTAAAAGGCTTGAAATTCCTCTATATTAAAGGTATGTCATAATATCAAACCAAAAATATATCATTATTTTTATGACATCAGGAAATAATAAAAATTTTATAAATAAGATATCAGTCAGAAAGTAATTTGACTTTAAATTATAAATTAGATGAGAGAAAAAAGATAGAAAAAAACACATTCAAAGGTGGGCCATATGCTAATTAATACCAATAGTCCTCTGAAATGACTGAATTGAGTATCACATGTTTCAAGATATCATATACTAAACCTTTATTTATATAATGACAGCACACTTCCATCTAGATTTTTTAACTCTTAATTCAGTCAGAAAGCATGATAGCTCCTAGGGACTGCATTCCTGTCAATACTTTTATTTTATATTATATTATATTATATTATATTATATTATATTATATATCATCATATATATGATATATTATATATCAATTATATTAAATATTTCACAAAGCATATTTAAGAATGGTAGCATATATAACAAGACTCTAAGAAATGCTCCTGGTTTCTATATGAGCCACATACAATAACCAGAGCACTGTGGGACATGATGATATTAGAACTTTGTGGTATTCATTTTGAACATTGAAAGTCAATATTTCCAGTATCTTGAAATTGTATGGACCCTATTTGGGTTGTTTTAGGGTATTCTTTAGAATAATCAAATGTACTTAAAGATAATCAATCAAATTAATCAATGTACTTAATTAATCAAATGTACTTAATCAAATTAATCAAATGTACTTAAAGATAAATGGGAAAGAGTGACATTTTCACTCTTTTTTCAGTTTTTTGGCCATACTGTCTTTTTTATTTTAAATCTTCCTGATGAGAATGTATTTTAAACTGCTGGTATTCTAAAAGGCCAAGAAATACATAACTGCTAGTGATTAGTAATATTGGCAATATCCATGTTCATTGCCAACCAATGAAGACTTCTTATCATTTAGACAATGCAAATAATTACTTTCTCACCTATTTTTAGACATTGGTTCTCCACACTTGGGCAGCATGGTTGATTAACACTGTAGATAACACAGTAGAACATCTAAAACAAGTTTTGTTTTGTTTGGCCTTGTTTCCTGAAAATATTAGGGTTGGAATCTGTAGCTCTGAGTCCACCAAATACCTGATAACATCAGCCAAATCACTCTGGCTTGCTCATCCTTGCCCTCCCTGCAGGTAAACATGAGATTTGGCAAACTATATGATCTCGATGTCTCTGTCCAAAAACCTCAGCATCTTGAAACTCACCTGTTGTAGAGTCCACTGTTATTCTATAACCCACAATTGAATCAACTGGTCTTTCCCATGACATATGAACAGTATTTTCATCTATAATTTTAAAATTCAAGTCGGAAGGTGGGTCAACTGCAAAAAGAGAGTTGAGATCAGTTGTGTTTTCCAATGTCAGAAAATGGTTAATATAATTAATGAAGAATTGTGTTGAGCAAAGCTTACTAAAGTTGTCTTTGCATAAATTTGTTTCCAACAAATATAAAATATATCTTGTTGGATCAGAAAAAATTAAAAGCTGACAAGATATGACAAAACATCAAGAAGTGTACAAATTACAGAAGACAGCACGGAACACTTGCTCCTTGAGTTGCTAGGCCATTCAAGAATGGTCAGCAAAATCAAGCAGAAAAGAAACATGTTTGGATACGAGAACAATGAAATCACATATAATAACCACATATGCAAACAATTCACATAACAATTAAGGAAATTCGATACATGCTGAGTGCACTTTGAACAAGCATGCCAAATCACAACCTGCTTACAACCATAGACGTTAATTTAGAACAGTGACACCATACTCTTTTATAATGTAGAAAGAAAATCGCTGATGGTTTGGGTTCAATCTCTGCATTGTTGCTTTGTTATTGTTGCCTGCTACATCTCAGTCTGTGGCAGAAGGTTTTAAAAGGTATTTGAATGGAAAAGAGAAATCATTTTAAAAAAGTAAATATGTCTCACTAGGAAACATACATTTAAATGTATATTCATATCAAAATAAGAAAAATATTAAAATGAGATGTTAATAATTTATGAGTATATAAACAGTGCTAGAGATGTTTATAAAACTGATATACTGCCTGTTTACACCAATATGACATGTTCCCAAGGTGTAAACCAACATGGTCATTGCCTTTATAGTAAGCACAGACCATACTAGAAGGAGCATTTTTAAGTTAAAATGCCAGTGTGGCCCTTTAAAAAACAATGGTTAATTATGAAAAGACAACATTAATGTATAGTGGAGGGCAATTATTTACAGAACTTGAAGGGAAATAGAAAGGAAGGACCAGCAATGGAAGACATGACTTGCATACAATCTTGAAGAACTCAATGACAGAAATAACTGTGAAGTACAGAAAGGAACGGTTTACATACAAAACTGTACAGCATCATGCATGTGTCAATGAAATGTTGACTTGTTTTTAGTTTCCCACAATGAACGAAAGCCTCCATGTACAATAGTCACTACACAAAGACATTCCTGAAATATTTTATAATGATATTCTCTGCACAATGTTCATGCCTCCTCGTGCAGCGTTGTATTGACTCACTGACAGTGCATGGTCGATGCTTTGAAAGTCATTACACTTGGAGCAAGTTCAATACAGTAGGCGATTTTCAGCCATTTGCTTCTTTAAATGTCTTAGTCTTAGTCTACAGACATGATTCATTGTGAGTGAGAAGGCTTACCCCTGTTTTAAAAAGGTTGCCATCTCCTCTTCAAATTTTACAAAAGTCAATTGAAGTGCTGTAATAGCTCTGAGACAAGTCAGAATTTAATGGGGATTACGGCCATCTTTAACATCCATAGCACATTTTGAAAGGAAACAAAACTCATCAGGCAAACATCTGCTTTAATAAATTGCTGCTTCCAACTGTAGGAGATGGCTTTATTTTTGTTGGATACACTAGAAGAATGAATGTTACTTTCTTATTATCCATACACAGGCAGTGAGATTAGAACTATTAATCTACATGCGCAGTTTAATCATTCAGCATTCTTCTGTCTGGAACCATATCGCAATGTTTAGCTGAAGTCATCACTTAGTATATGTAACGAGCATGCAACAGATGTTAATAGGACAATGGGTATTAAGAATATCATTATAAAATATTGTTCTGATAGCAATGGCTCAGGACAAATTTAATGCAAAGGCAGACACAACCGGCCTGAGCAGCTTTTTTAAAAAAAAATCAGTACATGGAAAAATAGTACCACCAACCTTGGAAATTGACCTGAAGGAGCGGACATTAGGTTAAAACTGCTGAAGGTCAGCAGCGGCCCACCTTGTTGATATCCAAGTGACCAGGATTCCAGATAGACTGAAAAAATGACTGTGGGGGAAAAGTCTTGAACATTTTAGAGGATTGTAAGGTACTCGTGGAAACTCAGATGTGGTGCATGGAATTTAAAAGCAGGAAAAATGGTCTCCCAATGTGTGAAAAGCAGCACCCACTCCTCTGTCACATTTTGACTATTTACCAGATACACAACATTTCAAGACTGTCATTCATTTACATATTTTGTGATTTATTATGAAAAAATAATGAAGTATGTGTTAGAGTATGACCCACATCTATTTAAATCAATACAAATACATGTTTTTATTGATTTGGGAAGATTTTTACATTAAAATAATTCACAACCACCATCACATTGCCACAGAGTTTAGGTGTTCCCTAAAATAATGCTGATATTGCCATAGGACAAACACTAACTAGCTACATACAGTTTGCAAACACAAACCACCATAGCCAAGCCAAGGGTAACATAATTAAAATTATAGATAATAATCTGATTCATAAAACCTGGC
The DNA here is from genome assembly GCF_947179515.1 of Apodemus sylvaticus. NCBI lineage: Eukaryota > Metazoa > Chordata > Mammalia > Rodentia > Muridae > Apodemus > Apodemus sylvaticus. Next base: position 49,082,462 of record NC_067478.1, on the reverse strand, counting down.
TTCTTATCATGAAGAAATGAAACCTTGAATATTTATAACTGGCAATATAATTTTATACTTAAACATAATGTGTTTAGTATCAAAATACTGTGAAAAGAAAGTGGAATTTTGTTGAGATTTCTGTTACACAAGCTATAGAGGATTTAGGATATGGTAGGAATGTTCATACTATGTGAGATGTACTTGATGTCTTCTGTATAATGTGCAGATATAGACATTTTACTTGTTATCGATTTTGTCTTTATAATAACCTAACTATAGGCCTTGAAATCATTGATTTACAAGTGAAATTCAAATGAAGCCATTATAGCTCATTGGTATCAATAATTTTATCTTGCAGTTTGTATAGTTTTCTGCTGCGTTAGATTAAATGTAAACAGAAGAAGTGTTTCAATCAGAAATTTTAGGACATTTATACTACCTGTTAATATGTACATACATATGTTTCTATTCTCTGAAAAGTCACTATTAAAAATTTATATCTGCCCAATAATATGTATGCATCATGCTGCCATCTACAACTTAACTATAGATAGAATTTGGAAGGTAGCCATGCTCACCACTATGCCATCAATGTAGAGTTATTTAGAATTTGATATATTAACTTCACACACTTGTTCAAATAATTTTAAAATTAGTGTGTCTGTCTTGGCTTAAAGAAAAATAACCTTTTTTCAATTAGAGTAACCAACAAAAGTCTCTGGAAGAATGGCAGAAATAAGCAAATGGATGGATGGATGGATGGATGGATGGATGGGTGAGTGGATAGATGGATGGATGCATGGATGGATGGATGAATGCATGGGTGAGTGGATAGATGGATGGGTGAATATAATATAATGTTACAAACAAAGCAAATATAAAAGTTACATAAAATATCAACTTGAAAAAGTAGTAGAACCTTTGTTCTGATATTTGAAACAACACTGGAAAGGATATTTTTTCAGTGGTAGAGGCCTTGGATGTGCCAAATGTGATTATCTAAAAGCTACAATAAAATATCAACTCAAGGAACTCTCACTTCCTCCCCTGTTATATTTCATAAGCATTAATTTAATTATTAGGCATTTAATGCTACCAAAATTCATATTGTTTGCATTTATAAATGCCAAAAATAGCAGCTGAAAATTAACATTTCAGACAATCAATGAATTACTTAATACACATTATAAAAAATGTTTTGTCCATTAAGTTAGCCAGATTGAACAATTGCTGGGAACAAAGGAAAATCAGCACTAGCCCACTGGTCCTGGATCCTATCTGTGCTATGTAGTAACCATACTAGAAAACTTACGAATGGGTGCATAGATGGATGAATGGATGCATGAGTGCATGGGTGGATGGATAGATGATAAATCAATGTGTATAATATGCTAAGACAAAGCAAATCTAAAAGCTACAATAAAATATCAACTCAAGGAACTCTCACTTCCTCATCTGGAAAATAAAACAATCAGGATAGATGACATCTAAGTTCTCTGGTTTGAATGCTTTGTTGTATATTAGAAACAGAACTACAAAAATATAAGGAGAGATGGCCAGAAGGCCATGAGAATAAATGGAAATCTGCAACTGGCAGTGGGGCAGAGGAAGGTAGGGAGCATCTCCAGAATGAGACAGAGACCTGGGATAAGGGAGGTGCCTAGGAATCAATGGTGGTGATCTTAGCTGTGACTCACAGCATTGGGGACATGGAGCCTGAAGAGGCCACCTCCTGTAGCTAGGCAGGAACCCCTGTGGAGCAATAGGGACACCAACGCACCTACAAAACTTTCAACCCAAAATGTATCCAGGGGTTGGAGCAAAGACTGAGGGAATGGCCAAACAATAACCAGCTCAACTTGAGATCTGTCCTATGGGCAAGCCCCAATTACTGACACTATTAATGATACTCTGTTAGGCTTGCAGACAAGAGTGTAGCATGGTTATCCCCTGAGAGGCTACACCCAGCATCTGATTCAGACAGATGCAGAGACCCATAGCCAAACATCCCTTTCATAAGAAGGGGAGGAGGGATGGGCAAAGTATTGTGGGTATATATATATATATATATATATATATATATATATATATATATAGAGAGAGAGAGAGAGAGAGAGAGATTTCTTAATCTAAAAAGAAGGCAATTAAAGGCATGGATTAAAATCACCGAGGAACTGATAATGACTGATTATTCTGTTATAAACTATAAATGATACAAAAATTAAAACTGAATTTCACAAATTTTATGCCCATCTCTAATTCTAAATTAATGTACAGTTCTCAAGGAACAATAAGCATTAGCTATTTAATGCAAAATTAACTTTTCTAAAAAATATATTAACATATGATACACAAACCCAGTCTAGCTCACACAATCTACGTCCATATAGAGCACTAACAAAGTTTTAACTTTGCTTGTCTATTTAATATCTACTTAACAAAAAAAAAAAAAAAATCACCTTTTTACCTTTACTTCTATAGGGCACAGTAACCTAGTGCGGTAATATAATTCGTCATACAGATGGAGACACAGTGGAAGTTTTATTATGATTTTTTTAAAGGCAAAATGTAAGTATTTTAAGTATTTTAAAATAACTTAAATTAACATGAAAAACTGTGCTTCCAGCATATATTTTAAAAAATCAAATAAAAATTACCCTAGAAGATTGTTAACCAAGGGGCAAGCTGAAATTCTGAAATACCCTCATAGAAAGATTTCAGGGAGAAAAAAAAATCTATTTCGTAGCCCAACATCTCCAGAAAGACTTTGGCCACAGATTTTCTTAGCCCTCCCTCTCCAGGCTTCCGGGGGCCATTTAGCTAGTAGTTAGCGCCAGGGCTGAGCAGCCCAACAGGGAGCAAACGGCCACATGTGGCTATCAAGCCCTTGAAGTGTGGCCAGTCCATAAGGAAATGCGCCTCAGATGTAAAAAGCGCATGCGCAGCTTCCAAAACTCAGCACAGAAACGCAAAGGAGCTCGCTGATGCTTTGTCTATCAACTGCATGTCGAAACAAAAATATTGTGTTAAAACCTTTCACACTGAAATCGGTTTTTCTGTTCCCTTTTGTTTTATTTATAGGACTATAAGAAATGTTTGAGTTATGCATATGGCTTGCATTGGTGACTCAGAATTCTGTCCGACACTGCCAAACTAGAAACCAATCCAAAAATGAATTTTATTAAAATATACTTGCCTAAAGGAGGAGGAAGAGGAGGAAAAGGAGGAGGAGGAGGAGGCACGAGCGTAAGAAAGAAGAAAAACCAACTACATCATATGGAAATTAAAAGATAAAATATGAGCTAATCAGAAAGGCCGATCGTATAATGTCCTTTTTAACTGTACTTTGCAGGTTGGTCAGTGCCACTTAAGTGATATTTTCCACTTAGCATAATCACCAACCTAACCCTATACTTAAGAATTCTTTTAGTTTCAACGAACTATTTTCTTAATGAGCAATAAACAGGCCACTTCAGTGACTTATCTAAAAATATCTTCAGTAGCGCTTCCAGAAGTTTCTCAAATAAAATTCCTTCCTAACTGACGTCACAGCAAGGATTACCGAAAGACCACCTCATCAGAATACTTCTTCAGGAGGCAAGAGTAGACTCATCAAGAAAGCCAGACCAGCAAGCATCTTTGGATGTTAAATGTGCTATATACATCTGGAGCCCTAAGATTCCCTAACATTAACTCTCTGTACTGTAGTTTTGAAGTAGAACATTAAAAAAAAAAAAAAAAAAAAAACAGGATAGTCAAGAAACCGCCCTACATACCTACCCCCTCTAGGTGCAACACAGTCCACCCTGGAATTTCCAGAGCCTACAGACATCACCTCCCTAACTTCATTAAAGACATTTCTTTCATTGAAGAGGGTAAAAAGGCTTTTTAAGATTAACCCATTAATCTTTCAGGATATGATTAATTTGCAAAGCCCCGAATGACAATTGAAAGAGCCAGTAAGATTATTAAATGGAAGTTGCTTCCTCAATAAATACTGAGACATTAAACCACTAAGTGCACCAAACAAAACAAAATTAGGTTAAAAGTCTAACAAAAGTTTTCTAGAGGGCGGGGTACAAGGAGATGTTTTGGAGCCACATTGTGATGGCCCTGGCCACCTAGTGCCAAGATACTGAGGTTAGACGCGGCCAGATCTCCCCCAGCCAGGCAAACGCTAGAGCACGCCAAAAGGGTACCCGGATCCCAGCCGCCTCCAGGCTGGAAACGCTGGCGCAGAGCCAAGCCACCCCTCCTCCCAAGCTGGGTTGTTCTGGGACCGAATGCTTCAGAAACCCTGGAACCAAACGCAAACAGCAGGAGTCCCCAGATTAAGTGAGCACCCCCTAGGGTTCAGTTTCTGCTTGTCACTCATCCCCACCCACCCACCTACCCACCGCCTCAAGCTACTGACAGTTTGAAGGTTGGCTCCTTTGCCTGAAAGTCTGCCTACCCAAGCTAACCTGCTCAAAGAGAAAAGAAATGAAAACTGGACGCTCGGGGCTGGCAGTGTTGGAGTCTTTTATTTCATGTTGTCACCAAGGTCACAGTCCTGACCCAGGTGATCAGCTGCTGATCCTGTAAGGATGTCCATATTCTGAGGTTCCTGGTGCCCAGACGTCGGGGATCCTCTTGACAGAGCTGGATACAGTTGTTGCCCTATCCACGGGACTGATCCTCAAAGAAGGCGGCAGTGTAGGCGGCAGTGTGGACAGCACACTGCAGAGACAAGCGCAAGGAGACCACACAGCACTGTACAGAACAGGGGAAGCAGAATATACGAGCTGCACCTTAAAGTTCAGAAACGGACACACCTCAGGAAGGCGGGCATTTCCCTCAAGAAGAGAAAGCACCGTAGAAGAGCAGAGAAAACAGACCAAGCAACAGGAGCGGGAGATGAGAGTCATTTTTCCTTTCTTGAATTCTGCAGTTTCACTTGCCATAGGAGAAGTAAAAGCATTTTACCTTCTGCCTCAATGGAAGACAGGAGTAGGGCCACGCCCAGGGCGGCCAGCGCTCGGGGAAGCCTGGTCTGCATGCTTGTGCCTCAAGCTCACAGCCTCATGAAGGGATCTGCAGGAGGAAGCAGTGATCCATCAGAACCCAGCCCGAGCAGACCAGGAACAAGGTTAGACTGGAGCCTAAACATGGTCCAGAACCCAGCCAAACCAGCCTTTAAAACAACGGGGCCCAGCCCAGCACATAATGGACCTATTGTGGAGCCATGGAAGGCAAGTTCTTCCAATAGGTTTAATCGGGGCACTAATAGGAAATTCTAGTTTCAAGACGATGCTCTTCTCCCAGGGAACTGGTGCTCCTGGTGCCCTGTAAAGGCCTGACCAGACTGCACATGACTTCTTATTGCCAAGGTGATGGATAATTTAGAGGTCATTTTATCCCTGACTCAACCAAATGTCTCTTCCAGCTGGGGATTTCATTTGGCTGCTTTTCCCTAACTGCTGAACTCTTTAGGTAACTGTGCTTTAGTGGTCCCAGGGTAATTTGAAAAAAAAATTAATAAATAAACCTGTTTTGTGCTATTTTCTTCAGTTTATCCTGACCAAAAATGTGCAAGTAAGTCCTTGAGATGTGGAATAGATCACATAGGGGTGTGGAAGGGCCAAATGAACCCCAGTTCTTCTGACAACCATGTTGTTTTTATGTCTAATAAACTCTTTACCAAAGACAAGAGGGAACCAACTCTAAAATGCATAATAAAAAGAGACAAAGCAGTAGAAAAAAAAAGCAAAACACCCTTTTCTGTTTCTAAACATTCTTAAATTTTACAAACCACAATAATTCTTCCTTGTATTTAACTATTTCATAATGCTGGAAGATTGCAACTAATACAAGCCTCCAAAGTGAGAAGGTTTCTTAATTTTTCCTGACTTTACAACTAGATTCATTCCTTATGGCAGGGTCCCACTTGTCCTTTGCAGTTTCCCAACACACAGTAGCTGTTTTAGCAGCAGAATGGACTGTCCTAGTATAGTCTATGATCCAATCCAGAAACAAAAGTTACCAGCAATTAGCCGGACTGCGAAAGTGCCTGTGGCCAAAGGCAAAAACAGAATGAGGAGATTCAGAGGTCCACACATTACTTTAAGGCAACACCATTGGCCTCATGACAAATGAGATGGGGGAAGGGCTCTGGTGTTTGGGAATTGAAAAACAGCCAAAGGTTGGGCTCTCCTTGAGAGAAAAGAAACTGTCTCCAGCCATGCCTTTCCAAACCCTTGGCCCAGGGGTCAGGGAAGCTTTCCTCATCTGAGTGTAAATTGCATTTTACATGTCTGATGAGCAGGCAAGCCAAATTGCCCAGAGCTCCTTTTTATGAAGCCAATATTAAAATTTTGGCGCAGCTCTGGGATCTAAGGGATTTTGGTAATGTCTTTTCCCCTAATTAACAGCATTCAAACTCATTCCTACATTAGTCAAAATTTTTAAAAATAAAAAGGCATGCTTGCTCCCATAGTTGTCGTCACCGGGCCATCCCGTTGATAACACAATTTAGGATGCAGTCGGCATTTGTGCTCAAGAAAAGTTAAAGGGTGGTAACCTACCCACAAAATTCGGTGTGCAATTTTTGGACGGGTTGTTAATAAGTTGAACAAAAACTTGAGTCTTGCAAGAGTTTATCTTAGTCTAGTGCGCCACCTATCGGCTTCCTGACTCAGCATCAAGAATGAATCACCTCTTTTTGGGGATATCTGAAGAATAACTCAACCCTCTCAGCCAGCCAAGAATTCCATTCGTATACGTTTAAAAAAAAAAAAAGTTTCTCTCTCCTTCTTAGCCAAAACATTTATCGGAGTGCTTAGCAACACTTCATTGAGCATTCTCAGACATAGAAGTCTGAAAGCGGTAGTCCTTACGTGGCAGTAGGATTTCCCTCACTTCCCCCTCATGAATGAAAATGAATCAACTGTCCGGAGTTGGGGCACTCTGGGAACTGGTTCCTTTCAGACGACTCGCCCCTCCCCCACCCCTTGCTGGAAGAGATCAACTCCTTAACTCTCTCAAGTTAAATTTTTTCAAAAGCACGCACATGTTTCACCGGCCCATCGCTATTCCAGGCGTCACCTACGTCTTCTATAAAGGCTACCTAGCCAAAGACGAACTTAAGCTTGTTTCTCCCCCCCCCCACCCGCCACACCCCATCCTTCCCCAATATTTCTTAGAAGACTCCAACCTTGGAGCAGAGAGGAGGTCCGAACTGGTCAAGGGTTGGATAGTAGCCGAAGAAGCCAGATGCGGGTCCCATTTGTCACTGCTCTTAAATGCACTGGCTCCACACACTCTGATTTCTACACTCAAAGACTGGAGGAGACACCTCCTCAAAAGTCCCACTGACTGACCCTGGGTAAAACTTAATCCCAATGCATTCAGGAGGAACCCAAAAAGGAAGTCTCAGAAGCTGTGAAAGCCGGCCTAACCCACCAGCCCTTTGAAAGCAGTGGAGGATGGAGTTAGGGCAGCTCCCCCGGAGCATCTGGAGATGCCACTAAAGCCCAGTCTCGCCAAGCTGGAGCGCTTTCCACTGACCCTCCGTGGAATTCTTCGCGGAGCGCACAGAACTTCACTTCGTTTTCCGGCAATGCCTTGTGCCCCTGCCGCGAGCCTCACATCCCTGGCAAAGCCACCAGATTATAAAGAGCGACCTATGCAGCCCGTGCACTTCACTGAAAGCCACAGCGACTGTAGAGGGCATTCCCCTGCAGATGGACACACTGAGTCCCACTTTGCACGCGAACAAGCCACCTTTCCTTCACCCTCCAAAAATCCAAAGAAACCGCCAAATTCCCGTGCCACAGATCTATCTCGGGCACACTAATCAATCGCTTCCAAAGCCAACCAGTCCCTGCTGGGCATTCTGCCAGCCCCGGGTTAAGGTGCAAGCACGAAGCGACTTTCCCCAGCTTTCTTTGGGCAAGGCCGCGAGGAAGGGTGGGGGATGGGGTGGGGAACAGTAGCCAGACTGACCTGAGCCGGAGGTGACAGAGGGAGCCGGCGTCCAGCAGCCTGCGCGTGGGACCCCCGGGCCTGGGAGGGCGCTGCGCTCCAGGAGCACCTGGCGGCCGCGGGTGTAGAAAAGGCGGCGGGAGCACCCAGGAGCAGCGCCTAGTGCGCGGAGCGGAGGCAGGGGGACTGGATGCAGCTGCCCGCGGACGCGTCTGCAGCGGCCGCCTTTGCCGACTGGGAAGAGACTCCGCGCCGCGGGCTACTTAATAGAGGGCTGTTCCCGGCTCTCAGTTTACTCGGTTACGAAACGCCTGAGAAGGTGGAAGGCTGCCACGGGTGATGTATGCTCCTCGGCGGTGAAGGAGGTCTACTTTTGGGAACGTGTGCATACTTCGAGCATTCCTTCGGCGTGAGGTGGCGATCGCCGTAGTAGCAATGCCCCTCCGGGGGCGGGGAGGAGGGAGGGAGAGAGGGGGACAGCCGCAGCCGGGTTCCCTGCCAAGGGAGGCCGCGGACTCCTCCGCTTGGGGCGGGCTAGGGGGCTCGGGTTTCCCTATCCCAACGAGTTTCTTTAATACGTTTATTTTTCTAAGTTAAGAACAATGGAGAAGGGGAAAAACGGATCTTAGTTTCAGAAGAGCGGGATGGGCATCCCCTTTGTGCCACACCATGCCATCTCCGGCCGTCACCACCGTCCCCACCTCCACCTTCCTCCCCCTCTGTCCTGGGTGCACTTAAAACCGATTTACAGGGTTTCCATTAACTAACTGTCTGTGCACGCGGCAGGCCTCTGTCTTTCCCAGTCTCCAAGCCGCGACTTTGAAAACTCCGACAGCCGCCTGCTCCCGCTCAGGGATAGGATGGCTTTCCCAGGCCTGCCTGTCTAACCTAGTTTTTCAGGATAGAGATGGGAGGCTTCGGTTCCATCTGGAGGGAAGGAGAGGAAAGCTATTGGAACCTGGAGGGGTCATCCCCACAGGACATTCAAGAACGAGTTTTATTCGCCGTAGAAATTTCTTATCCGTTTGAGAGGAAAAGCTGGCCCGCGTTGGGGCTTCAAGCGGCGCTTCCCTTAAAAATTCCTAGAGGTGAAAAGGACGAAGAGGAGCTCGGGGACGCGCGCGCGCACGCGCCTGCTACTGGGAAGGCCAACTAGGAGCTGCACACTCCGCCAGCACACTGGCTTTTTTCTGCAGCTCCCCCATTCCCGGCACTCCACCCCTTGGACGCAGTGGGAGTCTGGCGCTTGAAGTTGCCAAATTGTCCAAGACGCATGGGAGGGAGCGTCCAGTAGTCACACGATGTTATCCGAAAAGCGCTCGAAGATTCTTACATGCGCTTGTGAGCTCAGAACTCGCTCCGCTCATTTTTCGGCCTCTTGAAGCCCAGAGAAGTCGCCTCAGCAGGGTTGGGCTAGTGGGTACTGGAAACAGGAGAAAGCTCTGGAGCCTGGAGTTAACTGCCCCTTGATAGCAGAAGCTGAGAGAGCACACCTGACTTAAGCCTTTCTTCCATGCTTGATGTCACCTCTGCACATCTGACCTTCCCTCCTCTAGGCACGATAGTACTAGGACTGGCAAAAACCTTCCTGCGCTTTTGCCCAGTCCCCTTGCGCCTTGCCCTAGGGCTGCCTCCCAGCCAAAGCTAAACCAGAGCAAGAGACGAGACTGGGAGAAAAGAAACGAGAAAAATGAGAATGGCCACCTCTGCACATTCTTGGAGCACGCAGGGCCCACTCAAAGGCCACTGAGCAGCTTGCACAAAGCGCCCACACTGTGCGCAGGCTTTTCCCTCATGTCTCCACAGCTCTGGTGTCTGACTAGACCTCCAGCCAGCGTGTGAGCGCGTCTGGAGGATGCAAACACCAACGTGTGCGACACAGCTGATGTTTCACACCCCGGTGGTGCTTAGAGCCACCCGCAGGAGCCCCTCTTTAAGCCTGAAGGGACCTTAGCTTCCAAGCCTGCTCTTTAGCGGGACATGGAGGACGTGTAGGGAACAGAGTCCAGTATGGTTCCCAGACAAGTGAAGGAAGCAACAAGGCAGACCAGGGCCATGGTCCCAGCACCCTACTGTGCAGGTGAAGGGCTACATCTGCTATTGAACACACGCGCGCGTGTACACACACACACACACACACACACACAAGCACAACGACGACATTCCCTACCTAGAAAGGGAGAGCTGTCGGAGTGAAGAGTGTCTGTCCCTGCCTTGCTCAGTCTGCAGCCTGAAGACAGTGAAACACGCTTCTGGACACACACATGCTCTCCAGCCCACAGCAGGGAGCGACAGGCACCCAGGCTCCTTTTGCTCTAGTCATTCTTAGCCAGGGGGGAAATGCTGCAAGAAAGGTAGATGAAGCCAACCAACAGCTGCAGAAGCCCTCCTCGCCCCTCAGAAAAAAACAATCCCTGTGCAAAATTTCATGGTTCTAGAAGGGGGGGGGGGGCGACTTGCTAGTGAAGGAGACAGTCACAACTTTATCCGAGCACGCTTATTCACAAGGGGCCATGGGACAATTCAAATCCGCACAGCCTAAAGTCTGAATTGTTTGGTCTCCTGGGCCCTGTAAGTTTGACTCCAAGTACAGTAAAGAGACAAACTTGATTGAGCCCCCTCCTACCCGGGTGCCTTTCAGTGGTGCATTTACTTCTTAACTCCCCTTGGAATCCGTTAGGTTTGCAGTAAAGCGGTGTTTTTCTGACTGAAGCACAGCTGCTTGTGTTTACTGAGTCTGGTTGCTTCCTGTGGGTCTTACTCCTCTGGCCAGACCCCCGGGATCGGCCCAATCCTCTCTCTTCCTCTCTTCTGTTCCCACCTCTTCTCCCTTCGAGTCCTGGGTTCCCGGGGGTTCAAGATCTACAGGTCCCTTGTCGTACAGCGCGACCTAGTGGCTGACTAGAAATCTGAGTCAAAATTATGGAAGTAGAATTGGATTTTGAAAGCTGGAAGCGATTGGAGGAAAAATCTGACATTCACACACCTGACTCTTCAGATTGATAATTGAAAGGCGATACAGGCAGGCCCTTGGCGCTGTGTAGAGAAGACCCTGCCCCAAAGCTGCGAGGCTCTGGACAGTTTTTGAAAAAGTACACAGGGAGGAAAGATCCGTTTCAAGATGAAGCTGAGACACAGCTTCAAGAAAATTAAAAGTGCATGAACTCAACTTAACCAAGGCCCCTGCAGATAAGATAAACAGTTTCTACTCCCACTGCACATCTGTGACCCTCCAAGAGAGGAAAGAGAGACTTGGGCTGACCGTGTAGGCATTACCGAAAGCTGAGAACTCTGTGTGGGCCCAGAAAACGGTTGTGAGGGTCTGGAGACAAAGGTATAAAGTGCTGGTGTTCCTCCTCCCCGTTGTCGAAGGGTAACAGGCAGCCTGGCCAGGAGGAGTGGAAACTGTGTCTGAACCTTTCCTGTCCCTGTGGGCAATTCAATACACACTTAATCAGCACCTTCTGTGTACCATGTCTTAATTGTCATTCTCCAGCTGTGTGGGTCACATCTCCTAACCCTTCTGGTTTGCTTGTTTGTTTGTTTGTTTGCTTGTTTGTTGAGAGAGGGCTTCTTTGTGTAGCCCTGGCTTTCCTGGAACTCTGTATACCAGACTCGCCTCAAACTCACAGAGATTTGCCTGCCTCAGCCTTTGTTCCCCATGTGCTGGGATTAAAGGCATGCACCACCACCACCCAGCCCTGCCAATCCTTCTAATCCTTTCAAATAGTGCCACTCCCTGGTGGCCAAACTTTCAAGTGTAGGGGCCTATGCTGGCCATTCTTATTCAAACCATCACACCACTAAAGGCCAAATCCTGAGCAGCCAATTGTAAAGCTAAGGAAGACAAGGTATGTCTCTCAAAACTGTCAAATAACATTTGGGCTGGACACCTAAGGCAATTTTATGTGTACCACTCAAGCCTCCTGAATAACTGGGCCCTCTCTTAAAGAAGGGGTGCAGTGCACACCTACCTTTTATCTTCCCAGATTTTTTTCAGTGAATCCAAAGGCCTTCAATACTTTACCCACACCTCACTTATGCTAAAAGCACAACTCCCTGACCAGGGTCCAGGGTGTGGTGAGCTTGGCAGCAAAGAGAAGAAAGAATCTTCATCACAGGTATCTTACTATGCAAGATCTCAGCTCAGAACTCACAGGCTGCATAGGAAATTGTAACAGTTCTAAAGCACAGTGTGCACTTGCAAAGCCTTGCCCCTTGTCACAGTGGGCTACCCAGGTTTATTAAGAGCCAAAGACTGCTGGGAATTTATGCATAAGTTAGTTCTGATCTCCTTGGGCAAAATGTAAATTGGCAAGAGGAAATCAATTCACTTACAAGTGGAAAAAGCACCCTCTGCCCAGTTCTTTCTTCATCCCCTCAGTAGTCAGTCAGTAGCAACACAGGGAGGTAGAATCATTTGTTTGTGAAATCATTTGGATGTGAAATTAAGCGAAGGTGTGTAACTTCTGGTCAAGCTTCTACTGTGTCTGCAGGCAGTGCGCACATGCTGACACACATTTTCAGCATTGTGTTGTAGAAACTAAAAAATCACAGGAACTCAAGTTTTAAGATTTGATCTTGGGCTGGAGAGATGGCTCAGCGGTTAAGAGCACTGACTGCTCTTCCAGAGGTCCTGAGTTCAAATCCCAGCAACCACATGGTGGCTCACATCTGTAATGGGATCTGATGCCCTCTTCTGGAGTGCCTGAAGACAGCTACAGTATACTTACATAAAATAAATAAAATAAAATAAAATAAAATAAAATAAAATAAAATAGGTTTGATCTTGCCTGGCAGTAGTGGCACACGACTTTAATCTGAGGACTCCAGAGGCAGAGGCAGGCAGATCTCTGGGAGTTCAAGGCCAGCCTGGCCAGAGCCAAGTACAGGACAGCCATGGCTACACAGAGAAACCCTTGTCTCAGAGAAACAAAAACAAACAAAACTTTGATCTTTACTCTCAACTGGAATTGAGTTGTAACCAGACAAACATTACAATTCCTAAAATTTCCTAATGTATTTTTATACACTCACTAACAAATGCTGTGAAGTGTATTAACCAGTGACCCTCAATTCTCTAAAGCAAACATACTTTGAAATAATCCTTAAACTTTGGTGACATGCGCCCTCTAGTGGAAAAGAGAACTAATTCCCTAGTCAGGCTCAATTTAGTCACTTAATCTGGACCATTCATTCTCAAAAGTTTCTCTACCCATAGAGCTCGCTGAGGCACTCCGGGAAACCCCCAGATTCCCGTGTTTCAGGCCATTCCAAAAGAAGCACTTTTTGTACATAATGTGACTATATTAACGATGAGCAGAGAATTTGTAAAAAAAAAAAAAAAATGAGGAAACTGCTAGAGATCATATCCCTGAAAACTGAAGGACCAAAATAAAAACGAATTTAGGAAAAGTATATAGGATAGAATATAAACGACACCAAAAGAAGAAATCAGCCCAATCTATCACAATTCTCAACTTGCCTTAAGCAGATGACAAAAGAAAGATGGGAACACATTGTTATGAGATATATCTTATGCTATAGAAACTAATTAAGAATTACAAAGGGTCTACGGTGGTGTGAATGAGAATGGATCCCATAGACTCATACATTTGAATATTTGGCCCCTAATTGGTAGAACCATTTAGGGAAGGAAGAGTGATTTTGTTGGTGTGTTACCGGGGAGGATGCCCACAATGGACAGACCCAGAGACCCAGTCTTCGTCTTCTCCCTCTCCCTCTCCCTCTCCCTGTCCTCCCTCTCCCTCTCCCTCTCCCTCTCCCACTCCCTGTCCTCCCTCTCTTCCCTCTCCCTCTCTTCCCTCTCCCTCTCTTCCCTCTCCCTCTCTCTCTCTTCCTCCTCCCCCTTCCCCTCCCTCTCCCTCTCCCTCTCTTCCCTTTCCCTCTCCCTCTCCCTGTCCTCCCTCTCCCTCTCCCTCTCCCTCTCCCTGTCCTCCCTCTCCCTGTCCTCCCTCTCCCTCTCCCTCTCCCTGTCCTCCCTCTCCCTCTCCCTCTCCCACTCCCTGTCCTCCCTCTCTTCCCTCTCCCTCTCTTCCCTCTCCCTCTCTTCCCTCTCCCTCTCTTCCCTCTCCCTCTCTTCCCTCTCCCTCTTCCTCTCTTCCCCCTCCCCCTTCCCCTCCCTCTCCCTCTCCCTCTCTTCCCTTTCCCTCTCCCTCTCCCCCTCCCTCTCCCTCTCCCTGTCCTCCCTCTCCCTGTCCTCCCTCTCCCTCTCCCTCTCCCTGTCCTCCCTCTCTTCCCTCTCCCTCTCTTCCCTCTCCCTCTCCCTCTCTTCCCCCTCCCCCTTCCCCTCCCTCTCTCCCTCTCCCTCTCCCTCTCCCTCTCCTACACACCACCTCTCTGCCTCTTGCCATGCTTCCTGTCCTGTCAGTTGTGGACTCACCCTCTTGAACTTTAAGTCCCAAACTGAATGCTTTCTTTTACGAGTTGCCATGGTTACAGTGTCTCATCACAGCAATAGAAAAGTTCAGAGAGGCCTCTGCATGAAGCTTGAAGATGAAGCCTGGATTTTGTTGGAGACTCCAAGATATTGGAGATGCCAGAGTCATGGGATATCTGCAAGGGATAGCTGCATACAGGGAGTAGAACCAGAGTAAGAGAGACAAGCGTGTTTCAGGTTTCAGTCATTAGAGAATGGGTGGGGGGTATGAAAAGCCTTCTAAGCCCTTTAGCATAAGACTTTAACATGGGGGGCAATTAGAGTTTGCCCTCAAGACCTCGGTTTTGGTCTTGTTTTGATCCAGTATCTCTTCACTGTGGCCCTATACTTCCCTTTTGTTATGATAATGTTTATTCTCTGCAATGGTATGTTGGAACTGTTTAATTTGCTTTTTGCTATTCATTTTACAGGAAGGTTACAATAAGAGACTGCCTTGGGTCTCAGAAGAGACTTTGGACTTCAGGGTTTTTTTTTTTTTTAAGTGTTGAGCTGAAAGATTATAAGGATGTTTAAAGTTAAACTAAATGCATTATACACCATAGTGTGACTACAAACTGTTAGGGACTAGCAAATGGAGTGTGGTAGTCTGAATAAGAGTGGCTTCCAAAGGTCATATGTTTGAATGCTTGATCCCTAGTTGATAGGACTGTTTACAAGGACAAGGAGATAGGACCTTGTTGGAGAAGGTATGTCACTGGGGTGGGTCTTGAATGTTTCAAAAGAACAAGCCCACCACCACTGCTCTCTTTGCCTTGTGTTTGTGGATCAGGAGTAACACTCAGCTACCGCTCCAATGCCATGCCTGCTGCCCACCACATTCCGCACCATGATTGACATGGATGCTAACCCTCTGGAACAGTGAGACTGATATTAAATGTTTCGTTTTAGAAATTGCCTTGGTTATGGTGTCATGTCATAGCAATAGAAAAGTAATTAAGACGGGGTCTAATATTTTTATCCATGATGTTTGCAGAATATAAAAAGCTAAAGATTCTGTTGTGCACAGCATCAGCAGCAGTCGCTGGGTAATGCAGTGACCTTTGTTCCACAAATGTGCATCAGAGGAACAACATATGTATATGGGATTTTTGTTAAGGGTAGTAAGCTTATCTGGCCTTTGTCTAGGAGGGACTATGAATTTTAACTATACTAGACATACCTGACCTTTGCTCTACAGAGAAATGATGTCTCTATCTTCCAAAACTTTTCCTTTAAAGACACTCTCAAAAAGATCACTTGGGACATAGAGAGGTCCCTCTGTTACATTGGAATGTAAAACTATGAGAAAACTATGAAAAAAAATATCTCCCAAGAATAAAGATCACTGGCAGCTCATGGGAAAAAGCAAGTGCTGTATCTTTAAGTGATTCCTGAAGAATTTCTGGTAGAGGAAACTATTAAAGGCCTAAAGTCCTTAGTGTTTCCATTATTATAAAAGCTTATGATTATTAAATGGGAGTGATAATGGTTTTTTAAAAAATCTTTTCAAAATCATGTCTAATCTCACAGCAGAATTCCTGGTGACTCTATGGAAAGGCAGCCTGTAGCAGCAAGGAGATAAGAGTTAAGGGAGAATTTCTTCAGGTGGAAATTATTTGTTTAGATCTGTACTCCATTTTTAATAGGGTTATTTGGTTCCCTGGGGTCTAACTTCTTGAGTTCTTTGTATATATTGGACATTAGCCCTCTATCAGATGTAGGGTTGGGGAATATTAGTCATTAGGGAAATGCAAAACAACCCTGAGATTTCACCTTACACCAGTCAGAATGGCTAAGGTCAAAAACTCAGGAGACAGCAGGTGTTGGCGAGGATGTGGAGAAAGAGGAACACTCCTCCACTGCTGGTGGGGCTGTAAGATGGTACAACCACTATGGAAATCAGTCTGGCAGTTCCTCAGAAAACTGGACATGACACTTCCAGAGGACCCCGCTATACCTCTCCTGGGCATATTCCCAAAGGATTCCCCGGCATGCAACAAAGACACATGCTCCATTATGTTCATAGCAGCCTTATTTATAATAGCCAGAAGCTGGAAAGAACCCAGATGCCCCTCAAAGGAGGATGGATACAGAAAATGTGGTATATTTACACAATGGAATACTACTCAGCAATTAGAAACAATGAATTCACAAAATTTTTAGGCAAATGGTTGGATCTGGAAAATATCATCCTAAGTGAGGTAACCCAGTCACAAAAGAATACACATAGAATGCAATCTCTGATAAGTGGATATTAATTAGCCCAGAAGCCCTGAATACCCAAGGCACAAATCGCATAACAAATGACTCCCATGAAGAAGTATGGAGAGGGTCCTAATCCTGGAAAGGATTGATCTAGCATTGGAGGGGAATATAAGGACAGAGAAAAAAAAGGAGGGAGGTGATTGGAGAATGGATGGAGAGAAGAAGGTTTATGGGACATATGGGGGTGGGGGGGATCCGGGAAAGGGGAAATCATTTGGAATGTAAACAAAGAATATAGAAAATAAAAATATTACAAGAAAAAAAAAGAGTTAAGGGGGAGAATGCCAGGGTTCGTGTAAGAACTGAGGGTTTCAGTTGCAAGAGATGGATCAGTAGGTTGCATCACAAGAAAGATCTGAGTTTGGATCCTCTGCAGCCATTTAAAGCCCATCATGGCAGCAAGTGTCTCACACTCATCACTGGGAACAGAGTGCTATGAGGCAGGAGGATACCTGAAGCTTGCTAGCCAGTCAGCCTAGCAGAAAACATCAAACTCCATGTTCAGTGAGAGATTGTATCCCAAAAGAATAACGCAAATAGTAACTGAGGAAGGCACCCAACATTTTCCTCAGGCCTCTGGAAGTACACACACACACACCACTGTTCATACTAACACACAAAGGATTGGCTGGCTTAAGAAACAAAGATTCATCATTCAGAAGGAGGAGGCAGAGGTAAGGATCAAGAGTTCAAGGTGAATTCAAGGCCACCATAGGCTTCATAACAAGACCCTACACCCCCCCCCAAAAAAAGAAGAGAAGAATAATTGGAAAAAAACATTTACGAGGACCTAGCACAGCCTAGTGACCCAGAATGACGGTGACACTGTGAGGAAATATGGGAAAGTGTGCCAGAGTTAGTGGCACAGTCTTAGAGTTGCTCCAGATATAATCAAAATCCTTGAGTTTTCTTCCTAATAAAGAAAGTTGATTGGCGACTTTCCCATAAAATATTTGCATTATACAATGGCTTATACAGAAGAGGGTTTTTTTTTTAAGATTTTTTTTTTTTACTTTTGGGGGATTTTGCAAACATAAGAAATTATTAAAGACATAAATTTATAGACCATGCAACAAGAGTTATTCAAAGGGAAGGGATGGCATACTCATTTCTTGGATACACAGCACACCATGTCCATGGATAAATACACAATAAATACAAATAAGCATCTAGGGAAAGCCAAAAGGGTCTCTCCCACCTTCCTGTCTACACTCCAGTTCCTTCATCAAGCTAAAGATACTCAAAGGCTGCATTTATTGTTTAAATTGAGAAAGTTATCTAAAACTCTTGTATGCATCTACTTTTCCAAAAGAAAGGGAATTTTACTTACTGAACAGCTTCATATCCTGGATTTGTTTGATCATTTTCTAATAGATGTATCTTGGGAACGAAATGCAAAGTACTCCCTCAGTGAAAGGCTTTGATCGCCCAGGTTAAGAGCAGGCAGGAGCATGCATGGTGGAGTGTTAGAAAGGCAAGTGCCGTGTTTTGTGCTGACATAGCTACTCTGTTTTGAAATGAAGCTTGGGCGTTTACTATTTATTGTTACTCTTGAAGAGGTTGAGTACTCTTCAGTACTCATTCAGACCTTTCCATGGGACCTCTCAGTATATACACAGTAGAGGTCTCAGTATATACGTGCTGGGTCTGACCCCAATAGCAAGTCATTCCTCCCACTGTGTCCCACTGTGAGACCACTGTGTGACTTGATATGGCCATGGTAAGGCTAAGACAATGGGTGTAGTCCACCTTTGCTACTTTGTGGGTTCTTCTTTTTCCCAGCCTTCATCTTCCCAGCTTAACCCCTATTACTAGATAGAAGAGAAAGAAGGATAGAGGCAAGAGAAAGATAGAAATCCCTGAATCTAATTTGTTTCTTCTTTCAGCTTAACTACTAACAAACTGCAGCCAACCCTCTGAACAACCAAAAACCACCAACCATTTCTTTCAGGGCCCTAGCATTTATATACCCTCTGCAAAGTTCCCAGAGTTCCATACATCACACAACTGCAGAAACTATCTGCAGCTGAGAAAAACATACCTCTGCTAGAGTATGAGGCAAATCATAGTCACCTGCTGCCGACAGTCCAAAGTAACCCCATACCCCCACACCTGGGATTAAAAGGAAAACATATTCTTGTAATACTTCTGGCCTTTTTAAAGAAACCAAAATTCAAGGGCTAAAAATGGGTCTTGAGACAAACTGCACAGAAGGTTATCTAGGGGAGATAGATACCCTAGTGTCTGAGCTTCACCCTTAAACCAATTAAATTTCAAACCTAGGAAGGCCAGAACATCTGTGGAGTTTTGAAGATACCCAGGTAATTCTGATGGACAGTGAATAGACACACAGGAATCTAAAACATCTTGAGGATCCAGCTGCTACCTAGAAGATTAAGATGGAGGCTGATTCTAGGACTAGACTCCAAGTCATGGTTCAAGAGTATATTTAAACATAGATTTCACATAAGGATTAGTACTAGGGAAGTTACAAGGAAACAAAACTGATTGCCCATGGCCAGAGAGCTGGAGAGCAGAGAAGCCAGAATCACAATCCAGGCTCCCTGATACCTCAGTCTCTCACACTTCCACTCCCATGTGGTGCCCAGAAGGAACCTGTTCACTGTCCTCACTTGTTTAAAATTCAAATCCAGCAAAGGCATGACACAATTTCATTAACCAATGGACATGCTAAGTGCTCTTTTATTTTCCTGTTCTTACTAAAGTTTACACTGATACATATATATCCAAAGCGTGAGAAAAGATTGCTTGCTTCTGATGAATACTTTACTGCACCCATACCTAACAGATTAGAAACATACATATGACAAACAACATGACTCAGAGTGGTCGGCCTCACCTGGTGGTGATAGAGATGCTCACAGCAAGAAGGTCGAGAAAACGAGGTTCTCTGATATCCTATAACCTACTCCTTCATTCCACAGCAACAAACTCTGAGAGCCACAGGAGACAAGTAACTTGATCAACATCTTGTTCCTATCAGCAAGGCCACAACTACATGACAGATGCCAGATGCCTGAATGATCTTCTTTCTGGTTGATTCTGGTTCTCGCTCAGCTTCTGTGGATTTTGTTAGTTGTACAAACCATGACAGAATTCATTGCATCACTGTCTCCACAACATGTTGGAATATATCCAGGAAAGTTAATGCCTATCATAACATCTGTGTATTTGCAATCTTTTAAAGTTGAATGATGCAAACAAGCAGTAACTTGTGCACCTAGATGCACTTGGACCACCCAACACTGCTAGGCCAGCTGATGCATCACAAAGGCCAGGTGCTATGGTCTCTGCTCCAAAGCAAGCAAAATAGGAGGTATCTTGGGTCTACATGCTGCATGTTTCCAACAAGACACATCAAACCTATGACAGAGAAGATATGCCCACTTCTCAAGCCTCTGCTTGGAGTCTTTGAGAACACTGCCTCACCTTTCAATACTCCTCTCACGAGGGTCCTAACACCTTACATCTTCGGCAACAAAATGTACTGAAACTCATAGAATGCTTGAGCAGCGGTTCTCAACCTGTGGGTCATGACCCCTTTGGGGGTGACATATCAGATATCCTGTATATCAGATATTTACATTAGGATTCATAACAGTAGCGAAATTACAGTTGTTAAATAGCAATAGTTATACTTGGGGGTCACCGCGACATGAGGAACTATTCTATTCAAGGGTCACAGTGTTAGGAAAGTGGAGAATCACTGCTCAGGAGGTGAGCCACCCATTTGTGAGTCCCTGAAGCCCTTGGATATTCAAGTTCTTTCTACAGCATAACTCTACATATTAGGGTTCTGTTTTAGAACATCCCCTGATGCAGTATGTTCACCTGAAAAGAAGACATGACACACAGATTTCACTCAGGAGAAAGAAGCAAGGTATAGAGAAGTAGCAGGCAGAGAAGCAGCTTACCACCTCCTCTTCTGAAGGCACTAATCCTATTCAGAAGACTCCTGCTTACTTCCCCACGGCCACATTTCCAAATGCTATGACCATGTATAGAAGACTTTCACCATATGTTATTTTATAGAGAGATAAACATTCAATTATTTCCCAGTAATTATTTCTTTTTAAGAAAGTCAATGTCTTGTGTTTACTCTGGTACTATGGGAGCAAATCTTTTTCATGGATTCTTCCTTAGTCAACAATTACTGGTGACCCATGGACAGTGTGCCAGGTACTAAAGCCAACCTCTCAGAGTGTCAATATTCCTACTTACTAACATGGAATTTACCAAGGCTTTGATATTTTGCCTCATTCCACTCAATCTGGAGAAACAGCTGTCACGCACAGAGGCAGTTTTCATCACTGCTTCCAGAAATTCCTTAGTTCTTGGCCTTCAGATGTTAACATCAGTCTGACATTGCTCTACTTGAAACCATGCTTTGAGCTAGATGATCTATGGTCCCCAGAAGGTCCTCAGGAAACAAAGGAGCATGGAATCCTCATGGATGACATCACTCTTGGCCATGAATTTTCCCTAGCAAGTCATCCATTCCATTAAAAAAAAATCCTAACAACTTACACTTGATCTTTCCTACCATAAACATCACTGAAAAGATCACGTGACGTCTTTTTTAAATAAACATTACACTGGAAAGTAGATGAGGAAAGAAGGCAAAATAAATGGGGCTATAGTCAGGAACTATAAGTTTCCAGGAAAACCTGGGTGCTTTATAAATGGCTGTATTGGGACCACTAGTAAGGACACAGCAAGTCCGTCACAGAACTGTCACCCTCTCATCACCCACAGTCTCTCCCAAGCACTGCAAGCTCACAAGATAAAATCTGAGATTCCTCTCTGCTCACACAGATCCTAAGGCAGAAAGCAAGCCCTTACCACATCATTCTGGACTACATGTCATTTTGTGATGTTATCCTTTATTTGCTCCTCTGAGACATCCTCCAGCCTGCTGCCTGAGACTCAGATACCCACATTCTGCCCGTCTGTCCTCAATTCTTAGCTAGGCTTCTGAAAAATGGTGCTGATACACCTTCGTGAAAGAATCCAATCAAATTTGCTTGTACCCCAAGCTTGTACCCAAAATAGGGTACATTTTACTATTTCAAGAAAATATCACTTTAAAAAATACTCTTCAGCAGAATGATAATTGAGCCTGAAATATTCTCTCTTGGGAGAATTATTTGGGAGAGAAATGTATTTTATACAACATCATTCTACTTGGACAATCAAAAACAATTAGACTGCATCATATCTAGCTATTTATTTTTACAGTTTTAAAGCAGTAATATATAAAAGTTAATATAACCAAAGATGAAGTTTGAGTAGACTTATATTCACTGTAAAAACACTATGGACTGGAAAACACATGTACTTCTTTACAGAAATATAAACTGATACAATGAATTTTTTAAAAATTAACATTTTATTGTGAAGTTATTATATACCTTATGAAGTTATTGTTCTTATTCTATATACTTTCCTAAAATAATTGGGAACAGTAGAAAGATGCCTCATTTGATAAAGTATGCAAAATCATGAAAACCTGAGTCCAGATCCCCAGCATGCACAAAAGCCAAACAGCTTTTGGCAGCACATAGCTATAATCCCAGGCCTAGAAGCAGAGGCAGGAGGATCTGTAACACTTTCTACCCAGCCAGTCTAGCCAAATTGGTTAGTTCCAGGTTAAGTGAAAGACTGTTGGCAAACAATTGCCGAAGACACTTGACATTGACCTCTGACCTACACACACAGACATACACACACACATTTGTTTGTGTTTATACCAGCATTATTCATAATATACAAATTTAGAAGCTACTATATTGTCCATCAAACAGATAAACACAAACTACACATACAATGAATAACACTTACCTATGAAGAGAATGAACTGCTGGTAATATATGCAACATGGTTGGATCTCAAATGCATTCTATCAAGACACAAAGGGATAAATGTTACAGATGATTTCATTTTTTGCCACCTTGGCAAATGGCAGGGAAAGAAATCAAAAGAGGAATGTGAGAGGAAGCCTGATAAGAAGACAAAGACTTAGGACATGATGGACAGGTTCCATCTCATAATTATGGGGTAGTTACAAGATTGTGTACATTGACAAAACTTCATTTTATTGTATATTAATTCTTCTTGATAGTGTTAACTTTTGTTCTCTTCTGAACCTGGGACATATTCCTCTCCTCCCCTTGGATATGAGGACCTGTGGTTCTCAGGCCTTTGACCTTGGATAAGAATTACAATTTGGCTTCTGTGGTTCCAACCTTTGAAATTGGACTACGCCCAAAACTCATTCTCCAGTTTTCAAATGGTCTATGTAAGAGTCACCTTCTGTAACTATGTGAACAAACTGGAAATAGGTCTACCATACGATCCAGCTATACCACTTCTTGACATATACCCAAAGACCCAGCCCCTTACAGAGATATATATATGAATCTCTGTAGTAAAATATACATACTTACCACTGCTCTTTTCACAACAGCCAAGAACTGAAAAGACCTAGATGCAACTAGTGAATAAATAATAAAAAGTGTAGTACATAATACACAATAGAATATTACTTAGCTATTAATAAAGCATGAAATTATTAAATTCTCATGTAAACAACTTGCCCTTTTGAATTTTTATTAACTTAGATTATTCTCCAATGCATACATCAATATCAATTAGTTCCTTTAACAACTTGAATCTGTTTTTAAAGACTTGTTTTCTTTTTATTTATTTTTAAGTGTGTTCACACATGGGTGCCAGAAAAGGTCAAAAGATGTCATCTATCCTCTCAAACTACAGTTACAAGTAATTGTGAACTACCTGACTTGGGTCCTAAAAACTGAGCCTGGATCATCTGCAAGAGCAGTCAACTCTTTTGACTGCTGGGTCATCTATGCAACCCAACGAATTCTTTTATTTTCATGAGTGGTACCTGGAATTCAGCTTTCTGTGTGTCTTTTGCAGTGATCTACAGTTTAAGAAGCACTATAATGATGCATACACTCTGTGGTGGTTTGAATTAAAATGACCCTCACAGGTTCATAAGGAGTGACAGTATTAGGAGAGATGGCCTTGTTGGAGTAGGCTTAGCATTATTGGAGAAAGTGTGTCACTGGGGGGTCGGCTTTGAGGTCCCAGAACCTCAAGTCTGGCCATTGTCACTTTCACTCTTGCTTCCAGTGGATCAAGACATAGAACTCTCAGCTTCTTCTCCAGTACCATGTCTACCTGCATGCTACCATGTTTCCCACCATGTTGATAATTGACTAAACCTCTGAAACTGTAAGCCAGCCCCAATTAAATGTTTTCCTTCATCTTCACAGCAATAAAAAAAACTAAGACACTAGCCAGGCGGTGGTGGTGCACACCTATAATCCCAGCATTCTGGGAGGCAAAGACAGGCAGATTTCTGAGTTCGAGGCCAGTATGGTCTACAGAATGAGTTCCAGGACAGCCAGGGCTATACAGAGAAACCCTGTCTTGAAAAAAACCAAATTAAAAAAAAAATCGAAGACATACTCCATTTTAGTAGGTATTTCTTGCTGACCAATTTTACACAACTGACCTGAGAAAACTTAGATAAGATTATTGATCTGTTATTATTTTATCATAAAACTCTCCAAATTACTTCACACTACCAACATTTTCCCAGAGAGAAAAGGGAGTAACCGCAGATTTCCACTGTGATTTCCATGTAATAACATACAAAGGCAGCAAAGAGCATTCCTACTTCATTTCCTGAAACAGAAAAAGTTTTGAGAACTGAATTTAGAACTGGGTCACAGGGGAACAAATTAGTTCTAAACAACCATAAAAAATGAGTCAATCCAACAGATGATACCCTTCAGAAAAGAGTTTACCCACTTGCTCTTTGGGAATTCTAACCAAAAATAAAATCTTCCATGTGGTCCCTTATCTATTAATAAAAGTTAATAAAACATCTCTAAGTCATGGTCATCAACAATATAAAATCAGTGATTCAAATTTTATTCTATCTCTTTTACACTGACCATATTATCACACACAAAAAAAAGGTTCCAGTGTAATCCTTGAGAAATCTCATCACAACCTCTGCTTTTTAAACTCCTTTCTTTTGTTCAAAAATAACAGCAAGGTTTTTGATGAACTCATCAGCTGAATGGTTTTTTGTTTGATTGGTTGGTTGGTTTTTGGTTTTTGGTTTTGGTTGTTTTTACTTTTTCTATTTTAGAAATTATAATAAAATTACATCTCTCTCTTTTCTCTCTCCATACCATATGATACACCTCTCTCTCTCTCTCTCTTTCTCTCTCTTGCTCACACCCTCTCTTTTATTGTTATTGAATGCATACCTATATATTCTTAAGAATAAGTTGCTCGGTCTGTATAAGTTAACTTGCATGTTTCCATGACTGAATTGGTATTGGCGAATCACCTGGTGTGCCTTTCACTGGGAAAAACTGATTTCTTCCTTTCTTAACATTCCTTAGCTGCCCGTCGTTCTTTGTGTAGGGATGAGGCCTGAGGTCTTTCCCCCATGCACTCTGGTGTGTCTACTGGCGTCATGCCTGCTCAGCTCGTGTTTAGGTAGCCATGTTAGCATGAGCTTATGTGTATAGCTTCTGACATTCCTAGAAGACACAATCTCACGGAAAACTCTTTGTTCTGGCGCTTACAGTCTTTCCCTCTGGCGAAAGCGCATCCGGCTCTCGATTGACACATACCTGTGGCGGCCATCAGCGTATGTTCGTGCAAGCCACCAGGTTCCAATAGTCCCTACTCTCAAGGAAACACCCAGCGTACATGTCAGAGCCCCCACACTGGCCTCCTGGCCCTCCGCACCTCAGATTCCCCATCCTCTGATGCCCCCCCCCCGCCCCTAGTCTTTCTCTTACTGATCTTGCTTCTTTATCCCTGGCCATGTCCAGTCTGTTTCTCTTTCTCTCTGTTCTGGACTCTTCCAGAAGCCCCTGGCTGTCCTTCCTCTCTTATTTACAACCAACACCCCCAACCCACTCCCAGCCCCTGACTCATGGAGAGGTCATGTCAGTAGTTCCTTTTCTCCACATCACTCATTCAGCAAACATTTGCAGCTCCAGTTCCAGTGGATCCTGCATCCTCTTCTGGACTCTTGAGGATTTACATGGCCACGCAGACATGGTAAATGACATACATGCAAACAAAGCACCCATACGTATAAAGATACTTGTGAAAGTCGGACAAGGACCTTAACAATAAACACTTCCCCAAAGATACACACATCAAACAGCTACACTAAAAAGTGCTTGCCAACACTAATAAAACTGTAAAATGTGTCTTATACATGTTAGGATGATTGTTATAAAACTTGAGAGATTCGTGTCGGTAAAGATGAGGAGAAAGGGGAGATTCCTTGTGTGGAGGATGTGAAGTAATGTGGCTGTTGTGGGAAACAATATATTGTCATAGCACTGTTATGGGACACCTGCCAAGGAAATCTCCAGAGATTCATGAATAAGTCAAATAGAACCTTTACCACCAGTGGGCTGTCCAGGCAGAGTAGCAGGAAGCAGCCTCCACTTCCAGTTTGATCACGTTTTTAAGGGCAAAATCTGCAATTGTAACTCAGGCAGAAAGGCAGCAGCTCTGGACATCTGCAGTAAGCAAGTATTGTTTACAGAAGCAGAGAGATAGCAGCTAAGAGGCTAGGCAGTTCTCATAACCTTGTATAGGAATTTATGACTGCTCCAGAGTTTATGGATGGTGCACGTGACCAGAGATGAATTTACCCAAGATAGTCTTAGCAGTTAAAGTATTCTTATGAATCATAAGATGGCATAATTATAACTCAGTAGCCCACTTCATGCTCCACTGGTCCTTAGAAAATGAGTCGGATCATAGTCTGGGGCATTTAATTTTAGGGCCCTGTTATCTATAGTGTTTTTTTTCTTTTGATTGGCCAGGGAGTACAGAATGGGGTAGACACTGACACCCACGAATGAGTGTTAGGATGCATAAAACAGCAAGACAGAGAAAAATAAACACCCGCTCTATCCAAGTAAAATTGGGTAACACTGACCTAAGCCTTTCAATCATCTCTGAGCCATCCTGAGTAGCCCTTTCTGTTTTGTAAAACTCTGATGTTTTTCAGGGGCTTGTGATACTGGAGGATCCAGGAAGCCAGCATGAATTTTTGCATGCCATACAGGCGCTATAGGTAGCTGCCTGTCCCTTCTACCAGAAATAAGGGAGGCAAACTCCCTTTGACGGAGGGGAAACAGTTTCCTCTGGACCCTAACACGACAGCCTCTTTTTTTTAATGATAAAGGGTGATGTACTCTTTTTTGTAACTGCTTCTCAGTTGAAATCAGGTGATGTCATCGTCATTGTCAGGGCCCAAGACTTCTGGAATGCTAGTCAAAGGCTGTGAAGAGATTCAAGCAACGGTAGGGCATTTCTCAGATGCCTCTGGTTTGCTGACCCAGCCGGAAGAGACTGGGAGCAATCATATTGGCTAGACTGGTTGGCATCAGCTTTCAGGAAGTCTAGGGTTTGTCCAGTCTTCAGGACCACCTGGAGCTGGCACAATGTGTAGGTAGTTTGGGAGCAGTTTGCTGGCCGCAGCATTGATGCTGGATGGCGTCTGTCAGCCAAGTGGAGATCTGTTGGGACAGATATAGACTAGGAACACAAGGTAAAGTCAAGGATTATAAGGAAAACCCTTACACTGGAAACTTTCAGGCCTGTGGTCCTGCCTGGGGGAAGGAAAGAGGCCACTCTCAAGGAAAGGCAATAGCCCAGACTCAAGCTCTTGATTGACAGGAGTACTTACCTGGAGTCCATTTGACCTGTGTCTATGATGACAATACTCAGGCTTTACCAAGGCTAGATTTATAGCTTATGAGAACTTCATTGATCAATATGTGCACACTCTGAACTTTCAAAGTCTTAGCCCTATGTCTCATACCTTAAAT
Organism: Apodemus sylvaticus; assembly: GCF_947179515.1. Classification (NCBI taxonomy): domain Eukaryota; kingdom Metazoa; phylum Chordata; class Mammalia; order Rodentia; family Muridae; genus Apodemus; species Apodemus sylvaticus. The sequence goes on along the minus strand of NC_067478.1, from coordinate 49,054,886 downwards.
CATTTCTTTATACTTACATACCTTAAGTTACCACCCTAGACCCTTGCAACTTACATAAACTTTAAGCCTTTTCTTCCTCCATCCAATTCTTTACTACGAAACACAGACGGCTGATTACTGAGAAGTCATTGAAAGACAAGTTCTTTAAATCAAGGGTGATTTTGTGAGTTTCTCCCTTTCAGTGTGAAGCCTGTAAGGAAAGTCTGCCTTTCGCAGCAGGAGACCAAGCAGCTCTAGAAAAAGCAATGCCTGAGTTTTACATAGGAAACAGACTGACCTGATAGCTGCGGCCTTAAAGGGGTGGTGGGGAGGAGCTGTCCGCTTGCAAAACAGATAAAAGTTACATTCCAACTAGCTGTCAACCCGGACAGAAATCTGAGAGAGGTAAACTTGAGTAGGATATATAATCCAATGTCCTCTGTATCAATAACAGTGACAAAAGACTTACTTTCTCCCTGAACAGTTAAATCAGCTTTCTCCACGGTGGTCTTAATGGTTTTGCTGGGGGCACAAGTCATCACACAGGACAGTGTTGAATCTTCAGCTGTCACGTGGAACAGCCTTAGCCTTCAACTCCCAGGCTCAGAAGGTCTGAGAGACTTTGCTGTGGATGAGGAACTTGAAAGACTGACCTACATGGGAAAGCCACAGAGGGACCGCCAATTCTCCAGTGTCCTGCTGGTCCACAGTTTGGTCAGTGTCCTGGTGATGGGTGAGGTAAAGGGCAGTTCTTCACTCAATGGCCAGCTTTGCCATATTTGAAGCAAGCTCCTGGTAGAGTTCGCTTGTGCCCCTTTATAATCTTTGGGAGGAGACCATAGGGCCACCACAAGGATCTGACAGTTCTGTCTAACATGGTAAGCACCCCCAACCATTTTAAATGCCATATTCAGATCTCTGAGGGGTTTGAGGGCCATCATCTAAGCTATACCTAATTTAAATATACCTGATTTTTTAAAAAGTTTGTTTTTATTTACTTGTTTCATGCTTAACCTTGATAACTATACAGAAGGCTAAAGATTGGCCCTGTAAATAAATCAGTTTGTACTTAACATGATTACAAGCATAGTTCTGAGAACATTAAAAGCATATGATTGTTTGGAGCTGGAAGGAAGGCTTAGCACTTCAGAGCACTGACTGCCCTTCCAGTGGTCCTGAGTTCAAATCCCAGCAACCACATGGTGGCTCATGGTCCCATGCCCTCTTCTGGTGTGTCTGAAGAGAGTAGCGGCGTACTCACATACATGAAATAAACAAATAAATCTAAAAAAAAAAAGTCATAATAATAAAATAAATAAATAAATGAAATAAAAAAATAAATCTAAAAAAATCATATCAAAAAGGATATGATTATTTATAAGGTGACTGAGCATCAACTTGCATATTTTAATTGTCTTTCAGTTTGCAACAAGTTAGTTACTTTAATAAGATTAGAATTTTACAGCTTTATCAATTTAAAATGTTAAGCCACAAATACAGACCAGACAGACTGGGGCCTCTGCTTTTCTTATCCTTTCTTAGTGCACCCATACAGAACATCACATCGTCTTCTATGAGTTAGTTTATCCAAATAGCTAAAGAAAAAGTTATCAAAGACAAAGCAGCTGGGCACGCAGCTTCAAGTCGGTTTGTTAGCGTGACTAGACCTTAGGAATTTATAAACCTATTTATCAGGCATCCCTTGTTTATTAAACATATGCTGTCTCTTATCTAAAATATTCTAGAATCCTGGTGTTGAGCATAGCAAAGACATGAGTGGTCAGACATACCTTCTGCTAACCTGAACAGATCTTCATAGCCTTGGGAATGTATAAAGCTTAATGAGGATGGCGATGAAGTCCTGTAATATGTTCTCTTCACAAAGATGGCTGCCAGCCAGCCATGTTCTCTTCGCAAAGATGGCTGCCAGCCACCTGGCTGCTGTTAACACCAAGGTGAGCCCATCGGATGGACAACACACACACACACACACACACACACACACACACACACACTTTTTATCTGTATTTTTCTAAACAAGAGTTGAATCCAAGACACCAAGCACATTGTAATGTTTAACTATCAACCCTTTTGTTACAAGTTTTATGCTAACTTTGTTATAGATTTTACGATTTTTTTAAAACCATATCCAACAAACTTATAAATCCTGAGGTACAGAAAGTTTACACAATATTCTTACAAACCCTGAGATAAAGTTTATACTTTACCAAAAGTTTTAAAGAGCTAAATAAAACCGAAAAGGAGAATGAGGTAGGCTGCCGTAACCCCTAGAAGGGAGCGTTTACTTTCTAGCTGTTGAAAGCACATGGCGCCTTCTCCTGAGCTCTTCGGCTCTCCTCCCCTTCTGCCTGTCTGACCTAAGATGGAGATTTTCAAGGAAACTTTTATTTTCTTTAATTAAAAAAAAATTCCAACGTAATATTTTTATTATTTAGAAATTTCACATCATGCACCCTGATCACACTTTCCTATCCTCCTGGGTTTCCCTCCCCCACCAGAAGAAAAGAAGGATAAGTAGTCCAATATTTGTTGCCTATATATTCACAGGAGCAGCGTGGCAGGATTTTCCCTGTCCAATAACATTAGGGCAGTGGGAGGCTTGTGATTGGACAGGAAAAAGGGAGGCGGAGCTAAGATTTGGGTGGGGGGACAGAGAGGGCTGGAGAGAGGAGGGAGGGAGAGAAGAATGGAGGCGGACTCGATGATTTCATGAGGTTAGAATAATTGGAATAAAGCTTTTATCATTATAAATTGGCTCTGAAATTATTGTATTGGCATCTTGTAAATGGTGTGTGATGCATAAATCTGACTGGTTAATTAAGCTTTAAGAGTCACGATTCTACCAGGTAATTAAGTGTTGAGATGGCTGAGCATGGGGTATGTGGGTGTTTCGTGGCAGCAAGATAAACCGGGGGGGGGGGGGAGGGAGATGGCCAGCAGAGGGACTACCGGACCACTGAGTGAGATGGCCCAGTTGATCATGCCAGGTTCATTCTTTTTAATACCGCAACAGAACAGTGTCAAACTCCCGGTGGTCAGCCCCTTAAAGAAAACTGAGTCCTTCCCCACCTGCACTACTGCCAGAAGTCATCAATTGTGGTTGAGATACACTTGTGCATCCATCCATATCACAATTTTTAAGTGTTCTCTCTGAATGTTACTTTTGAGGGATGGGGTGGGGAGGGGATAAGGGATAAGGAAGCCTTCTATGTCCCTCTTTCTCAACCATGAGTCTGCAGTCATCGATACCACAGCAAAAGTAGCTTCCTTGCCCTTTACAGTCAGTGGGATCATGGGCATCCACTCAGCCTCTGGTGGCAGCATGGGCTCTGGTGGTGTAGACACTGTGGACATTAACGTGACTCTCTGCCACAGCACGGGCCACAGACACCACCATAATCTTGGGCAGCAACATAGGCCAAGGACATCAGCATGGTCTCTGGGAAAACACAGGCCATGAACCCAATATGGTCCCCAATGGCAGCCTGGCCCGTGGACATCAGTGTGGCTTCGGGCAGTAGCCTGCACATCCACCTGGCCTTTGGTAGTAACGTAGACCATGGCCCCCAACATGGCCGTCATGTGAACAGCATGGTCCACAAACATCAGCATGGCTTCAGGATGCCCGGATTACAGCAACATGGCCTTCAGTGATTGTAGCCAGGATGCCCAGCTTACCCTCAGGATCTGGCTTGTCTTGGTGGCCACCAATCTCTGTCTTGTGTTGGTTGAATTCATTTTTATTGTCCCTTTCCCTTGTCTGTGTTTCTGTGTCCCATTAATTGTTTTTCCCCAGGCAAGCATGGAAAAATCAAACTTCATAATACTGTCACCAGGACTGCCTGCTCCATCTCTGTTGGCTCCTGGAGCCATTACTGCTATAAAAGGGAGGCCAGTGTGTCAGACTGCTTCTCCACTCCCTCCACCTAGATGCTAAGCCCTGTCTCCCAGCTCCTTCCTGGAGTGTGTTCTGTCTCTCTTGCCCATCCCTCTTCTTTGCTTTGGGCTGCCTCCTTGCCAGCCAGCTCTGTCTCTCGACTCCTCCTGGAGCTTCTTCTGTCTCTAGCCATGACAAACCGTTGGTTTCTCCTCTCCTCCCTCTCGGCCAGGGTATCCTGGCTACATGTATCAGCTTTGTCCATGGTTTCCCCCAATTTCCCAGAAAGACCAGGAACCTGAAACATAGGTTTATCTTATGGGCAGAGATATTGCATATAAATGCAGGTAGACTTCTTCAAAACCATTTAGGGGGCAAGTTGGTGAGGGGCAGTTGATTCCTAGGGAATGTCCTCTCCTGACCTTCCCTCTGACTGACAGCCCTTATCCTTGCCTAGGGTTGGGGAAGGGGGAATATTCCTTAGGATCTTGGTATGACCCCCAAGTGTTATAGGGTACCTGAAGAGAAACATTCTTAAGTGCCTGAATAAGTAAGTCATTTAGTGAGAGGAAATAGCAGGAAGCAGCCTTGACCTCCGTTTTGATCAAGTTTTTAAAGGCAAATCTGCAGTCGTGTTGTATGCAGAAAGGCAGCTCTGGACATCTGTAGTAAGCAAGTAATTACAGAAGCAGAGGTAGCAGTTGAGTGGCCAGTCTGTTCTCATAACCTTTAGGTCAGGGACACTGTATAGGAATATATGACTGGTCTAAATGACCAGAGATCAGTTTACCCAAGATAGTTTTATCAAGCATTCTTAAAATATTTACATGAGATGGCACAAATATAGTTCAGTAGTCCATTACAATATAATTCTTTCAAAATTTTTTTATTGTTTCTTTCTTTTTCTTTTTTTTATTCGATATATTCTTTATTTACATTTCAAATGATATCCCTTTCCTGGATCCCCCCTTCCCGAAAGTCCCATAAGCCTTCTTTCCTCCCCCTGTTCCCCAATCACCCCCTTCCCATTTCCCTATCTTGGTATTCCCCTACACTGCTGCACTGAGCCTTTCCAGGACCATGGGCCTTTCCTTTCTTCTTCTTGGGCATCATTTGATATGTGGATTGTTTCTTGAGTATTCCGAGCTTCTGGGCTAATATCCACTTACCAATGGGTGCATTCCATGTGTGTTCTTTTGTGATTGGGTCGCCACACTCAGGATGACATTCTCCAGTTCTACCCACTTGAATTTCATGAATTCATTGTTTTTAATAGCTGATTTCACCTCACACCAGTCAGAATGGCTAAGATCAAAAACTCGGGAGAAAACAGGTGCTGGCAAGGATATGGAGGGGTTACAAGCTGGTACAACCATTCTGGAAATCAGTCTGGTGGTTCCTCAGAAAACTGGGCATGATACTACCAGAGGATCCTGCTATACCCAGAGTATTATACCCAGAGGGTACCCCAGCAGGTAATAAGGACACATGCTCCACTATGTTCATAGCAGCCCTATTTATAATAGCCAGAATCTGGAAAGAACCCAGATGTCCTTCAACAGAGGAATGGATACAGAAAATGTGGTATATTTACACTATGGAATACTACTCTTTCAAAAATTTGAAACAGAGCTATCGTGTGACATAAAGATCCTACCATTGGAGATATTTCAGTATGTCAATGATACACCTGTTAAATATACCCAAGTGGGTAAGCAATGTTGTGTTGTTACTCCCAGAAGACATAAGTTATTAAATAAAAATCTCAGTGCCAGGAACTGGTCTAGGAATTTAGGGGTCAGAGAGGCCCAAACAATCCAGTCTACTGTCATCGTTCTTGGGTGCCCCCCCCCATAACTAGATGGTAAAAACCTATTGCTGAAAACACGGATTGCGAGATTAAAGAAATTTACCTTGAAATGACTGGGGAACTCTTGCTCTACTGACTAGCTTGTATTGTGCTAGCAAGGGCTTTGCAGGATGCTGGAGGAGAAAAGATATTACTAGCCTTTCCAGCACTGGACCCTGCATGCTACAGTACTGACTTGAGGTACTAATGATTGCCAGGGGAGAGTCCTTCTCCTTTGTGGGTGTGGACTGTAGGCTGCCCATACCCCAGGGGACGGCTGCATACCAATACCCACATGAGCAACAGGAAGCGGATTTAGTGCGCTCTAAAAACAAAAGCAGGGCATACACTGGGGAGAAAGATGTGTTGGACAGAGCCAGAAGGAGCTGGGTGCTGGGGTTGCAGAATGGACATTGTTAAGACTTATAGCACATAAGTATTAAATTCTTATATAAAAGAAATTATAAAAATGACAATTACTAATGCTTAAATGAAAAACAGGAAGCACTGGGGGAAAGTATTTATCTGACACCCACACTAACTGCTGCTGTACTCCTACTAACCATGATCTGGAATCACTAAAGTGTTCATCCCAAGATGGATACAGAAAGGGGGGGGGGGGGAGATAGCAGCCAGGCAGGCAGCAGACAGACAGACAGACAGAAAGAGAGCTGATAGAAAGATATACTAAAAACTAAGGGAATCCTGCTGTTTTCAATAATATGGAAGGATCTAAAGGGCATTATGTTAAGAAACAGAAAGATAATCACTACATGACCTCATTTTCAACTGGAAAAAAAATGAACTCATAAAAATAGAGTAAAACTGAATTTTGGAGAGTGTAGTGGCTATTCCTGGTTGTCAACTTGACTATATCTGGAATGAACTACAGTCTAGAATTGGAAGGCTCACCTATGATCCTAATTTGGAGGCTCAGAGATATAAGTTTCTGACCTGGATCTTGGCATGGAGACCTTGAAGCATAGTGGCTAAGACAAGGAGATCTCCGAGTTCAAGATCATTTGGGATTAAAGGCATGGATGCACACACCTTTAATCTGGGCCACACCCTCTGTTGGAGACCTACCGCCTGTAATCTGGGTTACACCCTCTGCTGGAGATATATAAGGACATTGGAAGAAGGAAGATTCTCACTCTTCCTTGCCTGCTTGCCTCATGGGACTGAAAAACTGCTAGATCTTTGGACTTCCATCCACAGCTGCTGCTGATCATTATTGGGGAGTTGGACTATAGACCGTAAGTCACTGACAAATTCCCTAACTATATAAAGACTATCCATACGTTCTGTGACTCTAGAGAACCCTAACTAATACAGAGAGTAAGCAATTTTGTCCAAAGGTCACAGAGCAGGAGCACTAGATAGGTTTCATTAGTCTCAGTGATTGCATCCAATAAAAATATCTGATATACTTGAAATCTGCTATAAGCATAGATTTTAAGTGTTTTCATCACAAAAAGGATATGCATTAATGCACATGTTAAAATATTAATAGCCCCATAGTTTGTGAATATACTAAAATACCATGTCGTGGTGCTGGAGAGGTGACGGCTCAATGGTTAAGCGCATACCCTGCTAGTGCAGGGGACCTGAGTTCAGCTCCCAGCACCCACTTCAGGCAGCCACTACCGCCTGTAGCTGCAGCTCCAGGAACTCTGAATCCCTCTTTTCTGGACTCTGAAGGAACATGCACTCACGCATGCATATACCCATATACAGACACATGTACATGTAATTAAAAATAAAAATAAAACAAATCTTAAAGAAAGTTTAATCTTTTAAAAATGTGTGTACATTATAAATACAATTTTGTGTCTAAGTTAAGAATAAAGAAAAAATCAAGGCCAAATTTCTACAAACATTTTCTTAAATATTATGCAGTCAGATTGCATTCAGAAAGTGCTCATCAAGTTCATTCATTCCTTCGACAAAGAATTAAAGCATGGAAACTTTGCTTGTTGCTGGATGTGAACTTAAGGAATAGCAAAGGAGCTCAAAGAGGCAGGTGTTCCCACTGGAGTGATCCTGACATTTTAATTGAGATTTATAGAAATATTTAGTTATGTGATGACGAGAGAAGTATCCTTTTCTTCCGTGCCCAATACTGCCCTCTTGTGGTAACATGGCTGTTTTGCAACCCACTGCATCAACAAACCACTGAATTGCAAGCACTGGGCTCCAGCTGAGCCATTTTAACTGAAATTGTTACTTACCTAAATGTATCATGGCCTCTGGAATCCCAGCATTTTATGTGAGAGTACACTGGGAAAAGAAAACCAAAGGAAGTCAGCCTTCAGTTGCTAAGGAACTCTCTCGTGTCCTCAGACTGCTTTAGGACGTAACCTCCTAACAGAGGCTGACAGGATGTTGCAACACAGTCCAAAGAACTTTAACTACAGATGCATATATATCCAAAAAAAAAACAAAACTTGTCCTATCAAGGAAAAAAAAAAAAAACAACAGGCTGGAGAGATGGCTCAGCAGTTAAGAGCACTGACTGCTCTTCCAGAGGTCCTGAGTTCAAATCCCAGCATCCACATGGTGGCTTACAACCATCTGTAATGGGATCCGATACCCTCTTCTGGTGTGTGTCTGAAGACAGCTACAGTGGACTCAGATAAATAAAATAAACAAATCTTTAAAAACAATAGTATTTATGTTTTGCAGAAATGGAACTTAGCTATTCCCATTGGACACTTAGAAAATCCCCACTATGGGCCAAGCTGTCTGTGGTGGTTTGAATAAGAATGGCTCCATAGGCTCATATATTCTAATGCTCAGGGAGCGGAACTATTTGAAAGGATTAGGGGGTGTGGCCTTGTTGGGGTGGGTGTGGCCTTGTTGGAGGAAGTGCATCACTGGGGGTGGGCTGATGCTGCCTGCAGATCTGGATGTAGGACTCTCAACTCCTTCTCCAGCACTATGTCTGCCTGCATGCCTTCCCGATTCTTACATACCATGACAATGGACTAGCCCTCTGACACCTTAAGCAAGCCCAAATTACTTTCTTTTCATAAGAGTGGCTGTGGCCGTGGTGTCTTTTCACAGCAATAGGACGTTGACTAAGACACTGTCACTCAGGGAAAAAGCAACAGCTCCAGCACCAAGTGGAAGGCCGTAGACCCAGTGACATTTTGTTCCAGCGATAAAACAAAAATGCAGATTGTTCTGAGTCGTGACATTGTGTTTTTTAGGTTTATTTTTCTTCCTGTGATACATGAGGGTTTTGTGAGGGGGCGCTAACAGGAGTTCTGAAACAATTGGTATAGTGGTGGTTGTCTTTATTTGATGGGTTATAAGCTCACTTTTTTTTTTTTTTAACTTTTGAATTGGAAGCAGAAACAATCCTTATATTTGTATCAGCCCAAAATTCCTGCATGGAAGTCCTAACCCTTAAGTTCCATAACTAGTTATCAGACTCAAGGGGATCGTAGTTAAAGGAGGTCATAAGGGTTGTTCTGTCCAGTATTGGTACACAAAAGGGACATCCTTGACACAGCAGGAGGAAAGGGTGTGGGCTGGGTCAAGAGGACTGAGAGAGCTCTCACCAGGACCTAAATGGGCGCTCCCTTGAGATGGGACTGTCCTGCCTCTGGAATTGTGAGGAACAGCCTGTCACTTGTAGAACTCAGTGTGTGTATTCTGTTTCCAGCCTGGGCTTGTCAGGCACAGGTTATAAAGCCAGGAAGTGCAAGTTATCACATACATGTGTGATGCAGGAAAGGCAGCGGTAGAGGAGGGCCAGTGAGACATGGAATATTCTGAAAACATTCCCATGCTCAGAGCAAAGTGGGATGCAGTGGGATCCTGTCTTCTCCTTTGTGCCTACTAACTCGAGGACTGGATGCCTAAACAAAGTGTTTCGCTCAAGGAACACCTTGCTTCTAACACTTTTTGGAGACTGAGTATTTTTTTTTTTTAACAGAAACATAAAGCTTTGTGGCAACCCCGAACCAAAAATGTTTATCAGCACCGTGCTCTTGAGACGTGTCTGTGTCCTGTGATGTGGGTAATTTTCACAGTATTTCAAATACTTTTAAATCCGAGTGACCTGGAGCTAAGGATCTTTTATATTACTATAGTAATGTGGGGTGTGGGGTGGGATGGTTAATGAACCTAGTTCTAACTGTGCTACTGAATGGCCAGTTTTCTACCGTCTTTCTCACTCTCCTCAGGACTATCTCCTGTGATGTATGAATATTGAAATTACATCAGGAACTCTACCATGGCTTCCTAAATGTTCAGTGAGAGAAGTCGGTTGCAAGACTTTCATCTTAAATCAAGAGCTAGAAAGGCTTTGGTCTAGTGAGGAAAGTGTGTCAGAACTCCAGACAGGCCAACAGCCAGGCTACTTGACCAAAAATGCCGTACTGAGAATACAAAGAAACGCTTCTTGAAGGAGATCTGAAGCACTACTCTAGTGATCAGATGAATGGTAGACAAACAGTCTCATTGCTGATGTACAGCCTCAGAGGCCAGGATGCCCTACTGTATCATACCATCCCCACCACGGTGGGCTGACCTCTGACCCTGCAGAAGAAGAAAACAGTTGGCAAGCTACAGCTTGGCTCATGAGGCTTAAGAAAAGAAAAAAAAAAAAAACACCTCTATAACATAAACATGCAAGTAAGGCTACGGACACTGCTTATGTTATCCGAAGCAAGCTGTCTAGACAGTTTAGCTAAGATAAATGATGAGCGCAGCCACACTGTAAGATTTTCGGATGGCATGGATGCCGCCAGGAGCTTCAGCACTAAGAGGTCAAGGCCAGGATTGGTAGATCCCGAGGACGGCTGACTTTGCTGGGATTAGAACACTTGGTCCTTGCAGAGCTGTGGCAGCGGTGAACAATACAATTATTGCATTGTTGTTGGTCTTGGTTTGGGCTCGATGGGGCGCTTGGGACAAAGTTTCGCTATGTAGCTCAGAATCCACTGTGCATAGACTAGGCTGGCCTTGGGGTGTCACCTGGCTCACCTCTGAGATCTGGGATTACAGGCTCGCACCCTACACGTAGATCGTTGCTGTTGTTTTCCTGCCGGCTAACATAGCATCTACTTTGCAAGCATCTAGACTCGTGTAATTTTTACTACCAAGACTTCGTTTGGTTTTTAACCCCATCCCTTTCCCTTTGCCCCCCTCACTCCCCGTTTCATCTCTTCTCACTTCCATGTCTTCTAAAAACACCAGGTTCTGCATCCTGATGACGGCTATTTCTTCCTAGGTCTGGCTTATTTAGTTTAACATGATTATCATCAGTTCCATCCATTTTCTTGCAAATGACACACTGTTCTTTTCGCGTATCTGCTATGTCTCTTCATCCACCCATCTGTCTGGAGGTATCTAGGCTAGTTCCCAGCTCCAATAAACAAGGGTGTATCTTGGGAACCTTAGACTCCTTCAGGAATACACTCAGGAGTGCTCTGCATCATATGCTGCTTTTGTTTTAGGGATTTTGTTGTTTTGAGAAATGTCCAGGGATTTCTACAGTGGCTTCACTATTCATTCTTATCAGCTAAATCCTTGACAGCATTTCTTTCCCTCTCCATGATGGCCATTGAAAGGGAATGCCAATGTCATCTTTACTTGCATTTCCCTAATGGCTAAGGTTTTTTTGTTGTTGTTGTTTTTTGTTTTTTGTTTTTTTTTTCCACATACTGAGCTATCTTGGTTTTGGTTTTATTGGTTTTTTTTTTAAGATTAATTGTATTTGTGTTCACTGTAGCTACTATGCTCAGACACATAAGAAGAGGGCATCAGATCCCATTACAGATGGTTGTGAGCCACCGTGTGGTTGCTGAGAATTAAACTCAGGACGCTTGGAAGAGCAAAGTGCTCTTAACCGCTGCGACATCTCTCCAGTCATATTGTGGAAGCACAGTCTCTCAGTAGGGCTTGAGCTTCATCAAATAGGTTAGGCAGTTTGTCTGGCCAAAACATCATCATGACACAATGACACACTTTTTTTTTTTTTGACTTGGTTACCAGGAATAAAACACAGGTCTTCATATTCAAATGGCAAACATTTTACCTCCCGAGCCATCTCCCCAACCCCCTTTACACATACTTTTTGTTCACTTGTACTCCAAGAATTATATATTCAGTGCATTTGCTATTTTATTGGACTATGGAGGGTTGGCATTTGTTGTTATATTTTTCATTTAGTCCTTCATTCTGTTTTGTGCAAGACCGTTTGTCAACTCTTGCAGTTTATCAGAGATAGTGGAGTCCTATTCAGAAAGCCCTTGCCTATGCAAGTCTTCCTTTCATATGTTCCTCCAGCAGTGTCAAAGCTTCACATTTTGAAGTCTTTGATCCATTGCGAGTTGACTTTTGTGTACGGTGGGAGGAAGAAATCTGGTTTCATTCTTCTGTGTATGGATATCCACTCTTCACAGTCATTTTTGTTGAGAAGGCTTTCTTTTCCCCAATATGTTTTTTTCTTGGATATTTTATGTGTTTACATTTCAAATGTTATCCCCTTTCCTGGTTTCCCCTCCAGAACCCCCTCTACCATCCCTCCTCCCCCTGCTTCTATGAGGATGCTCCTTCCCACCCCCACTCCTACCTCCTGGCCCTGGCGTTCGCCTACACTGGGGAATCGAGCCTTCACAGGACCAAGGGCCTCTCCTCTTATTGATGACAGACAAGGCCATCCTCTGTTGCATATTTGGCTGGAGCCATGGGTTCCTCCATCTATATTCTTTGGTTGGTGGTTTATTCCCTGGGAACTCTGGTTGGTTGATATTGTTGTTCTTCCTATGGGGTTACAAACGCCTTGAGCTCCTTCAGTCCTTTCTCTAACTCCTCCATTGGGGACACCGTGCTAAGTCCAATGATTGGCTGCAAGCATCTGCCTCTGTATTTGTCAGGCTATGGCAGAGCCTCTCAGGAGACAGCTATATCAGGCTCCTGTCAGCAAGCACTTCTTGGAATCCAAAATAGTATCTGGGTTTGGTGTCTGTATATGGGATGCATTTCCAGGTGGAGCAGTTTCTGGACGGCCTTTCCTTCAGTCTCTGCTCCACACTTTGTCCCTATATTTCCTTTAGACAGGAGCCCTTCAGGGTTAAGAATTTGGAGATGAGTGAGTGGCCCCATCCTCCAACTGGGGGCCTTGCCTAACCTCTGGATGTGGTCTCTACAGATTCTCCCTCCCTTTTGTTGGGCATTTCAGCTAATTTCATCCCTTTTGGGTCCTGGGAGCCTCTTGCTTTCCTGGCATCTGGGACTTGCTGGTGACTACCCCCAGCTCCCCATCCCCCAATTGCTATATTCAGAACACCAATGGCTTATGCTCTAAGATCAACAATCGACAAATGGGATCTCATAAAATTGCAAAGCTTCTGTAAGGCAAAGTTCAATAGGACAAAACAGCAACCAACAGATTGGAAAAAGATCTTTACTCATCCTACATCCAATAGAGGAGTAATATTCAATATATACAAAGAACTCAAGAAGTTAGACTCCGGAGAACCAAATAAAAAAAATGGGGTACAGAGCTAAACAAAGAATTCTCAACTGAGGAATAACAAATGGCTGAGAAGCACCTAAAGAAATGTTCAACATCCTTAGTCATCAGGGAAATGCAAATCAAAACAACCCTGAGATTTCACCTCACACCAGTCAGAATGGCTAAGATCAAAAACTCAGGTGACAGCAGATGCTGGTGAGGATGTGGAGAAAGAGGAACACTCCTCCATTGTTGGTGGGATTGCAAGATGGTGCAACCCAGTATTTGTTTCTATGTGGTACCATGCTGTTCATGTTACTAGGTGACATACATTGTGGCATTGAATATATGACTCTTCAGCACTTTTTAATTTTTGTAAGACTTTTCGCCTGTATGTGGCACCATATACCATATGTGAACGTGGTGCCAAGGGCCTAAAGAGTGTCAGACCCCATGGTATTGGGTTGTGAACTGTCGTGTGGATGTTGGGTAGGGACCTGGGTCTTCTGGAAAAGCAGCTGGTGCTCTTAACCACTGAGCTATCTCTCAAGCCCTCCAGCATTAGTCTTTTGTCTCAAAACTGCTCTGGTTATTTGGAGTTTAACAATAATGAAAAAAATAAACTTTTCAAACATAATGTGAACTGGGCGGTGGTGGCGCACGCCTTTAATCCCAGCACTCTGGGAGGCAGAGGCAGGTGGATTTCTGAGTTAGAGGCCAGCCTGGTCTACAGAGTGAGCTCCAAGACAGCTACACAGAGAAACCCTGCCTCGAAAAACAAACAAACAAACAAACAAACACCAAACAAAAAAAAACAAAACAAAACAAAAGAAAACCCATTCTGATGGGTGCCAAGGTGTAATCACCATGAGTACTGGGTCAAAAGGTCTCATTGCTATAGAACAGTCCAGATGACTCACCACAAACTGACTTCCCTAATTCAGATGCTGTCAGGAAAAAGTGTTATGGGAAAAGCAAGCTAATGATCAGATTGGGTTTTTGCTTTCTGTTGGTTTTTTCAAAGTCTTGCTTTGTCCTCTGGCTCTTGGAACTCTATTCACCAGGCTGACCTGGAGCTCAGAGATCTGCCTCTCAAGTGCTGAGATTAAAGGTATGTACCACCACTCTGGCCATAGATGGTTTTAATTACACTAATGGGGTAAATTTCCCTAGAAAGAGGTATTTACGGTAAAGTTAAAGGTCAAATGTTTGCTCCTCAGCTACTAGGACCAGTCACTTCTCACATTTCATTGTATCGATGACATGTTTTTAATCACAAGTCAATACTCAAATTCAGTTTCACATGTGTATGTATTTTGCACTAAGTATGCAAGTCTGAGTTCCCCTCCCTTTAGCAGGCTTCACATAGGCCTTGAAATGACCATTTTAGGGCTGAAGAGATGCTCAGGAGTTACAGGTATGTACCGCTGCTTTAGTTTAATTCCTAGCTCTTGTGGCTGGTCTGCTGCCTGGAATGCCAGCTCCAGATCACTCCCAGAAGCCCGACTGTACTCAAGTGCAGACATCCACTGAGACATTCAGACATATACATAATTAAAAATAACTTACATTTTTTAAAAAAAATTACTATTTTAGTAGGCATTTCTCTATCTTCCAAGCAATCTAACTGTAAATATTTTAAGATTTCTAATCTACCAGGAATTAGAAAATGCCTTGGGTTTTGACTGGTTTTCTTCATGAAATGAATCCTTCAAAAGTATCTCTGATTTTGTAGAAGCTGTTTATTTTTTTAAGATAAGGAGTTGCAGGGCTGGAAAGATCTCTGAGCAGTTAAGAGCACACACTGATCTTACAGCAGATCAGTTTGAGTCCCAGCACCCACACTACAGAGCTCAATCACAGGTAGCATCAGCTACAGGAAGGTAGTATGCCTCTGACATTAGCAGGGACCTGCACTCATGTATGCACTGGAAAACAAATGAAGGCATATGCGCGCGCGCACGCACACTTCAAAATTAAATCTTAATTTCTTTAATAAGGAGTTGCTTTAAAAATACAGATTCAGTAGAGGCCATCAAAGCAGGATCATAGCCAGACAGATCTACAGAAATCAGAAAAATATTAAATTGCAATCATCAGACATAACCAGTGATGTAACCACACTTAAAGATACAGACGTCCGTGGAGAACCAACTGGCGATGTTCTAGGACCTGTTTCCCCTTCATTCCTTAGCTGGGTGCACAGTAAGCACAGAGCCTCAGACTAAAACAGATCCAAGTACGAAGTCTACTTCTAATGTGATTGTGCTGCTTGGTCTCTCTGGTTCAGCTTCCACTTTCTTTCTTGTTTTTAAGGATGTATGTATTATATGTGAGTACACTGTGGCTCTCTCCAGACACACCAGAAGAGGGCATCAGATCCCATTACAGATGGTTGTGAGCCACCATGTGGTTGCTGGGAATTAAACTCAGGACCTCTAGAGGAGCAGTCAGTGCTCCTAACCACTGAGCCATCTCTCCAGCCCCTCAGCTTCTATTTCTTGCTAACAATAGCAATAACTCTATGTTGTAAAAAGTGAGTACTCATGGTTTACGCCAAGACTATAGTTACCAAGTAACACTGCATAATTAGAAAACCAGAAAAGATCATTGTAGAGCTGCATGTGGAGGAATGGTCATTTGCTGGTAAGAGGTAACAATTTCTGCTTTCTCAATCTCCTGTGCTCCAACACCAGCTGTCTCTGTAATCCAGCCATGAGAAGCAATCTTCCTGTTCATGGATGCTTTTCTGAGACTAGAATAGTATTTTTTCAAAAGTAGATTTTCAGTAATTGCGAAGGCCGGAATGACAGATGGAAAAGGTTAAGTTCCAGGTTGTTAAGACCTGCCTCTGTCCAAATCTGGCTATTTTTCACCCCACAGCAAACCTGTTTCCATCATCTACTGCAATTTGCTGCAGAAAGCACCTTAACAAGTTGCTCTATCCTCAAGCCTTCTGGTCTGTCTTAGCCAGACAGGGTCATGCTCCGTCCCTGTAAGACTGCAAGGCCCTCCTCGATGGCGTCTCACCAGTACCTTCACCTCTCTTTTCTTTGAACAGGGCCAGAAATCTCAGGGCATTTGCTCTGGGCAGTTCCCTATTCCTGAAATGCCTTTCTCTTTATATCTGACTGGCCTCAGTTATACTCAGCTTCTAGGGTCCTTAATTAATCCCATACCAATTCTCTCCTCTTTGATCTTTCATAAAACTTTTAACAATTCTATACATTGTTTTATAAGGCCCTCCCTGACACCACTTGCTACACTGCAAGCTTTCTAAAAGCCAGAAATGTGATTCTCCTTGCACCAATTGTCACTTTGACATATATGTGTTAAGTCCTGGATGGAGGTTCACAAGATAGTATACTCTTCACGTGGCTGCAAACCAGATCCCAGATGATTCCTTGCCTGGATGCCTGCACAACTACCAGCTTTTGAAATAGCTCTCACTCAGAGCAGGAAAGATTCACAAACACTAAATGTACATACTGCAGTCCAATTGTTCTTATATCCCGTGTTTTGCCAGATCCCTTTGTATTCTGTATCCCCTCAGAAGCCCTGTGTCAACAAATAGCAAACCGATTCTGCTACAAGTGGCCAAGGTAACAACAGCCTTCTGCTTTAGTAAACCAAATCCCAACTCTGCTTTGGGAAGCATGCCTAGTATCATCAGTTCTGTTTGTGTGACTTACTACAGAGGAAAGGAAGGCTCGAGCTTTGTATCCAGTGTGTGCTCTCCCATCTTCCCTTACAGAACATTCAAAAGAACCTGAGCTAAAGCAGCCATCTTACAAGGAGAGCAGAGCCGAAAGATCAAACTAGAACTCTGTGCTACCAACCCTCTAATGTTTACTTCCTTCCATGACATCAAGATACATTCTACAGTCTAATGATCTTTTCAACTTCAGAATCTACAACTAAAATATCTGTAACTGGTAACACGTTGAGAAAAATTAATACCATAATCTTTGTGTTTTTATAGCAAAGGCTAATGTGGTTATTTCAGATGGCTCAAGTTTTCTAAATATGTTTTATCTAGAAGTTGAAGCTTATAAAACACTTCCTCATAAATTTCCTGTAATTCTAACATAGGTAGTCTCCAGTCTTCTCACAGATTACTGTTGGGTTCCATAGCTGCCTGCAGCTATTACGAAGTGGGTTTCTGGAACAGAAGCTGAGGGATAAATAGGGAAGGGAAGGGGCGAAAAGAAGTATGGCTAAGACAATATTCACTGATCAAAGCCAGAAACTTTAATGGCGCCAGACCTTTTAACAGTTTGGGCAAACCCTTCCCCCCAGACTCCGGGCTGAGTTCTGGTGGAAGTTGTCTAGCTTCTCTTGGAGGTCCTCGTCTTGACTGCTCTGGCAGCTGGGTGGGTCACCTGCTTAATTCAGGAATTCCTAGACCTGGAGGAACAAGGAACTTAACCTTTACTTCGAGCACTCCACCCTAGGTGGAGCAGGATCCTGGCTATCTGGGAGAAGTTAACCTTGACCAAAGTCAAACTCTGACCAAGTGCATGACTGCCTCAATATGGCTCTGTACAGATTACCAGGGTACACCTTGTAGAAGGAAAAAAAATTTGACTTCCTATCGTCACCCATAACTTTTATAAATTAAGGTTTTTAAGCTTTATGCTAAGGATTAGAAAATCATGTAAAACCCATTCTGAATGTAGAAAAGCACTCAGTTCCCCTTGTTCTGGAAAGACTCAGTGAAGCAGTATAGGGCAAAACCAGAACAGGAAAGTCGGAAGGGGTGGGTGGGCGAACAGGGGGAGGGAAGGGGGCTTATGGGACTTTCGGGGAGTGGGGGGCTAGAAAAGGAATCATTTGAAATGTAAATAAAAAATATATCAAATAAAAAAGAAATATATATGAATATAATTTAAAAAAAAAAAAAGAAAAAGAAAAGCACCCAGTAGTTTTGCAGCCTAGTAAACCTTAATTCTAACACAGAACTAAGCCAAAACTTCAGCGTAGAAAATGGAGTAAGAGCCAGCAGGACCCAGCTCCACTTGAGCAGGACCCAGTACTTCACCCCCTTAGGGTGGGGGTCAGACAGCAAAGCAACATCCTTTTTCAATGTTCAAGCTCAGATAGTGTTGAAGACCTTCTACTAAATATCCCCAGCTGCTAAAAGTAAAGTTTGCTTAAATATTATCGTGACAATGGAGCTTTAGGTAAATTTGCAGATAAACAACTTTAATTTTTTTTCTTATCTAAGATTTGCCAACTGCCGACCTAAACTGGTATTACAAGTAATTTAGTCCCAAGTGAAAAGAGAGACAAAAATGGTTAAGGACTGCTTTATTGGTGGCAGTTAATACACATCAATAAATATTGATCCCCAAAGAAGAGCTCAGTTACTCATCAGATTCCTGGTCCATTGAGCATTGACGAAACTGAACCATGTGAAGACTGGGATGATGACGACATCAGTTCTGCTTCTTGGGAAACGCAGCCATAGCTAACAGGTAGATGGCATAGGCTGTTCCTGAGAAACACACAAAGCAAGACTTTTGATTTCAGTACATTTATTTATTTCAGCACAAATGTTAACGGCGAAGTTGCTGTTAAGCTTAATGGCTGGGAATAGGGCAAAGGTAGAGTGTTTGCGTCTAATGCTTAAGTTTGTGGGTCTGATTTCTAGTAGGAACACATACATATCTGTGATCAAACATAAGTGTCTTGATAAATGCTGTAAAAATATTAATCTAGTTTCATCATTACTTCAAAAATGTAGATATAGCACAACAACATACTTCACTCTAATAATACAAACTTTTTTTCAACCCCCTACTATTAGAGTGTGAATATTTGGGGTTGGGGGGTTGAGAACAAACTAGTGACCTGCCTCGTCAAACCTGCTTAATGGTCAAATGCTTAGCGTGTTTTAGCTGCTCTCCAGACTGCTCATCTGAGGTGCAGCGAGATGGTGTGCAGACACACTACAATAAGCACACCACATCAAAAGCAAGATGGCAGTCACTACTGCTCCTGACTTGTAAACACTCAAACCATGTCTTACCACCAACTGTCAGAGCCATTGTGGCCCTGTAGAGGAGGGCGTCAGATGTCCCGCCTTTCAGATGAACAGGCATCCCATTATCCTCCTGGATGGAAAAAAAACAGACATTGATACATGTGTCACTTGTTTCCAGTTAAGAGTCAGGACATTAATTATTCATATAAAACCAACAGCTACAGATATTCTCAGAATTTAAATAATTTAAAAGGCTTACAATTTTTATTCTTTCTCTACCACTATTTTAAATTTACAAACTTGTAAAAGACAATTTCGTTTTCAAGCGAATTTGAGACCCAATGACGTCTTTTTGTGGACTATACAAACCGGAGCTGTAAATTATACTCCTTGATTTCGATAATGTAAATATAAGATACTGGCCAGTAAATCACCAGGAAGACTTTTTTTTCACTTATTAAACAGGGCAGGGTGCTCTGATTTATAACACTAGTCTATCATCTTATATCCACTTAAGAATCTTATTTTTATGTAGCATATATAATACTCTATTTACTACTTGAAATTTTGTAAAATTACACATCATGATAAAACAGAAATCATTCACAGTCTAATTACTTACAAAGCATAACTGTTCTAATCTCTAGGGCCTTTCTCTAAGACATACTACAAATTAACAGTTATGGCATCAATCTCTATTTTTAATGCTTATTATTTACTAATTCTTTTAAGATATATATACTTAGTATACATTATGCTATGTAATGATGTTATACACTATTTTGAAAAACGGTTTTAGTCCATTTAATTCTCTCTTCAATGGCTACATAATATTCTATTGGGTGAAAAAAATGTCTGAACTACATTAGTCAATCCTCCAGTAATTTATAGGATGGGTTAAAATCCTTTTGCAATTTCCTTATATTCATGCATGCAGTGTGCAGAAGTGACTGAGAGAGGGCTTCTTAAGAGTAAGATTTGTTTACAATATTTCCAGTACCAGCTAAACTTCTGTCCCTAATACACCACTGCTCAGCTTGTAAGAAAGTCTGTGACTGATGCTATCTTTCTCCCATACCTGGCAAACATAATCTATTTTAAATCTTTCTACTTAGATTGCAAGGAGTGGGGTTACCACTCATAAATCTGTTTGCTTTGAGCAGATTCTGTCCCAATAGCTGCCACAGAAGCTACATTCTAAGAACATTTAAAGTCAGGGTAGAGTAGCCTTAAGTCTTTAAAACCAAAAGGATGACAGGGTCATGACTTGGTGACACTGACACGTGTCCCAGAAAGGGGCTTCACAGCTTTGAAGGCAACACCACATGGCAGGACCTCTGCTCCACCAGTACATAGGGGCCAGCAGTGGTCCTCCATCTAGATATCCAGAGAAATCACATTCTGGCTCCATAAAATGGCATACTCCAAACCTCTGCAGCTTCCCAGTCCACTAGCTTGAATGTAGTAGACATTAGGGCAGAAGGAGCAGAATACAAGGCTAATTAACTGAGCGTCAGTCAGAACTGCAATGCCTGCAACATTCCACAGGAATCTTCATCTCGTGCCCTGACAGCTACAGTGATATTTGCATGTCTTACAGATCTGTAATTCTTTGAATACCAGCGACACAACCATACTTAAGCTGCTCATCTGTTTCTTCTCCTTCAGCGATAAATCATGTATTCTTAAGTCTTGGTTTTTCTCCTAGGGTCTTCTGATGTTTCCTTAAAAGCATTCCCTACCTAAGATTATTTACTATACTCTTACCTGCAGGTATGCTACACCCTGTAACATCTACTGAATGTCTGCTTATGTTTTTGTTTCTGAACCTTTTTTAGGGTTTATGCAATTATCCCCCAAAGAACACCAACTCATCAAATTACACACACACACACACAAATTCACTGACCTCTGCATTTTCCTCACCTCCCTAAGCACCTCTGAGACACAGCAAATACTCTTATGATTAAAAAACAAAAAACAAAACAAAACCTTGAGAGCCTCTGAGAGCAAGTCTTTGGGAATTCCTCCACCTTCTCAGCTCTATTACAATTAACAACCACACAGAATACTTGAGTACCTGAAACAGCTTTTGTTTCTCTGGAACTTTGTTTTCAAAATGCCTTCGTGAAGTGGTGCTGATGGTCCTCTGGGCAATCTGACGAAGGGCCTGAAATAGAAAATTCACATACAGCAAACAAGACTTAGAATCTAAAGAAACCTGTAAAGGCAACTTCCAACCCTTCATGTTGAAGGGAAGCTGAGATTGAAAGCATGATCGAACTTGTCAGTCATAAAGCCCAAGACTAGCATCCAGATCTTCCAGATGTTGTCTATTCTCTGCTTTGTTCTTCATGTTACAGAAGCCATGACCTATATAACCTGTGCCTGAAATTAATCAGTAGCACCTTATATTCACTGAACAAAACATACTGGTATACAAGAAAATAAATTATATAGACCTTAAAAGTTTTAACATTTCCATTTAATATTTGCCAATGTCAAAAATCTATTTCTGGCAGGGCAGTGAGTGGTGGCTTGAGACTTTACCCCAGCACTAGCGAGGCAGAGGCCAGGCTAGTCTACAGAGCTAGTTCCAGGATAGCCAAGGCATTAAAAAATTACTTTGCAGTGGAGGGCACATGCTAGAGCACTCCTAGACATCTAAGAAAAATTTAATGGGGTATAAGTCTTGTTCAAGTAGGATAAATATGCACTAAAGTTTCTAAATGGTATTGGAACGTTAATAAAATTTTGTTAAATGATTACAAAATAAAATCAAACCACAGTTTTTTTAAATTTTGGAGAAATCTTAAAGGTAATTCAGAATCGCTATTACACTTCAATCATGAAACCCACTAAATCCAAACTAAAATTGTACAATTTAGTTCTTTAGCTTACTTATGAACCAGGTAAAAATCTTGTAAATTTTTATCTTTTCACTATGATACAAAACAAAATGACAACAAAAAGCCACCTTCTTCCGCCTAGTGTTTCCAGGGGTCCAAGGGAGCCTACATCATAGCTACAATCTTAGCAAAAAGCATCAGTAAGCCGTAGTGACTAGGAACCAAATGTTATCCTACTCTTCCCTCTACGGCTACCCAGAAATAGCCAGGGGCGGGTGGTCGGAAGGTCAGAGAAAAGGACGCGCCGCCAAGGTGACTCCGGCTGCTGTCTTCTGCCCCATTTCCAGCACGGCTTTCTGTCAGGGTACCCGACCCTCCGCCCCGACACTCCAGTACCAGCCAAAGCCCCAAAGCTACCTACCAGCAGATTCCGCAACATCTTGGCTCAGTTGTTGCCCACCAACCGCGACTACTGAACGCCAAAAATCGAAAACTACCAGACCGGAAACGGAACTCCCTCCTGGCGCTGCGCGTGCGTCAAGGAAGAGTGCTCGTTCCGGGAAGAGGAGGGGCTCGCGCTCCCGACCATAGAGAGCGGAGGGCGAGCCAGAGCGACTCCTCTCAGCCGCCGGTCTAGCCTCCGGACTTCCGAATCCATCCGTACCACCTGTCTAGGTGCAGAGGCGTCCGCAGCTGGATCCAGAATCACAATTGAAAGCAAACGCCACTTGCATTGGAGAGGCGTGATGTCAGCAGCCCTCTTCAATCTCTCTGGTGAAGTCAGTGGGCAACCGGACTATCCCGAGAGTAGCTTGTCTTTTGAGAAGGCTTTGAGCCATTGTTTACAGTCTGAAGGAACAATGGATGTCAAAGCTACGTCGTGCAAGCTTAAATATTCAAAAGCTCCTCTTTACACGGATAGAGTCCAGTTTTAGGGTTTATTTTCCACAGATGGAAGTGGGAGGCGTTAGTCTTTGTGCTGAGATCATATAGGAAAGACCGGTGTTGGCATCCACAGGTATTTAGCACCTTCTGCTAAACAACTTGTGCTGAAAGCTCTTCCTGTGTCCAGAGACGAACTGGCTGGCTTCGTTGAGTCTGGGAAAACACTGAAAAGAGGGGAATATATTTTTAAATCCATGATCAACACAAATATCGACTGTGTCGTGCTTTCTCAGATCAGCAGCACATTCCACTCCTTGATGGAGTTGTCAGAGGTGCATATGTTTTACATAGGATTTTGGCATCAGCCTTACTTAACTATTCCTCCTTACTTCTGCATATCCTGTTGTACAGGTAAAAATAATCTACTCAACACTACAACAAATGTCTTTCCACCCTTTTGCAAACGTAGAAACAACCTCATTGCCGTTTCAAGTAAATAATGATAAACGGTTTTGACAGTGTTGCATGAATAAGAACTGGTGATGCCTAATTCCATCAAATATTAGGGTGCTTTATTTCTTCGTAACCTACTCTATGTTAATTTGCCCATAACACAGTGTCTAAGTTTTTCTTCCTTACCAAGTTTATAAACACCCATCATGACTGATTTTTTTACCACCTCTGAATTATTCAACGTACCATCGAGCATAATTACCATATATACCAATAGTTGGGGATGGAGAGGTTTTTTACATTTATTGTCTGTAATTGGAATTCGTTAGTTTGTGCTGCTGTCTCTGTTTCACCACAGGATATAAGTTTTCCAAGAATTGTCTGTATACTTACCATTCCCCTAACACCAATAAATTAAAGATGGATCCACTAACCAACAGTGAATGCATACTGTTTGACAGGCCTAGGAATACTGACTGTCCAAGGAGAACCAAGAGTTCACATTAAAAATACCTATTGATGATATAGATCTTTACAGCCCTACCACTTAGGGCAGTACAATTTTCTCTTTATTGGGTCACTCCATCTACAAACACATTCCATTCTAAAAAGGAAAATGTACATATGAAACTAAAGTGTTTACTAGCCCATTCTCTTTAGAATAAAAACAGGCTTCTTTAAACGTGTGTGTCCTTCCTTTTGTGCTAGTCTTTTTCAAAATCACTTCTTAGGCAAGCTTCTGCATTATCAGCCACAGATAGCACAGTTGCTCATTCCCCCAGTGTATATTTTAATTTGGAAATAAACCATCAAGGCAAATGGAACAACATCCTGAGTGTGTGAGATTCCCATTCACCGCTCTCCTAAGAGTTCTCTTTCACACTGGTCCTCTTGACTCCTCATCCTTTCAACACCAACATTTCAAAGCACCTTTCCCTAAATCATACGAAACTATTTATACTTTCATTTTGTTATTCTTTTTTTTTCATTTTGTTATTCTTAAAGTCTCTGCAATTTCCCCCAAACATTAACATTTTCTTATCAAACCCCACAATCAAATTCTATCTGTGCAACTTCACTTGATCTTAGCCAAAAGGCGAGGAAGCAAGTCTGTGTGGACTTCAGAATCCTATCTGACCATTTATTATCTGCAACATTACCGCTGCAGGCCAAGTCAGCAACATCTTTTGGTTTTATTTCTGCAAAAGCTTTAATGTGTTTCTCTCTTTATCTTCTGTGGCTGTTGTTTCCCATCATCCAGAATTAAAGAAAAAAAATGCTTGTTTGGTAAATAGGACTCTGACCACACACACACACACACACACACACATACAATCCATTGAATATAAAAGCAAAACAAGAACAAACCAGCTAATGTGTTTGGCTTCATACCACAGCTGCTTTCAGTCCAGGTTCTTCACTAACTTGGTTTAGAATTTTTTGTTTGTTTTTTGGATTTTGTTTTTCTCAAGACATTGTTTCTCTGTATAGCCTTGGCTGTCCTGGAGCTCACTCTGTAGACCAGGCTAGCCTCGAACTCAGAAATCCACCTGCCTCTGCATCCCAGAGTGCTGGGATTACAGGCATGCACCATCACCGCCTGGCTTGTTTCAGAATTCTTAACTGTCATTACTTGGCTAGAAAAATTTAGCTGAAATTTGCCTCAGACTACCAGACTTTACTGGTTCCTCCTAAATTCGCTAGAAATTTACTACCAGGTCTCTGAATTTATCCAATGACATAAGCTAACTTTTAGAATGGATTCCTTTCCAAAACATCAGTTTGGGGTTGTTGGCTTTCGTTTTTGTTTGTTGTTGTTCTTTAATATTACAGAATGGCTCTTTGGAGGAATTGCTGACACGAGATTTAACTCCAAATTTAAATTTTTGAAGTTGGTAGGTATATTCATTTTATAAGTCCAAGTTTAATGAAGGAGTGTCTGAGAAACTAGAATGTCTAGTGTCCTCACTTCCAGATTACTATTTCCCTTTATTGTATAACACAGATAGATTGACAGTTGATCATTTCTTAATATTTCTCTACCAGAAATCTTTGTGGTTGTGGTTTCTATGTTGAAACTTCATTAGCTATGACTGTTGAAAGCAGCAGATCAACAGAAGAAAACTCTCAGCAGCTGGCAAAGCATACTCAAGCAGAGAGGGGAACAGATAGATGAATAGCATGGTCTGGCAAAAAGACAAGAGGAGGAGGAGTTCACAGAGGGCTGGTTACCATGACTAACTTAAATATCACTTTGAAAGTGCTTTAGAGCTTTAGAGAAAGATTTAAGTAGTGCAGGCTTACAATGCAAATTCCATTTTAAGATAAAATCAGTTGTAATTGAAAGCTAGCAAGACCCAAGTTAATAGGGCCAGAGTCAAAAGGTTGTGTAATAACCCAAGGAAGGAAAGAAGGCTGAACTTGAGCAGCAGGAGGAGACAGATGAATAAGGGGATCTACTCACATGGACACACAGTACCTTGAAAAACCAGCAGCCGAAAAGACAGGGTGTTTTACATTAATTTGTAATATGGTAAGACTAACTCGTTGGGCAAGGAGTGTATGCAGTCTAGTAGAGTCTCAGTACAGCCACCAGCAGCCATTCCACCCCCAACATCTAACAAAAGGAAAGCCAGGCATGTGTGGAATGATTGCTAATTTTGTGTTATTAACAGATTAATTTGATATAAATCACTTGTTTTTCATTTGAAGAGTTAATTACTTGGATCTAAGGAGAATGTCAGTGAGTACACATAAATATGGCAGTAAAAATGGTAATTCAGTAGAAGGTCGTGTTTGATGGTCCACATCTTAATTCTAGCAGTTCAAGAGGCAGGGGCAGCTCTGTGGGTCTGAGGCACCCTGGTCCACATGTTGAGTTCAAGGCCATGCAGGGCTACACAGTAAGACAGTCTCTAAACCAACAAAGTGCTTATTTTGTTACAGAAGTATATATGAGTCCAGAACATAACTAATATATACAAAGAAACTAAGGAAGGTAAGTAGGAAGAAAATCCCATAGTTAGTCACAAGCCAGATACTAAGGATGAAAAGGAAAAGAACATGTTTGCATAAAGTATCAACATAAAAGTAAGTTTGTTTGGCCTGACAGCCGTGAATGGGAACAATTCATTGGGTACATAGTGTCTTAGGGTTTCAATTTCTTCTCTGAAACACCGTAACCAAAGACAACTTGAAAAGGAAAGTGGTTAGTTTACTCACAGGTCCACCACAGTTCATCATCAAAGGAAGAAAGGTCAAAAACTCAAGGCAGAAGCAGATACAGGAGGAGTGCTACAAGACTGCAGCTTACTGGCCTGTTCCTCATATTGACCAAGCCCACTCAGTCAGTCCACGGGGTCTCATGGGAGGGAGTAAGGATTAAAGAAAGAAAAGACATTTAGACAATACTATAGCATGACTCCAGCAAGTGCTGAAGTGGGTTTAAATTTTTTCCAGTCTGCTTTTGTATCATTCTAGGTACATGCAATGAATATGGCCATTTCTAAGGCATAAACAAAGTAGTCAAGGAACAAACAAGGTATGAACTAAGATCCCACGG
The DNA here is from genome assembly GCF_947179515.1 of Apodemus sylvaticus. Classification (NCBI taxonomy): domain Eukaryota; kingdom Metazoa; phylum Chordata; class Mammalia; order Rodentia; family Muridae; genus Apodemus; species Apodemus sylvaticus. Next base: position 49,027,954 of record NC_067478.1, on the reverse strand, counting down.
TATTTTTTGTTGTTGTTGTTTGTTTGTTTTTTCAAGACAGGGTTTCTCTGTAAAGCCCTGGCTGTCCTGGAACTCACTCTGTAGACCAGGCTGGCCTCAAACTCAGAAATCCTCCTACCTCTGCCTCCCAAGTGCTGGGATTAAAGGCATGTGCCACCAGCGCCCGGCCCAATGTCAAATTCTTGCCAATATCCTTGAAGCACCACCAAGAGCTCTCCACATCACACACTCCCAGAAACACCTACCAGGGAGTGGCCCCACACACAAGATATAAATTAATCTCACACCAATCACTTATCTAAAAAATGTCAGCTGGGCAGTGGTGGTGCATGCCTTTAATCCCAGCACTTGGGAGGCAGAGTAAGGCAGATTTCTGAGTTTGAGGCCAGCATGGTCTACAGAGTTAGTTCCAGGACAGCCAGAGAAACCCTGTATTGAAAAAAGCCAAAAAAAAAAAAAAAAAAAAAAGTCCCACACACTTACCCACAGGCCAATCTAATGGGGGGCATTTTTTCAACTAATGTTCTCTCTGTCATAGTTTTATGCAAACTAGCCAGCACAACTGACCTTTTGTCAGCTTGACACATGAACACATCACAATTAGGCCATAACCATTCTTTTCTTGTCCCCTACCCCATATCAATATCACAACACAAAACACGCCAACCTTTAAAAAGACCTGCAGTCCTAAAAACTCAAACATTTTAAAGTCCAAAAGTCTCTAAAATATTCAAAACTTTCTAAAACTCCAAAGTTAAAAAAACTTTAATAGTCCATGAAGGAATAACTAGGGCATAGTCATAATCAAATCAATGCACAACCAAAGTCCAACACTGTAAACTTCAATGTCAGAGTTCTGGGATTCACTCAGGATCTCTGGGCTCCAAACGGCTTGGCAGCCACATTTCTCTGGCTCTGTCGTATACAGCAAACAAATTGTCTCCGAGGAGGCTCAAGCCCAAGCAGCTCTGCTCTGTGAATGCTGCTGTCCTTGGTGGTGGTTCCATCAGACAGGTATCCCCAAAGTATCGGGGTCTCCACTGCAACTGGGTTGCACCTTTATCAGTAGCCTCAACTGGGCTCGTCAGGGACTCTAACCTTGCCATCCCTAAACTTGTCAATGATCCTGTCAATCCTGGGGTTTCTACTTCAACTGAGGCTGCACATTCACCAGTGGTTTCTCCTAATGCCAAACCTCAGCTGCTCTCCATGACCCCTTCATATCTTTAAGACCAGTGCCACCTCGGAAACCCTGGCACATAGAGATCCTCATTGCTTCTGTTCCTTGTGTGCTGGGATTAGAGGTATGTGCCACCAAACCTGGCTACTCTCAATCTTTTCTCAATCACCACTATAATTTTTCAACTACAAATAACCAGCAGCAACTGTTCTAGTAAAGGGAGATTTTTTCTTTAGTGGTGCTGGTCATTTGTTAATCACAGTCAACTTTTCAGAAGAGATTCTCAAACTGCGTTCTGAAATTTCCCAAGCCAAGCCTCCTCTATCTGCATCACTACTTCTAAGCTGACACACAACAGGCTACTGAGCTCTGGGTGCACACTTTTTCAAGCCCACAGCTCCAAACTCTTCTCACAATCGTCCACCAAAACATAGTGATGTCTATTTAAGAATGCCCCCACTACCCAGCACCAGTTTGTCTTAGAGTTTCACTATTGCTGTGACAAAACTTCAGCCTATGTTTCCACGTTATAGTCCATCACTGAGAAAGGCTGGGAGAGGAACTAAAACAGGGCAGGAACCTGGAGGTAGAGCCTGATGCATAAGTCATAGAGGGATACTGCTTACTACCTTGCTCTTCATGACTTGCTCAGTTTCCTTTCTTATATACTCCCAAGACCACCTACCCAGGAGTGGCACTACCAACATAGTGGCACTACCCACATACCCTCATATCAACTGCTAATTAAGAAAATGTTCCTCCCACAAGCAAGTCTAGTAGGGGCATTTTCTCAGTTGATGTCCTCATCCCAAATAACTCCAGCTTGTGTAAAGTTGACATAAAATTACGCGACATACCTAATCTATTATTATCTTTTCTATGTTTTCATCCATCACTTCCTGTATTTCTCAAAACAAAATGCTGAGAAGATATTGCAATCCCAATATTAGAAAGAATAGGTAAGTGGTTTAGGAGATAAAGCAATCTGAATATACAACCTGTAAATGTTTAATAGCTTTAATGAATTTATTTCTATGCTGTCTACTGAATCTTTCAGATAGGTGTCAATGAACAGAACACAATGTAATTTTGACATGAAAAGCTGAATATAAATTAAAAACAGGAAAAAAAAAACCAAACTACTGTTTAAGAGCTTTGAATTAAAAGGAAAAGAAATACACTCCAGGAATTGTAGAGCAATGATTCTCAAAATGGAGTGATGGAGAAGTTCAAATATAATTTGACATATATTTCTAAGACTATTTCTTCTTTTCTGGAGCTTGAAACAAAGTAACATGCTAGGCTTGGAAAATGTAAAAGTGAGTTCATTTTCATTACTAGCCAGAGAAGATGGTGTACCAACCTCAAGCACCTCTTCTTTCCCTCCTACTGCAATCAAACAAGACCAAAGGAAAAACCTGTAAAAACTGCCAGACACCTCACCCTAGTTCAACCTCAAATATCCTAAGTAAAATAAATTAGCTTGAAAGGACTGCATAGAGTATGATGCTATTTATACTGCAGACGACAAACTGTAAAGAACACAGTTGATTACCCAGGGAAAATGGTACAATAAAGATATGGTTCACAGGAGTTTATTGGACACAGTGGACCTGTCTGTTATCCAATTATGGTATAAAAACTCATAGAAGTATACAAAGAAGGAAAAAAGTAATGTTTACAAAAAAAATCTTATAAAACATGTTTAAGCCCCAAATGGATGACAGGGAAATAAGCAATTCCAACAAATTTGTGGAAAACAACCAGATAGTATACTTGAAGAGACAGAGGAAGCTGTAATCTGAAGAAGCTCTAAGACAAAATCATTACAGAGTATGCCTGTTCATCCACAAGCTCTCAGAAGCTTAGACATGGAGCAAGGGTTACAGCAAAGGGTAGACTCAGGGTTGGGCCTGAAAATAGGCCCAGTTGAAAGGCGTACAACAAAAAGGACAGATCTCTTCTCATCCAAACTGTGCTCTCATCCAAACTGTTTCTGCTCAAATGTCCTGGTTGAGGAGCTCATGGGCCCCTAGAGTGACCTACTACTATTTTCTGCTAAAGCAACACTGAATCAAACTATCCTCCAAATTCCTATTAAATTACCCATAGCTTAGTGCTGTTAGAGAAGTTTCTTCACACTGTGAATAGTTTACAACAGAAACTCACAACTGATGACACAGAGAGTAAATGTCAACAGAAGGCTCATGCAAGAATTGGACATCTGGGGGCTGGAGAGATGGCTCAGCAGTTAAGAGCACCGACTGCTCTTCCAGAGGTCCTGAGTTCAAGTCCAAGCAACCACATGGTGGCCCACAACCATCTGTAGTAGAATCTGATGCCCTCTTCTGGTGTGTCTGAAGACAGCTACAGTGTATTCATATATATAAAGAAATCTTTTAAAAAAAAAAAAAAAAAAAGAAGTGGACATCTGGGGCTGGTGAGATGGCTCAGTGGTTAAGAGCACTGACTGCTCTTCTAGAGATCATGAATTCAATTCCCAGCAAATCACATGGTGGCTCACAACCATTTATAGGGGGAACTGATGCCCTCTACAGGCAGGCGGATATAAATGCAGCAGAGCATTTATATTAACAAAAGGGGAAAAAAATGGACATCTACATCACCTCCAACAAGACTTTGTGGGCACCACGGAAAGATTGGAAAAGCCAGAGTAGACTAGGGAGGATAGGAACAGAATGCTGTGTCTACAAGCGAGCACACACACATACACATAGAGCATTAACACATACACATCAAAACATATTCACCAAAAAATAGGCTCCATCTATTAATATTCTAGAAACAGAAATGAAAGAAGTCTTAGAAATTAGTTTTTCTAAATGTGTATTAATTCAACAGAAGGATGATGGTGCTGAAAGATCAAACTGAGTTCTGTGAAGGGGAGACAACAGTACTACACAGTGAACACACAGAACTATGCGGCAAACGGAGAAGGTAAGCATCTAAGATCAGACTCATCAAAAGCAGCAGTGGAGAGGAAACTGCTTTTAACCTAAAATTTTTTGTGTAGTCAGGCTATTAGTGAAATATGAAGGTCAAAAATGATTTATATGTCATATCCTTTTAACTAAAAAACATGTATGTGCTTATGTGTGAATCTCTTGGAATGAAAGGAAGCTTGTGTCAAGGATTTTTTTTCACCATAATGGCTCGAGAATAACTATTTGACTTTGAAAACTGTACACACCTTAATATATATATAGTATATGCAAATCAGATCACCATCTTCTCATTTGTTTTAGACAATATATTTACTTTAAAATTTAAAATGACATTAGGAAAAATGTGCTTTTCACATTTATCAACTGATGGGTGCATAGGCTAACCTGGACTTTAAAATACTTTACTAGATCATTCCCTCTACAACAGACATTTATACATCAAAACTTCATGACTGCAGCCCTTTTACCCACTTCACACTTAAAACACCAAAGTTTACAAAGAACTAAATCTTGCATCGTAAGGAGCCTGTATGAACCCTCAGGCAGTACTTGCGGCAGAGGGGAGCAGTGACAGAGCAGCTCTCAGCCTGGCCTAGCACAGCTCCTCTCTTGTGTAAGGTTTATTTACTGCCTGCTTGGAGTCACTGCCATCACTGTCCACCCTCCAGGACAATCCCAGCCTTAGTCACTGTGCCAAGAACAGTCTCACTACTCCCTGGAAGAACAGTAATAAGTCTTATGATTATGTTGTCAGTAATTAATAAATATAAATAAAATAATTTTAATAATGGTATTTTTCATGTGTACACATGGACAAGTTAAAATGTGGACTCACTAAAACTGGGTTAAAACTGAATACTAAGCATTAGCAAGAACAAATGGGCATTGTTATTTTAGTAAGACACATAAACAGCACAATTAATTTTGTTCACTTTTATTAATACAAAACATCCTAACAGAATGATAACTTTTAATATAATTAAGGTTACAAATAAACTTTGTCACTATCCAATAAATAACATTCACTTGACTCTTAATTGGAATATTCTCTATTAGAACAGTTATTTTCTCCAGTTTATTTTAAACTGCCTTATGATTTCAATGAAACATCTTAGCTTTTGCTTACTGAATAATTTTTTCAGTTGGAAAGTTTCTTGTGCCAAAATACTTGCAAATGAATGCATTTTTCTAAACCTTCTACTTAGTCACCTTAATGACATCAAATTTTCTTAAATATGAATGTCCCATATTCTTCATATTTACAACAGGAGTTGGTTTCAAATGACAGGAAGCGGGAAAGAACAGGAACCATCAATGCACTTGTAAAATAGATCAAGCTTCAACTGTACATTTTAAGATTCTATCTTCTCCAAGCTGTTTCTTCAGTTTCCTTCAGCAGACCCCTTGGTCCCCAGTTAGAGACAAATGCAGGCTAGTTAGTAGTCCTCTTTCACCAGTACTTACATGGGAAAGACTGGCAGCAACATCCCACATCTTATGAAGAATCCCCAAATAAACTGACCATCATCTGCAACAGGGACACTTTTCAGAACAACAGCATTCTGAACGACTGACAGAATAGTTTTAGAGAAAGAACTTTCGTCCTGAGAAGTTTTCATATATCCATAAATCAAGTAACCCGTGCAAGTAGTATTTTTATAAATTAAAAGCCACCATGAATTACAAGCTTTTAACAGAATTCCATGTCATACAGAGCTTATTTAAGTGTGGCACATTTCTTCTATGAACCATTGAATTTTTTCTTCTTTTAAGTACATATTAATCTAAACTGATATATTACCCAGACTGATTTTAAATATAACCAAAGGAAATCATTACAAAGTCTGAAAACACAAGCATTCTACTACATAAATTGAGTTACTTTAGTTCAAAAACAAGTAATTTCAATGCAATGGAGACAACTCTGATTAATACATTTTCATGCATGTGGAAAAATAATTTACATTTACTTCAGGAATAAGTCTCATAGCAAGCAAATTACAGCACTTATTCAATAAAGGACTATTAAAATAATTCTAGTAGAAAATAAAGTAACTTCAATTGATATATTATAATCTTTTTATCATGTACATACTCCAAATCTCCCAGAATTTAAGTAGGAAATGTATAGAACATCTTTTAAGGTATATCTTAGGAAAACTAACCAAAATATTACCTTCATTAAAGAGAATGTGTATACATATCCACATTTGTTAGACCTATATGCAAAAATTTAATGAAATATGGAAGAAATTAGAATTTCAATTTTTTCTGGAATATTAATACTAAGTCAAATCACTTACCTGCTAAAAATAAGAACAGCCTGAGGTATTTCCAAGGTAGAAGCAACCATCTTAACACTACAAACCAAAATAATTATAATAGTCTCCTTTGAACATTTGTATCTGGTTTACAGTTAGGGCATAGGAGAGGATTTGCCAAGCAGCTGTCCCATCTTGCCTAGATTCATTCTTCCCTTCTAAAGTGTAAGGTTCCAGGGAAATGATCACATATAAGCATTTCAAGTAGCTTGGGACTCCACAATGCAACTTCGGGTAGCTTGGGACTCCAGAAGGCAACATTTTAGTCTTTTGAGAAGGAATTTAATTCTAGCCAAGACCCACCTGACATCTTTAGATATTAATTTCTATGCTGGACAAGCTAAAGTCTGAAATCAAAGTCATTATTGGAGAATTATCATAAAGAAACTGAACATATGGACCACCTCAACAAGGAGGGACTTTAAGCCTTTACACACGACACATGAAAATGATGAAGTGTTTTATTTATATTTAGTCTTTCTTCAATCTGAACTGTAACCAAATTTTCAAAGGTTAGCAAGTCATTACACTCATACATCTCATAATCCCTTTCATCACACAGTAGGCACACATATACAGCATCATGTCAATACAATGTTATCAACACAGCATCAACAGTTTAAGCAGGAGACGCATTTCACATGAAAGAGGCTCTATGCATCACATGGCCTGTCCCAATAAAAAGCAGGCATTAGAATGTCATTTTAGCAGTTACAATATTGATATAATCAATATAGCTAATTTTTATACCCATCATATATTTTCATAAGTCATCCATATATAAGAAGCAAAGAACAAAGGCTGTTTTTTTTTTAAAGTTATGTGCCAACTTCAAAATGACATACTAACCAGACATTAGCATTCAAAAGCTAGGTTGAACAGGACTGGCCTTGATGCACATGCAGTAGATTTGGTTTCAGAATATAAAATTAAATGGTGATGTCAGCAGTGTTACTACTGTTTCTATATTTATGATTAATTACTAGCAGTACAACTCCCAGAAGGAAGGAGATGGATCCAATAGTGATGTAAGCAATTCCCAAAAATGGATTCTTTCCTCCCATCCATGAAATCGTGCTCAAGATCATCCGTTTTCGTCCATCAAAAGAATGTACAGGGTAATCTGATGAGGGTATAGGAAGACCTTCTGTCTGTGGTTACTTGATGTTTAAAACACAAGTTTTAAAGTTAATATTCAATTTAATTACTTATAATTTGTTTATATAATTCTGATACGTGGGTACCTTGCTTGTATATTATGAATCTTGACAGACAGATAGAGACAGACAGACAATAGAGAGAACTATATTTTGTTATGTTTTTAAAATAAGGTCTTGCTATGTAGCTCTGAATGTCCCAGAACCAACTATGTAGACAAGAATGGCCTTTTAGGTCACAAAAGATTGGCCTGCCTTTGCCTCTCCAGTGCTGGGATGTGCCACTATGCATTGCAAAAAACCCCATCTTTAAAAACTACTTCAGAATTGTTTTTTCTATATAGTACTAGACACTGAACCCATAGCAAGGCACTCTACCTCTATACATATTCCAAGACTTGATCTAGTGAAAATAATGTTGCTAGTAAAAGCAAAATATCTTAACAGAACAATACAATTCAGTTCCATACAGTATCTTTTACTCGTATTACCCATGAAGGACTAAAGGCTTCAAGGTGATGTGATGTGGAAAAATACAGCAGATGAGCAGCAATGACGGCAACAGTGAAAAGAAAGCAGGCCAGAGTCAGAAGTCTTCAGTTCAAAGAACATGTTTAACACAGCTACAGGACAGAGTACTCTAGGGAGAGGGTGACAGAGCATGAGGCCCAAGTTTTAGTTGGTTCATTTGGAGCAATAACTAAATTTATGCTCAAAGAAGTGATAATAGTGCAGAATTCAAAACTGTCTAGTAAGGAGATGCGAGGAGAAAGCAGTATTGGATAAACTATTTACGTGGTTCACTCTAGGATGATGAAAAGACTAGAGAAGTCAAAACTAAAACTCAAATCTGAACTGAAACTCCTCAAAAGGGCTACAGTCTGGCAGTGTGGCAGGCTCTGTTCTAATTACTGAAATCAATCTTAACCTAAAGCAAGAATCAGTGCTAACTAATCTAACTCTCCAAGGACCAGACACAGTATCAAATCAACTATATTCCTCCTTTCTCTTCTTTTTCTAAAACTTCAGGTTTCTGTTTTAACTCCGTTCAATTCTGCTCTTAATCCCCTCATCTTGCACCTTTTATAGCTAGCTCCCAGTGTTTTGCAAGCCTCCAGGTTTCTGTATTGTTGAACTGTCAGTCTTTTAGATATCCTACATTCTTCCTGAAGTGCTCTTGTCCTTGGGACCCTACTGCAGAGTCCCTGCCATCTACAGAATTTCCAGTGCTAGACTTTCCTCTCCCTTGTTCTTTATTAGGCTACATACTGGCAGGCACCAGTGCTGGATCTCTTTAGATGCTAACTAGAGTGCTGCCTTATATTCTGGCTATCCGCTCAAATAGTGGGTCTTTCCAGCAGTACAGAAAGTGAGTCTGTGTATCTAAAACTAGTCCTAGGTGGGTATAGTTTCAAAGCCATTGCTGCTTTAGTCAGGCACTAGTAGGCCATTTTCAGTTGTATAAGCAAGAGCCCAAGAACCAAAGGTAATCTTTATTTTGAAAACTGGCCTATTAACTATTTACTATGCAACCCAAACTAGAAAAAACACAAAACCACCACCAAAACAAAAAAGAAAACAAAAACAAACAAAAACCACCTGGGCTGGGTGTGGTTGTGCACACCTTTAATCCAAACACACTTGAGGCATAGGAAGGCAAATTTGAGTTTGAGGGCAGTCTATTCTCATAAATATAGAAAATTCCAGGCCATCCAGGGCTACATAATGAGACCTGGTCTCAAACAAATAAAAAAGCAAAAAACGAATGTACTTATGATTATTTAGATAATAAAAAGTGCAGAGATCCAACACATATTTATAATGCTAATATTTGAAAATCTTTATGTTCACAGGGTATATATAAAAATGATGGGCAAATACTTTAATTAACTGAACTTTGTTAAGGGATAAAAAGAACTGTCCAGTATTTCCTTCTTGTAAAAGACTGCTTCTGGACCAGAAAGATGTCTCAGTGGGTAAAGGCACTTGCTGTGCAACCTGATGACATGACTTCAATTTCTGAAACCCATATAAAAAGGTAACAGAAAATCAAGTTCTCTCTCTGTGGTGTCCTCTTACCACTACACATGTACCTTGGCACATGTGCATACATTATCCATAAATATATCATCATCATCATAGTGATAAAAATCTTTGAAATTAAAAAAAAAAATAAAGCTTGATATCTATGCAGAAGTGAAAGTGTGAGACCCTACATTCTATTACCCAGTACTACAAAATAAGTAAATGAATCTAGAGTATAAGGTAACATGTCACAGAACTCACATAAAGATTTCATGAAACTCTTTTCAAAGTCCATGTGTACACATAACCAAAAAATAAAAGGATACTGTATGTGATGTTCAAATAGTACTGTCCAGCTGGTAATGTTGGGTGTAAATCATCTTTCCGCTCTATAAGACGATACAACTTACGAAAAGTAGGTAATGCTGCAGTACGCATCCAAACAATAAAGTCTTCATTTATGAATCCATTATTACTTTCATCATCAGGGTCTAGCTCATATACTGGTTTATGCCAGTTTACTGGCTTTGTTGTATCTTGGTAAGTTGGGAAGGGAGAGAGAGAGGAAATCAAAATATTCAATTTTATAAATTCAGTAAAATTTACAGTACTAAAAAAAAAGGAAAAGAAAAAGCACAAAACACAATCTGAATACTTTCTTATATTCAAAGGTATAAATATATTCATATCCTAAAGATATATTTAAAATATAAAGAAAAACCAACTCTATAACAAAAAGAAAAAAAAGACAGTTAATATCTCAAGAGAATATAAAAAGGATACTGAGGAAAGGACAGATTCATGTAAAAACACAGCCTCAGCACAACAGATGAGTCAATGAGATGCAGCAGGGGATGACCATTGCCACCAAGTCTGAGCAGCTGAGCTCAGTCCCAGGACCCACATGGTAAAAACAAAGAACAGGTTCCCACTAATTGTTCTCTGACTTCCATTTATGCACTATGGTGTGTGTGTGTGTGTGTACAAAATAAACAAATAAATGTGAAAATACATTTTAAAAAGAAATATTGTATTATGAAACTAAGGCAGTGGAGAAACAAAACTATATATGGATTACAAATAGGAGTTTGTTAAAACAAACTCTGGGATAGTTTGTAAGGATTACAGCTGAAAATACCAGAGAAATTCAAGTAACAATTAAAAGAACATATTTTCATTATAATTTTAATACATTTTAACACTTAAAAAACAAAATTTAGGTTATCTTGCTAAATCTACTAGCTTTTAGACAAGAAGGGCTATTGGTCATGTTTTACCTTTAAACTTTTCTTGGAGGCTTTCTCTTCCAGGTGGATTTCTGAATTTCACATTTTTATCTGTCCACCAAGCAATACCTTTTTTCTTCAAAGGAATTGGAATAGGCTTGGGATCAGATTCATTGGCAATCAGAAACAATTCTAACGTATCTAAGCACAAGAAATGGAAGACATTACTAACATTCACTAAAATTCCATAGCATCTGATTTACTCTCTAAGAAATGAGAACCTGGGGGGCTGGAGAGATGGTTCCGTGGTTAAGAACACTGATTGCAGCCGAGCGGTGGTGGCGCTCGCCTGTAATCCCAGCACTCTGGGAGGCAAAGACAGGCGGATTTCTGAGTTCGAGGCCATCCTGGACTACAGAGTGAGTTCCAGAACAGCCAGGGCTATACAGAGAGACCCTGTCTCGAAAAAACCAAATCCAAGAACACTGATTGCTTTTCCAAAGGTCCTGAATTCAACTCCCAGCTACCACATGGTGGCTCACAACCATCCGTAATGAGATCTGATGCCCTCTTCTGGAGTGTCTGAAGATAGCTACAGTGAGTGTACTTAAATATAATAATAAATAAATCTTTAAAAAAAGAAAAAAAGGAAATGAGAATCTGGGATTTCTTCCAAAAACTAGTTGACAGAGAAGGCATAGGGTTAACAGGTACTCTTTATTCAGACATGAATTAACTTTTGCAATTTTAGAATTCTATATCCAAAAATAGATTTGTCTTTATTTACTACACATTCAGGTCACTTTCCTGAATGACTAGTTGACATGTGAGAAGACTCTGAAAATGAATACTAATCTAAATACAAGTGGAAGGACATCTTTCATGTTTCATTGGTTAAGCTCCTGCTGATCCATTTTTCTGTACTCGGTACTCAGCTCTGGAAACACAATTGGTACAATGAACAAGTCCTTTTGAATGTATTATTCACAGAAATCAGGGACTTGATGTAAAAACACAAAAATATTTCAGTAGTGCCAATATGTTTAAATGACATTGGTTTTAGAGCACTGGATTAAATAAATTATTCAAGTTATTTTTACTTGTTTCCTTTGAGGACTTTTAATATAAGTACTGGAAAATCTGAAATTGTATTTGTGGCTCAAACTGTGTATCTATCAGACACTGCATATCTAAATGATCAACTGTAATTCCCCTGAAATGGTATAAATCAGTGAAAGTGACTCCGTGGCTTTTACCTTCTTATAAGAAATTAGAAGAAAATTCTACTTTCTTCTCAGAGATGAAGAATTCCATTCTCATAAAAGAATGCTCAAAAGGAAACCACAGGGCATTAAGATCCTATTCATTATCTGAGTAGTTATCTTGAAGGTGAATTTCCTAATTCCATTCATATTACTAGACAATTACATGGTATCCTAACTGCACAGTTTGCTAATCATCTATCTGCATGGACGTTTAGTTTATGTCTAGCATACCATTAAACATGCTGTTGGCAATGGCTCCACATGGAGCAATTGGTTTGTCTTCATTTCTTCGATAAGGTTCACATTCCTTACTTGGATTCTAGTTTTCAAAAGGAAAAAGAAAGAGAAAGTATCATCTAGATCTCTGAAAAAAAAAATAATGAGCTAGTCCTAATTACTAATTAAAAATTCTAGCCTTGTATTTTCCCCACTTATAAAGTATATGAGTCTGTAAGGAAAATAAGCTCTAAACTAACACATTTAAATACTCAAAATACTCTTTAATATTATAGTACTTTTAAGTAAAATGTTTATCTGTACACAGCTATATATAACTTATCAACTTAATATTTTGATTTTCTTAAACCACAACCATAAAGATTTCTGACTGACAGAACTTAAATGACCAGTTACCAATGCAGCTGTGATATACAATAAAGGACATAGTAACCTGGGAGTAAAGACACTAGACACTCTAGCTTCTTGGAAAAGCCCCTTGATAAACTTGTTCTCACTTTTAAAATGAACACATCTAACACTTGAAATTTTATAATTTGGAGTTAAACCTTCATGTCTAAAAAAACGAAGAAAGGAATAATCTATAGTGGTCTATACCAATGCTTACACTGCGCAGGAGGCTGGCAAAGCAGCAGAGACAGAAAGGTTGGCAAGCCCTTCAGGCTTGGTCTGGACTCATTACTTACTAAAGAAGTTCAAGGGCAGGGAACATCTGAAGGATGTGTCTGAAAATATGCCTTAGCACTTCTGGAACACTCGGGCAAGCCATAGTAATTAATTTAAGCATTTAACAAATCAAGGTAATCTCAGTTTGAAAGTTTCTTTATATATGTAATACACATACACAATACACACAAACTCTAGTTAACCTCTTGGGCTGTTCTACTACTGACTGCCTTTGGAGTGTTTATACTGAGAAAAGCGCCATGTGCACAGAAAAGAGGGGGGAAAACATGATGGGGTCTTATAACATCTCTTCAGTACTCTGAGTATTTTGAAGAAAACTGATTTCAGCAAAAAGGCTGGATGTATCTGGGAATCACATCAGCCATCATCAGAGAGGCTTCCTGCTGCAGCAGATGGGGACTGATACAGAGACCCGCAGCTGAACAATGTGCTGAGAGTGCAAGAACCTGGGACACTAAGTCCTAAATGGGACGTCTCAGTCAAGCCTCCCCTCGGGGTTCAGGGAACTATGTGGAAGAGGAGGCAGAAACACTGTAAGAGCCAGAGGGGATAGAAGACACAAAGGAAACAGTATTTAATATGTACCATAAACCATGCAAGGTGCCAGAATCAAACACAGGCTGATAGAAGGAATGGAGGTGAGCTAGGGGGTGGGAGAAATCCCAGTTTGTCCTTACAAGATCATGTAAGGTAATTCCTAAAATAAGAGTTGTTACCAGGGGCCAGGTGGTGGTGTTGCACACCTTTAATTCCATCACTCAGTTGGCAGAGGCAGTTGGATCTCGGTGGTCTACATCTCTGTGTCTGTCTCTCTCTCTCTCTCTCTCTCTCTCTCTCTCTCTCTCTCTCTCTCTCTCTCTCTCTCTCTCATACACACACACAGTAGGAACCACGTGAAATGCAGGCAGTCCAACTTCAGCTATCACATCAGAAATTTCAAGCTCTTTCTGAATGGTTCTATGTTAAAATTCTTTTCTACTGGCCCTGGCCTCCACCTCCCAAGTGCTATGATTACAGATATGCATTACCATGTCTGGGTCTCTTGTATTGTAAGAAATTCAAAAGGTCTGAGAAATGAGAAACTAGTCTTTAAATGTTTGTCTCATTGACAAAATGATATAAAATACTTATGTACTAAATACTACTATGGAAAGCTAAACAGTCAGGAAATTACCATACCATCCATGGATTCCTGAATAGAGCCAAGCATTAGAAAAGGAACTTGTTACAAACAGCCTATAGTTCTACTCCTAATAACAAATACAGTAGATTTGGGAATTGTGAAAGCTTTAAATGTATGCTGCTTAGTCTTCTCATAGTGCAAAGTTTAAAAAAAATAGGACAGTTATTCATCAACTTTTAATTAATTCCAGAAATTAAAAACAGTTCATCTGTATATCCCTACCTAGCATAAGAATAATGAATAGAGCCCCAAAGAACACACTTACACATCCAAAAAACTAGACTCATCAAAATCCCATTATAAACAGATGAAGCCAAATTCCTAAGACATGAACAGGAAGTAGTAAAATTGAGAAGTTATTTTGTGGGCATTCAAGAAAAAGCATTTTAACTAAACATCACTGTTAAAACTAGCTAGAAATGGCTAAAGTAATTCTTTAATCTCCTCTAAGATTATTAAGTCCATAATAACAATTCTAAATGAATATTTACAACATGTTCTTACTTCAAAGATACCACATATCTGTATTTCATCATTCCACTTACAAGCAAAGCACTAGGGTCTCCATTTAACTGGCTGTCATCTCGAGATTTCACATAACGACGATGATTTTGGTAGAAATTAGACAGTCCATAATACATAAACACATTGCCCTAGAGAAAACAGAAAGGGGAAACTTCATAACATAAAAGTTAATATTTGTTTTATATGTATGTAAAATGTAAGCAATTCATACTTTACTGGTTTACAATTTGTGATAAAAAAGTACTGAGGTTAAGTAGCAGCTAAAATTGTGCAATTAAATATAAATCAATTCATAGTAGAGCAACTATACTCTAGTTGTTTTTTTTTTTAAAAAGACTATTTTATTTAAATGACGAGTACACTGTGGCTGTCTTCAAACACACCAGAAGTGGGCAACAGATCCTATTATAGATGGTGGTTGTGAGCCACCATGTGGCTGCTGGGAATTGAACTCAGGACCACTGGAAGAACAGTCAGTGCTCTTAACACTGCTGAACCATCTCTCCTGCCCTATACTCAAGTTCTTAAATTCTTAGGTAAGTTTTAAAAGAAGGGGAAAATATCACCACCTACAAATCAAGTATTAAGTCCAAGGCACACTCAATTAACTGGCTTAGCAAAGCTATTTGCCAAGTACTTAATAGCACTGGGAGTACAGCTCAGTCATAGTGTTCGCCTGGCATGTGTATGCATGAAGCCCTGATTTCAAATCCCAACACCACAAAACATAAGCAAGCAAACAAAAAATAAAGTGTGCAACTGTAAATAAAGTTCAACCATTTTTTAAACTTCTAAACTATCCATCAAGCATTATGTGCAGCCTGGAGATGGCTCACTAGGCAAAGCAACTGCTGTGTGAGCATGAGGACCTCAGTGTGGATCAGGCACGGCAACAATCCTCTATAAAGCCAGAGGTGGAGGGTGGCCAGGGAGGAGGCAGGCCGATTCCAGGAGCTCGCTGGCTAGCCAGTCTAGCTTAAATGAGAAGCTACAAGTCCAAGGAAAGACTGGTCTCATAAAATGAGGTGACAAAGGAAGACATGCACATCTCATACTACACACACGTGTGCGCGCGCGCACACACATATATATACTTACAAAACACAAAATATTTTCATTAAAAATAATTTTGAAAAATATTAGTGTGCTCTAAGCTACAATATAAAGTTTTACTAATTCAAATTGGTTTTCATCCCATTAGCATCTACCTTTCAGAAGAATGATTCAACTTTTGATTTACTATCCAAATAAATTATAAGTGGAATGAGAATACACAATTTCACAGGATTCTGTGAAAAGATCTTCTGTCTTTCTTAAACTTTACATTAGTGTACCAAGTAGTTCATACTGACATTTTGCACTGATATTTTACTTTGCTCATGATACTTCCTTCCATCTTATACTGGCCCCTCTACCCCAACAGTCCCCAGGACACTATAGGCTGTTAGCAATTAGTAAATTAGCAGTTGCACAAATACACTGTTATAATAATATAGAATGGTACTCTAATGGAGGTAACTTCAAAATAAATTGGAAAAAGTAATAAACATAAACTGAATTAACTACAAGGTGCTAAACCAACTGACTAGAACTGTTATAGGTTTAAAAAATGTTATTTTCTGCTTTCTGATTAAAGCCTCTATTTTTATATTTCTATTTTCAATTAAAAGAAATTCTAAAGACAGAAGTGATTTATTTGATTTGCTACTTTCATAGACATTTAAAGACTGAATACTGAAGGGTTTTGGTAGCAGAAGCTTATAATCCCAGCACTCAGGAGACAGATGAAGGATCATTAATTCCAAACCAACCTGAGCTACACTGCAAGTTTAAGGTCAACCTAGAAAACCTGACATCATGCATCAAAATGTAAATAAATGAATGAAAATATTGATTGTTAAATAGCAAACAATAAACTTTTCCATTCTATATAGAAGGTGTTAATGGAAATTTTTGAGTGAATTGTATCAAATTGTGTGACAAAACCATGATAAATATGTTTAGGAAAAAATAATAGCATCTAAATTAAGAACAGTAATAGCAGCTGGGCAGTGGTGGTGTACGCCTGTAATCCTAGCACTCTGGGAGGCAGAGGCAGGTGGATTTCTGAGTTCAAGGCCAGCCTGGTCTAGAGTGAGTTCCAGGACAGCCAGGGCTATAGGGCTATATAGAGAAACCCTGTCTCAAAAAAACCAAATCCAAAAAACAAACTAACAAACAAAAGGAACAGTAATAGCAAATTCAATTTGTAAACCAAAAAAAGAGATGCTCTCAATCAATTCTGATATAATATTAATTTTTAAGTTCCCTGAAATGGTGTTAGTCCAACTCAAAATCTGTGAAGAAACAAACCTACAATGACAAAATGCTACTTTAAACAGGAGCTCTAAAGTGGGGGGGGGGGGGGGAGGGGTTTGTTTGCTTGCTTGCTTGTTTGTTTGGTGACATGGTTTCTCTGTGTAACAGCCCTGGCTGTCCTGGAACTTCATAAACTAGGTTGACTTCAAACTCAGAGATCTACCTATCTCTGTCTCCCAAGTTACAGTAAATGTTTTGAATAGGGAGGAGATAATGGAACATCTAACTTGTTCAAACCCTCTCAATTCAGTTCTGCACAGAACCAAAACTTTATAGTATGCCCACCACTATACTTCTCAGTCTTCTCCCAAATCGGTTTTCATATCTTAGTCCCAAAGGCACTTTACCTTAGTATAAGAACATCTATAACCACTAGATGGCTTCCATCCACCAGACACTACTAAAGTTATCACTACATACTGAAAATCTTAATGAGGACACTCAAACCTTGGTATGTATTCTGACAGCTTTGCTTCCTCAAGAATGTTGTTAAGGGTTTTTTTGTTTGTTTGTTATTTTCTGTTTTCTTTTGTTTTGCACTCTGTAGTCTTGCTGTCCTAGAACTTGCTCTGTAGACCAGGCCAACCTCAAACTCACAGATCTGCCTGCCTGTCTCCTGGTACTAAAGGCATGCACCACCACCATCACCTGGCTCCTGAAGAATATTTTTAAATTCAGTTTTCAGGTATAGGGTAGAACAAACTGGTCTCTCTATCCAAGCCAATTCTGAAATTTTATATTCTTCCCCATATGTTCATTTATAAAAAATAGAGAACAGTATTAATGCACATACCCACATCCATACACATGCGCATACAGGGTGGGGTCCAAATATCAAACAATAAAATATTAATAAAGTTTTAATAAATGTTTGATTTGTGAGTAGTTTCATACATCAAAAATAATTCAATTAACTAATGGGATGATCAATGTTGTCTTAAAAACTTCTTTTATAATTAAAAGTTATTTTAAAAATTAAGGAAAATTTTAAAAGGCTAAGAATTTATACCATCCAAAGAGAAATCAAAATACCAAGAAATAATTTTAAAGTACAAGCACAAGAAAATTATAAACTTGACAAAGAACTGATTCCTGCCCTTTAAAATATGGATCATGAATAATGAAAATGCCTTAAATTTTGTCTACAAAATACTAAAAGGCAAAGAATTCAAATAAATGCATTTAATCACTAGATTGAATTAATTTAATGATGCAGTAACCAAATGATCTTAGAAAGAGTGATTTTCAAATGCCTATAGATTCCAATAAACTAAGCTGATCTGTCAATATAAATTAACAAAAAAAAAAAAAAAACCAGTACTATTATTTTTAAACATGCCTTTTCTAACAAATTACTTTGAAACACAGACCTCAAACGACTGCTCCAGTGTGAAGTTAATGATACAAGCACAAGATGTCACATTCGGAGATAAACATTTATTGCAGGGGCTGGAAGGTTCTGTTCCAGTGTAATCAATCTGCAAAAGAAAAAGGTTAAGCAAGCAGTTCCTTGGAGAAAAGAGAAACCTAGCACTTGCATAACCTGCTATTAAAAAGAAAAATAAGTCAACAAAGCAATATAGACAAAACTCCTGCTGTGTACTTTACCAGCGTGAGCCATTAAATAGTAAAGAAACTCCTCTTTGTTCACTGTTTTTACAGTCCTCCTTTTTCACCCAAAGAAATATTTGTGGATAAAACTGTTAACTACAAGACTCAACACCGCAGGATGGATGTATAAGATGAAAATGCTTATAAGGTCTAAACTAATGAGACGCCAGGAGAAGGCAGGAGAAGCTGTGCTCAGACCAACCCCCCCTTTACGTTTCTTTCAAGAACCTTCCTCTTCCCACAGTATATGGCATCCGAAATGAGGATCTATCTTGTGAGAGGCAGGGAGAAGAAAGGATCTTGGGATCCCCCTGACTTTGAAGCAAGAAGTGTGCTTAGTTTAGGGAACTACTCTCTATCTAAAGTAAAGCCAATTACTAGGGAGTATGCTTTGAACCTGTGGTATCTGATGCTAACTCTGTCAGAACTGAATTGTACAGTACCATGTAAAGTCAGAAGTCCTGCTGTGGCACCCCAAATTTGTTTTTTTTTTTTCATTATAAATAAGAAAAAGAATTAAACACACTTTATTTTTTGAGAGAATTTTAGTAGAGCTGTCTGTAGATGCATGGGCTGTCCTGTTGTTACAGTTCGGATAGTTAAGTGTCTCTTCAAAAGAATACACATGTTGGGATTTTGCTCCTAGCTGGTGATGCTATTTTGTGACGTTCTGGAAATTGAGAAATGGACCTGGACAGAGGCACATTTCTGGGGCATACGGTCCTTGGTAGCATCTTATCCCTGCAAATCTCCTCCTGCTCACCATGGGA
Source organism: Apodemus sylvaticus (assembly GCF_947179515.1). NCBI lineage: Eukaryota > Metazoa > Chordata > Mammalia > Rodentia > Muridae > Apodemus > Apodemus sylvaticus. Next base: position 49,008,443 of record NC_067478.1, on the reverse strand, counting down.
GTACCTTCTGCTACAGTGTCTGCTACCATGATGCTGTCTTGTTTCAGACACAGAAAAAAACAAGCTATGAGCTGAATGTCTGAAGCTGTAAACCAACATGAATAAATATTTTCTTCCTTGAGTTTTTTTGGTCAGGTAACTACTCCTCAATCAACATTTCCCCCCAAAGTGGTCTATTACAACAGTACATGAACACTGACATTATCATCACCTAAAGGTTAGTTTCAGGTTCACTCTTGGTTGAAAATTCTATAGGTTTAAACAATGTATAATGATATATAACCTACCATTATACTATAAAATACCTTAACTGGCTTTAAAAAAATCCTTTATCTTTCTTTTACTATTCATCTTTGGTATTAAATCACAGTTAAGCACTGACTTTTCACTGTCCTCATAGTTTTGTCTTTTCCAAAGTTGGAGACATACTATAGGTAGCCTTTTCATATTGGCTTATTTCACTTGGTTGTGACCTACACTTAAGTTTCCTCTATATCTTTCCAGAGTGTAATGCACTATAGTTTATTTATTCACCGACTAAAAGACAAGGCCTATCTTGAACCCAAAGATCCTCTTGCCTCTCCTTCCAGAGTGCTAGCCCAAAGGCATGTGCCATGCCTAGCCACTATCTGTCACTTATGTTACTGGTCTATAGTACTTTGTTCCAGCAGCTCCACCATGTGCTTAAAGCCCTTTACATCTTCTTTGAGGAGGTATCTAATCAGGTCTTGAGCTCATTTTTATCAGACTGTTTCAATTTTATATTTTAAGTGTTCTTTTAGGTAACAATTATCAGAGATTTAAATTAGTTTCCACCAATCTGTGACTAAATCTCTTGATAAATAAGAGTTTTATGGTACACAGTCTTATGTATTAAAAATATTTAATAACTGAGAAATACTAATATTAATAATCATAGTATTAATATCTTTATATCTTTATAACTGAGACATTTTTTATAAAGACTTATTTATTTATGTTATGCATATGAATACACCACCATTGTTCTCTTCAGACACACCAGAAGAGGGCACCAGACCCCACTACAGATGGCTGTGAGCCACCATGTGGTTGCTAGGAATTGAACTCAGGACCTCTGGAGAGCAGAAGGTGCTCTTAACTACTGAGCTATCTCTCCAGCCCCAGAAACTTTTAAATTAAAATCTGTACCTAGAAAACAGAACTACTACCTAAATTGTAACAGCAAGGTAATTTTTTAAAACCTGCAATTACTTAATGTTTGGTGCCTTCAAGCTGTTATATAATGTTCTATCAACTAACTGTCTTTCACAGCTTATTTGTTAACTTTGCTTTCATTTCTTCTTTTCGCCAGGCAGTGGTGGCGCACGCCTGTAATCCCAGCACTTGGGAGGCAGAAGCAGGAGGGTTTCTGAGTTCGAGGCCACCCTGGTCTACAGAGTGAGTTCCAGGACAGCCAGGGCTAGATAGAGAAACCCTGTCTCAGAAAAACAAAACAAAACAAAACAAAATTTCTTCTTTTCACTTCAAGTACCACCAATAAGCAAAGCACGTAACAAAAATTAAATGAAATTAAATGAAGACAGGCACACGTGAATTTCATTAGACCTATGTGCTACAACTTTGTACAAAGCCTGTATGCACATATCATTCCACTTACAAACCAAATTTATGCCAAAATAAACCACAAAGGAAACTCCATTTTGTTTTTTGTTTGTTTGTTTGTTTGTTTTTTCACTTTTTTTCAGAGACAGGGTTTCTCTGTGTAGCCCCTGGCTGTCCTGGAACTCACTCTGTAGACCAGGCTGGCCTCAAACTCAGAAATCTGCCTGCCTCTGCCTCCCAAGTGCTGGGATTAAAGGTGTGTGCCACCACCGCCCCGGCAGAAACTGCATTTTTAATTTTACATTTCTTTTTCCTAAGACTTATCTAAGAAATATAAATAGAAACTTCTCAAATCATCTTCTTTAATTTGATCACAACTTGTGCAAAGAGTCAGACTTCACTTAACTAAAGAAAAATAATTTGATGGAACTGGAAATCAAATAATATTTAATATCAGTATAATAAAACATTTATTAGGATAATTACTAAATATCAAATAATACTTAAAGTAGATAGCTATAATACATTCATCTTGAACTGTTGATTATAACTTTTAAACTGCATTAAAAGTTACATTTGTTAACTTCAGGTAACTCTGAAAACAGTGTTTTTAAAAGTTATTATAATTAACTTTTAAATTTTAATAGGAGCAAGGCACACTACAAAGTACTAGAACCATATAAAGTAATGTTATGGTATACCATCAACAGTTGACAGCTTTCCTTTCTACTTCCATTATGTAAAAAGAACATACTCAGAAATTTTCCCAAGTGCTAGTCTAGACGTCGAGATCTCTGACTCAAGCATGTTCCTTGTGCTAAGCCACCTTTACCTAGGAACTGTCAGCCTACTCAGCCAGAAGGCAGACTTCATTAATACTAGAAAGCTGCCAAACTGGATAGCAGAGAATCTGTACTTTTTAGAAGAAATAAGAATCTGATCAATTACAGAAAAAGAGACAGAAAAAGAGGCAGCATTGGAAAATAGACAAAACAATGAGGATTAACACTTTACATTATGGAGAATTTTCATGATGGAAGGTGAGTGAGTCATAACAAATGGGGTGCCATTTTACTGACTACTGCTGTCACGTGCTCTGCCTGCCATATATGAACTTAATACACGCCATCTTAAAGAATGGGGGTTGAAGAGACAGATGGCTCAGCAGTAAAGAGCTCTTGCAAGAGACTCAGTTTCAGTTCCAAACACCAACACTAATAGCTCACAACCACTGGTAACTCTAGCTCTAGGGATCCAAGAGCCTCTTCTGACCTTTGTGGGCACTAGGCAAGTATATGGTAAACAGACATGCATGCAAGCAAAATTTAAAAGTAGAGTGGCCCTGCAAAGTTTATTATTAGTTTCCTTATTTTAAATTAGGGCAACACTTGGTTCATTCCCTTGCACCAAAAACTCTTAAGCACCAACAACAATAAAACTAGTCCTTAATCAGTTGGATCTGATGCTAGTTTGGATAGGTAATGTCGGAAATGACTTACATTATAAGGTGTGTACATACATCTAAATGTGGAATTGCTGCGGGGGGAGGGGAGAGCGGGCGGAATGGAGTGGTCCCCATACATCTAGAGTGAGAAATAGTTTCTCCCAACCACAAATATCCTACTTGTACTCTTATGCCCCAGCAATAATCTCCATATTATACCAAGCCCAAGTCACTCTTAACAGTTAAGTGTCATTATGTCACTTTATAACAATGATCCCTGTGAAAAGCTAAACCTTCCAGGTGCTGCTGCCAAAGAACCTCAGACTGAGCCCCTCCACCCCCAGTGTTTTTTCCTCACAGCTGCTGCAAAGCTGAAAGGCCACACAGTTCTCACAAAAAAAGAGTCCTCTACCCTCACACAAATCCCACAGTGTGGAGCCCAAGGCAGCTAGACTATAGCCACATACTAACTCCCCTATCCAGAGTCTCTGTGATGGGGTCAGGTAGTACAGACTGCATATAAATAAAGCTTACAGCGTTACAGTTCTACTCAATCCTCATAGGATTTGATGTGAGACTAATAAATCTCTTAACTGAAGGTCCACAGGTACTCTAGAATCCTCCTTTCTTCCCCTCCCCAAATGCTACAAATAAGCTTTAAGGAGAGGGAGATAGAGACAGGTGTCCTCATCGGTCCAGTGGCATTCTATAAACTGTAAGATAATATAATGGAGAATTAGATTTTTGCTCTTCTCTCACTCACACTGTAAACAACCTATTTTCCTTCATTAATTTCAGTTCGTTGATTTCTTTCACAGCATCAGGTTTATGGACCTTTTATGTGTAAGGAATGCCATAGCCATGCAAAGCTGTTTAATGGCTTCCCATCACCTTGCCTGTGTCCTGAGACAGGCCCGTGTAATCTACACCCTAACTGTACAGCTTGGACCTGTATTTGCCCCTTCTCACTCTGCCACAATGGCTTTTTTTCTTCCTCTTTCTATTAAGCACACTGCTTCCTTCCCCTTTCTACTTCTGCATGGAGTAGTCTTCCCTTGAATATCCGCACCATTACTTAGGGCTCCCCAACACATGCCACTTTGTGGCAAAACATTATAATAAAAACCATCTGTATAAGAAACTAAAACTTTTGTGGGACCTCACAGCCAGAGTTAATAAATACCTTAAGGTCACCTGTGACAGCTATCCTACTGTGTACTCAGTCTGTTTGTTTAACCTGATTTTTAAGTGAACAAAGTAGCAATCGACTGTACTTGCCTGAGATTTCCTTTGTAATCAACTTTTACAGTCTAAGCTAAAGGATGGCTGTAATCTCAAGATGGGCACTTTTTCATGGCCCTGACCTAGAACAATTCAACTGTAAAATTTGCTGAAAGCAGCAAATATGGAGATTAAAAGCAATCTTCTAAAATGAATATCCACCATAAATATTGAACACAACACTTGGATACTGCTTGATAAACAATGATATTTGTAGTACTGTTTATTGTCAGGGTCAGTTGGGAGTCTTTTGAAATCAGTGACTTAATGCCCTTGTAAAACTCTTAAATTTTTTTGTAAAGTATCTCTCATTACTGTCTGTGCTTTTGAACAAAAACAGGGGAAAGCCTGTAGTTAGGAACAGATACACAGACAGTCACAGAGTCCTACAACAGACACTCAGGACAGACACAGATACCGGCACAGGGACAGATTCGCAAGACAGCCTTCTGGCAGGCAGGGATTCACACACATGCAACACACAGAGAACAAAGCACACCAGAAGCATGAGGTAAAGAACTCAAACCTGGATTTGCTCTTGATTAAATGACTCCAAAGAGAAGTCCTTTTATTTCTTTCCTTAATGCATCACCAATGCATTATTGGTAACTCAGAGTTAATCACTAATGTGTTTTAGCCATGCACTATTTCAATCTATAAGCTATCCTTTAAGCCCTTTCTTCTCCTGAGCATTTTCTACCATCTAACACACTTTGGAAGCAACAAATTAAGAAGTAAATTAATGATCAATAAGAATGGACACTATTGGGCTGGAGAAATGGCTGAATGCTTAAAGTATCTATTGCTCTTACAAAAGACCGTGGTTTGATTCTCAGCGCCCACATGGTGGCTTACAACCCTGTAACTCCAATACCCTCTTCTGATAGCAGAGATAAGGCATGCAAGTGGTGCACAGACATATATATAAAACACAGGGGCAAAATACCCACACATATTAAAATAATAAATCTAAAAAATGTTTTAAAAAGAACAGATGAAATTATCAACTAATATATAAACCCCTTCTTTATAAATAAACCGAAAGCAAATACATACTAAGTCAAAAATTCAATTGCTCACCCAAAATAACATAATAGTAGAATCACATAAAATTAGTAAACTCTCAAAAAGTATTAGTTAAGTTTTAATAGTAAACAGAATTAAGGTGGGTTGTTTTAAGAAAAAACAAAACAAATGTGTATGATGAAGATTATTTTTAAGTAATGATACTCAATATTTCAATATTCCTTCTATAGCATTTGTATCATATCTATACACACACAGTTTTCTAATTTATTAGCAAAATCACATAGCTAATTTGCTCTTCACATAAAAATTAACACAATCTATTTTACTATTAAGTTCAATTCAATACTAAAATCAATATAAAACTGCATAGCTAAGCCACTGGACTATCACATCTAAAAGACCCAATTCTCATTTGGTTGATGTACCATTTTACCAGACAACTACTGACAAGCCCTCATGCCAATTTTTTGTGATACTTTTCTTAATAGAATAAAACTAAAATTTCCAGTGTGACTTGGAGCGAATATAACTATGCTACCAAGTAGAGTCGGTGCAGTGTAGAGGTTTCCAAGAACCTTCTTTAAAAGGCCTTTCTTTAACCCTTTGTTAATCCTTCAATCTACACTGCTGATGCCCAGAAAAGGTAACCAGAAGTCTGGCCTCCAATCTGAACTTGAGCTTGAGGATTAATCACTAAGAATGTCAAGGCAGAGCCAGGCGGTGGTGGCGAACACTTATAATCCCAGCACTCTGGGAGGCAGAGGCAGGTGGATTTCTGAGTTAGAGGCCAGCCTGGTCTACAGAGTGAGTTCCAGGACAGCCAGGGCTATAAGGAAAAACCTGTCTCGAAAAACAAAAAACAAAAAACAAACAAACAAACAAAAGATGTCAAAGCAGTAAGCTTTAGATAGAGGACTCTGTAAAACAGAATCACTTTGTTATCTTCTGAAGGCATTTGATATGCAATGAAAATCTTGACTACTCATGGTTGAACCAAATCCTAATGGACATATACCATGTGATCATACCTGCTGCTGAATGCTAGAAGCAGGGCTTAGTGAACTATTCTATGCAAACTTAGAGGGTAAGAATGATGAGACACTTGAGGATAATGGAGGCCCAGCTCACAAGGCTTCAGAGGGGAACAAGGACTCTATCAGGCACGGGGGGCCATTGATGAGGTATTTTGGGCAAGATTTTTTTTTTCTACCTAAGTTCTGAGAACTTAAAGTTTAATTTAAAGATAATGAACTGATTTGTTTGGCAAAGGAAATTTCAACACAGGATGGCATTCAAAATGGTACTGAAGATGCATATACACAGACATCATATATATGAAGATGTGAAATATACAGAGATCAGCACCACTGTAGAAAACCCTCCTGTGCAGCCCTGGGACAACAACAAAGTGTTTCCCCAGGTCAACACAAAAAGCTAATAGATCTGTGGTCCAAGGTGACCTGGAGTATATCTGAAACTGGTAGCAAAACTGGCAACATAAAAAGCACACTCTATGTGATAACAGTTTTTGAAGGCATAAGAGAATGCAAGATGATGATGTCATGGAAAGAAGAGAGCGACAACATGTGTCAGTCCCCTCAGAGAAATCCTGAGAAGCTACTGTATATAGCTGCAAAAAACTGAAGAGAGTTTCAATGGAGACTCCAGGATACTGAAGATGCCAGAACCTTATGGCATCTGCCAAGGCCAACTAGAAAGCTATTCAAAAGCTTTGGAGTCCAAAAAATTACATTACAAGCACCACCCAAATGCTGGACACACAGTTGTATTATTTGATGTTTTCCTGCCAGATTTTTGTTTTGCTTTTGTTTTATGCCCCTGGTCCTTCTTTTTTGGGATAATCATGTTTGCTTTGGCTTTATATTATTATATGCTAGTAGTATGTAACTTGATTTTTATTTTATAGGACCTCACAATTTAAGCTTTAAATTTTGTTTAAAGATTTATTTTTTGTATGTAAGTACACTGTAGCTGTCTTCAAACACTCCAGAAAGAGGGCATCAGATCTTGTTACAGAGAGTTGTGACCCACCATGTGGTTGCTGGGATTTAACTCAGGACCTTCAGAAGAGCAGTCCATGCCCTTAACCAGTGAGCCATCTCTGCAGCCCAAGCTTTAAATTGTTAAAACTAGAATTTTAAAGAAAATGAGAATTTACATTTGCACTGTTTTTAAATTATGAGGTAAATATTAGACTTGGTGGACAAGGACTATCATGCTATGGCTTAAAGGTAATGTTTTATTCATCAGGTTGACAAGTGGAAGAGTTGTGATGGTTAGTTTTAATTATCGTGTTGTAGTCTAGAACCATTTGGAAAAGGAATCTCAATGAGTGGTTATCTAGACTGGGTTTCCCTATAGGTATGTCTGTGGAGAAATGTCTTGAACATTTCAATGAAATGAGAATGTTCATTGATGCAGAAAGATCTAAAGGTTAAAACATCAATCTCTGGATTTTATATAATCCCTGGATCATATAAAAAAAGGAAAAAGCAGATTAATACGATCATTGTATGGATTCATTTCTCTCGAGTGTGAACACGACTATTTCAAGTTCCTACCACCTTGACTCCCCTGCAATATGGACTGAAACCTGGAAGTGAACTAAAATAACCCCCTCTCCATTAATAACCCCCCTCTCCACTAAAATAACCCCCCTCTCCACTAATTTGTCAAGGTGTTTTATTACAACAGGAAACAGAACTAGGACATATGCTCTACCACATCTTTTTTGAACTACTCAGGCACGTTCTGCATGTGCCACTCACATAGCAATGTTTAGTTTTCTTTTCTTTATTTCTCCCCTACCTAGTTTTGTTTTGTTTTGTTTTGTTTTGCTTTCAAGGATAGGGGGTGGGGGTGTAGACAGGCCAGGATGATTTCAAATCTCTATGTAGCTAAGATTGGCCTTGAACTCCTGGATTCTTCTGGTACCCACCTCCTAACTCAGGACATAATACATCACTATGCCCACCGTATTTGTTTTTGTTCCAGAGCTGGCAATTGAACACAGGGCTAGGAAAGTACTCTGTCACTGAGTGACATCTGCATCTCCAACTACTTTAAGTCACCCTATGTCCCCTGAAAGGAATGCCCTCTTCGAAAAAGGAAGAAAAAAAAGTTCTGTCACTGAACTTTTTCAATAATTTCCTATGCCCAAAGAAGTACTTTGAATATGGAGAACACCCAAAACTAATCAAAAATCCTGGATAAACAGAACTCAATGTATGAGTTTTCACTATCAAATAACCACTACATCCTTTGTCAGATGAAACACATGGGGAGCTTGACCTAATAAAATCTGCCACACAGAAGTAACACTAGTTTTCAAAAGACCAAGTTTACTAGGGAATAATAGTTCTCTAAACGTTAAAGGAAAAGAGGCTGCCAAGTTGAAGTAAGAACACAAATCCCCTGTTTTGAAAATTAACATGTTTTTATGTTAAAAGTATATCAGGCATAGTTCAGAATACAGTAAGCATAAGCCCTTCTAACTACTTAAATCTTAATGACAAAACACCAGAGGCAGTACAGACAGATATGGATAATGAGACTAGTCGAAAAGTTACATTTCTCATCTTTGTTCCCAGACAACTATGAATGTTCCCCTAAGTCAAGGTAACATTTCTTCTTGGTAATTCTAAAACCATAGTCTCCCTATTCCTCAGAAAAGAACTGAATTTAATGTGGTGATAAAGACAAATCTGAAGGACACGCACTTCTGCACTGTATACAAGAAGAGCTGGAAACTCCTATTTTTTAGATGTAGATTTATCTGAAAGAAAATCAATATAATGCCTAAATAGGTCATCTAACAAGATGCTGACTAATAAGATAGGTCACTTTAAGTACTAATCAGATTACATTAAAGGGGACATTTTTAAGTACTTTAAGAATTTTCTGAAGTCCTTAGACTGAGTAATTCAACACAACTATTTTGGTAGCGCATGCTAAATTTGCCAGTACATTACTTTAAAACTCTAAAGCAGGGGAGGAGGGGTAGTTTTGTCTCTATAAAAGGCTAGAAAATAAATATTTTAGGCTGCAGAGGCCAAGGAGGACTTTTAATCCTTTTAAGAAAAGAAGGTTTGCACCTTTCTTGGCTGATGAAACTCAAGATATAATCACAATAGTTATATACAATCTCTTGGTAGCAACATAGCTCCACTATGAGAAGAACTAATGAGGGAAATACCCCATAAAATTGGTATTCGAGTTATTGTTTCTTTTAGCCAAACCACAAATGCTCATCTGGAAAACCAGTCTCAGTTCTTGCCCCCACCCCCGAAAAAAACACCACCACTCAGGCAGGTACTTACAGGAAACAAAAGCCCTATTGTGCAATGCTTTTGCCAAAGGTCCCCTGTTACTGCAAAACATTTGAGCATTAAAATCATTACATTTCTTAGCCTAAAATGCACACTCTTTAACAATCATTTCTTTAAAAACAAACCCTTATCCTTTCTTGATTCTATGCTTAAATTTACGTAAAAACAAAGATTACTGAATGCAGAGCAAAGATTTAATCTCCTTCAAGAACCTTACAATCTAAGGATTCCGACTAGAAAGAAGGAAAAACATACCAAATTTTTATCAGAAACAGGAAATAATCCAGACAAAATAACTGAGCATAGAAAATAAAATAGTTTTTTGAGGGGAGGGGACTTGGTTTTTTCGAGGCAGGGTTTCTCTGTATAGCCCTGGCTATCCTGGAACTCACTCTGTAGACCAGGCTGACCTCGAACTCAGAAATTTGCCTGCCTCTGCCTCCCAGAGTGCTGGGATTACAGGCGTGCGCCACCACCGCCCAGCAAACTTTCCAAGTTCTAACGAAACACTTCCAGTGAAACATCTCTTCTGCCCTGATAACCTGAACTATACTGCAAGTGAAGTACTGGGTTTTCAAAAAGAAACTTAGACCATGTTGAAAAAGAAAGCAGGAATCAGTTTGGGTGAGAACTGCTCATTTCCCATTTACCTTTATTTTATTTTTTCATTTTACTTTATTTTTATATTTATTTGTGTGATACAGTATCATCTTTTTAAGTCCTATTCTAGGATTCACTATGTAGACCAGGCTCAAAAGATCCACCCACTTCTGCTTCCATGTTATGTGGGAGGACTAAATGGGTAACTGATGCCGGCTGAGGCAGCAAGAGGACATGAGATGACCTAGAATTGTACTTAAAGACAGTAGTAAGCCACCATGTGGGTACTAGAAATCATACCTGGGCACTCTTGCAAAAGAAGCCAGTATGTTTAACTGCTGAGCCAGCTCTCCTGCTCCTCTTGTTTACTTTTAATAACCTTAAAGGCTTTCCGTCTAAGCTAGTAGCTAACAAAGGTGGCGGAGCCGGGAGGGAGCTTAGTGGTACAGCACTTCCTTGTAGCCCAGAGGTCAATCTCCAGCACACAGGGAAGAGAGAAGCATACAAATTTCTATGTCCCTTTTGGAAAAGCTCTCTAGGCTTTTTTTAATATCCAGACCTAATTTGAAATACTTTTGCTATATCCAACACTCAAATTTTAATCACTCTACCTGCATGTGTTGGTGTTAATACAAAATTTCCAGTAACTCTGAATTTTAATTTTTTCTACTTTCAATTATGGCATTTTGAACATAGCATTGTTTTAATTAACAAAATTAAACTGGAAGTCACAGATTCTCAGAAGTGAATGTAACGGCATCTTAAGGATCATCCACTCTAAATCTTTAGTGCATTAGCCGCAGCTCACAAACACTCAGGCCCATTACCAACTAGAGAGTTGGGACTTTCATTCTACACCAGCTCTCAACTCCCATGCCCCTCCCAGCAAGCTACAATGTACTCTAAATTTCAGGGCCACACTAAGCACAAGAAATTTCCATTTCATTAATAACTAAGTGTATAGAACCTTTACTTCAGAACCCAAAAGTTGTAAAGAAAATTCTTTTCATACTGTAGTAAACAGTACTAGTTTTTCAACAATTTAGTAAATATTCATACACATTCTAAATCATCATTGCTTTCATCTTAGTATCTTAAGTTTAAATATGATGATTGAAATTTCTAATGCTTAGGAGGAATTCCATTATAGTTCCTGTCATTTCAGTAAGGATTTTAATAGTGTGAGAACGTACACTTTGGAATCAGGACATAACACTCTTCAACAGTCTAGTCATCCCTCAAGCTGGTCCTTCGCTCTCACCTCCTGTTGATGTCCTAACTCACATCTATTTTGCTTCTATTTGTGAAATCTTAGAAGAAATGCATTATTCTATTTATTTTAGAGATGATGAAACTAACCTCCAGAGAAAGTTAAGCCAATTACCTCCCAAATCTGAGCTAATTAAAGCTGCAGAGCTTGCAATTTGGCTATGACAGGGAACAGAACTTTTTACAAAACATTCTGCAACATCTGTATAGTTTTCTCCAGTTGAACATAGCTAATCTCAAGTCTGCAATCCAAAATATTCTAAAATCAAAACTTTTCTCCTGCCCAACCTGTTTGGCCCAGAGCTTCATTTACATTTTGGAGCTTTTGGGGCTACATTTGAGCACTATCACAAGGCTAAAAACACTAAGATAAAAATATATACCAAAAACATATGCTGTGAACTTGCTCTAGTCAAAACACTGAAAATAATTCTTAATAAAAGATTTTAAAAATACACTCTAGATACTATTCTTACTATCATTAACACTGAAGCACTGTGCAGTTAAAAAAAAACATGTAACTACCTTATTTTAGCAAACTGGACAAAGGCACCAAAACTCCTTAGCTAAAATGACTGGGGACATCCAATTAAATCACGTTTATGTAATATTTTTAAATTATGTACACAAAAATTATGTTTACAACAACAAAAGCAAGGTTACTCAACATTGCTCTTGCCAGTTCAAATGAAAACTCACCTAAAATATAAAGGAGGGCTTGTGGATGTTCAATACTGTATGCCAGAGTACTCACACTCTGCACTCACGTCTTTACTGATACAGAATAAAGATGGAGTGCTTGCTGCACCAGCACAAATCAAAATCCCCCCCCAGAGTGTTTCTATCATGTCTATGTAGAATACTAAAAAAAAAAAAACTATGCCAGTGAAATCATTTATTGCTAGATTCCAACTTATTTCGTGTGGAGTCATTGATATTCACATTTTAAAAATCAAGCAGGGAGAACTAGAACCTCTGTGGGGCATAATTAGAAATGAATACAGTCTAAAAACAAACCAGAACTGAAGTTTCATGCTTTTAACTATATCGTGGCCAACAACTAAAAATACCTAATTTTTACCAAAGAAAATGAAAGTGGCTTGTGTGTGCCCTGTATGACTTAATTTCTTGACAGAAGAATCAATACCTTTATGACTCCGGGTATTGATCCTTCACCTGGGTCCTTCACCCAACCAATTTGTTAAATCTCGGTGTCCTGGAATAATGCCCACCCAAATAACAACAGTCTGTCCCTGTGAGTTGCATCAGTGTTAAACACCTAAATCTAACTTTTTCTCTTCTCCTCTCCTCCTAAAAGACATACACTCTACCTCTGGGAAACCCACGCAAAGCGCCTCCAAAATGAGTCTCCTCCACCCGACATTCTAGCTTTATTCATTCCGTTTCCAGCCAGGTAAATCGAGAGCAAAAGGAAGCTAGCCCACAAAACTGCTAACTCAGAAAAGCCGCAGAAGAAGAAACCGAGAAGGCACCCGAGGGCGGGGCCCGCCTGTCACCTTCGGCGAGCCGGGGGATCACCGCCACGCCCCTCCCTCACCTCGATCTCACGGATATTGTTGGAGGTGACGAAGATGCCGATGCCGATGGGGATGAAGATGAGGCCGATGATGAAGAAGGTGGGCAGCACCGTGCCGGCCGTGAGGATGGGCTGCCAGGCGGGCAGCCGTTGCTGTTTGAAGGCCGTGTTATCCGGCCTCCGGGTCTTGGCGGCGCCCCCAGGAGGACCCGTGGGCCCGCCGTCCACCTCATCCTTCGCGCTATAGTTCATCGCCATCGGCCCCCGGGCTTCGGCTCGGCCACGTCCAGCTGGGCCGCCCAGGGGACCTGCCTGCCGACCCTGACAGGAGACGCGCAGTCGCCGCTGCCGCTACTGCCTCCGCCACCCGCGCCGCCACCGGGGAGGCGGAAGAGGCGGGACACGCTTCTGCGGACGGCCGCTGACCGGAAGCGGGAGTCTTCAGGAGATGCCCCAGGGAGGGAGAGAGAGGAAATAGGGAGAAGATTGAGGGACGAGGGGAGGGGAGGGGGAGGAGGATGGAAGGGGGAGGAAAAAGGCGGACGCACCCTGATCATCTGCCCTGTGACGACAAAGTGAGGGGTTTAGCCCGGGCGCGCGGCTACGTGAGCGCATGCGCGGCCCTGAGCGACGTCACGGCGTCTGCGCACTGGGACGGTAGCGTCCTAGCTCCCCGGGAGGACGCTAGTGTTTGCGCACACTTCCTGTTGTTGTTATCATGGAGACCTCTCGAGCGGTCAGATCGCACTCGGTGACCTGGGCAACCTGTAATTTCGGGGCTGGGTTGACTTTTTTTATTACGCCTACGCCTCTTCTGAAGGGAGTTGTAGCGTTCCAGAGACCACACGTTTAAAAGGATGCAGATCAATCCCTATTGAATTTTAACTCGCCATTCAATGTGCGGCTATGAATTTTAGTGAGGTGACTGTTGACCCATTTGATCTAAAGAACAAAACAAAATAATGCTGCCTAGTTTAGCCCTAATCCTTCGCTGCTGATCGATTTTCACTTATTTTTCTGTCTCCTTCGACTTTGATTTCGGAAGGTTATTGTAAAACATGGTAGTGATTTTTTTTTAATTTTTTGGATTTGTTTTTTGTTTCGAGACAGGGTTTCTCTGTGTAGCTCTGGCTGTCCTGGAACTCACTCTGTAGACCAGGCTGGCCTCGAACTCAGAAATCCGCCTGCCTCTGCCTCCCAGAGTTCTGGGATTACAGGCGTGCGCCACCACCGCCGGGCCAGTGATTTTTTTTTTTTTAAACTGGATAATACCACTTTATTTAAAAATTAGGTATTAGTTTTAACCTGCCAAGGAAATACTCGTTGAGACTATGTGAAATCCCAGCACTTGAAAGGTAGAAGCAGAGTAATTGGAAATACAAGGCCAGTCTGAGCTCCTAGAGAGTAAGGCCAGTGGGAAATCCATAGAACTGTCTCAATAAACTAATTAGTAACTTAAAGACACCGAAGCAGTACAGAGAATACAAAGTGTAGAATCCAACTAAAAAGGATAAGATAATAACTAACCTCCCTTGATTGACTGCAGGCAGGATTTTTTTTTTTTTTGCATTTTTATATTTTACAAATTTTCTTTTAGAAGCATGTAAAGTTATACGTTTACAAAAAAAAATTATATAGCATCTACATTTTGAAATTGTGTCTGAAATCCAGACTATCTGACAACAAATACCTATTTTTAAAAAGTGTTTGTCTACAGTTTTGACTTGCTTGGGTATGTTCTTCTGTGAGCTTGGATTTCCTTTACCTCCTGGATTTTCCAGACAGGGTTTCTCTGTGTAGACCAGGCTATCCTCAAACTTGAAAAATCATCTTGCCTCCTGGGTGTTGGGATTAAAGGCCTGTGTCACCTAGCTGAGGTCACAAACCTTAAGGCCTCTAGAATCCTTAGGTCTATATCATGCTTTACCAGCCTACGTTTACCTTAAATCCCACTCAAAAGAAAAACACTCTGCCAGAGTTAGAGAGGCACAGCCTTTTGTCTTAAAAGTTCTGTTGATTAGTAAGATGTTCATCAGTGTTGAGGATAATCATGGAGTCTGTCTTTTTCCCAACTCCTGTTTAGATCATCACAGTTGGATGTGTTAATTCCTTTATTTCTACTGTAGAACTCCATTTAAATAGTGCTATAATTTAATCTTCAACCTACTCAGGAAAATTTTCTGGGAAAAAAGATTGCTTCTGTGCAAGTAAACACAGAGACAATTTCCCATCATTGTCTTTTAAGTGGTTATTTCCATTGTGCTAAGTAGTGTAAATAATACAATCAGGAGATGGTTTGAAGTGTGTGGAGGATGTAGGTAGGTCATTTACAAGAGCTACATTCTGTGTCAGAGACTTGAGCGTCTGGGATTGTATCCACCAGTTTCTGGGACCTCCCCAGTGCTGGCACATGCCCCACTTTGCTTTAAAGCTTTGTCGCTATTGTTACACGAATGGTGATCTCACGGTTCCTGGTGTGCTTACATACTTCCTCTTTCCTTTTGTTTGCTCACAGCAAAGATTAACTGTCTCTGATTTATTAAAAACTTCACTGGGGACTGGGTGGTGCTCACACACCTGTAATCCCAGCACTTGGGAAGTAGAGGCAGGCAGATTTCTGTGCTCTCTAAGAGTTCCAGGACAGCCAGAGCTACACAATGACACCTTGTCTCAAAAGGTATCTTTTATTTACTTTTATTTATTTTTTTTTATTTTTAGTTTTGAGACAGGGTTTCTCTGTGTTGCCCTGGCTGTCCTGGAACTCACTCTGTAGGCCAGGCTGGCCTCGAACTCAGAAATCCACCTGCCTCTGCCTCCCAAGTGCTGGGATTACAGGTGTGTGCCACCACCGCCCGGCTTTTTTTTTTTTTAAAGGTAGCATTCGTGTGACATTTCTTAATGCTGTCAGATCAATACTCTGAAAAGTTGGTTTAGCGTTTTAAATGTAAGTTTTATATAGTTTTCATTTTTTTAGTTCAGTTATTTTGTTATGCCATTATGCCAGAAAGGAAAAAAAATGTAGAAGAATAACTTTGATAACTTAAGGAATGAAGAAAAGAAAACTAAAACAGTTGTTTTATTGTTTGACCGAGGTCCACACAGATTTGTATGACAAGTTCCTTTAGTACTCCAAGCTGCTTTCGTTCTTTGTCTAAGCACACCCAAAGGTCGTTTTGAGCCTACAGCTTAATTTTGCCTAGGAGAGTTGAAGATGAGAGCCACAGTTCTTAGAACATACCCTCACCCAAGACAGTTTCTCTGTGTCTCCCTGGCTGTCCTGGAACTCGCTCTGTAGACCAGGCTGGCCTCAAACTCAGAGATTAACCTGCCTCTGCCTACTGAGTGCTAGGATTAAAGGTGTGCTGAGAAAAAGTCCTTAATAGTTTGAATACTTTTCAACATCCTTTGGCTCCACTCCCATTCAGTTAAGCATAACTGCTTAGAGACTTTGGTGGAATCCCTAGTGATTTTTGGGTGGATCATGTAGACTTTGTGTGATACCTTTAGTCTCCTGTACTAATTATACCAGAGAAACGTCTAAACTGGGTTCAAAAACTACTTTTAAAAATTAATCTTTTCTTAGCCAAGTAGTGGTGGCACATACCTTTTGGGACACCCAGGGCTACACAGAGAAACCCTGCCTGAAAATAAAACAAAAAACAAAACAAAACAAAACCCTTCTCTGTAGCTGGTCATAATGATGCACACCCAAAAGTCCAGCCCTTGAGAGGCAGAGGCAGGAAAATCAAAGCCTGACTACAGTGAAATCTTGACTCAAAAAATAAGAACAAAAACAAAGGAAAACCTTTTCCTGGTTTTCCTGTAGTGTGCTTATTGAACTCTTAGAGTTGGATGTTTAAGAAACCTTTTGTCCTCACACTGAGAGTTTGTCTGATTGGCCTGAAGTCACTGCTGTTGCTGGCTCTTGCATAACATGTCAACAAACAGAAGTACTGGTCAAACAAGGTATTTTGATCTTGAGTCATTTAAAGGCAGGTCAATGACACCAGCTTCCAGAAAATCAAGTAGACAGCCTATTAGCTTAGTTTTAAAAATAAGGTTTCATTTCTCTGAGTGGAAGAATATACCTCTTGTGGGAGCTCAGAATCCACATCTTCTGTTGCTTTGGGTCTCTCAGTTGATTACATCCCCAAGGTCTCATCAATTATAGACAAAAGCTTAGCTTCAAAAATAGTGCCATCTCTAGGTTGACAGCCAGCTGACATCTGTTACAGGCATAACAGAGAAATTAATTATTTAAAGGAGAGTTGGATGGAAAAAGAAAGAGGCTTAGCTTATTCTATGAGAATCATAGAGGTTGAAAAAAATCATACCTTTAAAAATGTTCTCTCATGGCAGACCATTTTTCGACTTAACATTTTTTCCATTTTGACATGTTTTAGATTGTCTTAGCAGTAGGAGGTACATTCAGGTTTTTGTTGTTGTTGTTGTTAAGTCATTGTTCCCTATGAAGCTATTTTATAACTCTTAATTCATCTGAGCTCAAAGAGACCTCCACCTACCTCCACCCCAGCACTTACCATCTAGTACTGAAAGATACCTACTTACATCTGTCTTACTAGCTAGAGCTCAAAGACAGAGAGTTTTTCTTCATTTCTAAAGGTCCAGCATTTGGCAAAAGGCTTAGGACATAAAACATATTCAGTCAATCTGGACTTTACCTGGTGGCTCTCAGTGATCTCACATTTTGGTGAAAGAGATTACTTGGCAACCAACCATGGAAACAATGAGATCTTTGCTCTATGAGTCTACAGGGTTTGTGTGAGGCCCTTTTATGATGTCAAACACTAAGCTGTAGGGAAGGGAGTCCCCATTCAAGAGAAAATAGAATGATAACCAAAGGAGACTTATGCTAAATGGTTTCTCTGCATTACCCTGGGTGATCACGTTGTTCTTGAGCAAGGGTTTAGCGTGCTACCTCGCCATAGAAACAGATATCTCCAGTGCTCTGAATTTGGGGGAGATGGTTGTTTGAGAAAGACCCCCATGGGCTCATATATTTGAATGCTTGGTCACCAGAAAGTGGAACTGTTGGGAAATATTAGGAGGTGTGGCCTCCTTGGAATGGCTGTGCGACTGGAGGAGGTATGTCACTGGAAGAAGCCTTTGAGGTTTCAAAAGCCTGCACCAGACCCAGTCCTTTGTGCGGATCAGGATGTAACTCTTAGCTGCTACTCCAGCCTGCCTGCATGTGGCTGCCATACGTCTTTTAAGAAGTGTATAAATGGAGCATAGATTTGTACAGCAGTTTGCTACAGCTTCAATCTGCAATGGCCCTCGAAGTCCGATGTATTGAAGGTTTGATCCTAGTTCATGGTGTTACACGGGTGGTGGTGGGGTAGTAAAACCAGACAAAATGGAGCCTAGGGAGGAAGTTATAGCATGAGGGTATCTTAGTAGTTCTACTGCTGTATGGAGACACCATGACCAAGGCAACTTAGAAAAGAAAGCGTTTAATTAGGGCTTGCTTACAGTTTCAGAGGTGAGTCTGTGATCATCAGGCAAGCAGGCAGACAGGCAGGCATGGCCCTAGAGCAGTAGTAGCTGAGAGTTCACATCAGATCTGCAAGTTTTAGGCAGAGCAAGAGACTGGACCTGGTGTGGTCTTTCATAACCTCAAAGGTAACATCAGTGACTCATCTCCTCCAAGGCCACACCTCCTCCAATAAGGCCATCCCTCTTAATCCTTTCTAATAGTCTATCAACTGGGAACCAAGCATTTGAGCCTACGGGCCCATTCTTTTTCAAACCACATGGGTGGGGGGTGGAGCATGCATTGAAGAGGATCTGAGACTGCCCCCTTCCAGTCTTTCTTTTTGCTTCCTGGTTATCATTAACTGAATAGGCCTGCTCTACCACAGACTCTCTCCAAGATGTACTTTGTGCAACTGACTTCTGAAACTGACCAGTATAAACTTTTACTTTATTAGTTGACTCCTTGGGCATTTTATTACAGAAGCAAGGAACTGACAGCAGTCAATATGAGGGAGATTTTGAAAAATAGGGTCCTGGAGAGAAGGAAAGGGGGTTTTATTCTCTTTAGAGACTATGGTTCTCTCTGAAAGAAGTACTGCAACTATGCAAGGAAAAACAAGGAATAACTAATTGTCTTTAAAAACGGGAGGGGTGGAGGAGGGGAGGCTGTGAAATCCAGTTTGTAGATTCCAGGACTTTCCCTCTGTGGATCAGGTTCCTGTGCCTGGAACTAGAAGTTGCCCAAGTAGTCTACTTGAAGAAAATGTCTCAGTATTTGACATCCTTCATAGGTGCCTTGACTAAGTTTTCAACTCAGAAGTAGACAAAGTTCCCTGTTGCCAAGAAGCCTGGGCTGGAGGGGTTGATCTTGAAAAAGCCTGGGCTGGGGCTGGAGAGATGACTCAGCAGTTAAGAGCACTGACTACTCTTCCAAAGATCCTGAGTTCAAATCCCAGCAACCACACGGTGACTCACAACCATCTGTAATGAGATCTGATGCCCTCTCTGGAGTGTTTGAAGACAGTGTACTCACATATAATAATAAATAAAATTTGAAAAAAAACAAACAAACAAACAAAAAAACCCCACTGCACTTTAAAGAAAGAAAGAAAGAAAGAGAAAGAAAGAAAGAAAGAAAGAAAGAAAGAAAGAAAGAAAGAAAGAAAGAAAGAAAGAAAGAAAAACAAAAAGGCCTGGGCTGGAGGTATTGTTTTTGAAGAGGCCTGGGTGGAGGGATCATTCTTGTTCTCTCACTTTTGGTCACTAGCCCAGAGCTTTGAGGTTAACAAATTCACTTAAATGTAGTTTAGACCTTGCACATTTTGTCTTGTCCTTCATTCTCTTGGTCAGCAAAGATAGCCCCTGAGAAGCAGGACACATAGCACCTGCAACTCGTCTGCCAGAAGCATTTTGACTTAAATATCCTTCTGTTTGCTTTTTTAAAGGTTTGTTTTACATTTGTTGCTTTTGTGCATGTGCACATGTCTGCTTATGCATGTACCAGAGCACCTGCCCCAAGGTGTGCATTTGGAGACCAGAGAACAAATTCAAACCCTGTGTGGGCCCCAGGGATTGAACTCAGGCTGCCAGGCTCGGCAGCAAATAGCCTTTTCAATCTTGCTGATGCTTTGCTTCTTTGGAAGGTACATCTCTAATGAATAAAGTAAAAACTCACCCGTTTATTCCAAGTGTGGCAAAGGTAAGTTAGGACTGGCTTTGCTCACAGGCCACCACTTCTGGCACAGAGCTGATGAGAGGATGTTAAGCATAATTCACTTCACCTTCGTCCCTCTTTACAGAAACCATTTCCCATGCCTGTGGGCAGAGTCTGGTATACGTCTGCTCTACTGAGGAGTCTTCCTTTAGATTAACAAGAGAAAGCAGAATAGTACACAACCACTGATCGACACTGCATTTGAGGGTGGGAAGGGGACAAGAGGACCGTCTTAGCCAGTCTCCTGTCTTAAAAACCTTATGGAGTCAAACCACAGGTAACTGAGAAGAGCATCCGTCCTTCATTTTCACAGTCCTCCTCTGCCACATCTACAAGCCGTAGTGAAAGACGCTAAGAAAATATAAAACACGGAGCCATAAAACTATTCCAGAGCAAATGATTCTGAGTAAGAAGAAGCTGTAAAGCTGGGGAAATGGCTGAGCGATTGCTGCTCTGGCAGAGACCTAGGTTTGGAGCCCAGCACCCATGTCACGTGATTCAAAAGTACCAGTAATTCCAATTCCAAAGGATCCAATGCCCTCTTCTGGCCTCCTAGGATATCTGCATGCACATGATGCACACACACACACACACACACACACATATATAAATACATGCACATACACACACACTTAGAAATATACACATGCAGATACACAAAGTGTCTAAAAGGAAATTTATTTTAAATTTTTTAATTGTATGAATATTGTGTTCAGATGTAAAAAGAATATCACACAATCCTTTCCTATTTCATTGTCATTTTTTTCAGACTCTGGTGAGAGTTCTATAAATTATTTGATTTTAAAAGTAACATAGAATGTCTTAACTGTAATTAAATCACTTATGAAGAGCTGAAAGGGGGGCATTACACTGATACAAAAGACAAGCACATAAAACCATGTGGCTTTAGTGTAAAATAATAAAATTATTTAATAGAGCTTAAGGGAGGCAAATTAAGAATGATAGGAAAATAGAATATACTTCTGAAAGCTTTCCAAAATATATTCTTGCTTTTGAAAACACTTAAAACTTGAAGAATTTTAACATTTAATCAGATTATACATTTATTATTTTATTTTATATATTATTTTGGATAAATGAATATCTTATATTTTTTATTTTAAAATTCAAATTTTCACTGGTAAAGTGACAAAATCTGTTGGATGATAAGATGAAATACCCCCAAATAACATGAGCCACAAACAAACAAAAAGGCAGAAAATGCCTGTATCCCACCATGGCGTCCATAAATAAACCTGCCCAAAATTTGTGAAACTATTACATTTTCTAGCAAGAACACACAGTTATTGTATTGTTATGAAACAACTACTGAAAACTTCAGAAACAAATATTAATGGTCATAAACTTGCAATTTTTCTAAGTCTCTTATAGTTTGTTTGTTCTTCTTCCTCTTTGCCCTCTCCTTGGTCTTTTTAGGAGGGTTTAGCAGTGGAGATAAGACGGCCTGAGCCTCAGGCATTGACTCTTGAGTTTTCAATTTCACTTTGTACTTTGGCTATTTTTAGATGCGGGACTGAAACAATACATGAACATATTCAACACCTGCCATGGGTGTTGCTTTTTTTCTGTTTTTCCAGAAAAGTTCTACAATGGCATTGGCTAAAACCATCACACACCTAATAAACCATTTACTCTAACTTTTACAAGCTCCAAGTTATTTGAGTAGCATCTATGTTGCTGTTAACGCTTAGATATTCCACATCATAATTTCTTAGTGGTTGTTTTAAGACTCAATAAATTCGTATTGTATGTACATTCTGGGCATGGACATCCTGTGGACACTCTATCCAGTCTCTTCATCAAGCTCAACACTTTATGAACGCTTGAAGAAATGCAGACGATACTAAGAAAACCAAGATCGAATAAGCAAAAACAATTTTCAAGAAGAAAGGTGTAGTCAAAACTGTGATTCATGCTTGTAATTCTAACACTCAGATGACTGAGGCAGGAAGATCACAAATGGGAGGCTATCCTTAGCTACAAGGTGTGTTTGAGGACAGCCTGGGCTAGATAGGGAAACCCTGTCTCAGAAAACAAGTATAAAGGCCGGGTGTTGTCTTGCACATTTTTATTCCCAACACTCAGGAAACAGAGACAGGATCTCTGTGAGTTCCAGGACAACCAGAGCTGCATAAGGAGACCCTGTCTTAAAAACAAAACAGAACAACAACTACAGATCAAACAGAACAATGGATTAGGTCAACTGTGCCTTGATACAGTTCAGAAATACTGATTACAGTTCAGAAAACACCTAAATAATTCCATCCAAAAATTAGTCTCATCCAAATTGATGGAGAGATATTTACAGTAAAAGAGATCGAAGTATCCAGGTTAGCGTCATCCAAATTGATGGAGAGATATTTACAGTAAAAGAGATCGAAGTATCCAGGTTAGCGCCACAACTGCTTGTGAAGGCCACTTTTACAATGCGACAAGGTTGCTAAGATGTGACTGCGATCTTGATCTGTTTCATAATATCTCTTGTTTCAAATTTAATGTGCTCATTTTTACATATCTGTCACTCATGTTTAAACAAAGAAATTGGTCATGAGGTAGGCAGGAAAATCATATACCCAGATGACTGGTTACAACATAATCTTCACTGTTCTTTACAAATACTAAAATTCTTAACAGCTCAGGAGGAAAGAAACCCAGAGGATCCATATACACAGCTTAGTAATGTTGTAGTTTAAAGCAAATAATCGAGCTTCAGTAACTGTACCACCTAAAACTTTTACTCACTGTCGGCAGTAAAAATACTAAGTAAAATGAAAATTGTTTTGTGATTGAAAATATCATATTTTAACATTTTGAGAAAGCAAATCTTAACACTTTTAAAAATACACATACGCACACAAACACACACACACACACACACAGTCTAGATTGCTGTGTCAGTGATCAAAACCACAGAAAGTTATGTGATACTTCCACAATCATTTAAGCTTGGGCAAGCCTAACATAACATTTATTTTGCTTTAAACAAATGCAAGAATACGTTTAGAATATATTTAATTTATGGTATGTATTAAATATAATTTGTCAGTTCCACAGAATATATTAAAAACCTTCTAGGTTACACGAGGGAGGAAATTCAGCATTGTGTTTCCTATTCCAGAGACTCTGTAAACTTCCCTCTGCAGCTGATGTGGGCTCAGCTTGTGAACTACAGAGGAGAGCCTCCAGCCCGTGGCTTGCGTGACTTAACTTACCTCAACATTCAGAAGATATCTTGGCTCTTTAATCATACTAGAGTGGATGGTAAATGACTTCTTCATTTAGAAAGTGAGTGTCAGCGCTTAACCTTAAGGTTATTTTAAAGATCTTATAAGAAATACACTCCAGACAACAGTATATTTTTTTAACTAGAGTTTCAAGTAGACGTCACATTTTTACATAAACCTATATTCCACAGCAACTCTAACAATGAGACGAGTAACAAATGGTGGGCTTTTAACTTGCTAAAATATACATTCTTAGCTGGGTTTGGTGGCACATGCCTTTAGTCGGAGCACACACGAGAGGCACAGGCAGGCAGGATCCCTGTGACTTCAAGACCAGCCTGGTCTACAATGCCAGTTTTAGGCTAGCTAGAGAAACATAGCAGGAACCTGTACCAAGAAGAATAGGAGGAGGAGGGAGGAGGGAGGAGGGAAGGGGAGGAGGAGAAAGAGGAGGAGGAGTTGTTTTGTCTACCTACAAGTAGTTTTGAAAGCCTATCAAAATCAGAGGGAAGTGATTATCTACCTTTGGATCTCCATAATTTTTTAGTTTTTGAAAAAATGTTGACATTATTTAGGTCAGTTTTTATTTGCAAGTTTTCATGGAAGCATTAATATGTGGGAAATACAGGGTCATCAAAGTCACTATTATGGTTTGTACACAGAATTAAACAATGCAGATAGAAATAAAATTGAACTGTCAGTCAAAGCTGCTTGTTTCCCATTCAGAACACCAAAGGGGACAGTTACAAATTGGTTTTAAGTACTTAAACTCCTAAGTCAGGACACTGTTTTCAGGGTTGAGCCACAATCAGAGCTATAGCATCCCTCAAGCAATCAAACTCGCAGGGTCTCCTGTTTCTAGGTTTTACCTTTTAAGGTTGTCCAGGGAAACAGAGTACTGTGCTTTCTTTTCCTTAAAAATAACAATAAAAGGAAAATGATATGTTAACCTCTTTTGAATACACAATGCTTTGAAGAATTGACAGTACAATCTACAGATACATGTGCCATGGACTATGAGAAAGGAGACAATTTAGGGGGAAAATCACATTACAAAAAGTATTATACAAATAAATTATACAGCATGTGCCCACAGGCCTGAACACTTTGTAAAGAGAAGACTTTCTTTGGGTACAAAGATTCAACTGGGTTTGCCACACATGTTCATGTCATCCACAATGTGGTTTTTGTTTGTTTGTTTGTTTTTTACTGCTAAATTGTATCCTCCAAAAAAAGAAAATCACTGCAAGTCCTAAGGTGTTTCCAGTCAACATCAGTAGCATGGTGACCTTAGTGATGACCGAGAGCTGTGTTTGGTACTCTCATCGGGAGCTCATTCGCAACTGGTGAATGATGACGCTTTCTATAAAGAGAAGAAAGATATAGCATTTTCAATTAAACTCAAGTAAGTACTTGACGGGAAAACCAATATCACACCATTTCAGTAAAAGACTGTAAATGTTAAGCAACAAAATGAAAACAGGTACATGAGGCCAGTAACAACAGCTCTGCAGACTCTGCTATTGGGGGTAACTTCTTTATATTTGCACGTGTGCTCTACTTCCAAAATAAGTCAGAAACTATGTCTAACATTTGTGTAATATTAGGTAGATATTTCTAGATGAAAAAATGGTAATTGCTATATACAAACCACATGATGGGAAAATAGTTCCCTGAAGCTGATTTCCAGCCAAATGCTCTCTGTTCTGAACAATGCCCACACACCTGTCACTTCTTGTGTTTGTGCATTGAACTGCTAATAAGGATTTAGTTCCTCTGCATTCCGAAGAAGTAAGAATTTGCTCTCTCGGACTACTGCTTTTTGCATAACTGGTTAATGTTCTTATATCTAGATTCATTCTTTTTGCTTAATTACATTTATCTCTTTGAGTGAGTGTGTGATGTGTGGTGTGCACGTTCGGCACACACCTGTGGGGTTCAGAGGACAACTAGCAGGACTTGGCTACCTTCCTTCACCATGTAAGTCCCACGTTGTCAGACTTGCCAACAGACGTTGCGCCTCACTGAGCCACCTCACCGGCCCTATAAATTCATTCGTGTTTTTTAAAACATTTTTTTACGTTCATTTCTTTTGTGTGTAGGTGGCTGTATGTGTTGAGGTCAGAAGACAACTTGTGGGCATTGGTTCTCACCTTACACTATGTAGATCCCAGGGATAGCTCCCAGGTTTGGCAACACTCGGGTTTAGCCACTCAGTCATCCCACCTGCCCCCTAACCCAGCCTTATAATAAATTCCAAAGCTGACTCAGTAATTAAAGCAGTCTAGCCACTTTACAGACATTTAGTATCATTGTTTGATTAGTTTTCCTTTGATAGGAAGGAGCCTTTTATGCCCTTGTGAACTTGGATTACCACATTTTTCATCCAGTCATTCAGAAACCATGTACAGAGTTGGTACCCCCGCGGCTCCGGACCCCGCGGCAAGCAGAGAGAGCTAGCTTGGTGAGAAGACTCAGTTCTACCGTCACTGAGCGTATGCAAAGAAACTCACGTCAACATTTATAAGAACAGCTGCTGGGTAGCTCGGCTGTATCATGCTTGCCTAGCACTTGTAAGGGTCTGAGCTCCTTCCTCAATAACTCTTCCCCAGCCCAGCACTCCCTGTCCCCCGCAAAAAAATAACAAATAGCATTTCCACATGTTATTTTCATTTTAATTACAAGTGCATACTATCTGAACTTTATTTTACTTATGTAAGTATTAAGTAATTGCATTTCAACATAGACCCAGTTCATGCTGCTTTTGGATTTTGGTTTAATTAATTACCTCGTGGAGCCACTAGGTGGAGATATTTTCATTCCCTTTCTCAGCCTTTTGGCTTGAGCTTGGCTTTAAACAAAACAAAGTTTATATGAAGAACAAAAAAACAAAACAAAACAAAAAAACCCAAAACAAAACTTATACTTATACTGTTTACCAGTGAAGGCTTCACACAGCTTAAATAATACACGTATGAAAAAGTAAAAAGAAAAAATAAACATGTACATGATTTTCTCTAGATCTGAAACACTTTTAAGAAAATCTCTAAAAATCTATCTTCAAGCCAGAAAAGTAAAGGCACTTAATATTATGTAAAAGTCATTATCTAAGATGAAAAATGGCTATTTCCTGGTCACTGCTTTAAAAATTATATAATATGCATCAAAGAATCCTCAAGAGACCTGTGTCACAAATCCCTTTCACAGGATGTAAGTCTCCTCCCATTTCCTCCCTTAAGGAATCATAGAAACAAATGTCAGAGAGGAATCCAGAGTCATTCCTAGTGTGATGTAACTCAGAATGACTATTCTCATCCTGGGCGAACAGTGGAGGTTCCAGCAATCACCTTAAGATCCCTGAGCGGCTAACATTTTTTTCAACTTTTACAACTTCCTGAGTACAAGCCTTTTCATTCCCGGAGACTTTTTCTTAACTCCAGTGCTATGCAACCCAACAGCAGCAGTCTCCCTTAGAATTCATGTCTGCAAAGCATCAGCAGAGGGTTTACACAAAGGAAACAAAATCATGGTCTCACTATATGTCTTCATTAGTATATGTAAATTAGCAAAGTAACAATTGATGTGTAAATGTGCATATTTATAATAGACTGTCAGAAATACTCAATACTTTCCAAATGACAGGTTGTTATATACAAACTGTACCTTCATAATTAAAAAATGTCTATTATCTGTAACCTCTTATGATCTCATTTCCCCTAATATCAAACTCAAATAAGAATCACTCATCTAATACTTAAAATTGTGAGAAATATTATATAGCATAAGGTTTTGAAAATGTTCATCAAATAGTTTTCTTTAAAAAATTGTCAGAGGCCAGAAAGATTGTTCAGTGAGATGAATCCAGCTTAATGGCTTGAGTTCGATCCCTAGGACCCATATAGGTGACAGAATGGACTCTTGTAAGTTGTCCTGTGACCAATTTATATGTTCTATGGCACACAGGCAGGAATATGCACACACACACACACACACACATACACACATACACACACAAGTAGGGGGAATAAGCACATAAGTAATACAATTTTTAAAAACTTATTTCAACTTTGTTGCTGTTGATGGTAACAAACTTGGCAAATATTTCCCATCTCTTACCAGGCTTTCATTTTGTTCAAGAAAGAAAAGGACCGGAATGCCAGTCACTTGGAGTCTCTGAGGAGAGGTTGTTATGACCAGGCACAATTCCATAAGAAGTCTCTTTTTCTATAAATACATCTTTGGGTTATCTATAATTTGTGAAGTATTTTATACACTAAAGAACCAATAATCATAGTTAATTACCACCTATCAGCAAACTCAAACACTTGAATTGGCCCTCTGATACCCAGGCACTTACCAACATAATTTTCTTTTTTTTCTAATTGAAAGAAAAAAATAAATTTCAGATATTATGTGCATATAGATGACATTAGTTTTTTTGTGTACTTTTGACCATTTACCAAAATATAAACATTTTCCTTTTCTCCCATTATCTCGCTGTTTTCTTCTTAAGAAACTTGGGGTAACAGTGCAAACCCATTATTTGCTGCTCCAACATTGCTGTGAGAAGGCACTAACCCATTCTTTGATTTTTCTGGCTGTTAGATAAGTTCCATGCAAAGGAAGTTAAACGTATCATTGATTCTGAGTTTTGCTTGACTGCTGACCTTACTTAGAATCCATCCTCTTGTGAGTGGTGTCACGGAACTTCTAGCCACCCAGACGGTGTGGGTTCCAAAGCCATGGGCTGGGGTGAATGGGGTGGAGTTTGGGGAGAAATTCAGGGGAGCATCCTCCTGAATGCTGGAACAGGACAACTTAACAGCATGTTGGAATGCTCTTCCCACGAGAGAGCATTGGCTACAAAGTGGGAAAGATATCCTCCCTCAAAAGGCATGATCTCCTTCCCTGGTGGCCTGTGTGTTTACTCTGCCACAATATCTGCAAGGAACTACATTTTAAAAGGTCCCCCTAGCCATTTCAACCAAACCAGTGTAATCGCCACATACCAGGTTCACACACTGGAGACAAAGCGGGGTGTGGCACCTCACCTTGTCACGGGGCTTTACACCTAGTGAGGCTTTGCTCATAGAAAATCTTACATCAGCTTACAGAGTGCATGTTCTCGTGGCTGCCCCCCCAGCCTGCCCCATGTTCAGTGACTCCCTCCCTACCAGGGACTCTGTGAAGGGCCCATACCAGCTGAGTGCTTCCCTTCCCAAGCTTCTAGACGTCAGCTTTGAACTTGCAACATTCAGGGAACTTACCCACCTGCAGAAATGCCCTACAAACATCCTGTATGCCATTTAGAATGGAGAATACCTGGCTAGTGTTTGTTTTTTGGCATTTCCGAGTTCCATGAACTACATCGGGATGCAATCCTATTATCACATTCAGAGCCCCTGATAGAACATCTGTTTTAAATAGGAAGTTCAATAAACTTCCTCTGTTGGCTTGGACTAGTACGCCTTCTTTTGGATTCAGCTCAGCTAATTAAAAGTACTTCCTATAATCAGTTCTGTCATTTGTTCCAGAAAACTTTTGAACCAGATGATATAATCTCTCTTGGGGTTTCATAACCATCGGACCCTTTATCTAATTCCTCCCAAAACACTTCTTCCTCCGCCATCGGCTCACCATCTCTCCAGGTTCTAGGAGTCGCCAATAATTATGCCTAATAATTTATTTTTCAGGCGAGCCAACCTCAGTACAAGCAAATTTGAACTGCTTCTCTCAAATAAAACATTCTCTATAAACAAAAGATAAATGATGGGAAATATGTAAATTTTAAGCCCACGATGCCCCAGTTTTTATTCTCTCAGGCACGTAGGCTAAATGCATAAATCTATCTTTAAATTTAGAACTTTGTGGGGGGCGGGAGGGGTTCTAACGAGGTGGTTCAGTAGTTACTGGTGCTTGCCGCTCTTGTAGAATACCTGGGTTTGATTTCCAGCATTCACACTGCAGCTCTTAACCGCATGTCACTCTTGTTCTAGGGAAGCAGTTTTCTATTAGTGGGTCAAAACTCCTTTTGGTGGGGGAGGTCAAACAACCCTTACACAGGGGCTGTATCTCAGATATCCTGTATATCACATATTTACATTAAGATTCACAGCAGTCGCAAAATTACAGTTATGAAGTAGCAATGAAAGTATATGATCGGGAGAGCAGGTCACCACTACATGACGAGTCATATTAAAGGATTACAGCATTAGGAAGGCTAAGAACCACTCTTCCAAGGAATCTGATACCGTCTTGTGACCTGCATGCGTGTGGTACACACACATACGTACATCCCTAAAATAAATTTTAGAACTCGGGGTTGGGAAGACAGCTCAGGCCATGACGAACTCGCTGGAGAAGCATGAGGACCAGAGTCTGATCCCTGGAATGCAGATCAAATGTAATGATGTGCTTGTAGTCCCGGCACTAGAGAGGCAAGGACAGGTGACTAGATCTCGGATCCTCACTCTAGCACCATCAGTGAGCTCCAGGTTCTAATGAGATAGCCTGTCTTTAACAAAAGCAACAACAACAACAACAACACAACACACACAACAAAACAACAGCAACAACAATGTCGGGGGCTAATATGGCTCTGCAGCACTGGCTGCTCTTCAGAGGATCTTGGTTCATTCCTATCAACCACCTGGTGGCTCATAACCACATGTAACTTAGCTATAGCTCAGTTCCTCTTTGGCCACCATTGGCACCAGGTATTAGAGCGCACACCCACACATGCAAACAAAATACCCATACATGTAAAATAAAGATTTTTAGTTATAGAGACAAGTATTTTTAGGGGGTGGGGTAGAGACTGATCTAGGACGTCCTGGCTGTAGGCACAGCAATGGACAGCCCAGGCTGAATGAGGCCATGGGAGATTGACGCATGGGAACAGTGAAACACATCTCACCTCCTTAGCTCTAGAACCTGCTGCTTCAGGAAGGGTACACGGGTTCTTTCTATAGAATCTATGGGGAAGTGCATTTTGAAACACAGAACATGGGGGTATTGGTACAGAAACAGGAAAGATAAGGAACTAGAAATAAATAAATAAATAAAAATTAAAATTAAAAAAAAAATGGAGTCCAAGGCCTGGGAGAGAAAAGCAAGTAAAAACAGTTGAAGCACAAGTCTGCTGATTAGAGTTAGGTCCCTGGAACCTGTGGTAGAAAGAAAGCATCAATTCCTGAAAGTTGACCTCTTCTTGTGGGGGAAGAGGAGAGGATAGGAAGGGAGGGGAAGGTAGGGGAGGGGAGGGGAGGGGAGAGGAGGGGAGGGGAAGGGAAACCAATCTGAGAAACGTCAAGGCTGGATCCAGCTCAGGCGAAAGGACAACAGCTGGGCAGCAGTCTTGGAGCACAAGCGGCCCAGCAGGGGCTGCACCAGGAAGGCCTCTGGGAGGAAATAGAAAACTGCTGTGTTTAAGTGTCGGAAAAATTACTGATCGGTGTTTGGCAGATCAAACGGAGCACTTGGGAAAACTAAAATAGATACATAAAAAACCAAACAGATGAAAGATTAAAGTAATTATTCCCTGGAAGAAGTGTTGAGGGGAAGAGAGAAAGCCGCTGCTGTAGAACTGGGCTCAGCAGGGAGCCGTACTCAAATGTCCACTGTTCACCGGTGTGTAAACGCTTGAACATCTAACTCCTGCATCCAAAAGATCATACGGTATGGCCATGTTGAGAGGACCGTGAAAGAGAAAGGTTCGAAGCCTAAATGGTGACCACCAAGACCATAACAGGAAGACGATATACCTAAAAATCTAGAAATAAGAGGCTAGAGTACAAAGACAATATTTACAAATACGGAGAAAAATATTTGATGAAGTGGTTAAGAGTGGAGAAAAGTGTCCCCAAGGAAAACCTTGGGGTGTATTTATAGCCTGTGTAGAAACGGCAGGTAAAAAGGAGAATCTGAGGCTGAGAGAGTAGGACAGTTGTAGATCACAGAGGGAGGTGGAGAAAGAGGAAGAGCGGGGGGGGGGGGGGGGGGGGGGGGAGAAGGGGAGGGAGGGAGGGAGGGAGGGAGGGAGGGAGGGAGGGAGGGAGGGAGGAAGGGAGGGAGGGAGGGAGGGAGAGCAGAGATGAAGAGACCAAGGATAAGACCCTGGCAGATGTGGAGGGAAACACTACACTTGGATGGATTTTAAATCCCCCCATGCTTAGCTCTTTGTTACCCTGATATTCTCCTCTCCTCCTCCTCTTCCTCCCTCTCTTCCATCTCTGTGTCTCTGTCTCTCTCTGATCTTCAGCCTCTGACACACATCTCTTTCTCTTTTTTTATTGCTTCATATCACACTAGGGCATCACTCTGTTCCACAGCTGCCCGGCACAGGGCCACTCCAGCAGCCCCATCTGTTCCTCTCACTGATAGTTCCACGGCTTTGCCCATCACAGAAGCCTCATTTTCCCCTCAGTATTACGAATTCCTGAGAAATCCAAGGCTTCTTTACATCTCGTACTCCTGGGGCATGTTTCATCACCCAAATTACACTCTCCTTAGGCTACACCGGAATACTGGGTCTTGTTTTCATCCTTGGAAACACCCAAATAAGGGATCTGCTAGCATCTTTGATGAATATACTAGCATCTCAAGAGAGGCCCCACTGCTACTTAGTTAGTAACCGTGCCTCCTGCAAACCTGTTAGGAAGCCAGTGAGCCCGGTTCAGCAAGAGGCCCAGCTATGAGGCTCACAGCATCGACGTGACAAGGATGCTGCAGAGCGGCCGGTAGCAGATCATGCCTGGGACCATGTGTGGCAGGTGGTCCTGGACCATGGCATCCTGAAACAGTCAATATAGTCAGTGGATTGACAGGCGAGGAAGACCAGGCTCAGCTCTGTAGCTGTGTGGTTTGTACAGGCACATCCCTAGAAAGCACGAAATGGCACGTGTGTCCTACCTCTTACAGTTTCTCACTGCAGTATCCAAACAGCAGTTGTACACATCAGCCCTCATGAGACCACTTTTATTTTCGCATATACAATAGGGTTAGCAAGACAGAAAAGCGTCTAAGATTTAGCCCGTTCGCACCTAAAAAGGCACATTAAGTAGCATCTTAAAAACTTTTACCAATGGGATGGCGAAATCAGGCTGCATTTAATCCCCCACTCCCTCATCCCTGGGCATTCCTCTTCTAACACGTACTTTGAAACAAAGCTAGCTGACAAATGTACAGCTGCTTCTAAAATTACAAAGAGGAACTTCCCCGGCAGTTATGTTGTGTCATTTCCGAAGTGACTATGTATTGTTCTGCTAAGTTTTCTTAGCAGTTGTGCTTTGTGCATGACTCTATGCCAAATCTACACCCATAAACACCCTTTACATTCACTGTTAAGCCTCCCTGAGCTCTCTCCCAGGGGTCATGTGACCTTCCAGGAGGAAGTGATTCAGCGGTGGTGTGGGCAGGTAAAAGCAAGGGGATCTGCGAGCATCACTGAGATTGTAAGTCATTTAAAGGAAGGCAGACAGAGAGTCTCGAGGCACACAGCATTTGTCAGGGACACAAGATGGGCACTAGGAAAACCATGGCTGTCCTGTCTTTGAGAGGTTGGCTGTCCATTAATGGGAGTAGAGAAAAAAAAAATCCCTTAAGAAATACAAGTCAGTGTTCTAACTGGCAAACCGTCTTGTTTAAACTTGTTCAAAGATCACACACGCATCTTAGCTGATCTCTATTTTTCTTTGACCTTCCATACCCACCATCCTGGATTGCTGTTAATATGGTTGCTACACGTATTTAGTATCAACGCTGAGAACCAGCGAGCCGCAGGTGACAGGTTTACCTAACGTGTGTAGATGGCGGAGACACCCGACATCATACATCAGTTCACTCCATGTTCTGCAGGGTGTAAGGGTGCAGAAAGGAATGCAGAGGTGATTCTTCATCAACAGACACACTTGTTCACTCTGAAATCCAAGCACACATCTTCTCTTTCCAATCTGCTTTGCTTAAATACCCAAAGTGTGTGCTGTCCCAAGTGATTTGGGAAATGTAAGAATTCAGAAACAGAAATGTACAAATCTGCAATTCTGTAAGTCACTCCAGTTTTATAAAGTTCACCTATGTGGCTCAGATACTTTGGCAATGGCATGGCCGGCATGAGACTATGCTAAGCTGTAGTTAACCAGCCATGAGCTCATTTGTGGTTATATGACAACGAAACACAAACTCTAGTTTTTCAAGGTTAATGTCACAGACACACACCACTCTGCATTTACACTCTGTTCCATGCTTATTAGAGTGTGTGTAAAAATTAAAGAAAATTATTCAAACATGAGTGAAGCTGGCAGTCATAATAAAGTCCTTCTCCACACCTCACATACCAACAGGCACGCACGCACACCCCAAATCATGATGTGTCCTACATCTGCAAATAAAATCTGCACTTAACTGAGGAAAATATTAAATTCAATTAAGCTGTGGATGATGTCACTCTTTCCTTGGCATTAGAATGTCTACATTTGCTTTCTGCTGTTTTTTTATTCATTGCTATTTCTGTTGAGCTTTTAAAGGGCCACTTGGCAGCTCTATTCAACAACTCTACAATTTCACCCAATTGCACACTTGAGGAGAGCATAACTCTGATCCTAATGGTTCAGAGTTATTGTCTAGGAGACGGCTGGGAGCAGTCTGAGGTGGCTACAACTTTTAGAGTACACATACACACACAAATAAATCAAACTCTCTTTCTCAGATTCCACAGTTCATTTCCATTTTATTTCATGTTCAAATTGTTTCTTGAAGTCATATTAGGGGGCTTTTGTTTTTTCCACAAAAGGACCTTGTGATAGCTTTGAATTATTTTTTCTTATATCACATATATCAAACTCATGATTTGATAGTGCATAATGACAATTGTTAAACTCTGTCTTATTTCAAAATATTTTTTTTCTTGGAAAAAAATCGTAGAACTGAGTCTATCAAATTTGACTTAAAATTAGAAGAATTGGGAGCCAGTCTTTGGGAGCATGTAATGCGGTCCCTAAATCTCTCTGGTGAAGAGACTGAGGGCTTCATATCTCGTGAGCTACATTGGTGGAGCCACGTGCTTGAAGTAACACTGAACTGGAGGCCAGACCCTGTCTCAGGATCAACATCTTCAACAAAACATTCAGCAAACAGAAATTTTGCTAATTAATTCTATTCCCCTGCATTAAAACGAATGCACAAAATCGGGGGGGGGGGGGGAACTGCATGGCTATTAGATGGTTATTTTATAAACAAGGTATTTAAATTTTAAATTAGTAGTACATGTAAAGAGTTGGCACAAACAGAGGAAGGTTTGTTTCCACAGCAGCGGTAGCATCCTTACAACACTGCCCTCAGCCCTTCCCCCCTCCAAGAGAGGCAGTGCTGCTGGCTGCAGATTTCTTCAGCTCTATTTTCATAGACTGAGTCTCAGCTCGAGGCTGGAATTTGGTCAGATTTCCTGCTCCTGGGGCTGCCACTACTGGCTTTCCAGCTTTCATACCTTTTGACATAGGAATGCGGGTGGGTGTAGGCCGCTGGGATGACCCATCTTGTCCCGACTGGAAGAGAAAACACAGACAAAAGGGACATGCTGGTGAGTTTGCACAGTTTCGCCCTAAACCTGTGCATTAGCCTTATTCCTGCCACAAAGGGGCATTCACAACAACTCATCCCAGGGAAAGGGGCTGAGAACGCAGGAGTCCGCATTCTTCTTACTCCTTCCGCATTCTAGAAACATCTATGCTGAGCTTCCCTCTCAAACTTTAGTTCGCCTCCTCTATCCTGTCAGAAGATGGCCTCAATGCCTAGACCCGCCTCTATCTTCCATTCTGCCCTTTCAAAGGAAGTGGCTCTAGTCACCTGTTAATGTCCTCAGACTTCCCTTTTAATCTGCACTCTGACCACGCCCACACTTTTACAGCGCTGCGGCTGCTTAGGTCTGAGTCTCACCAATGCTCCCAAGCTCTCTCGAAGCCTTTCTTTCTCTTGAAGGTTCCTTCTACCCTGCCTGCCTTCTAGATGGCGTCACCATGCTCTAATCTCAGCCGTTGTTGAAGTTTCCACCTTTACCCTGAGAAGCCCCTTGCTTGTATTCCATGGATCCAAGCCCTAGAGTCTTTAGCTGCCCATCCCTTCTGAAGCCCAGATCTGATTTCCAGCTACTCAACAGATGTGGACAGCATCTCCGAGGCATTGCACAAGCATCACACTGCTTATAGTCATGTCCAGCAAATCTTATATTTCTCTCCCTAGTTACACAGCAAAGACTGGAACCCCCGGGCCACCGTCTGCATGCATTCTGCTGTGAAATCTTTTAAACTCTTCCCCTCTTCCTTTGGAGGCATGCTCCTGCTCTGTAGTCTAAGCTGGGCTGAAACCTGCAACCCTCTTGCCCATTCCCCTTGCTAGAATTATTAGCATATACTGCCACACCTAGTTCTCAGTTCTATTTTCAGTATGTCTCTGTTTGCAATGCCACATGCTCTTTGCAAGATGTTGCTAAATAAAATACAGACTTTAGACATACAGGGTCACTTTTTTGTTTAAAAAATTTTACCATGAAAACTTGGCAGTCTTAGTTTCGGGCCAGAGAATGGCCGTGCCGTACCTAATGGCCACTGAACACCTATACTCTAGAAACACACCCGGAAGCAGTTTTAACTCTGCTTTGGACTGTTTTGAAAAATATTTTGAACATTAAAAAAAAAAACACATTTTAAACCTTATGATTATTCTATAGCACCATTTCAGAGACTGTCCTTGCAAGTATGTTATGGGGTCTCCATAAATAAATGAAATGCTTCCTTAAAATTGGCCTGATTTATCAAAATGTGAATTTTCACTTAAGGTAAGATCCTTATTATTTCTGTATAGGTAACTTTCCCGGGAGCAACTGGATGCAGGCAGAGGCAGGGGACTTCCTTTCTGTGCAGAAGCTGGCTAGGCTCTCCAGCCCCCTCTGCGCTTGCGCTGTGCTCTGGGTCCTGTTCTACTCACCACTGATTGGGTTCCTCGCGTGGATGACGTTGTGACCGGGGTTATGGTAATAGTGCTGGTCACTTTGCTAGCAGCGCCAGGTCTTGAAGAGAGGTGGTTCCTGGGAGAGCGAAGGACTGTGCCTGTAGAAACCTCCTTCTCTGCTGTCACGTTGACAGGCCGGACAGTGATAACTGGACTCACACCTTCAGCTGCAGGCCCAGGAGATCGTTTAAACTGAGAACCCAGGTGAATGTGAATTTTATTGTCTTCCGTGGTGATGATGTTCGCATTGGAGTTGTACTTCCGCATGGGGGTTGGTACAGTTTGTTTTTCCGGGGTGACTTTGAGGATAGTCCTTCCCATAGGCACTTCCTGAGATTCAGGAGAGACAGCGATTTCAGAGGGAGCTGCAGACGTTGCCACCGTCATGATCTGGATGGGGGATGTAGGCCTGTCTGCAAACGCTCCCCTTCCACTTTCTGGGCTCTTCTCTCTGGAAATAGTAGTAATCGTGACAGGGGACATGGCTCGTTCTGGGCCGAGAGTAGGATCTGCACTTTTGGGCTTTTGCGACATGACATTGGGTGATGGAATAATGGTTATCCTTGGTTTCTGGTTGCCTAAGGTAGGAATGACGGTGGTACTAGAGAAAAACTCTTCAGATGTGGGGCTTGTGATCTCCAGGGTGGCAGTGCTGTTCTCATGATCTGGTGTCACACGGATATGCAAGGGCTGGCCCTGCTTCGGTGCTAGGACCAGCTCCCCAGGGTGCCCTGTACTCTGGTTTGGCCTGGGCCCTTTCTCCTGGGGGGCGGAGGGGCCGTTTTCTCTTTTTCTCATCCAAGGAATCCAAGACTTCCTCATGGTGAGCTCATTCGCCGCTGGCGGATACCTGTCGAGGACCGAGGATCGTTCCATGGGTTTCTTTAGGCCTACCTGGCGAAGATTACTCATGATGTGATTTTCTTCCTGGAAGGATTTGCGGATGAACACAGCTGGGGTCTCCTCTTCCGCAGCATCCCCGCACACCGCCTCGGTCTGCACCCCAGTTGAGGCCACGGGCACGTCCACCATCCTCCGGCCATTCCCGCTCGGCCTGAGGGCTCGGCTGTAGCGCTTGGAAAGCTCCAGCTCTTTGGTCAGGTTGAGGACCTCCCTCCCCATGTTCTTGTTCTTAGTTTCTTCTTCCAGAAATCTCTGCTGAAGGACCGAATAGTCGACCTGGAGCTGAGACAGCTGATCTTCCTTGTTCATCAGTTCGTGGATCTTTTCCTTGAGAGCCTGTACCTCCGCCTGTAAATCACGACTTTTCGCCTCCTCCAGGCGAAACCTGTGTCGCAGCTCGGCTTCCTGACTCACGGCCTCCCCTTTCTCTATGGCTTTGTTCTTAGCCATTTGGTGCTTGATTTCCTCCAGCTGCTGGGAGAGGAAATTTGCCTTATCCTGCTCGGTTCTGAACTTCTGCTCCAGCTGGTCATATTCGTCCTCCGTCTTCATCAAGTCCCCCTCCACCACCTCCAACTGCTGCAGCCGCTTCTTCAGTCTCTCGATTTCAAGCGTTAGCTCCCTGATCTTATTGTCCTCCGGGCAGGTGAACTCAGACCCCTTGCACGACCTACCTCGGTTTATTTCCCTCTCCACCTCTTCGATGCCATCAAGCCGCTTCTTTAGTAAGTCAACACTGCAGCTCAGTTCACAGGACCTTTCTTCTTCGCTCCTCAGTTTCCCCATCAGTTCATCCCTCTCCTTTGTCAGACTGTACACCTTTTCCTCCATTTCAGACTTGAGTTTTAGAAGCTTCTTGCTTTCCTCGATTAGCTTTTCAGTCACATCCATAACCTTCCCCTGCTCCACCTTAAAGTTTTTATTCAACCCATCCACTTTCCTCTCTTCCTGCTTTATTTTCTCCATCATGTTTTTCCTCTCGTCCACCAGCATGACAGTGAAGGACTTCAGCTTTGTCAGGTCGTCTTTGAGACTTAACTCAGCCTTCTCCAGTCTACTCTCCGAGCACTCGAGTTCTTTAACTCGACTCTTGACCACCTCGAGCTCATTCAGCAGGTCTTTGGTTAGGTTCTTCTCCTTCTCCAGGTTCAAATGGAGCTGGGTGCATTCCGACTTACTCCGGCTGAAGGCTTCCTCCAGCTTCTCCAGTTCAGACATCCTCTTTTGCAGCTTTTCCACTTCGAGTCTCAGTTCCTTACTGTGGTGTTCTTCCTCTTGAAGCTTCTTCTTCAGCTCCCGGCACTGGGCCTCGGTCTTAGTGATCTCCTCATCCTTGCCTTCCATCTCAAGCACGCGCTTGCGCAGACCCTCCACTTCCGCCATGAGACTGGAGTTTCCACATTCCCCTTTGGCGATTTTATCTCTCAGCTCCTGAAGCTCTTCCTCTGCCCTCTGAAGACTTTTATTGGTCTCTTCCAGTTCCTCAATCCTTTGCGATAAGCCAACCAGTTTGAGTCTAAGTTGCCTGTTGTGGGATTCTTGATTAGCCAATTTGGCGTTCATCTCTTCGTGCTCCTGGGAAAACCTCGAGGCCTTGTGTTCGAAGTCCACTTCTAACTTGAGCAGTTTCTGGCGGTCTTCCTTGGATTTGTAAGTGATGGCTTTGAGTTTTTCCTCCTCCTCCCTCAGTTTCTGAGTGAGGTCCTGGACTTTCTGACTCTGCAGGCCCAGCTGCTCGATGTGCATCTGCCTCTCATCCACCAGCGTGAGCGCGAAGGACTTTAGTTTCACAAGCTCGTCTCGAAGTTTATTGAGCCGCTTAGCGTTTTCCTTTTCTTTGCGGGCTTGGTACGCCTTTTCTTGCTCAAGGAGCTTTTTCAACCTAAAAACAAAAACAAAACAAAACAAAACAAAAAAATGTAAGCTCCATGTTAGGAGAATAGTCGGCAAATAGTCTTAGACAAACAAACAAACAAACAAACAAACAAACAGAACCTAAGAATGCTGCACCATGGTCCCTTTTTTAACTTCAGAATAGGATGGCTTGCCAATGGCTATCAGCAAAACTAATGAGAAGTCAGGATAGCAGTTCCCCATGGAGAGGGGCAGTGACCAGTAGGGCTCAGAGAAGGGCTCAGAGGGCACTAGTTTCTGTTTTATGATTTGCCTATTGAATTGTTTAATTTGTGACATTCATAAGCTGAACATGTGACATGAGTACCTTGTACAACAAGAAGGACTTTTATATAGTGCGGTCTGTATTCCGGGAACTAGTGTGCTTTATCCTAACCGGAAGCCTATGAAAAATTATTGCTATTTCCCCTTCCTGCGGTGAGTGGGACACAGGAGCACATGTCACCTATCACACACACACACACACACACACACACACACACACACACACACACAGAGTAAGCGGCAGTGCCAGTAGGTAGCCCAAGCAGCCGGCAGGCCTGCAGAATTCTTACTTATGAACTCTACACCATCCAACTTCGCGAGAGAAATCTACTGAACAAAAGGAGAGACCAGAACAGAGAGTGCATGTCTTCCTAATTTGAACCTTTGAAAGAAACTAAGAGCTGGGCAGTGGTGGCACATGTCTTTAATCCCAGCCCTTGGGAGGTAGAGGCAGGTGGATTTCTGAGTTTAAGGCCAGCCTGGTCTACAGAGTTGAGTTCCAGGATAGCCAAGGCTATACAGAGAAAGCCTGTCTTGAAAAACCAAAAATAAATAAATAAATAAACTCCCTCTGTTGACTAGGCTAACCTCAGACTGAGAGCTCCACCTGCCTCTGTCTGAGGTTAGCCTAGTCAACAGAGGGAGTTTCAGAATAACCAGGCTACACAGAGAAACAGAAACCCTGCCTCGAGAAACAAACAAAACCTAAAGAAACTGTGCAACTATCACCTAATAGGGAGGAGGCGAAGTATGCTTTCTGATACAAACGCTGCTCTATTCAAGCATTTCAACAGACATAAAAACTGGCAAAAATTTGATCACTTTTGCAATTTAAACATTTTTAAATTGATGATTAATTTGAGATGAAATCTAAATGATGACCAAAGCAAAAAAAAAAAAAAGTGGCAGCCACAGGAATTATATTTTGTAGGTACGAAATATGCTTTTTCCACATTGTTTATTTGTAGCCTCAAAAAGGAAGAGGGATTTATCATTCTTGTGTTGGCCAGTTAACATAGCAATTCCTGAAAAATGAGGGAAGGGGATAACATTTGAAATGTAAATAAAGAAAATATCTAATAAAATTTTTTTTAAAAAACCATAGCAATTCTTAAAAACTTGTGTGTGTGCAGACATGTTTGCGTTTGCAGAGGCACGTGCACAGAGGCGTCAGACTCCTCGGAACTGCGGTTAACAAACACTTGTTACACCCTCAGGTTGTGGTCTGGGTGCTGAAATCTGAACTTCAGTCTTTATGACTGCACAGAAAGTACTCTAACCCTGAACCGTCATCTCTCCAGGCCTTAACATCTTGTTAACGGTCATCTCTGAATGCCCAGAAAGCAGAGCTAAAGTTAAAATCATTTACCATAAGCCAGTGTAAGAACACTCTTCAGAAACTATTCTGTTTATGAAGAGGTGCAAGTTACAAAACCTACTAGCATGTGTCTACGTACATTTTATTCTTTCAATACATTTTACAGCCTTATTACTTAGAATGGTTTATTTCACCCTTATGACAAGGCCAGCTGCTAACCAAGTGTACAGAAAATGTCTCTCATTGCCTTGTGCAGTAAATGTTTGGGCATATTATAAAATCTACTTGAAATCAATTATCATATGATTACTATAAAAATTGTTACAGTGCTGTCTAAGAGGTTTTGGCTTTTTTGTTTTGTTTTGTTTTGTTTTCGAGACAGGGTTTCTCTGTATAGCCCTGGCTGTCCTGGAGCCACTTTGTAGACCAGGCTGGCCTCTAGAGATCCGCCTGCCCCTGTCTCTACAGGCATGTGCCACCACCACCAGGCAAGTTTTTTTTTTAATGGAACTTATTGAGTTCATTGTTCCATTTAAAACAAAAAGCTTGCTTTTAAATCCTGCAGATTGCCATGACAGACACTCTAGTAGCTTTGCTGAGTGTCTCTTGGCATGAGTAGAAGAGCATTTTGTTGGCTATTTACTCTTATTGGACTAACAGAATCATTTAAATATGATAAAAACAAACAGACCTAACACATAAGCAGGGGAACCCAGAATGGAGAAAGACCAAAAAAAGGACACAGACATTTCCCAATGCAGCTGGGGGGCAGTGCTAATGAGAAAACTTCTTCTAGGAACATAATGTTTGAGGTTCTAGAGAACTGTTACATCTTAATACATTTCAAGAAGTTCACTAATGCTTGCAACAATTTCTATCTTTGGCAATAGTTAACTCAATACAGAAAGATGAGTGGGTGAATGAAAGATATATATATATATATATATATTATATATAACATATAATATATATATATATATTTACGCAATAGATGATAAACAGATAAATGGTTCATCTGTAAAAATGCTTGCTGCCAATTCTAATGGCCTAAGTTCAATTCTCAGAATCTACAAGAAGAAAACAAAAACAAAAACAAAAATCTGCTAAAAGTTGTCCTTTACCTTCCACATGCATGCTGTGCATGCAAACAGGTACAAGTGCACAGACACACAAATAAATAATGTGATGTAATGAAAAACATAAAATATAGATGCTGTATTGCTAACTATATTATAGGGTAGAACTAGATAAAGCATGGAAAAATGTTTCCTATGCAGTGTGTTGAATGAGTTTTTATTTCCCTTAATTCTCACTTTGAATGTGATCATACCATTTTTATAAATAAGAGGAGTTATTGAACTTAATCAAAGGCACAAAAATCAGGAAGGGCAGGTTGGGATTTGAACTAAACCTGTTTGAGCAAACATTGTATTTTAATAGCAATACTATTCCTTAAAGAGATACTGACTGGATAGACCACATTTACAAGAGTTGGTTTAGATTAACTTTACGCTCAATGGGTCAATCTATCCTGCTTCTTCTGGATTGTTTTCTCCACTCGATGCTTAAGCTTATACCTTGCATTGTGCCAATGAAAAAAATAATTACTCCAATCACTAATACAAAGTCAGGTCAATGCCCAAGGCCAAATGCCCTCAGGATCTCCCTCCTGCTGGCGGCCATCCATTCACTAGCGTGGACACTGTCATTCAGTTAGCTGCTGCATCCACTGGACTGTTCATTCTTTGTCTCCTCAGAGCCTACACTCTTCCCCTAATGAATATCCCTCATGTCAATCTTTTCAGATATTTAGTTCCCA
Organism: Apodemus sylvaticus; assembly: GCF_947179515.1. Classification (NCBI taxonomy): domain Eukaryota; kingdom Metazoa; phylum Chordata; class Mammalia; order Rodentia; family Muridae; genus Apodemus; species Apodemus sylvaticus. The sequence goes on along the minus strand of NC_067478.1, from coordinate 48,965,675 downwards.
AACTTAAAGGCACTTTGTTTTCTTCTCTCTCTCTTCTATCCCCACATTCATTTTCCTGATAAGTCTTATCATTTCTATCTTCAAAATAAGTTCCCATCTCTGCCATTCCTTAGATTGTTTGCAAATCCCTCTGATCTGACTCCAATTTCCCACTCTTGCCCCCCCCTTAATCTCTTCTATTTCCAAAAATCTGGGAAATTTAAAAGGGATCAGGAGAGACAGACAGACAGACAGACAGACAGACACACACACACACACACACACACACACACACACACACTCAGAGAGAGAGAGAGAGAGAGAGAGAGAGAGAGAGAGAGAGAGAGAGAGAGAGAGAACAAACTAGATTTTACCACTCGGAAAAATAAGAGAAAAAGGAAGTGGAAACATGTACAGCAAGATAAAGTTTTTAATGTTTGATATAGATAATACAGATAAATATATAGATGATTAGGCAAATATGGATGATATAGATGTAGATACATGCATGTTTGTGTGTGTGAGAGAGCACTTAACAGTCTCCTCCCATTTAAAGCTTTTTGTTTTCCTTCACAGCAATAGAACAGGTGATAAAAGACTCAGTGATAGCATGTCATTATTAATAAATAATGACATGATACACAGCTACAATCACTGTTGAAATAATATGTGCAGGCAATGTTTAGCGATGCCCCTCAGAAGAGAAATTGCCAGACAATGGATAGGTACATGCATATCACCTATGAAATATTCTTACTGAGAAAGTAGACTCTGAACTGTATCGGGCTCCTATAAATAATTAGTAGGTAACTAGAAAGACCAGAGCAAGAAACTGCTAAATAATGTCATGACGGCAAATCTAAGATATGGGCAGTTTACGCAATAAAGGGACCTAGTTTCTTCAACAAATAAATTTTAATATAAAAAGCAAACAAGAATCATGTACAAATTAAACGAAGATGAAAAGCATATAAATCATCAATGTTTCTCTATAGATTCAAATAAATTTAGAAGATATACCCATATAATCTTTCAGATTCATATTTAAACTTCATGAATGAGACAATTAGAAAATTTGTGTTGTTGAGGAATTAGCAAATTTGAGACTTGACTGTAGATTTTAAATAATATTTTTCAAAACTTTCATCTTTTAGAAATACATATTGAAGTATTTATGAAGGAAGACTTAAATGACTGAGAGTCACATCAACACATTCTGACAGGAGGCGTGGAATGAAGCAGGCTGGTGGGGAACAACTCAGAGTTGAAGCTGAAAGGGGGTGCACAGGGGTTCAGCTCGCGACTCTCCTTATCTTTGAAAATGCATGAAATTTTTCCATATGAAAAATTTTAATTCTCCTTTGAATTTTTAAATACTGTTCCCCCCAGTTCCATTTCCCTTATTTTAATCATCAATGATATATATATATATATATATATTTTTTTTTTTTCGAGACAGGGTTTCTCTGTATAGCCCTGGCTGTCCTGGAACTCACTCTGTAGACCAGGCTAGCCTCGAACTCAGAAATCCGCCTGCCTCTGCCTCCCAGAGTGCTGGGATTACAGGAGTGCGAAACCACCGCCCGGCCTCATCAATGATATTTTAACCATCTTTAGAGCATCATGGTATCCTGTTGTCTGTGGTTATCATTCTTCCATTAATTTTTATTTGATATAGTCTAACTTATGCTTTAAAAAATATTTCTGATGTTTTAATTCACTTGTATTTGTGAATTTATCTTTCTTGGTTTTTTGCAAAGGATATATTCTTTCAAAGAATAATAGAGAGGTGAGGGCCAATCAAATCTTAACAAACATGTATTTTTGAAGCAGTTATGAGTCTGTTTTCTTTCTGATGTAGGGGCCTGTATCCATCCTCACTCTCCTTGAAAATATGTGATACAAGATTTCGTGTGTGTTTTCCCTGGACGGCCTTGATATCTCCACTCTTCAACCATTGTCCCAAGCACCAATTGCCTTCTGGCATTCATAAGATTTGTCTCTTACCAGCAACCCCGTTGTGAACTGCCCATGCTACTGAAATCACCCTCGTTTGTTCTCCATCATCTTAATTCCCACTCTTCTCAGCTTGATACTTTTGTGCACCACCCCCTACTCTCCACTCTCCTGTTACGTTCCTCTCTTCAAAGGAGACAGCAGGTTCAAACTAGCAAGGGCATGATAGTAATTAAAGATTAATGAAGGTCAAAAGAGTCAAGCTGGCATGCAATCTGAAGTCTTTAATCACAATGCATTTTTCTCCCAACTGGAGCTAAGTAGCTTGTTCACATGACAGAGCAGGGCTTTATCAAATGACCCAGGGAAGAAGAGCCTCTTTTTAAATAAATCACCCTAGTTCTTCAGGTCAGCGACTAATATAATTATCCAGAAATAACGTAACATCTTCAGTGTGCTGCACAGGAGTAAGATGAGGGACAGTTATTCAGCTTCAGAGTTAGATCCCAGCTGCAGAGTTAGAGTTCATCTGCAACTTTAACATTTTCTTCATCATGGATGTGTGTTTCTAAAATATAGTATATCTTGATTCCAGATATTCTGGCAACTTCTTGACGTTTACACTAACATAAACATCTCACTTGCCTCTCTCCCGAGTCGTGGCTCTGACAATAACTGGGAGCTAGAGAGCTAGAGGGCCATTTTGTATACACGAAGAAATGGTGCATCTTTCATAATAGGACATAAGCTTTTGACCTTTTTAAGTTGATAAAAATTACATTTTTCAATGTCTTCTGAATGTATGTGTGGGAGGTGGGGGTGCAGGCGTGGTGTGTAATGGAGGTCAGAGGACCATGTGGGGTTGGTTCTCTCTCGCCACCGTGTAGGTTACAAAGACTGAACTTAAGTCATCAGGCATGGTAGCAGGTGGCTTCACCCGCTGACCCTGTCCCACTAGCTTGTGTCCTTTGTGTTTGTCTTTCCCTGGTAGTGAGGATGTATTTCTAACACCATTATACACTTTTCCTTTTCCCCTTCATGTGAAGACCACTACACTTTAAAATCATCTGTAAATCTGTGACCCTAGGCCACTGTAAAGAGCCAAAGAATTTAGTGGCACAAAAACCAAAAGAGAAGAAAAATTTAAAACCAACTTCTTGCTTTTTGCAGCGTGTGTGAGTTCTTCTTACTTCATTAAGGACAGCCTGTAGTCAGTCATAATTTTATATTGTAAAGCCACAGCCTCTAAACTGAAAAATAATGGGCAATGTTACTACATACAATTTGATGGTATAATCCAAGTAATTTAAGGAATGATTCACAGAGTACCTTAAAATTCTACACCATAAGAGTTTGAGGAAGTTATATGTAATTCTGCTCTAGAATAGACATAAAACTAATGTGTCTTAAGGTCTAGTTACTAAAAACTTTTTTTTAAAACGTGATGAATAGTATTGGTTGTCACCTTGACTACATATAGAATTGACTAAAACCCAAAACTGAGAGGCACATTTGAGCTGGGAAAACCCATGTCTGATCTGGGCCTCACTCTCTGCTGGAAGTCTATATAAGGACATGGAAGAAAGAACCTTAACTCTTTGCCTACCTGCTTTTGCCTTGCTGACAAATACACTCCTTCACTGGCATAAGAGCCTACTTCTTTGGGATTCCAGCTGAGACATCCAGCCTCATAGACTGGGCAACTACTGGGTACTTGGACTTGCCATTCATAGACAGCCACTGTTAGATTAGCTGGAACAGAGCCTGTAAGTTATGCTAATAAATCCCCTTTTGTAAACACACACACACACACACAGAGAGAGAGAGAGAGAGAGAGAGAGAGAGAGAGAGAGAGAGAGAAGGGGAAGGGGAGGGAGAGGGAGAGAAAGAGAGATTCTATAAGTTCTGTTACTCTAGAAAACCCTGACTAATTAATGCAAAAGATATGCATTTTAGATTCTTGACAGCTCACAACAAAGTAAACTGATTAGGAAGTTAAGCTCATAGTAATTTATCTTTTTAAATGTACAGGTGGTAGCAACTTATAAACACACACACATATACACACACAGAGATAATAGCAAATTACCCTTCATAAAGATTATAGGATTTATTACTTGCTATTAAGCATACTGTCTATATATCCATACCAATGTAAAACATAAATTTATTCTAAGTCAACAGGATGGTTGACTGTCCTCTCCCTAACAACACACAGTGAACTGTGTTCTACTACTAGTTTTTCAAGTCATGTATAGGCAGTAGGGAGAGTGCTGTTTAGGCTTTAAGTATAGGCTACCAAGAGACAGGAAGGATGGGAATAATGGACAGTGCACTTCTTACTTATACTTTTGTCAATGCTCCTAATACTCTTCCTTCTGCTGTCAGAGGTTCAAACCATAAGGTATCTCTGTGAAAACCAGATTAAGGTCCCCCTCCTGGCTAACTAGTCCCAGTGTACAATGTCTGACTTGACTTGCTGAATGATAGCTGGATGTCAGGTCTCGTCTTTTATGGTCAACTACACTGGCAAACTAAAACCTGTAAAAATGTAATGGATCACAAGTCTGTAGTCTTGAAAATTCTCATTTCTAGTTCACTGGTCTTTAGAAAGTGATTAAGGTATGAGGTCAAGGCCTTATGAATTCAGTTAGTGTCCCTGGAAAGGGATCCCAGAGAAGTCTTTCTTGCTCCCCCTCAGCACTGAGGGGTATACAAAGAACTGCTTTCAGTGTAAAGCCAAGAAGAAAGCTTACTTCTAACTTAATGATGGCATAAGGACAGTTCACTAACCTGCAGAACCATAAGGAGAATCTGCTGATATTTATGAGCTCGCAGTTTTGTTACAGCCTCCTGAATGAATGAGACACAATCATAAATTCCTACAGACTCTCCTTCCTCAGGCTTCAGGTCACATGTCTTCTCCCAGGGAGAATGTATAATGTGTTTTCTCACTTCCTACATTGTTCAAAGCACTTTGCAAACACTCTCAGATTGGTAAGATAAAGAATTGGGTGAGATGAAGAAAGCAGACACTAGTCTGTTTTTTGAGGATGTTTCCAAAGAATTGAGTAAATACACTAATTTAACAGATTCCACAAAGAGAAAAAGCCATGAGCCATAGAAATTTCCCACCTTGGGCTTTCTCTCCCAAGAGTTGCTTTCACCTCTGTCCCTCCACCAAAGAGCATCTCCATATTCCATCTCTCCAAAACAAGTTGCCCAAGTTCATCACACCTCATAGACTTATGAGATGCTGCATCTAGGGGATGCTGGGAATTCCATTAGACTCCTCTCAAGAGCTACCTTGCCTCCTAGGGGCAAGCCAACCTGGTCTACAAGAGGGACTGCCTGACTACACCAACTCTCTCTTTCTATCTCTGTCTCTTCTCTCCTCCTCCTCCTCTTCTTCCTCCTCCTTTTTCTCCTCCTCCTTCCTCTCTCTCTTCACTCTCTCTCTCCCTCCTCTTTTCCTCACATGCTCTTGACCAGCCTCTTCCTCTCTTCCTCTCCCTTCTCTTTCTCTCTTCCTACCCTTTCCTGTCCCCCTTCTTTCTCTGCTTCTATCCCTTCTTCAGGTCCCCTTCCCTTCCCATCAATAAGCCTTCTTCATTCTAGGTCTGTGACATGCATGGCCTGGTTGTTCAGGGGTTCACCTTGGCCAGGCCCGCTAGGGTACTCCTTTCTGCCGCATTACACCATGTTTTATAAAACACAGCAGGGGACACATGTGCTTCACAGTCACAGGACACTCTCCCATACCATGTAAGTTCCACAAGAGGTTTCCTTAGGGATGCCAGCAACAGAAAAGGCTATGAGGATACACAGAAGTGTCTAGCTTCTGACATGGGAAGGTATCTTTCCTCCTGTTACTGTGGGTCCTCTCTCCCAAGGGATTTACTATGGTCACACAGAATATGAGGCACAGGGACTTCCCAGGAATATTCAGATAAATGAAGGAAGGTCATTTTCGAAGCGATCCATTATCTCATTTTCACTGGGCACGTGCATGTATAGAATAAAGCATAAAAGTCAGGTTTTTTAAACTTACTCATTTGGGGAGTTCCCAAAATAAAAACACTGTAAAGCCTTTCACTAAGGTATAGTAATCAAATTTGTTGTGAGTAAACTTATTTTTATACGATGTGTTTAAAACAAAGTGGAAATAAATTAAATAGCAAATTTAGTAATTGCATAAAATCATTCACAGTAGTACATGTCTCTGCAAGCATTAACTCAGAAGAGCGACCCTCCCCCTCTTTAGAACATATGGCTGTTATGTTTAAACATCTTTTTTTAAGCTCTTAAATATATGCTTATGTGAAGATTCATTAAATATTTTTATAAGCATGTTAAGATTTACCCAGTCATTATTTTAGCCAATCTTGGGACAACTTTAAAGCCAAGAAGAGAGACAAAAAATATAAAAATCAAATCTTTTAGCCCAGAGACAAAATATACCAATAATGTAGTTACACAAATTAAATCTGACAGTGCAGACCGTGCCATTCACCCTTATGCTCAAGCTTCTTCCAAACAAGTCATGTGAATCTGAAGTAATACTGTGAAAACTAAACTCTTCTTCTGAGACTCAGAGCCGTCCAGCACCGCTGATCACTAACTATAAACTGACTCTTTTGATAAGCTTTGCTAAAGTCAACGTTCCTCAGCATTTTAAAAACCTGCTAAAGCTGAACGTTTTTCACGATTGGTTAATACCGTCCGTACTTCACCCACAGACACACTTTGAAATAAAACCTCTTTGCTGAAGTATCTGTTATCACTGCCGCTCTCAAGTGTTTCAGAACAAACAAGGCTTTCTTCAGAGCCCGGCATCCTGCTCACTGCCAACTTTTACAAGACTCCACAGTGCAGAGGGAAAGATCTGCTGCCCATGCACACTTGCAGAACAGCAAAGATGCTGGAAGCAACCTTGGAACTTGTTAGCATTGTTTGTCTCGTTTGTGCTTATCAAGAATTGTAAATCAGGAACTGCACACAGCCTTTCTACAATTCAAAATGTAAATAAATATATCAATAAATTTAAAAAAAAAAGCATCCTTGCTGAAAAAAAAAAAGCATTCAAACATTCAGAGCACAGCAGTTGAACTAATGGTAAAAGATAAAAACCCCGTGTTTTCTGCAGAATGAGATGTTCCCCTCCATCGGAAAATCAGTACTCATCATACCATGACAAGGTGCATCCTGGCTGGTTTCAGTCAAAGGTTCTGAAGCATCAGGGACAATCACAATAAACAGGATTTTCGAGAGTTGTCACCATCCATGTGAGGAAAACCTGTAGCCACGATCTGAAAGCCAGTTACTGGAGACACTACAATTTCAGCCTCTTGGAATTCAGAGGCTCTGTAGTAACTAAAGAAAAAGAGTTATCTGCCAAGGAAGCCTCATAACAAATGAAAGACCCGTGAACTGAAGCACTGGTGCTCAAGTCACCACGAACCTCGGCTTCCTTACCTTTTGTTTCTCTGTCTTTTTTTTTTTTTTTAATGGAGGTACTGAAGTTTGCTCAATAGCAGCAGGCCCTGCTCAACCCCTTACTCCTCAAGGAATTGACCGGCACATTCCAGCCCTGTCATCGGAACAAAGCAAGGTGAATGTTGTGTAAAGCAGCTTGGGACCGCAAAGTGATGATGTCATCCTTTCCTTAGACGGTTCATTATTGTGCGGATTTACTGTGGGACTGTGAGAAGAAGGGGTGGAGCTGCCCTGGGCTGGAAAGGCCTCTTGGGAAGCTAAGGATAAGACAAGTACGAGCCATAGAGTGGAAAGTCCTCTTTAGTTTAAGGATGATTTCTGTATTCAGAAAAAAAAAATGAATGTGTCTGTATACATTGTATGTATGTGCATATATACATGTCTGGATGTACGGGCACAGATGCATAAAGTATATGCGCATGTATTGTGGAGACTCTGTTGGCTTCAAGTGGCTTCCTTAATTATTCTCCACTTAATATATTGAGGCAGCATCTTTAACTGAATGTGCAGCTCAGCCTTTGGGTTAGTGCATGTAGCCATCTTGCTCTGGGATCCCGTCTCCAGCCAGTAAGCACAGGTTGGCCACTATATCCACCTGGCTTTGATACCTCTTAACATATCAAAGTGGGTGCTGGCCACCAGATTCTCTCAGAACCCCTCAATCCTGACCTTTTAAAGGTCCTCCTGGCTAGTTTACCCTACCTGCTACTCTAAATTTTCCAGCCCAAAGATTGGGCTGGGCTGCCCCTCCTCAAGTTTCTCTTTCCTATATAACCTAGCCATTTTGGCTATACAGTCCCTTTTTGACCCGTTAGTCTCTTGCTCTCAAGTCTTTGACCCATATCCTCTTGCTTCTTCCCCCTCTCCCCAGTATAGCCAGGTCCAGTCTGCCAGTCCTGTCCACTCTGGATGCTCCCAGAGGTCTCTGCCTGTATATTCTCCTTTATATCTATAATAAAAACCTCAACTCCTGAGGAGCAGATATGCACTCTTTTTTTTTTCCAGTCTGCCCCCACAGATGCTATGTAAACATTTTATCTGCTGAGCCATGACCACAATAACTTTAGAGGCTGGAAGAAGACATCAGATTCCCTGATGCCCACATTATAGACAGTTGTGAACCACTATGTGGATGCTGAGAATCAAACCCTGTCCTCTGGAAGAACAGCCATTGCTCCAATCTCCAATCCCTTGGTTCTCGGTTCTCTTCTTCCTTTCTTTCCTGGTGTATCCTTCCTTCCTTCCTCCTTCCCTCCTTCCTTCCTTCCTTCCTTCCCTCCTTCCTTCCTTCTTCCTTCCTTCCTTCTTCCTTCCTTCCTTCTTTTCTGAGTGATGAGTTCAAATGCTGCTGTGTGCCTTTTGGTTCTTTGTTTGTTTGTTTGTTTGTTTGCTTTAGCACAAATGCAGGGACTTGTGATATGAAATTACAAAGTAAAACCACAACACCAGATAATTTCATCAGGTTAACTTCAAAGTGAAGTTAATCAAATGTTTGAAGAGTAGGCTAAGGCTTTCAGATATATTCTAGATTACATCTATGTAAGCCACCATGCTATAGCGTAAAAGAGAAGACAAGCAAGAGAAGAAGGAGGAAGAAGAGAAAGAGGAGGAGGAGAAGGAGGGGAAGAAGAAGAAAAAGAAGAAGAAGAAGAAGAAGAAGAAGAAGAAGAAGAAGAAGAAGAAGAAGAAGAAGAAGAAGAAGAAAGGAAGGAAGGAAGAAGAAGGAAGGAAGAAGAAGAAAGAAGAAGGAAGAAGAAGAAGGAAGAAGAAGAAGAGGAAGAGGAAGAAGAAGAAGAAAAAATGTTTAGGCTCTTACTTACCCTACCTGTCATGTTCACTCACACCTTTGCTTTCAGAATATGTCTAACTTCTTGATAGTTCAGACTGGGTATAATTGTTATTGCATATTTTAAGGTTACAGTATTATAAATGAATGAATGAATGAATGAATGAATGAATGAATAAGTGTTTTCAGCTATAGAATTACTTTGGTTGAAGTTAGCTAAAGCAACATTCATTGTTAAAGAAAAATGACAAATCAATGATAATAAAGATGGGGGAATGAAATTTAAGAAGGAAAGGAATTAGGGCTGCTGCCCGTGGCTGGATGGCTGGGAGGGCGGAGCATCTTGATTGACTGGCTGAGTCTGGACTTGGCAGAAGTACTTGGTGGGTGGCTAGTGATATGTTTTCTGACACCTCTGGCTTCATCCTGCTGCACTGCATGGTAAGGTTATAGATTTTAACTTGCAAGGCTATTATGAGAATTAAAGAAAATATGTAAGTTGAGACCCTGAAATCTGACACATTGTGGGCCCACAGTAAATAATGATATGCTCACTCATTTTTATAATAATTCCTTTATCAAACATAAATTGTCTAATTTTGATACCATAAACCTCTGTGGTAAAAAGGAACCAAGGATTGTTTATTCCTTGGTGGCATTTGGCACTTGCTAAGTTTCTGGAGATTCAAACAAGAGTTAATAATTCCAGGGAAACCCTGGTCATCCTCAAAACCATAAGACTCTTGATTAAGAGTTAGAAACAAATGATAACAGCCAGAGGAAATATTTTAATATCTGTGGGAAATCTTATAAAATACTATGACTTTCAATCACAGGCATGTGTTTCTTTTTTAACACCACTAAATGACTGAATTCAAGATTGATTTAATACCCCATTGTCAAGACTTATTAAAATGGATATTTATGATAATTCATTAATGGTTTCTCAATAGACAATAGTAGTTATTTGGAACCTCTTGGAGCTAAAGGAAATGTTTAAGCGGTGACATAACTCTCCTTAGTCTGTGTCTAGAAATGACCCACTATCAGATCCTGAGAAGCAGGGACCACTTCTTTCTGAGCGGCTTTGCTTTAAGAAAGAATCTTATATTCACTCTCACAATAAACACCTAACCTACATGAACAGATCAGCCATTGTGTTGAACATTGGGAACACAGTGTCTATCTTGGGAAAGCCACACTCTATAATGCTAAGTGCCTGAAGGAAGAGGGATCAGAGTTGTTCACATATCATAGGCGCAAAGTTCACTCTGTAAAGACCTTCCCTAAGGAGTGTCATTTGAGGTTGAAGGGTTAGAGGAAATTGGTCATGCAAAGTGCAGAGCTCAGGGACTCTAGTCAAGTTACAGCAATGCAACAATGTAACACCTTAAAATGAGGACAAGCATGGGGGGCTCCAGGTTCCAAACCACAGTGTGACCAGAACAAGGAGAGAAAACAAGACAGATGCCAGGTCTATTTGAATTCTTGGTAGGACATTTTCACCAGGGATAAAGGTTCCAGAGATAGCTGTGATAGGACACAGGCTTCACTGTGTAGTAGAAGGGTTTCTGGTTGGCAAAAAATAAAAATGATATAAATCTTGTGTTTATGTGTTTGTGTTTGTGTGTATGTGTGTGCATACATATGGAGACGAGAAGCAGACATTGGTTATCTTCCTTTATGTTCTCTATATTATTTACTAAGCCAAGACTTGATGATTTGGCTAGTTTAACCAGCTTCCCTTTGTGATCTTGTCTCCCAACCTTAGAAGCCCTAGGATTATAGGTAGGTAATCAATCACCCAGAATGTACATGGGTATTGGTTATCTAAACTCTGACCTTTATAGCAAGTGAATATATATAGCAAGTACTTTATCCACTATGCCATTCCCCCAGCTTTTTAATGTATTCTGTTCTGTTCTATTTATCTGATCATCTTGCCCATCCATCCATCCATCTATAATTTTTATTTATTTATTTATTTATTTATTTATTTATTTATATTGGTGAAAGAGTGATTGATACAAGATAGATGACCCATTTATCACTGTGTGAATAAGGTGTAAAGACCAAGTTTGTATACTACAACCTAATGTCCTTAGGAGTATTTCTCTAGGTCCAAACCTTAAATTGACCCTGAGTCTTCAAATGTAGAAGAGAATTCTACCACTTCTCTAGAAAGTGCATCAGGTTTTGGAGTTGCAGATATAGTCCACAAATATTACATGAAAACTATAGGCATAAAAACATCATGCTTTAAATAATCTTTTTTAATGGTATATATTGTTATGCTTGTCCTATTTTGTTTTGAGTTATTGTTATTAATACCTCACTGTACCCAGAACTCTGTCAAATATACGCATGTATAAGAAGAAAACTGTTTATGTTATGATCGATATTGTCTGTGGTTTTGTGCAAGCAGGGGCAGTCTTGAACTGTGTGCTTTGAGCACAAAGGGGGCTTACTGTATTTGCTGCCTGGTTGAACGTTTTTTGCCAAATGGGGGAATTTATGGACATGGCCCTGAGGCAGAGGACTGGAATGCTATCGACTTAGATGTACTCCTTTCTGGTGATTGTAGATGCCACAAAATGCAGTTTGAAATTCGCTTTTGCTGTAACATATGCTTTGTCATGACTTACCAGTATCTGTAAAAAGATCAATAGAAAAGAGTCAAGTTGACAAGACCCCGTTTGCTGTCTGGTCATAAACACTTGAAATTTATTTGGATAGCTCGGATGCACACAAACTATACATACAGTGTTTACTAAAAGCAAAGAGGATGTGGGTGGGGCAAGCCATCTAAACGAAGCCATCATGACCTCCCAGAGCAGCACTAGGTTGGCAGTGGAGACAAGATTTCATTTGGGGACAGAGCAGTGGCAGTGGTTCCGGAAGAAAATGACCAAATTCCAACTTTTAATTTGAATGCTGAATCAATACAACACATTGATGTCTGCATTTGAAAGGCTGAGAGATGAGGAATAACCAGGATTTTGATTTGAGTAGTTAGAATAAGGTCCTAACAGAAATAGCCACTCCAGGAGAAATGGAGTTTAGTAAATAGGCAAGTGTTCTGTTTAGGACACATTTTGTTGGAGAGGCCTATTTACTATTCCAAAGGACTGGTGGGATGGACAATATGGGTGCTCACCACTTACTTAATGAATTAAATAAACATCATTTCATTTAAAGACCAGTTTTTTTCATTTAAAGATGAGGTTTCTTTTTTTTTTCTATAAATAGTAGCCTTTCTCAAACTTTTTAGTACAAATTAACTGAGATGTATATGCCAGTGTTCTATAATGCACTTGGTAAGTACTCATGGGATGTAGATCCCCCAGGCTGAGTCTTAAGTGGGCCAGGCACAGACAAAACTTTCCAGAGCACTGCATTTGAAGCCAGGCATCATCTGGCTGCCCCAATGGACGGCTCCAGGCCAAGTCTCCTCAGGATTGTTCCTGATTCAAACTGATCCCGAAAGCAAGTAATAAGAAGGTCAGGATCCCTGAGCATTTGTAGAAAGACTTAGCTTAGCTTAGAACCAGCAGGAAGTTTGTGTGTCACTTGCCAGCACAGCAAGTGTTCATTGCATGTTCTGCACCATACATGGAGCGGATGCAGGTAGAGAGAGCAGACAAGAACATGATCACAAGAGGAAAACCTGGAGCTTGAGTTTTAGAGTTGAGGTTTTCTCCCAGGATCTCCTCCTATACGACACACAACTATTCCTCTTTCTTTGAGACAACTATAACCCTAAGTTCCTGGGAGTTACAGATATCAGGAGATACCAGACAAACCTGAAAACAATGGCGGGATGGGAAAGTCAGAAAGTACTGGAAGGAGGGATGGGGACATAGTTCAGGGCATGAAGTAAGACCATTTAGGATGCAGGATTTCTTGACACTGGAAGAAATGACGAAGGAGAAGCACAACGAACAGCGCCCTTGTACTCACACTGGATGTGGAAGAGCCGCAGCCCATCACACCCCGGTTCCTTTATATCTCAGGCCAGATCAATGTGTTTTCTTAATCACTTAGGGAAAAGCTGAAGCCGACTGAGCACAGTACACCCGCCTCATGCCTGCACTTGGGAAGTGGGAGCTACGGGTAACAGAAAGGTTGGTAAGGATGCTTACCCTGTCTATTCCTGTTGAGGTTTTGTCTCTGACTGTCCGTTGTAATGCTAAGAAGTGTGGGCAAAACCTGGGGTCTACTCTAGTCCCCGGCACCCTGACTCCAAGTTAATTCTGATTGGTGAATAAAGATGCCAACATCCAATAGCTGGGGAGAGGAGATGTAGGTGGGGTTGAGGTTCCTGGGCTGGAGAATCACTAGGGAGAGGAGAGAGAGAAGTCACCAAGGGGTAGAAGAAGAACATGCAAGAGAGAGAGAGAGAGAGAGAGAGAGAGAGAGAGGTCCCATGGGGCAGGGGCCAAGAGAACATGGCTCAGAGGACTGCCTGATTGGAGTTAAGAGCAGCCCAGGTGGCACAGAGAAAATAGTAAGTGATAGTTTGGGATTATCAATGGGAAGGTAAATTCTAACAACATGGAGAGTGGGCATGTTCTGCTTATGATATATTAAAATATAATATAATCTGTGTGTGTGTGTGTGTGTCTTTTTCATCCAGGAACATAAATGGTCTAAGGCTGGTAGAAACCCCATACCAGGATTATTTTTAAATATATTTTGCTGCATATTCTAGAGCACACTTACACTTCATGCTGTAGAAAGGAATCTGCAGGGCACACTGCTAACCCTTTGTTCTGAGTTAGCCTTTAACAGAGATGTGCCACAGAAGGAACATGAGTCTCAGCAGCCTTGGGAATAAGTAACCATACTGCGTAGAGGGGGATAACAAGGGGGAAAGTGCAGGAAGCAGCATGGCCAGAAGCACCAACAGCAAAAGCTCAGACAAGGTTGATTGGCAGGCCAGAGAGACAGGCTCAACTGTGGAACGCCAACTGCCTCTGTGAAGTGCACTAGCTAGAGATGTAGGGATGTTAATCTTCTCTCTTCTCAGATTGCCAGCTCTCTGAATAAAGCATAGCTTTATTCAATTCAGCTCCTGTCTCTGGTCATTGGAGTCTGTGGTGACAGGCAAGACAAACTCCAGTGTTCCAGTTATAGGGGCAGGATGAGCAGGAGCTTGGAGTTATCCTTGGCTACATTGAGGCCCCTTGGGCTACATGAGACCCTGTCCCACAAGTCAGACAAATAGTCTAGTTGGGCATGGCGGAGCATGCTTGCAATCCTCCAGCTTAGGAGGTAAAAGCAAGAGGATCATCAGAAGTTCAAGGCCATCCTCAACCCCATAGCAAGTTTTATGACCAGGCTGGGCTAGGTGAGACCTTATCTCAAAATAACCACTCATGTAAACAACAAACAAAACCCCCAACTATTTAGTAAACTCTTACTCTTCAGGAGCCAGAGAGAAACAGGAAGAAACTGCTCAGGTCACAGTGTTTCTGGACTGGAGAGGAATCGGTTGTGGCTAAGTTGACCTTTACTTTAGTTGCGGCTTGAGCGCAAATTCATCCCCTGAATATTATTTAACTAGTTTCCTGGCGAAGAGCTCACATCCAAGAATTAAACATGCTGTGCGCTGAGCATGAAAGACCCAACCTTTTTGATTAATCTTTCCTGTTCAAACTTTTCACCACCACGAAGCACTTTCCAAACACAAGCATTCTTGGAAAAGAGTTGCACACTTGGTTAAGGAGCCAGAGAGAAGCAAACTGCAAACACTTGAAACAGCGTCACCCAAGTTCCAGCTTCCCTCTCAGAGTCCAGAATTTGGAATGGCAATCCGAGGACCCCCTTCCACCATGGACAACAGGCAGAAACAGAAACCTAAGACAGTAGCTCACTGAGGTGCTAAGACACAGTATTATTTTTCCAGTACTTTCCTTAACTCTTTCTTGGTGTATGGACTGTTTAAAAAAAAAAAAAACCTGACCAGATGTTTTAATAACAGCCAATTTAGAGCAGCACTCCAGAGTTAGTCATCCTACAGAGCAATCTAACATCACTGTTCAATATCTAATTTTACCCACAGTGCCAAAAAGAAACATTCATTCAAAATGCGGTGTAAGTCTGTGGTCAGATGCTGCAATTTGCCACTTTTAAATTGGTTGTTTGTGCAACATGAATCTCTTTTTCCCCCCTGACTGGAACTTAGATATCTTACTAATGCTTCAGTTTATTTTTTAAAAGATATTGAAAACTGGTTTTACATAGTCTGACATAAAACTTGTCAGTCAGATAGATCATTACATCCAACCTGACAACTGCCTATAGTGCAAACAATAGAATCGATGTAGCACTAAATCAGAGCATCAAAAACAAGTCAGAGCAAGTGGTATTGGTGGTTGGCATTCTGACTCTCGGGTAGTCACCAAGGCTGTAATTACTGGAAGAAACTGTAAAATCCTGCCTAACTAGAACTTTTGCTATAGCGTTTGTAAGATGACTGTGAAACCTCATCTGCTCCAGCTCCCATGAGCTCTCTGATTAACCAAGAAAATAGACTTCTGTTTTCATTTGCGTATTTTACAAAAATATTCGGATCAACTTTGGAATCTAGATGTCATCAACTCAGCCCATTCTAGACTTTGTAAATAAGTGATTTTGTAACTGAGTTCTAGAATGTAATACACAAATCTGTGGAAAACATGTGCATTATTGCCAAGGCTAACATCTTGTTTTCTTCTCTTCATTTTCTTCACCATTTAAAGCAGTTTGGTTTGGGGCAGCTGTTGGGAGAAAAGGTTATTACAATAGTGAGGCCAAGTTGTGTTTATTTCTGACTCTTTTCAAGATTTAAAGGATCACCTGTTAGCCCTGCCCTTTCAGAGCTGATTGGCTCCAGGACCACACTTCCACCTGAACTCAAGGCAGATCAAAAAGCCCATTTCCCAACTCCCATCCCACAGTGCCCACTGACTCTCTTCCAGGAGGATTGCTCTAACCAGGGACATAGGAGGTCTGATCTAACCAGAGATAAAGTTCTGCCTGCCTCCCAGGAGACCTGCTCTAACCCAGGACACACAACTTTACCTGCTTCCTGAGAGGTCTGCTCCAATCCAGGACACTCAGGCCAGCTAATAACAGAGACAACTAGGCCAAAGGGCAAGCACAAGAACATAATCAACAGAAGCCAATGCAATATGGCACCCAGCTTTCCTACTACAGCAAGTCCTGGATATCCTAACACACCTGAAGAGCAAGATTATGACGTTAAATCCTATCTCATGAGGAAGATAGAGGGCTTTAAAAAGGCTATAAATAATTCCCTTAAAGAAATACAGGAAAATACAGCCAAACAGGAAGAAGCCCTTAAAGAGGAAACAATTAAAACCCTTAAAGAAATACAAGAAAATACAATCAAACAAAGAAAATGAACAAAGCAGTCCAAAACCAAAATATGGAAAAAGAAGAAAAAGAAAACACAAATGGAAGCAATCCTGGAGATGGAAAACCTAGGAAAGAGAAAAGAGACTGAACACAAGCATCACCAAATATAAGAAATGGAGGAGAGAACCTCGGGGGTAGAAGAATTGATATATTGATCAAAGAAAATGTCAAGTGTAAAAAGCTCCTAACCCAAAACATCCAGGAAATTTGGGACACAATGAAAACTAACCCTAAGAATAATATGGATAGAAGGGGTGAAGATTTAAAATTCAAAGGGCCAGAAAATATCTTCAACAAACTTTCCTAACATAAAGAAAGAGGTGGCCATAAACATATAAGAAATCTATAGAACTACAAATAGAATGGACCAGAAAAGAAAATCCTCCTGCCACATAATAATCAAAACACTAACTGTACAGAACAAAGAAATAATATTAAAAGATGTAAGGGAAAAAGGCCAAGTAACATATAAAGGTAGACCTATCAGAATTACACCAGACTTCTTAACAGAGATGCTAAAAGCAAGGCAATCTTGGACAGATGTCATGCAGTCCCTAAGAGAATACAAATGCCAGCCAAAGCTACTATACCCAGAAAAAATCTCAATTACCATAGATGGAGAATCAAGATTTTCCATGACAAAACCAAATTTAAACAGTATCTTTCCACTAATCCAGCAGAGGATTCTGGAAAAAAATCTCCAACACAAAGATGGCAATTACATCTAAGAAAACACAAGAAATTAATCGTATTACAACAAACCCCCCCAAAAAGAGAGAAACACACACACACACACACACACACACACACACACACACACACAGTACTACCTGCAACAACAAAATAACAAATTGAGATGAAGTCTCAATTATGAACATCTATGCAGCAAATGAAATAGCACCCACATTCGTAAAAGAAACTTTACTAAATCTCAAAACACACATTGAACCCCACAAAATAATTGTGGGAGACTTCAACACCCTATTCTCACTAATGGACAGGTCATTGAAACAGAAACACAATGAAACTAACAGAGGCTATGAACCAAATGGATTTTACAGATATCCACAGAATGTTTTACTCGAAACAAAAGAATATTCCTTCTTCTCAGCACCTCACAGAACCTTCTCCAAAACTGACTGTATAATTGGAAGCAAAGCAAGCCTCAACAGATACAAGAAGATTGAAATAATCCCTTGCCTTCTATCAGATTACCATGGACTAAGGTTGGACTTCAACAACAACAGAAACAACAAAAAGTCCTCATACTCATGTAAATTGAACAAGTCTCTGCTTAATGATAACTTGGTCAGGGAAGAAATAAAGAAAGAAATTAAAGACTTTTTGGAAACCAATGAAAATGAAAGCACATCATACCCAAACTTATGGAACACATTGAAAACAGAGTTAGGAAAATTCATAGCACTAAGTGCCTTCATAAATAAATTGGAGAGATCCTACACCAGTAACTTAAGAGCACACCTGAAAGTTCTGGAAGAAAAAGGAGCAAACACACCCAAAAAGAGGTAAAGGCAAAAAAATAGTCAAACTCAGAACTTAAGTCAACCAATTTCAAACAAAGACAACAATACAAAAAAATCAACAAAAACTAAGAGCTGGTTCTTTGAGAAAATCAACAAAATTGGCAAACCCTTAGCCAAAGTAACTAAAAAGCACAGCGGTGGAAAAATACTGAATAAAATGCTGAAAAACTAAATTCAAGAATACATGAAAAACATCATTCACTATGATCAAATAGGCTTCATCCCAGGGATACAGGGATGATTCAATATATGAAAATCCATCAATGTAATTTATCACATAAAAAAATTCAAAGAAAAGCACCGCATAATATTAGATGCTGAAAAAGCCTTTCTCAAAATCCAACACCCATTCATATTAAAGGTCTTAGAGAGATTAGGAATTCAAGGCACATACCTAAACATATTAAAAGCAATATATAGCAAGCTAACAGCCAACATCAAGCTAAATGGAGAGAAACTTGAAGCAATTCCACTAAAATCAGGGACTAGACAAGGCTGCTCACTCTCTCCCTATCTATTCAATATAGTACTCAAAGTCCTAGCTACAGCAATTAGACAACAGAAGGAAAACAAGGGATACAAATTGGAGAGGAGGAAGTCAAGATAATCACCATTTACAGATAATAGGATAGTATATATAAGCAACCCCCAAAATTCTACCAGCTGATAAAAATCTTCAGCAAAATGTTAGGATATAAAATTAACTCAAACAAATCAGTAGCCTTCCTTTATACACATGATAAACACACACTTCTTTTTTATGTAGGTGTGATCTAGTCTGGCATTCTTGGAGAGGCTCTAGTGAAACTTAGGATTAAGATGATAAGACATGCAGCTCAGACAGAGAATAAAGTACAAACTCTGGAGGTGACCTCCTCTGCTCAGAGTTATGCCCTCAAAGACCAAGGCCAATAGAAGTGTGGGCCAAACAGAATGTATCACATTATTTAAGCTAGGAAGCTGCCTTTATCCAATCTCAATGTTGCAAGATATTTTCATCTCTATTATTTAAATTTCAAGTTAATCCAATACCCTTTTCATGGTGTTTTCTCTTTCCAGCTTGGGACTCTGTGTAGAGGGAGATGTGTAGTATATGGTGTTAATAAATTATGACCAATCTGTTAGGATAACACAGAAAGCAGAACGTTCTGGGGTTGCTCGGGCAATCGACTGCTCGAGAGCAGATGCGGCCTTGACAATCCTGAGACAATATCTCTCTTTATATTTTTCTACAACTGCAACTCTGCTTTCTAAGCTTCTGTGATATACTTTGAACAAAAAAAGCCTTAATGGTAGAGAGAACCCCCTTCCCCAGGACAACAAGCCATTTTGCACCCAGTCTCAATTTACATGAATTGAGCCTAGCACCCATAGGAGCTGATCTCTCTGAAGCTCTAGGCAATGCCCAATGCCAAGGGCTTCTGTATTCACTAAATGTCTACATGTGGACTCTTAGCAATATCTGCTGCTGAGCCATATTCACAGGTCCCTTTTTATTAACTTAAACTATTTTCCAGAAAGAGGAGCCCTGGTGGAGAAGCGCATGTATGGAGAATAAAGTTGAAATGGTGCAGGTGCGGGAGAGAGTTCCCGCTCCTGTCTGTGTGCGACAGTGGGCGAGCTGGGCGTGAGGCTGACACCTTACCTTCCCACACCCAGTGGGACAGGCTTAGTGAACACGGACAAAGCCTCTGGGATGCCACACCACTTTCCTCTTTGCACATTCTCAGAATAGACACAGAAGCACCTGAAGGGGCTTTCTTGGCTGTTTGTTTATTACTGGCAAAAAAGGCTTTGTGGATGTGTACTGGCTGGTTTTGTGTGTCAACTTGACACAAGCTAGAGTCATCCAAGAGAGATGAAATGCCTGCATGACATCCAGCTGTAAAGTATTTTCTCAATTAGTGATCACTGGGGAAAGGCCCAGCCTAACGTGGGCAGTGCCATTGCTGACCAAAGCTAGCCTTGCATTCCTGATCCTCCTGCTTCTACTTCCCAAATGCTGGGAGGCCGGGGAGCTGGGAAGGGGGAGTCTAACTGCCCCAGCAGGGAGAGCTTCCTTCCCCTCATGCTCTGGATATGCCAGACTTTGTTTGCTCGATCTATAGTTTAAGACTGGATAGTTCTGAGGCGGAGGGTAAAGGCTTATTCTCCCTGGTTACCCAGAAATGCCTAACCCGCTCATCTGTTCAAACACAAAGCTCAAAAACAAGTGAGCCTTGGCTGACTGCAGCTTAAAAGAAACACAAAGAGACCGTAATTTAGGAACGTAGGACATAGAACTTCATTGCTTTCATTTCTCCTCCTAAACCCAGTAAAAAGGTAACATTACCAATTACATATCTTTTTAAACTTTAGAAATTCACCCTGTTCTGCATCATATGTTGGTGGTTTTTTATTTTTTTAATTTTATTTATTTATTTATTTATTTATTTATTTATTTTGGATTTGGTTTTTTCGAGACAGGGTTTCTCTGTGTAGCCCTAGCTGTCTTGGAACTCACTCTGTAGACCAGGCTGGCCTCAAACTCAGAAATCTGCCTGCCTCTGCCTCCCTGAGTGCTGGGATTACAGGCATGCACCGCTTCCGCCACCACCCAGCTGTGTCTGCATCATATGTTGGTTTTGTTTTGTTTGCTTCTTGTTGTTGTTGTTGTTGTTTTGTTGTTTGTTGCTATCATTTTGTTTTTTTTGAGGCAAGTTTTCATGTAGCACAGCCTGACCTTGAACTTGTTGCATTGCCGAGGCTGGCCCTGATTCTTCTGCCTTCACCTCCCAAAGGGTTGGGGTTACAGACAGTTCAATGTCAGTGGTTTCAAACACTGAAGGAGTCAAAGAAGTAACCATTTGGCTGAAGGACAGGAGAAAAATAAAGATTCCAGCAGCTAGGTAGAAAGCTTTGCAACTGGGGTCCCTGCTTCCAGTTGGTAGTCTGTGGTCAACAGAAACAGTGCTACCAGAGTGGATGTGTACGGTGAACACTAGGGAGCAGAGGATGCCTGGATGAGTGAACTCTTTAGTGGATTTGGATTGTTGCCATGGGGACAGCCACATCTAGGACTCTAATAGCTCAGCCCCAAAGGAGGGTGGAAACCTTTCCCAGGTGAGCTCAGAGGGATGACAAAGCCCTATCACCTCGGCAGTGCAAACCACTGACTAGTTTGCACAAAAACCAGCGCCTGCAGCTTCCTCCCCTTGGATGTTTACAGTGTGAGACTCCCCATAGAATTTCCTACAGATACTAGCTGCCCTCCCCCTCCCTGTGAAGTACATAATGAACATGCTAAGGGGCTGGGTTGTGGCAGTAGAAGGTGCTTTTCCATCACGGTTCACACACCCAACCTGACCATAGTTTGACTGTACATGTGTCTGTGTGTCTGTCATTTCTTCACCTTCTCATAGCCAGGCCTCCAAGACCCACAGCAGGTGGATCACGGTAGAACAGTTTTTGTTTGATTTCTTAAAATTTTAAAGTGTGCAACCTAGGGTTGTAGAGATGGGCTCCGAAGTTAAAAGCACTTGTTGCTCTGGTAGTGGATGTGGATTTGGTTTCCTTCACCCATGTGGTAGCTCACAATCATCTACAGCTCCAGTTCCAGGGGATCTGTGGCCTTCTTCTGACACCAGGTACATATGTGGCATGTAGCACACACACACACACACACACACACACACACACAGGTTTTTTGTTTTGTTTTGTTTTTTGAAGCTTGTAACCTTCTAAAATTAAGAGGGGAGTAATTTATATATAAATGGGGATTTTATATATAAAAGTGGGATTTTCTACATTGGTATTAATGGGGAAGCTTCACTTATGATTAAGTATAGGAAATGGTTTTCTGGCTCTAAACCTCTTGGTAAGAACCTGGCACCTTACCTATGTACACAGCAAACACAGTCATGTGATAATCTCAGATAAAAGTCCTCTCCACCTCTCAAGCTCCTGACACTCACCAAAACTGTTCAAAACTCTGGGTTACCTGTCCATAGTGTCACATGGTCATCTCAATGGCCTTTGGACAGAATCCACCTTGTCTTCACGTACTTCAACATAATAAAAGCTATGAGAAGCCCACAGCCAACATCATTTATAAAAGGAGGAAAAACTTGAAGCTCTCCCCCTGAAGTCACCAGCCAAGGCTGTCCACTCTCAAGCTCCTTTTTTGTTTGTTTGTTTGGATGTTTGTTTTGTTTTGTTTTTTAGGCAGGGTTTCTCTGTGGAACCCTGGCTGTCCTGGAACTCATTCTGTAGACCAGGTTAGCCTGTTTTTTGTTTGTTTGTTTGTTTTCTTTTTGTTTTTGTTTTTTTTAGAGACAGGGTTTCTCTGTGTAGCCCTGGCTGTCCTGGAACTCACTCTGTAGACCAGGCTAGCCTCGAACTCAGAAATCCGCCTGCCTCTGCCTTCCAAGTGCTGGGATTAAAGGCGTGCGCCACCACTGCCCGGCTACTCACGCTCCTTTTCCATCATGGTGGGTGTCTTTTTTTTTTCCTTCGAGTTTCCCTTTAGTTCTCTTCTCTTTCTTGCCTTACTGCTCCAGCTAGCGCTTTGAGCCTGGCCTCTGCTGTGGGTCAGCCGGGAAGTGGGGACCCAGATGTGACTGGTGCCTGCGCGCGCGAAGCTTACCTCTCTCGTTCCTGCTCCAGCAGGTTGGTGAAGTCGTCGCTCTTGTTCATGTAGTCAGTGTGTTTGTGCTTCTCGGTCTCCAGCTCGTACACCGTGCGCCTGTGACACTTCTCGGCCAACAGCAGCTGCTCCAGCATGCGGCGGTATGTCTCCTTCTGCTTCTCCTCCAGTCTGTCCAGCTGAGAGAGCGAAGCCAGCAAAGAGTTTAACCTTCTGTGTATCGGCAGAGACTGGAAAGTGCTAACTAACGCTGGCCTAGGGGATTGCAACCTGATGGAGAACATTGCCTGGGAAAGCGTGTACCACCATCTTCTGCTATTTTCCCAATGCCAATTGGCTTTATAAATTAACCATAATAGCCTGGCATTGTGGTGCAACCTTGGCACAGAGCACACCTTGGCCTTGACCACATGGCCTTTAAGGCAGCAATAGTCTTGGACTGGATCACTGGAGTGGGCTCCTGGAATTGCTGGGGATAACATTCACCTCAACACCTCTCATACAGTTTGCTGTAATCATGGTTACATTATGAGGAAGATAGTCCTCCGGGTTCAGTACACAAGGCTGAGGCAGTCCTGCAGAGTGTGGGAAATTCTGCTTAAAAGCATTAGTGTGGGATCTAGCTTTCAATCTTAAATTCTCATGTAAAAACTTAGATGGGCAACTATGTGATCAGTTCTGACAGATATTCTCTCTCATTCTCTCTCTCTCTCTCTCTCTCTCTCTCTCTCTCCCTCTCCCTCTCTCTCTCTCTCTCTCTCTCTCTCTCTCTCTGTGTGTGTGTGTGTGTAATGATATCAGGAGTTGAGAGTGGTTGTTCTCTCAGCTCTATAGAACTTCGCCAGTGACTGAAGATTGACTCCCTTAGCAATCTACCCTGCAGGTTCGTGCTCTGTACAGTGGGTTTGGGTTCTGGGTATTAAGAGGTGGCCCAGCACGGTCGGAAGGCTGTTACTAAAGAACAGTGCAACCACAGTGGGAATCTATTATTTAGACATAGAAAACTTCCATCTGGATAAATGGGAAGCAAAATGGAAAGACCAAGAATTTTCTATGGAAAAGAAATCTCCTATAAATGATTCCAAAATATCAAAATCCAAACTATTAAAGTGAAACTCTAAGAAAAAGTGAGGGTTTCTTTCTAATTTCCTCCTCTGCTCAGCAGGAGGATCACAGCTCAGTACCCCGGAGAGCTCAGGAAGTGCCCTGTTCTTATTAGCACTGCAGTCTTGCTGATGCATCCTGAAACCCTCCTGTCCTCTTTTTTTCCCAACAATTTCAAAGAAATTGCACGTTTCTCCCAATATTTATTTCATACTTAACTGATTTAAAGAATATCTTTAGTGGCTGGAGAGATGGTGCAGAGGGTAAAAGTACACACTGCTCTTACAGAGAAATGACCTGATTTCTGCTCCTAGCACCCATGTTGGGGAGTTCACACCTGTTTGTAACTCCAAGACCAAGAGGATCAAACAGCTCTGGTCTCTGTGAGCACCTGTACACAAGTGCACATCACACACACACACACACACACACACACCAAAATAAACCAAGACAAAACCAAACAAACAGATCTTTAAAACTCCTAGCTCTGTTTTTGTTTGTTTTCATGGTAGTGAGAATTGAAGCCATATGAAAGGCTGGAGTAAGGGGTCAAACAGAGAAACTTTTCTTCTTTTAGTATTCTTTATCTTTCACAAAGCAGAATATCTGTCTGTCTGTCTGTCCGTCCATCTGTCCATCTGTCTGTCTATCTATCTATCTATCTATCTATCTATCTATCTATCTATCTATCTATCCTTCCTCCCTCCCTTTCTGTCTCTCCTCTCTCACTTCTCCTCTAGAGAGACTATGGAGAGGAGAAAGAAACAAAACAAGCAGGCCCAGCACCACCAATCCCAGGACAGTGCACAGCTGAGCGGCTCTGCAGGGCCCCTCTCTCCACAGGTGGGACCCTCTGAGCAGACACACCTCCTGATGGTCATCAGAAGCCTATCTCTGTGCACTGCTTTCAGAGTTTGGTGGCTTAGGGGTAACAATTCTAGTTAATGCTCCTGCTCTGATGGTCTACCTCTCCCTTGGGGCTAGGGGACTCACCTCAAGCCCTAACCTTCGGGAGAACAGAATTAGGAAGCCTAAACTGGGTTGAGTAATCCCAGTTTTTACTGTCACCACCACCACCACCACCACCACCATCATCATCATCAACATCTCACTGATGTTTTTACATCTATATGTCTATCATTCCAGCAGCCCGCCCGCACGTGGAAGACCTCGAGGGTATGAGTAATTATCATCCTCAAATCCACACCCACACTAATGGCTAGTAGTGCCTGAGTATCTAGCCCAGTCAGAGGAAGTGCTAAAAGCTTCACAGCACTGTTCCATTTAGTCCCCACAACACCATGAGAGGTGTTTGCTGTGGTCACTCCCCCAGCCCACAGATGAGGAGCCAGAGTTTAATGAACAGAGGTGGGCTCTGCAAAACCATACACAGCTGGATCTCAACCGTGAAAGTGGATCCAGCCTGTTACGAAATCTGGCCCTACAAACAATCACCCCTCCATTTTAGGGAAAGCTGAGAAGAAGGATCTGCTTCAACTGGTGAACTGTGGAACTGTCAATCTCTTTTGAATACTACCTAAGTCAGATCTGGCCACTAACCTAGGTTAAATGTTAAATTTAAAATAGTTTTTCTCAGACTTTTAATTTGACCTACTAATTGTAAAGCCATGAATTGCCTCCCTGAATTTTGAAAAATCAGTGTGGCTACATCCATTAAAGGAGCACCTTAACTGGGCACTGAACATCCACTATAGTGTGGGGGAATTATTAAACTGTCATGTCATAGGTAATGACAGTAGCCATAATTCATAATTAATACAGTCTTGCATAAGATGATTCAGTATAGCCCTACTGATATTATTTCACCTTAAAAATTACCCTAAACATTTCATTTGGATTTTCTACTCCATCACTGGAATTCACATAAAACCTTTTAAATTATGACACTTCTATTTAAATTAAGATACTTTTAAAATTAAAACTTTTAAATTAAGATACTTCTAAAGCAGTGGAATTAAACCATAACTATCAATGATGAACCTAAGATTAGGTTATCATTTTTATAATAATTCCAAGAACTCCACGTGAGAGCTAGTAAGCACCTCAAATTCTTAAATACGCTGTTTCCTAGAGGAGTAAAACAATAATGTACTGCAAGAGCGCATAACTTTCCTAACCATATGGACATATATATTTCAAATCTGAAGCATTTTTAAGTTTGAAATCCCTATCAGAACATATCTAGTACAGATCAGTTACTTACTTGTTATGTACAGATCAGTACATACTTACTTCTACACTGGGGCATCCTAGCAATTTTGCACTTGGAAGAAAGCATCAAAGCATACCAAGGAAGAGGGAAGCCCGCTCTCTCTCCCTGCCAGTTTCTTTCTAGGGAGGCTTGCGGTGGTCCAGCTTTTACCTCTGAGATGGGTTTCTCATAGACATCTTCTCCTATGGACTTCTCCTGAGCAAGAATAGCGTCCCGGTGCAGGACCCGAAGCACTTTCTCTGGTTCTGCAGATCCATAATGCGCCTCCAGAACCTCAGGCTTGGTTTTCTCTGTCTTCAGCATGTGGATGACATCTTCTCGAGCCTGTGGCCGAAAGGACAGCAAGGTCAGAGGGCTGACACACTCAGACACACAAAGTCAGGAGGGAGCTTACGACACACTCCTGCTGCTTCGGTCTGCTGAGGAGTCACTGGGGGTTCTCTTATTTTTTTTTTTTTTACCAACAGTAGATTGGCAAGCAGATTCTCTGCTCCGGTTGCTAGGAAGCAGGGGAGCAGAAAAAGAATTTGTGCTAATATTAACTACATACAAATTGCTTTAGTTAAGTGGTACTAATATGAACGAGGAGGGGGAGGTAGGGCTAGTCCTGGAAAACCTGTTTTAGGGTACATGAGGTCAACAACAATCAAAATCCTCTAGTTTCCAGTTTATGCTCTCGATACAGTATTCAACTGTATTTTAAAGGGAAACCCCGCTCCCTTTATTCTACAACCATGTTCACTGTAATTATAACTCCACATGCAATTCATAAACGGCCATTCTCACTGATGTCAGGTCTCCTAAGTGCTTTGCTTTGCACAGAAGCACATGGTTAGAACTCACACTGTGCTGTGCTGAGCTTTTAAATGAAGTACTTCACAACTATCTTTTTAACACTCTGACTGTCACCAGACAATTCGGGTTGGTAGTCTTTTGGTGGTTTCCTCAACACCTTATGGACCCTCTCTAGAAAACCACAGCTGTAGGTCTATGTGGTGTTGTCTTGGGTCCCATTGTACAATGCTCACACCTCTGGGGGCCTTTTCTATCATACACTACAATGCAGCTGACGTTTGCTGTGCATGTGTACTCCTCTCTAGGCCTGGAACTGCTTTACCAGCAGGGTAATAGATAAACTAGTGTGACTTTATTACAACTGGTTGGGCACAGATTTCAGTACATGTGATCTTAGCTTAAAGGAAATTAAATAAATTCTAAAGTAGTAAGTCAAACAAGAACTTAAAACATGCAATATGATCTGAAGTGTGGTATGGTGGGATGATCCCAGCTTTTAAAAGTCTCAGAATTATTTTCTTGCCCCTCACCCCCCAAAAAGCCTGGTCTTGGGTGATCTATGCATGTTGCTTTAAGTTAATCTTATCATCTATGGAATAAAACTATAAGAACGTCACATCAATGTTGCCAGGATGGAATTATATAGACATTCATGGAGCAACGAATGTTGAACTTGGCCCAGAGTAGGTCCTAAATCGATGGAGAAGTTTGCTATAATTTTTGTTAGATGGCCTCTTATTGAGGAGAAAAGGAATGCTGTAATATAAAACTCTACTGGAGTATATTTGTTGTACATAGCGATGAGCGTCATGGATGATTTTTGTACAGCTGTATCATATACTTTCACCATATGACTCCTTTCTTCCCTTTCCTGTTAGTCTCATGCCCGTCTCACATCCGCTTTTGTTGTCTATGGTTTATGCATTTATTCAAAATCTAGATTCACAGGTGAGAGAACATGCAGTTTTTTTTTTTTTACCCGAGTCTGGTGTATTTAGTTTAATATGATGGTCTCCCCATTGGCACCCATTTGGCACTACATATTTTTGTTCAACTTTATGATGGAGTAAAACTCTATCGTGTTATACCATTCTCCTTTCAGCATCTGTCGACAGCTGGCTAGCCTGACTCATAACTTGGCTATTGTTAATAGCGCATAAACATAAAACTGCAAGGCTGGAGTGACCTGGTTCCTAGCACCCAGGACTGGCAGCTCAGAACTGCCTGTAACTTCATATAAATGTAAATAAAAATAAATAAAATTCTTAATGTAAAAAGTGCAAGTATTCCTGTGCTGTGTTGACTTAAAGTCCTTTGAGAATATACCCGAGTGGTAGAGGGTCATAGGCTATATAAACTTTTAGTTTATTAAGGAACTTCTATGGTGACTTCCATAGTAGTTAGCCTAATTTACAGTTCTACCAACAGTACATTAGCTCTCCCTCCTTGAGTCTTTGCCAGTGTGTTGTTTTTCTTTATGGTAGCCCTTCTGACAGGCAGGAAATGCAATCTCAATATTCTTTTAATTTGCATTTCCCTGATGAATGATACTAAACATCTTTTTACATATTTATTGGCCATTTGTATCTCATCTTCTAAGAGCTGTCCATTCGTGGCATTCACCCATTTACTGAGTAGTTTGTTACTTTGTTGTTTCGTTTTTTTGAATTTTTAAATAAATTCTAAATACTAACAATCTTTGAGATCTGTGGCTAGCAAAGAATTTTATGTTCTTCCATAGACACCCTATTCACTTACTTTCTTTAGTTGGTAGGAGACTTTGGATTTCATAGAATGCTACCAGTCAATTCTCAATATTATTCCCAAGCTACCAGCATTCTTTTCAAATAGTCTTTGCCTATTTCTATACCTCTTGCTTGAAGTGTTTTAGTTTCAGGGTTTAGAGTCATATATTAGGGCCTTTGATCCAGGTTGATTGATCTTTGTACAGGATGAGCAATTTGAAACTAGTTTAACTTTTTTACATGTGGATATCCAGTTTCCCCAACACCATTTGTTAGGGAAGCTCTTTTCTCCAATGTGTGTATTTGGCATCTTTGTCAAATACCAGGTTGCTATATCTACATGGATTATTTATATGTCCTCTGTCCTACTGATCTATATGTCTGTCTGTGTTGGTACTAGTACCATGTTGTTTTTGTTACTGTGGCTCTACAGTATAGATTGAAGTTGGGGATGGTGATACTTCCAGTACTGTTTTTATTGTTGTTGCATTGTGTTGTTGTTGTTGTTGTTGTTGTTGTTGTTGTTGTTGAAGAATCAATCCTTTGGCTGTTCGGGCTTTTAGTACTTCCAAATGAGAAAAGGAAATACCTATTTCTTTTACAAAAAAAAAAAAATCACTTATTCTTGCACTTAGTCATAATATGACATCATGTGTTACATACTTCATCTTCATTTACTTATCCTAGTTACTAATTACCAAATAAAAGAGCTACATTGTATCCTATACCTAGAGCTGCCCTCACCATCATGAACTTACTAGGGGTCCCTCCAATTGATATAGAGCTAACCCTGCAAAGATTAGCAATATTGTTTCTATGATATTGCTACTTAAGATAAAATTTTTATCGCAGCTGTTGTATTTACTTATTATTTGTTTGTGTTTTGGATGTGCATGCAAACTGCCACAGCATGCACATGCAGGTCAGAGGACAATTTGTAGGAGTTGGTTCTCTCTTTCTACCATGAAGATTTCAAGCTTCAAAGTCAGGTCATCAAGCTTTGCCCCAAGGACCTTTACGTACTGAGCCATATCTGACCTTGTGATAGCTTTCTCCCCACTTTGAGACAGGGACTCTCTATATAGCCCTGATTGGTCTGAAACTCACTATATATATAGACCAGGCTGGTCTCAAAGTCACAGACATCCACCTGTCCCTGCCTTCATGGGATTAAAGTTATGTACTACCACACACCCAGCCTGTGTAATATCTTTTGAATCTGCAGATTAGTGGTGACTACGCAATTGCAGTAAATTTGTTCACAACCTCAAATACATGATTTGATGTAAAAGAAAAAGACCCTGTGCCTTGGGATAAAACCATTCTACAGCTCCACTTTTAGGGATGTGCTAATTTATGTGAAAAAGGATAACATTGCAAATGTCAGAAAACATCTGCGTTTTAACATTATTTTCGTAGAGAAGTTGAACCAGAAACAAGTAGCTAAGGTCTTAGGACTCCAAGGAGCTCCTCAATAGACCTTAAGAATGTAAATGGACCGGAGAGAAGAATGCTTTGAAGGTGACTCTTAAATGAGCCTCCTTCTTCTATAGGAGTGGAGAGAGGAGATCAGAGAAGAAAGAGACAGCATGAGATTCAATTTACTTACAAACAAACATGAGATTCAGGCACAGAAAAAAGCCCAGGAGTCTCTGCCACCAGGCCCACCTCCTCTCTGTGCCCATGCTAACACTAGAGAACAAGGAATGTAGTCTCAGTTGGTTGCAGAAGGAGTTGATTCAAAACATGTGGGGGCAGCAAAGAGCCACCCCACGCTGCCCTGGGCCTCAGGTAAGTGAGTCATGAAGTCGAAGGGCGCATTCGGGCTTTGCCAGACAACCAGAGTCAGAGACACAACAAAATGAGACAGATTCAAAAACAGAGCTGAAACAGTCATTCGTTAAACAGGAGCATTCACATTGTGCAATGCATTGTATTCAGTATTACAGAAAGAATTATATCCTCTCAGTCTGAAGGGATACTGACAATAGAAAATAAGTTATAATATGGCAATATGGTAGAAAAATGTGCTGGAGAAAGTACAAGAGTATTGACTTCCTTCCTTCCTTCCTTCCTTCCTTCCTTCCTTCCTTCCTTCCTTCCTTCCTTCCTTCCTTCCTTTCTTTCCACAACAGGATTTCACTACATAGCCTTGGCTGTCCTGGAACTTGCTCAGTAGATCAGGCTATCTTCAAACTCATAGAGCCGCTCCTGCCTCTGCCTCCCAAGTGTTGGAATTAACAGCATCACCGTCACCTGGCTGGGAATAATGTTTATCTAAAATGTCAGACTTGAATCTGAGCCTACAGAGGAGGCTTCTAGGAGCACATGATCTGAAATGTCACAATGAATAAAAATGGAGGCAGGTTTAGTTAGCTTTGAGTGCTCCAGGCTCAAGACTGCAAAAAAATGGTTCAAGTGCACTGGTTCTTGCAGAGCCCAGGGGTCAATTACCAGCACCCACATGTTGCCTAGCAACAAGGTAACTCTAATAATAGGTGGTCCAAGGTCATCTTTTCACCACAGGCAGAACATTTACAGTCATTTTAAAAACACTTTTTTTTTAATCTTAAAGAGAAAGAAAAAGACTATGAAAAGAACACACAGATGTAGCACAATGAGAATGATGTCCTCACACTGAGTCACAGCAGCAAGAAGCTTTGGACGTTTTAATGCACAGGCGGTGACGTTGTCAGATATGTATGATATAAAGACCCAGAAGGGGCCCATGAAGATAGCTCAGTGGGCAAGCCTGGTGACCTGAGTTTGAGCTTCAGAACTCACATAAAGTGGAAGGAGAGAACCAACTACACGCAGTTATTCTCTAACCTCAGTCCCCCCCTTCCCCTCTCCCCTTCCCTTCCCAGCGATATGGGAGCTTTGCTTGCTTACTCTTTCTTAAACTTTGACCTATAATAAAACGTCGTCCCAACTCATTCTTCCATTGTCTGCGAAAGTCATTCTTGGTGTTCACCAGACAAAATACCTGGAAGCCACTGGCCCGAGGAGGTTTGAGGATTTCTGACAATCTGACCCCAGGTCCAGGAGTCAAGCTCACTGGAAGCAAGAAAGCCTCCTTTGTACAGCTGCATTTCCCTTATCTCTATGTTTTAGAACACCTCTGCAAGTGATTCTGCTGCAGACACACGGACAACTCAGCACCGAAGAGAGACTGCAGTGTGTTCTGTCCTAAGCCCCTCCCCGCCCCGCCCCCCAGCTACTCTCTAATCCGCGTGGGTTGTTCACTGGAGCTCCCCAGCGGTATCTCACTACCCTCTGCCCTACTCTCTCTTACAGTCCCGACCTGAGCTCTCCCAGGTCCTCACCATGCTCTAAGTCCATCGCTATCTCCACTAATCTCTCCGCTCCCTTGCTTCCTTGTATCCTGGGTCCATGTCTAGTTTACATTCTTTTTTTCCCTCTGCTCTAGACTCTCCCAGATGCCTCTGCGCCTTTTCTCTCTCTCACTCACTATAAACGCCTTCCCTCTAATAGACCGGCTATGTCGGCCCTCTCGCCTAAACTGTGATGTTAGCTGAAGGTTCTCAGTGGTTCCTTCATTTCCCGGGACTCTCTGTGATCTGCTGGAGTTGTAAGTCCCATCGACTTTTCTTCATCAAGGAATCACGGTCCCCCTCAGGCCAAGAGGGTCCCTGGAAACTGAGATGTGTTTACTGGTTCTGGACGACTCAGGCTCACCAACTACGCCAGCTTATTCTGCTTGCAAGTAAGCTTTAGTTACTAAGGAAAAGGAATCCTAGAAAGCCGAACTTCGAAAAACCAGACCAGATCCAGGCAAACCGGGACAAGTCATCCACACTGTGGAAGATGCCAGTGAGGAAACTGGGTATTCCAGAACATTCCATATGCAACAGAGCAGTGTAACTGGTCTGACGGTGCTCAGAAGCTGAACCTTAAATCAGCTTCCTTTGCTGGCCAACTGCCGTTATGGATTATTATACCTGGTATCAATTTTAACCATGTTTAAACTTGCTGGATTATGAAATCTTTGAGACAGGCAAAACTATAATGAGGTAGGAGAGGGGGGACAGCTTAGCTCTGCCTTCTTTCTGCACTTTTGAAATGGGGACACATGTCACTTTGGGAACACAATGAGGATGACAATGACATTTTGCCCCTCACATAAACATAGTAGTCTCCTGTGCCAGTCACCTCAGGGGAAGACTTCGGGCAACACTTTATTCACAATGTCAATATAATTTATTTTATTTGACCCATAGAAAGTATACATACTCATGTGGAGCCGTGTCATGCTTAAATACACACTAATGTGCAAGTTCAAGACAGGGTGAATATTTACCGCTTCTTTGTAGTAAAAAAAAAAAAAAAATCTGAAGCCTCTTGGGCACCTCATCCCTACACCCGAACAACAGAACAACAGATCTGTTTAGTATTCCTGCCTCATTGAGATTTAAAAAGTTGAAAGCTTTTCACCTCCCAGAATAGTAATGGCATTTTTATACTTACCTGAGTGTTTATGATGAACCACAGACTTCATACAAACCCTGACCTAAGGTAGGCAGCTTGCTGCAGACTCTTGGGATGCCACTCTGGCCCCTGACTTGGTGTCCCTTGACTTGGCTGAGAGGAAGTATATGCACTGGGGAATTTAGGATCCTACCCCTAGAAGAGGACCTAGCATCATCTAGTTTTAAACAGGGTATTCCTGCCAGGAGCTGCTGACTTTCAACAACGAATATATTTGAGAGAAAAATAAATCTGTTTTTGCTTATGGAAGACCCAGAATGATGCTATTCCGAAACTCTACCACTCCTTTGTGTGATTTAGTTAACCGCTTAAATATAGCTCCATCACAGCAGTGGGAAGATTGGGACATGGTTGTACTGTGAACACTTCCCATTCCGGGAACTCAAGTGTTTGGTATCTATTTACATAAGGTAATTTATTAGTTTACTTGTCTATTTCCTTCTGGGGCGGTGAGCCACTGTGAGGACAGAGGCTGTGTCTACTATCCCTCACAGAGCGCCTGCCACATGATAGGCACTCAGTAAATATTTGTTGAAATCAAGAAGAGTAAGTTTATGTGACATGAGAAGGTCTGCAGGGCTGGTCCAGAATCCCCCAGGACAACCTTGACTACTTGCCCCTGTTCAAAAGATCTAAACGTTACATTTTGTCAGTTCCCTTAGTCTTGCATCTGACGGCTTTGTCTATAACTCAGGGGTCACTTTGTTCCTTGTAGTTTACTTCAAAGGAAAATATGTAAACGGAATAAGAAAAAACAGTACATTCCACCAGAATGTTGCAACAGAAAATGTGTTATCTTTAGATCTCACACAAATTAAATTACATGTTTATACATCTGAGGTAAATACTAATGTTATAAGTGGATTAAACACAAAAAAAGAGATGTAATTTATAATGTTATTAGCTATTATTATAGAAATTAAACCCAGATTTTTCTGGATTTTAAAAGGCAAAGCTAATGTGATTAGTAACACAACATACTAGGAGAACATTCGGACATGGTTGGTTTAAAAGCCCACTTGGAGTTCAAAATGTTACCTTTTAGATTCTCTGGAATAATTTTCCTCTACAACTACATGGTTCACAGCAGCCTAAAGTTCTCTGGAGAGCTTATTCACCATAGAGTAGCATTCAAACCTCAAACCAAGAGGAATCTTTCATTAGAATATTGAAAAGAGATGTAATTTATCAGATTAAAATTTGCTTTTGTATTAAAGTTGGCAGTTTGATATTTCAAAAATAAAATATTCAAAACTGAAATTCTTTTTTGAAGAAATGGAAAAATTCATGTTGATATTCGTGGGGAATCTTAAGAGGTCTGTAACAAGCAATGCAGCTTCGCAAAAGAATGAGGTTAGAAGTCACACGCTTTCTGATTTCAAAACTGCTTACAAGACTATACTAATCAACATGGTGTGGCACAGGCATAAAGACAAAGATGTAGCTCAACAGAATGGGAAAACCCCTAAATAAAGCAGGGCAAAGAGTGCCCATAAAGGTGCCAAGACCGCCCAGTGGGGGAGGGGAGAGCACTAGCAATGGTGTTGGGAAACCTGGATACCCACATGTTTAGTAAAATTTAACCCTCGCCTTTGAGCAATTACAAAAATTAGCTCAAAAGCACTCAAAATATAAAATCAATAAAAGGCACAAGAAAATTATTTTATACTCATGAATTTGGCAATTGTTTCTTAAATACCTCAATGGCACAAGCAGCAAAAGAAAAGAAATACAGATTGGGTGGACTATGCCAAGCTCAGAGCCTTGCAAGCATGGAAGAAGAGCAAATTACGGAATGGGAGAAAGTGATTGTGGCCGATGGAGTTAATATGCAGAATGTTAAAAACTTCTACACGTCCAAAACCTGCTCACGAGCGTAAGGACCGTAGAGACATTTCTTCAGAGGGGAGAAGAGCAAGCAGTAAGAAGGCACATGAAAGATGCCCAGTGCCACTCACCATTAGAGAAATGCCAATCAAAACCACGATTAAATGATGGATATTTACAGCATCCGAGTGGGTGCTTCCGAAACTCAACAGAGAATACTAAGTGGTACAAAACTACAAAGCATCAGAAGTCTTAAGGCACGAAAGATGAAGCAGCCAAGTGCAGAAGATTACAGAAATCCCTCAAAACCCGGAAAAGACATTGCTCCATGATGCAGCAATTCCACAGTCAGATATGTACCCAAAGGAACTCAGAGCAGTGGTTTTAATAGATATTGTGCACATCCTTCATGACAGCAGGGCTCAGTGTCAAACTGAGAGGACCTCAAGTGACTGACCGGAGATGATAGACAAACTAAATGCAGTAGACCCATCCAATGCAATGCTACTCAGCTTTCAAAGGAGGGAGTTCTGACATATACTACAATACGAACCAAACCTAAAGCTGCTATGCTAAGGGTTATAAGTCAGTTACAAAAGGGCAAATGCTGTGTGAGTCACTTATATGAGGGACTTAAAGCCTTCCCATTCACAGAGACAAAGCAAGACAGTGGTTGCCAGGGACAGAGGAGCTAAGAGGAAAGCAATTACTTTGAAATAGGTACAGAGCTTTCATTTTAAAGTAAAAGATGTGGTGACACACACCTTTAACCCAAGTATTCAGGAGTTAAAGGTAGGCAGATCTCTGTGAGTTTAAGGCCAGCTTGGTCTGCAAGAGTTCTAAGCCAGTACTACAAAGAGAGACCTTATTTCAAAAATGAAAGAAAGAGAGAGAGGGGGGGAGAGAGAGAGAGAGAGAGAGAGAGAGAGAGAGAGAGAGAGAGAGAGAGAGAGAGAGAGAGAGAGATGGGGAGGGAGGGATAAAGGAAGGAAGGAAAGAAGGAAGGAGCCCTAACAGTTACTTTTATAGGATTGTCTATTTCACCAAATTTTAAAAATTCAAGGAAAATAAAAATCACTCCCAATCCACTACCTAGAGACTACTAATTTTTATGAAAAACTAAAATTCTATGCAATATGTTTTAAAAGCATAGTCAATTTTTTTTATCATTAGAATAAAAAAATCACGAGAATAGCAACATCACCCAAGGATTTAAACACACTTAAAAAAACATAGGTAGTTTTCTTCTCTTTTCTTTTTTTGCACACATTGGGATATTCATAGTAAGGCAGCTGCTAGGTCCTGGATTAGAAATTAGATAAGGCCACAGGTTCCCTGATGCAGTGCTCTGATAATTCCTGAAATTCCAAAAGACCTTGGGGGTCTGCTCTCAAGCTGCCCACCCCTTTGTGTAGTCAGTAGGCATCTGAGACTCCAGTGAGAAGCTGAATTCTTTTAAGCATGGGAAGAGCACGCAGATATTTATATAGATATTTTAGAGCTGTATCTCTCTAGCATTCTCAGCAAAAGCAATGCCATCAGCAAAAGCCACCACACAGGACAGGACTCAGAGCCCAGGAAGCATCCCTGCCATTGTTCTGCAAATCAGACAGAAGCTTCCTCTCTCTTTTACATTTCCCCAGGATGGCCCACCTTAGTTTATCCCTGGCAAAATGCTCTAAGGCAGTTTCCTCAAAACTGGCAGGCAGGCTGGTCTTGCCACAAAGTTGTCTGCACAAGCAAAGTTTTTCATGGGAAAGGACTCATCCCAGGGGAGGAAAGGAACCATTTTGGTTATAGAACAATGGCGCAGGTCAGAGGGGAAGGGTGAGTCTGAGTGCAGTCTGGGGCCTCCTGTTCAGACCAGCACACCCCCTCCTTCCTATTCCTTCCTGAGATCCTTTGTAAGAGATGGGCAACAAAAGATCTGAATAAGAACTAGAAGAATTGGTAAATTAGAATTCAAGGAATTGCAGCTTCAGCAAGAGGTGGGGGTGGGGAGGAGAAACTTGCTATCCCGGGGAGAGTTCGGGCTAGGCTAGGCTTCGGGGTGCACCCTCCAAAAGAAACTGGCTACAGAGGAGCAACATGGGCTGTACCTCAGCAAGCAGAGCAACATGGCTGTACCTCAGCAAGCATTAACCCAGGCACCCACAGGATCATGTGGGTCAAATGAAGAGAAAAAGGGTGAATGCCAGTGGTAACCTAGAGGTGTGTGTGTGTGTGTGTGTGTGTGTGTGTGTGTGTGTGTGTGTATGCCCTTCTCTGGAGCCCTCTGAGATTCCCCAGAGAAGTCGGAAAGAATTTGGGATGCCTCTTAGGCAGGACTCTGGCAGAGGCAGGAGAGGGAAAAAACTTTCACCTTTATACTGATGTGAATTAGAGCTGAGAAATAGGGACATTGGGTTTTCTTTTCATCTTTGTTTGTTTGTTTCTTTCTTTCTTTCTTTTTCTCTCTCTCTCTTTCTTCCTTTCTTTCTTTCTTTCTTTCTTCCTTCTTTTCTTCCTTCCTTCATTCCTTTCTTTCTTTCTTCCTTTCTTTCTTTCTTTCTTTCTTTCTCTCTCTCTCTCTCTCTCTCTCTCTCTCTCTCTCTTTCTTTCTTTCTTTCTTTCTTTCTTTTTTCAGCATGCCTCAGTCAATTCTTGGACTGAAAGAGGGTTTATTTTTTCCAATCTGCTTTTATACCATTTTAATTACATGCAGGCATTAGGGGCGAGTAGTACAATAGTAGTACAATGAGGAACAAGCAAGACAATAAACACAAAGTCCCATGATCACTCCGGTGATGCTGTTTCTACAGATGATCAGGATGTCTGAGCCTGCTTCCTTGTCTGAGCCTAGAGTCATAATCAGGACTGAAGCCTGCTTCTTTGCCCCACCTTAATGTCAGACTCATGCCTGGACTTACTTCTTTCTTATGCCCTGATGTCAGACTCCTGCCAAGGGCACCCC
Source organism: Apodemus sylvaticus (assembly GCF_947179515.1). Lineage (NCBI taxonomy): Eukaryota > Metazoa > Chordata > Mammalia > Rodentia > Muridae > Apodemus > Apodemus sylvaticus. The sequence continues at coordinate 48,927,702 of NC_067478.1, read as the reverse complement.
AACATTGGGTTTTCAAAAGAGAAAGTATTATAATAAAAAACACGGTAAAACTAGACTGTCTGTATAGAATTTATGCCTGAGATTTATTTGACTCACACAGCATTGAGTTCCCTGGGAGGTGACTGGATATTCTATTAGTGTCAATTCCTGCTTAAGCAAATTCTATATCTGAACCATACAAGTGACCAGCTGGCAAAAACTGTAATTTCTTTACAAAAAAAATGTACTTTTTAATTTAAAAACAAAACCCAAAACAATCAAAAAGCCTCAGCCATCCCGAGCCTGCAGAGAATGTTACACTGGATACTTGCTAGAAGAAAGATGGGGAAGGAAGGGAAGGGAGGGGAGGGGAAGGGAAGGGAGGGAAAGGGAGGGGAGGAGAGCATTATCAAGACTTAGCCCTTCAACAGATGTAATGTGTATGCTACCTAGCATACACCTGGAAATCTATGCTAGAAACATGCGCAACCATGTATGACCTTGAGTGACTGAGTCTACCTGTGAACTCAGACTCTTCATCTGTAAAATGGACACAGCGACAGCAACATCACAGATTGTACTTGACCTAAAGTATGCAAGGTAAATCAATGATACTCTCCCACCCTTGGGGAGCCACACCTGTGACTCTGCCCTGCACGGTGGCAGTATGACTTGGGTTGGTTGACTCTGTAATGCAATGTGTGTGACATCACTAGCATACAGTGGATGTCTAAGAAAACAGTTTCTTCTTTTCATTCCATTATCACAGTGAAGTGGCTGATATGGAACAGCTGGGTCAGTTGAGCAATACTACAGAAACCTTTCTCCAGGCTAAGTCCATAGGGAGACGCTATGATATTTTCTTTCTTCTTCTCATTCCTGTTGCTCTCATTATCCTGTGACTGTCAAAGCACTCATGACCACACCTCTGATTCCTGACGGCAGCTCAGGCCAGTGTTACCACCTTCTCAGAGCCTCTTGAACCATTTTTCTTTTAAATTTACTTTATGAGTGTTTTGCCTGCATGTATGTATATATGTCACACGTGTGCCTGGTGCCCAAAGGGTCCGAAGAGGGAGTTAGCTCCCCTGGAGCTGGGGTTACCAGTGATATACGCCATCTGGGTGCTGAGAACTGAGCCTGGGTAAGAGCGACAAGTGCTCTTAACTCCCAAGCCACCTCCCTTGTCCCTTGATGCAGTTTTTAGAATATGGTTCAAAGTTGGGCTAGACAGAATCTGCAGTTCACTGCCTGTCAAAAGTACACAGCACAGCAGAAGCGGCATTACTTTTCTACCCTTTTATTTTCATTTATTTATTTATTTTGCATCTCTAAAGCAGCATTCGTAAGAAGGTGCGTACAGGGAGCACATTTTGTACTGACACTCAAGCCAACAGCAGGCCGTCTACACGTGAAGGATGCAACCAAAGCCAAGTCCTTTCATATAGGAAAAGAAAAACATAATAAATTAATAAGCATGAAAAATGTTAATTTTGAAATTACTAATAAATGTACTTATAACATTCCTACTCGATTTGGAATGTTCCCTTTTAAAAAGAAGGCAATTTCTTATGGAACCTCGGACTTAGGCCCAGTGTGTGATGAGCTGTTTCTCACAGATGAGCAATGTATATGAATATTATGAATTCTCCTTGCCCTTTCCTTTGTCACCCCCCTCCAGCCCCCAGCCCACTGGAACCCCTCTTCCTAACTAGAGCTTTCCTGTTTTCGTGTCTTCCTGTGACCTGTAGATTGACTAGGAATGAGTGTCCGAATCAGGACTCACTAGTGTTCACCACTTAAGGTAGAGGTTTCCCTCCATCTGGGGGCATCTACGACAACAACGAAAACAAAATAAAATCTTAAATAATCTAGAGCAAGTGGCACTAACAAAAGTTACCTTCCTTACAGAATGAGTGCTCAACAGAAGGCAGAGCACGGCAGGAACTCACCTCCTGTCTTTCCCTGAGAGACTGAGATGAGCAGCAGATATGTTGTGGTTATTGATCAGAGGTTATCAATTCACCTTACTAAGAATTATAGAACTTGAACATAAGTGGGATCATCTGCATCGCAAAGTGGCCAAGGCCATTGGGCTGAGCTGTGAAGATCAGTACCACCACTGAATGTGCCTGGACATCGCCAGTGTCCAGCCTCCTACATTTCAAGATGCTCTGAAAATAAATTCTCAGTAAACAAACACAGAGTCAATAAAAATAGTAAATTAAAAAAATTACACATAAAACTTTTAAAAAAATAAATAAATAAAAGTCTTTCTTGGTGTAGCTTTGACTTGGAAGTCACTATGTAGTCCAGGCTGGCCTCGAATCTGCAGCAATCCTTCCGGGATTCTGCCTCCCCCAAAATATGCCATTTAAAGAAGAGAGATGAAGGTTGTTGGACAAACATGATGCTATTTATAACAACAACAGCAACAACAAACAACTAGAAAACCTCTATTCTTCAGAAGCTTTTGAGTAAAATATAGAGAGAGCATTTCTGCAGTGGACAGGGATTCATACCTGCCAAAGTGCCAGGAATACAAAACTGCTGGGTGTTCAGTTGTATATGGTCATCTATATCACACACACACACACACACACACACACACATGTGAACACACATGTGAACACACACACATAAACACACACACACAGGAACATCTCAGAAGAGGCAGAAATGTCAAGGCTGGAGGCTTGAGGTAAAGCTAGGACATGCTGTCTTCTGGACATGACATGGGCATTGAACTCAAGAGCTCACTGAAGCTAAAGTCATCTGTACCAGACCTGGACAAGCTCAAACCAACACGATCAGCCCCCATTCCAACTGGCAACACTAACTGGACTCAATGGAGTAAAAAAAAAAAAAAAAGAAACATGAAAGGGGTATGAAGGTAGGAGGGGTAAATTCATTGGGGTTCAGGAGAAGTGGGAGAGGAAAGTGGGGTAGGTAGATATGAAACATTGTATACATATACAAAATTGTCAAGGAATAAATAGAAGATATTATCAAAAATTGACCTTTCAGAGATTGAAATGATACAACTGATATTTCAAGTTATATATTACAACTAAGGAAAAATGCCACAACATTTGAATATTTCCTCAGGCTTTCCGGACCTACAAGATGACTTATGTTTTTTGAGTAACTTCTTAAAATTAGTCCTGTTTTCCCAAGGAGATTCTCTTGGATATTTTGTCCCTTAGGCCCATTGTGAAGTTTAATACTACAGACACAGCAATCCATGTTTGTGTACTAGGGTACTTTTAAGGGTCATAAATCATCTAAAATGTCTTCACATCTTCTTCCCAAGGTTCAGTTTTCATCCTTTGGGGAACAACAGTGATCTCATTGAGAATCCACCTTCTAAATAATATAAATATAACTGGTTTTACTTAGCCAATTATATAGAACATGTTAAAGTAAGTTTTGGAACAGTTTCAGATCAAAGGAATAGTCAGATGCGTGACACCTGAAATTTTGAAGCTGGTTTTCTATTAGTATGCTTTAAATTGGTGATGTAAGTAAAACATATTTAAGCCAACAAAGCCTAGCTCTAGACAGCTAACGTGAAACTAACATGTTTTACAGGGAAGGACAGAGTTGACTTTAGCGATCACCCATAATTCGTTGCACCCTAGCACAGCCAAAACTCTTATTGGGAACATTAATGTGATTCTCCTAATTCCACTGTACCCAAGAAAGACTGAAGCTTTGAGAGATTTCTCTGAGCTGTGTGCTCTCGTTTTTTCCATGACGCGGTGTGTGCCGGTGACGGTCGTTGTGGGAGTGAGTTTGATGTGAACATGAAGGAAAGGGAAGCCTGAAGGAGAGGCCGGGCATTGCTTCCCAGACTGACCTCATCCGCAGCTGAAGCCTCTGCATCTGCTGCGATTTCCTCACACTACATCACTTGATTGGCTTGCTGCTCTCGCCAAAACTTTTGAGCTTTGTCATCTTTTTAGTGTCTTTCCTAAGAACAGCACACTCAGATCAGGTCACAGCTTGTGAGTCTGGCAGCCCAGCCCCAAGTCTTCCTCTCTGCTGCCCAGAGGCCCCTGGCCAAGCCTTGACTGCTGGGAGTCAGCCCCACAGAACATCTTCTCACAGTGCACTTTGAAGTGGATAAAGTATGCACTCGTGGACACTCGTCTGTTATTTCCTGTGCTCACAACTTTGTTCTTCTTTAGTGCCAAAGAATTCTACGGGTGATGTCACTTTTCTCCGAAGAGAACAGACCATCAGAGCCTTTTACTGACATAATTAATTATCTGGAACTTGATTCTGGGCCAGAAAATTCTCAAGGCACAGCCCCTGAAGAATTAACTCTGCTGTGTTCCCCATCCTCCAATTTTTAAAGAGACAGGGTAGCATGTCTTTTTCCTTCTCAGACACTGATAATGGTATTTTTGTTTGGCGACATCAAGTCACAGCGAGGGAACTGGGGCACCATTCTGTGATTTCACAAGGAAGACCTTCCCTTCAGTGGGCAACAAACTCCAAAGGTCAGTGCAGATCAAAGACACAAAGCACAGCTTTTAGGGCTTAGTCTCAAGTGCTACAGGAATGCATCTCAATTACTGAATAGATTCTGGGGGAACTCATGAATCCCCAGCCAGAAGAATGAGATCCAGACCAAAGCTAAGGAAGTTAATCACCCATAAAGTGGAAAGGTTTGTTTATTAGCCATGAAAGGGAAAAAGCATTAGCAGTTTAAACCTTACACAAGATAAGAAAGTACCAAGACGATGATGGTGCATTATGAGAATTTTCATATATGTTTTTATATAGATCTAAATGAACACATGTGCCAGTCACCAGAAGATGGCTCCTCTTTGCCTTGCTATTGAATTTCGAGATTATGTAAATGAGCTGCCACATGTCTCTGCAGTGGGGGGCTCTGTGGGAAGCAGAGGGCACTGTAGATGGCCAGGAAGTAGGTGAGCAGGTTTTGATGTAATCAGGGAATGTGGTCCTGTTCTAGCTTTCTCTTCATAGGTAAAAGTCTCATCTTTCTCAACAATGATGGAAATAATGATACCAAAGTTCTATGCAACTCAAAAGTGTTGACTTAGACCATAGCTTTTGGAACCACATTAAAATATTGTCCCCCATCAAAACAAATCAGCGTTGACCTTCGTTTGAATTATACTTTAGACATTTAGATGTGCGACTTTTTGTTGTTTTTGTTTTTGTTTTTTGAGACAGGGTTTCTCCATATAGCCCTGGCTGTCCTGGAACTCACTCTGTAGACCGGCCTGGCCTCAAACTCAGAAATCCATCTGCTTCTGCCTCCCAAGTGCTGGGATTGAAGGCATGCACCACCTGACATGCCTGGCTTGTGACTGACATTTTTTAAGATTTAAAATTATGATGTATAGCATGGAACTAAAATCAACAATATAGATGTGCTTAAAGAAAAAGTGAAAGATATATAAAATATATCCTCCAAATTCACTCACAAGGGAAAACTCTGTTAACAACTTGGAGTGGATGATTCCAGGAACTGTTTGTTTCCATAGATACGTAATTAGAGCCACACATTTTCTCCCTACTACTTCCTAATATTAAGTGCTAGGAAGTATACACAGTAATTTGCAAATGTGATCCCACCAAAGCCACATAATAATCACATCAGATAAATACAACTATGGTCATCACTATGTAGATGATGGGTCTGAGGCAGGTACAGAAAAGGTTGGTAATTTGCCCAAAGTTACACAACTGACAAATGGTGGCAGCAGGCTACAAATCTAGGCAATCTAACTTTAGAGCTAGAACTCTTACTATCAAACCCTATGAGTTCTATATATGTATGTAGCTGTTAGGCCCTCTCAAACAAAACTTACCTACCTACCTGCCTACCTATTTATAGTATTGGGCATTGAATTTATGATTTCAAGCATGCTAGGCAAGTATACTACCACCAAACTATTGCCCAAGAGCTACATGTTATTGTTTTTAATATTGTGTATGTGCATGTGTGTGTGTGTGTGTGTATGTGTGCTTACACACATGCATACACATGCATGCATCCAACAGAATCCAAGCCTCTGGACCTGGAGTTGTAGGTGGTTTGAGTTACCCCACGTGAATGCTAGGAACAAAAGTCTGGTCCTCTGTAAGAGGAACAAGCTCTTCACAAGCATCTCTTCAGCCCCTCATTTTATTTTATTCTTTATTTAACAATAAATGGAAGGGACAAGAAGACTGAGATTCCATGAACACCAATAGTCATTTTGCCATACTGATTTTTTATCCCTCTGTTTTACATACTTTTTCTCAAGTGGGTTTCTTTTCAGTTTTCTTGATTTATTGTTTTTACCTGAACCTATGAACCAAAATTTAGATCAAAATCTCCTACAATTTTTCCCAAGAGAAGAATCAGGTATGTGGCTAAGTTGGTCTTGTGTTCCTCACAGTAGATATGATTGAAATAAATACCTTCACTGAAATTTGGGTGTAGCAATTAAATCTTTTTCTATATTTCTGTATTTTATCCCAAAATGTAAAATGCACATTTTTTGTTAAACATTTTGTGCATTTGAATGCTATTGGGCACACCAGAAAAAAATGTTGCATACAGGTTAATGGCAATGTATACAATAAAGTCAACACCATCAGAAATGAGCTGGCATTTCACTAAAAAGTCACAACCTGTTCAAATACATCATTTGCCCTTTACAATAGGAACATAGTCAATGGACTCAGACATTTAATCCTGAACCTGTTTCATTTGTACTTTAATTTTCAGGTGAGTGCATATATAAAATATTATTTATAGCATGCTTTCTCCTTGAGTGTACTTCCAAGTCAACCGAGAGCTGGCTGGTAGGTTTGATGGTCTTCCTAAGGGAAAATGTTGGAGAACGTGACTATTTTTTAACAAGTTTGTGAGCATCTACTTCCAATCATCCATCATCCAAAATAAGAGCAGATTAGGAATGTGCTATGGTTTTATGTCTTGTACCTTACAGTATTTTTTTGCCAAAGTAAGTTAAACTTAAGCTGTATGGAACAGCATGACATTGATTCTGAGGTTGGAAATACCGGTCACACTAGCTACTCTAATATTACCAATGTATCTTATCTTTTCAAAAATAAATGACCAAGAACCACTTGCCAAATTTTATATTAATAGCTAAAACATCCAGGAAAAGAACATTCTAGATTATGATGGAACTGACAGAATGATCCAAAGTCCCCCTGGCTTATTTCAAGCTCCCTACTGTTTATCTGCACTCCTGTGCCTCAGACAATTGATAGGCACTGACCTCTGCTGAGATTTTGTGGTCAGGAGCTTCATCTGGCTGTCATCATACCAGTTTGTCATCCATAAGTGACTGGTCAGATCAAAGTGTGGTAAGGATGACTAAATAGAAGAGGCAGGTGGATGAGGTCAGGCGGCCGTCACTGCCAGATTTCTCAACACTGAACTCATCGTTTCATGTTTAACAGTGGCCAGTCTGCTTGATAATGGTATGAGAAGATCCCCAAATGCCTTTCACATTTCTCCATGACCTTAAAGGCTAACAAGTATGTAGTACAAATGCCCTCTTTCTGCCAACACCGTTTATACATAGTCCCAAGAGCTATTCTGGCAAAAGAAGCTCAAACGGCATGGACTTGTTCTAGCCAAAGTGCTAGTGGCATGATGTCACATTCACAGGGATCAATTCTGAAGGTTCCAAGATGACTGGACCACAGAAGACCATTTGAAACCAGCTCTTCATTAGGAGTCTGGCAAGGCTCTTCTAGCTGTATCTCGAGAGAACTGACCAAAGCCTCAGACCAGCTTTTCAACAGTGTGCTCTGAAACTCACACTCAACTACAAACACATTCTCATCTATTTATTAACTCTTCTGAGAACATCCCTTTCACTTGGTCTCAGAGTAATTCAAAATTAACAGCACCAATCTTCAGAACTACAGGCGTGCATGAATGCATGCATCATGTGTGCATGTGTGCGCATATGAGGTCAGACTCTTGCTCTTGCATCCAGAAGTTACTAAACTGTCCAAAGGGAACACACTAGTGTGCAGACCACCTGTGATACTTCAGAAGTGGGTGGTTTCTCTCCACTCTCCTTGTTCCAATGTGATATTGGATATGATAAAAATTTAACTCCTTGCTCCAGATGGCACTCTCATACCTGAAATGTCATCAAATAAGACCAGGTAATTTCCTCCCGCCTTGTTGCATCTGTCCCTGCTTGGTTATTCAGGCTCCATCCTTGACGCTGTAGCCTCTGGATCACTGTCAAGTTTCTAGACGAGTCTGTAATTCCCTTTCACAATCATTCTGATACTCTCATCACCAGATTATTAGGGTCGGAGCCTGTGCTCCAGCTGCCCTGAAAAGTCCGGCTCCATCACGCATTCCTAATAAAGCAATTAAAACAGCCAAATTAATGGTGAAAGGCAGGAAAGGGAGGTTTATTTAATGTGGCCACTTAGGAAAGGGCAAAAGAATTCAGTGTCATTCCTCCCCTCAACTCCATTTGCAGAATTCTGGCATGAGGTTTAGATTCTGTAAGTAGGGGGCCAGAGTAACACATAGCTAACAAGTATGGCCGACGTGTGGTCCCGCCCATCACTTTCCCATCATCGTTTAGGTTCCAATCTCTTCTGGAAGGTAGTCTGACAGGTAATAATAAATCCCTTTCTTGCTCCAGACTTAGCCTTTTCCTTCTCCCAAAATGAGATTCCAAGGATATTACGATTTCTTTGGGTCCACTGTCCAAAGCAAGAGACACGATGTCATTTAGAACCCTCATTTTCATGGTCCCTGAACACTCTGTTCTAATGATCTGTCTTTATACTATCTCAGTCAGCAGCTTCTATGTCATAATCTAGCCCTGTGGTATTGTAAAAACTGTAACTAACTATAATTTCAACCCTTTGTCATCTCAGATATTTGCCAATAATTCTCTCTAGTACCTTAAATCTAGCTATCTTTAGTGATGGCAGAGTCTGTAAGTCATTGACTTTTTGACCCTTTCAGTGGCTTTCATGCTCCCTTTCCCAACGGAGCTGTTGTTGGTCTGTTGTTATGTATTATAATACTAAATACTGGCCCCAAGATCTTGGTTGCTCCTAACAAGGAACCTTCAGGGTTGAGAAAATCTTCACCTACACCAAATGATGTAACCGTGCTCCTTATAAAACTATGGGTTCAATAAAGATGCCTACAGTCTATAGCTGGGCAGAAGAGAGATAGGCAGAGCTTCAGTTGGAGTCTGAGGAGAGACCACGAGGGGGAGAGTGAAGAGGTGGGGAGAGGAGAAGACACCATGGGGTAGGTTAATCATGAATACACAGCCATGAGGGTTGGACAGTTGGAGTAAGACTGGCCCAGGTGGAGCATGCAAATTATAGCTCAGGGTTATTGGCAGGGACGTAGACATAATAGCTTAGAGGATTGATATCTGCCCAGCTCTAATGCTTTAAGGCTTGTTATAAATACAAAGGTTTTATGTCTTTTACTTAGGAACTGAATGATCAAAGTGGGGTAGAAACTCCCAATTTATATTCATTTTCCTTCTCATCCTACCTCAGTTTTCACTGCATTTGGGGGAGGGGATTTGGTTTTTTCAAGACAGGGTTTCTCTGTGTAGCCCTGGCTGTCCTGGAACTCACTCTGTAGAGCAGGCTGGCCTCAAACTCAGAAATCCGCCTGCCTCTGCCTCCCAAGTGCTGGGATTACAGGTGTGTGCCACCACATCCGACTCTCACTGCATCTTCATTTGCTGCTTCTTCCTCACTTGTGATCTCTGGGTCAAACTACACACATCTGTGAATAACTCCAAGTCTTCATCCCTAAGGCTCAAATCTGTATCTACAGTAAAACCACATCATACCAACTGATCTCATTTTACAGTCATGATCCTTGGCCTCAACTGGCCAGTTGTTGGTACCAACAAATAATTACTGCCATTCTCACAAATCTTTTATGTCCCAACATCTCCCTTATCTAATCATCCATGAATACTTCCCCTACTGCCCAGCTTACCAAGAAAAGTAAAACAACTGGGGATAAACTTGTACAGTCTCTCATCACCTCATATTCTACTGTATCTTAAAGCATAAAGCTCATGGCCCATGTGAAGAACTGAACTGTCAGGGCCGGCTTCTCACCTTGTCCACTGGGTTCTGTCCTTTCTCAACCACCAGCCCATCACCAGCATCCGGGCCCCTTCTATGCTAGCTCATTCTCGTCAGCTTAGGAATAAGCCAGCTTTCTCTTGCTGTGACAGAACACTGGAGAAAGTTAGCATGAAGGAGGAGAACTTTGTTTTGGCTCCAGGTTTCAGAAGCTCATGGCCTTGGCTGAATAGCTTTTAGACTTAGGTGAGGCTATACATCTCAGTAGAAGCATGTCACAGCCAAGAAATGAAGGAGAATGGTCTAGATCCATTGTCCCCTTCAAGGGCTGTATCTCTCAGAAATCTATTTCTTCAGCTGGGCCACACCTCTCAAAGTTTCCACTATTTCCCAATAGCCTCACTGGCTGAGAATCAAAACATTTTTGTTGTAAATGGATTTCATTGAAATAGAATTATATCACTCCCCATCACGAGCCCTCCTCCAACCCCTCTCATTTTGCCTCCACTCTCAAGTTGATAACCTCTGTTTCTTTGATGATTATTATGACGTGTGTGTATGTGTGTGTGTGTACAAGCACTATATATACATATACATACTATATATAGCATATATATACTATATAGACTCTCTCTCTCTCTCTCTATATATATATATATATAGTTGTGTGTGTGTGATGACCACTCTGCCAATAAGGAGGTTCACCCATGAGAGATGCTAATTTTCCTTTTCCAGCACTCCTTGGTTGTCTGTAGTTCTTTGTCTAGAGATGGGACCATGTGAAAATTTCTCCCACCAACTTCACATGCCCACTGATATTGCCATTGTTTTAGTCTTGTTTACACAGCCACAGTATTCTACCTCTTACAATCCTCTGGTCTCTCTTCTGTAGTATTCTCTTTCCCTAAGCCATAGATGTATGATATATGATATAAATATTTCCACTGGGGCTGTGCTCCCCATGATCCATTAATCTCTGCATGGTGTCCAGTTATGGTTTTCTACTTCTTTGATAAGGTTTACCATTTTTTACACATCCATCTTTGAACTACAAATGCATACAAAGATGCAACTATTTTTCTCCATCAGAACAAGACCTTCTCCTGACTCTACTTTGCCCCACAGACTTCACTTCACCTTTCTCCTTTCCTTTATGAGAGGCTCATGCAAAGAGCAGCTTGTACTCACTTCAGGCCTCTCTCCTTACAAGGAGTGGGGATTGTTTGAACTACTCATCAAGATGTGCTCCTGTGTCTCCCGTGAAGGTGAACTGTGATGTCTCTGTGGCTAACTGCAATGTTCAATCGTCATCCTCCATTTTCCTTGCTCCAGCATGACACTTTCAATCCTTCTCTCCTTGGTGAAAACTCAGACTTTGGGACCATGTACTAATTCCCTCCTGATGTCCTGAGCCACTCATTCCCAGTCTCCTGACTCGACCTCATCTCTCCATCATCCTATACCAGAATTCTCCTCTTACCTCCTCTCTGTGTCTAAATGTTTTCTTCATGACTTCACCCAGTTTCTCCTAAACCCACAAGCTTCTGTCTGGTTCCCTCAGATGCAAGTTCTTTATTCTTTCAGCCTTCTAACATCTGTGTGACCAAATAACTTTACTAATGCCCTTCAATTTTACTATATAGTGTGCTTTCAATTTTCCCCACAAACCTCTAACTGCTACGATAGCAATGTACAGGAGAGTAAAGCAGTGTGCTTTGACCTAAGATGAGTCCTAGAGGGATTAATTACTTTTGTAGGAAAGCTACAAGGAAGTGTTAATACCTGAAGTAAATTTTGAAAACAATTATTTTCATAGTCTGGGAGAGGGAGTATGATTTTGATCCTTATCAGAGCCATAAATGGAAGGATTGTTGTCTGACTAACAATTGTTATAAACTCCACACAATAAAAAAAAAAAATAAAATAAAAATGTTCCAAAAGCAAAACAAAAGTTGCACAGAGAAAACGTTTGACTTACTAACTAAAGAACTAACACCTATATAAAGAACACTTATTAATGCAAATCACCAAAATTCCAAATGAGCAGAGTAAACAGACTAGCCAAATAAATAGGAAGAATATTTGAAAAGATGCTCAACTTCATTCATAAGACAAGTGTAAATTAAAACTATGAGGAGACATCCACCCCATCTACCAATCTGGCAAAGGAAAGAAAACATCTAATTGATAAAGCAACAGGCAACATATTTTGTTGGCAAAGGAGTAAAAAAAAAATTATTCAAAGCAAATGAGCAAGAACTACACACTTAAATCCTTAGAGCCGTCAGCTCACTGTTAGAGGACTTAACCAACACAGACCAATTTGTGCACATGATAAGACAAACATATAATGTATAAATGTATCATTAATATGGTGACCTAAACTCATGTATATACACATAATAATAATAATAATAATAATAATAATAATAATAATAATAATAAATTTTAGGTAATCTCCACAGGACTATGGACTTAAAAATGTGCTCTCCTAATTGCTGATTCTGAGATGCAGGGGCAGAGGGGATGACACAAGGTCTGCTATAATTAGTACACATTGTTTCATGTTTCCCTTCAGGCCTTTGATCAGGAAATGTTTAACATCAGAGAAAGCATTTCTAGATATTAGCAGCTGCTGTCGGAAAAGGATGGTAGAAATCCCGAAGGCAAACACATGCATTGTTGGTGTATAGGTCTGGTCTACAGACAGAATTACACGTGAGCTGGAAAGTCCAGATGACAAATGTTCTTTTTGGAAAAAGAAAAAAATCCTTTTGGCTATTTTATATGTGTGCGTTCATGTATAGCATGTGCATGCAGAAGCCAGCAGAGGGAGATGGATCCCCCAAACTGTGGTGGCTTTGAGCCACTGGATGTGGGTGCTGGGAATCACACACCTGGGTCCTCTGTAAGAGCAGCAAGCCCCTTAATTTCTGAGCATTTCTCTAGCCCCACAACAGGCCTCTTAACTCAGAATTTATGCCCTTCCTTTTTATTATACACGAATATCCTGTTGGAATTATTTCAACTATTCTTGTCAGGGCCCTGCTTTTCCCCTTAAACGTTCACAAGTTGAATAAAAATATTTTCTGCTGCCAGCCACCGCATGAGTCACTTTGAATTGTTCACAGCTTCAAGACTGGTCTGTAACTGGTTGACATGGTACTTGTGAAGTTCAATTTTAATCCTAGATGGACCTGTTGGTCCTGCAAAGATACAAATATAATAGTGTATCCATTGGTCTTCCCTCGCCTGCCCTAGCTCCCAGAAAGGTCTCCTGCAGATCAACAGGAGGGGAAACAGGAGAGAATGCACTAAAGAATGCATGGTACCTTATCTACTGTCTTTGTGTAGTGATTTCCAAGAAAACAGAAGTAAGAGACATTAAAGACTAGTGCAGACATCCACACAGAACGTCCAGGTTTTACACATAGGTGACGCCAATGCAGCGGTACCATCAATTTAAACTTACTATACTCTAGACATCCTGGCCTGCATTTTTTTTTTCCTTTTTGATGGTGCATGGCTCAAAGCCAGGGTCTTACACTTGCTAAGTGCCTGGTCTACCACTGAGCTATATCCCTAGTCTATACATTTTATTCTGTTTTTTGTTTGTTTGTTTGTTTGTTTGTTTTCTAGACAGGATTTCTCCGTGTAGCCCTGGCTGTCCTGGAACTCACTTTGTAGACCAGGCTGGCCTCAAACTCAGAAATCCACCTGCCTCTGCCTCCCAAGTGCTGGGATTAAAGGCGTGTGCCACCACCGCCCGGCCTTATTCTGTTTTTAAAGTCAACAAATTTCGTTTTTTTTTTAAAGCTTTTTATTACAATTAAGAGACTACAGAATGCTTAGCCCTAAAGGGAGCGTATACACTCCAACCCCCCTCCCAAGACTCGGGGATCATCGCGAAAGAAGAGGCAAAGGGAGTGTAAGTGTCAAAGACTGCAAGGAGTCATTACCTTCCAGACGAGCAGAGCAGCCACACATGTGAATTCACAGTGATGTGAGAACATGTATGTAAGCCCAAGATAGAGCAAATCCCAGCAGGAAGAGGGGAGTTAGGCACGTGATCTCTCCCCGAGCTAGGATGCTATTGCCAGTTATTAGCTTCTGGGAGAAGAGACAGTTTCCTCTAAGTACACAGCCCTAGGTAAGTCTACCGCTTGCCAGTGGGTGACCACACATCCAAGAATATCTGGGCAGCACAAGGTGATCTTGATACAAAGGAGGGTAAATCATGGAAGAGTTGGGAAGCCTGAGTATAGTTAAGGCATATTGTATGAAACTCTCAAAGAACTAATAGTTCTTTGAAAGAAAAAAAATCATTACATGTGTGGGTCTGTGTGTTTGTGTGCTGAAAGTCAAACTCACGCTGTCAGGTTTGTCAACAAAGCTCTCTGCTGAGCCACCTCCAAGTCTGACGAATTTCACTTTTAACATTAAGTACTGACACATTGTAACCATATAAGTTAATAGACCTCACTGTGGCATTTCTGGACATGCACACAGCATGCTTTAGTCACACCTGCCTCTACCGACTCCTGCCCTCCTGATTTTCTAATTAGAAACATTTTATAGGACATAATGATGCAAACTAGAAAAATGGACCTGACAGAAACATACCTCTTACTTTTAATGTTTTAAATCACCAACTACAAACCAACACCAATGCACTGGTGATTAAAACTCCTGTTGCTGAGAAACAGGAAAAAAAAAAGCAGGATACAGTTGAGATACGGATGAAGGCTCTAGAGCCTCAGTTCAAAATATGAATTAGAAGACAAAATGTCAACCAGAGAATTGTTTTATAAGGAAACAATCCTGTTGCTAGATAAGGTACCCCTCTTCCCCTTATCCATGGGACAAGATCCTTTCCCTGTGCTTGCTTTTCAACTTGGACTGCCAGCACAACATTGATGTGTTGGTTTCTTTGGCATGCAACTTGGTGACTCAGTGTAATTTAAAATCATTAGCATTCACTATTTAGTAAATAGTAGAAACCTTTTTTTGAACTTTTTATTGGTTCTTCTTGAATTTCACATCAAGCCCCCTAATCCCACTCCCATCTCCCTCTCCTCTCATACCCATCCCCTACCTTTACACTTCCTCCCCAACAAAAGAGAGGGGGAAATCTGGTTGTGGAAGCTGTAGTGTGTCAGTGTGTTCCACAGTATACCCTTTTGTCTATACCTCTTTGCTTATAAATGTTCATTGCGATGAGTTGTTGGTTTGGTACGAGGCTTCTGGCTTCTGCTACACTATCAATATTGGAACCTCACTAGGACTCTTGGATATCCTGTTGCTGCCCTGTGTCGTAGAGATACTATAGTTTTGTATCTATACGACCGACCCCTTCATGTATTCTAGAGGTTGGGATGGGGCAATTCAAAGCCCTGAATCTGGGCCTGAGAGGTATCTTAGCTGGTTAGCTCACTAGCTCTCCTGTACCCAGAGCATCACACCACTGAAGGGAGCTCTCCTGCCCCTGCCATGGCTGGCCCATCCAGTGCCACTGCCAGCAAGGGGCAGAGGGATAAAGAGAGCTCTACCACTCTCATGACCTCGAGCCTGTCCTGTGCTGCCCAGTACAGGTGCAGGGCTGGGGTGTAGAGCCCGCTCTACCAAGTGCTGTAGTTGGTGAGGGGTAGGGCCCGTCTCAAGATCCCAGGGCCAGGTCTCCAGCCTGCCACAGGTGGTGAGGGGCAAGTGGGGAGAAGGGTATCTTTCCCTCATCCTTGTCACTCCACAGGAGACAAATTGCAGGGCCAGCTCTCCCTCGCTCATACCCTTGGGGTCAGCTCACCAACAACTCCTGCAACCAGGGCCGGTTCTACTGTACTTCCTGGGCAATGTGCAGGGCTGCTCTCCAGAGTACTGCAGCTGGCAAGAGGCTGGGTCAGCTCTCCTGTTCTCACGTCCCCAGGGCCAGCTCTAACACAAAGTCCAGGCGAGGGGTGGGACAATTCTGCACATCCCTAAAACATCAACATACTCCCGGGCAGCAGCTCAGACTAGGGACCTCTGCCTGATTTTTGGTGCTAACAGATACCTGCTATTGCACAGATATGGACTCAGAAGTGGACACCCTCCCCCCCATGGCAGCCCTGGCCAGAACCCCACTATGGTCTCAGAAGCATTATGCCCCTGCTTATGCATCATGGCACCAGTCAGGGATCATCTCAGGCCTGGTCTGTCTCCCCAGGCCTGTGCTGCACATGTCCAGGTTGTTTGTCTTGGGCTCACTCCTGCCTGGAGCCCCAGGGTCCCAGGTGGGATTCTTCTAGTCTCCGGCTCACTCCCACTGGGCCATGCAGACCCCAGACAGGATCTTCAGCTAGTCTCTGGCTTGTTCCATGCCCTGGGAGGCAGACAGGTCCTGCATGGTGGTGGACGAATGGTTGTCTCAGGCTAGCTCCCAGTCCAGGCTCCCTGGCACTGGACTGGTGGTCACCTCAGGCTTGCTTTTATCAGGGAATAGTAGATTACTAATCATTTAGATGTTTATATGTCAGAACACTGAGAGTAGACATAGCTTCTCTCCTCTCTGTCACCTACTGGCACACATGTGACACAGCAGTCACAGATGCAACACCTGTTGCGTAGGACAAAGTAGAAATTTTAAAAGGTGATTTTAAAAGAGAGTATGCTAGCCCAGTCTTTAGGGAACGATTGTGGACGAAGAGACCATGAGCTTTGGAGTCGATCAGACGTGCTGTACCTTACAAAGACATCCTCTTGGGGACGTCTGCTTAAGCGTCTAAGCCTGTCCACTCACTGGTGCAGAAGAGGGATGGTTAAGTGTGCAGATCCTACACCAGAGAGCAAGGGAGGGAGCAGAGTAGCAGGCAGCATGCATCCTCTGGTCCCTGAGTGTGGATGGGATGTGGTCAGCTGCTGCAGGCTCCTGCTCCCTTAAGGAGCCTTAATGGAGTGTGCCTTGAACTGTGAGCCACAACACGCCTTTCCCTACTTCAGTTGCCCCCTTTGGAGCGGATGTTTCACTACCATGTACAGCTCCTTAAATAGCTTTGCTTTTGTCAGTATTCTTTGGGGTTTGTTTATTTGTTTGTTTTTTTGTTTTTTGTTTTTTTGTTTTTATTTTGTTTTTGGTTTTTTTTTTTTTTGAGACAGGGTTTCTCTGTGTAGCCCTGGCTGTCCTGGCACTCACTCTGTAGACCAGGCTGGCCTTAAACTCAGAAATCCTCTGCCTCCCACAGTGCTGGGATTACAGGCGTGCGCCACCACCGCCTGGCGTCGGGATTTTTTTCTTTTCGTTTCATTTATGTGTTTGTGACAGCCTCACTGTATATTCCTGACTGTTCGATTCTGAGAGGGGAGTGAGACAGGAAGGGACAGTGTGGATGGAGAGCTCAGGCAGCCAATGAGCACAAGGAAAACAAACTCTTAGGAGACAGGCTTCATGGAAGAACAAAGGCTATTTAAATCTTTGGGGAGTGAGTAGGGGGTCTTTGGGAGAGTGTACAACATTGGCCAGAGCCAGGGGGCTGCAGATACCTCATATGTATACGTGGAATTTCAAATATTGCTGGACGTAACCTTAGAAGGAAAGGGAGTCCATCCTGTTTGCCAGGCTACAAGGCCTCCTTCAAGGGACAAAGGTCTGGACATGGGACTGTGTGGGCCAGGATATGCAGGACCAGGGCACGGCAGGCACGATCCTACACCTGCCCATCTCAGGATGAGATTTCAGGGGTTTGGACATGCCTTGACCCCACTGCTTGCTCCAGGACGGCCCTTCAAGGCTTCCATGGCTCCCTGGCCACTGTAGACTAGGTTCCTCTAGCCCTCTGCCTCCCAAGCCCTGCGATTCAAGGAGTAGTATGCCACCACACCCAGCTCAGTTGGGTGTTTTGTTTTTAATCACAGTAACAGGAAAGAAAACACAGCGCTGGGATCTGCAAATGCCTTCTGAATTTCTTCTCCTCCCTTGAATCCACGACACACCATGTTCTGCTCTGTACCCAGGACTCTAGTTCCTCTCTAGTCAGGACGTTCCCCTGGGCCCTAGGTTCAGTACCATCTAAGGGCCTGCCAAGGATGGATGTCTTGGCACCAGCCCTGTGCTACATACATGTGGCTACTTAAAAGTCAGATTAATTAGCAATTCAAACTGGAGAGGTGACTCAACGTGAGAGCACATACTGCTCTTCCGGAGGACCCGAGTTCAAGTCCCACAGTTGCCAGAGCAGCTTAGGCGCAGCTACATTAAGTCTAGCTTCAGGGCAGCCAACGCCCCCTTCTGGTCTCCACAGGAACTGTGTGCATGCGCACCAGCCCACACACAGACACGTGTATTCACACAGTATAAAAAATAAGACAACATGTTTTTTAAATTAGCATTAAACAAAAGTCAAAATACAACTTCTCAGCTTAATTAGCTCCATTACAAGTAACTACAAAGCAACATGTGTCAGGTGACTATCATACAGGCGGGGGCAAGTATAAAACATTCCTGTCTTCATCAGAAGTTCCAGAGTATATTGGGTCTAGCTCTCGCCTGAGCTGAAGTATGTAACAGGGCCCCAAACCTTGGCAAAACTGACTCCATGGTAGAAGTACCATTTAAGCTGTAAAACTCAGCACCACCATAGACAGCACCACCAGCCAAAACAAAGACCTAATCCATCAAAGTTCGCAGTTCCGGGAAAGTCTCTAAATGTCGCAGCTTTGCTTTTTTGACTTCTATAGTTCCCCTTCTGACAAATTGTTCTTGTTAACGGAAGTTTATCAACCAGAATATGTTTTTTATGCTTAAAAGCTCACCCTGAGAAGGGTTCACAGCTATACTAGAATCCCAAACATCAGTGTAGTTAGTAGCCAGCTGACTAATAAAGACCATTGGCTTAAATCCATATCCGAGCAGTCTTCTCTATTGGATACCCCACAACAGCACATCTGGGAGTGCAGATGTGTACTTGATGTCTCCCCTGGAAGCCATTCTAAAGTCAGGAGTCTGTTATGTTCCAAGTCTATTTAATATCTTCCTTCCAACACCTGCACATACCCTGATTTTACTTAAAATTAGCTCCATACAACAAACAAACACACACACACACACATACACATATTCAACACAATATTGGGGGATTTTTACATAGATAATTGGAATATTTGGATAGAGTTTGTTCATTGGAATGACTGAGATCATTGTCACTGATAAAATGGTGGGTCACAGAAGAAAGCAACTGTCTCCATCTTTAGCTGAGTCCCCTACAGAATGTTTTCTCCTGTCCAGATCCCACCAAACAAAAACATCTTCGCGAGATTTTCTTTATTAATATGTTTTTCCTCCACGCTTCACAATTAAACCAACATTCTGCCCTATACTGACAGTGGTTATATTGTCCTCACTGAAGACTCTGATCATATTAGGAACGCCGAATGTATTCTTCCACAAAGAGTGAAAAGCAGACAGAAGAGCTCCTTGTCGAAATGCAGATAATACCACCACAAGATTCTGAGGCTTTGTAGCCAACCAAAGGTCAGACATGGTCTTGGATTTTAATCAGAAGGCAGCCTGCCTTTCTGCCTCCTGAACCCAGCAGAGACATGCCCCTCTCAGCACACTGATCATGTCAGTGGGGTGAGATTTCCCTGGGTCCCTTGCTCAAGGTGACCTCAGCCTGAGATTCAAAAGATGAAGCAGGTTGAGAGCAGGTGAGTCATGGAGTTAAAGCCAGACAGGGGTAACTGAAACCCAGCACGTCAGAAGCACAGAGATTCTATAGGAGGCCACCATGTCTTGGGACAAAGGGAGCTCATTTAGGCAAAGCTATGGCCAAAGTTAAAGGTGATATATTGCATCCCTTCTAGATGAGCAACACTGTTGTGCCTGGCTGCTCTAAGTGATTCCATTGGCGTGGACTATCCTCGTCTACAGTGGAGTATGGCAGCTCCTTTTAAAGATGACAAAAATGGGGGCTGGAGAAATGGACAAGCAGCCACCAGCGCACAGCGCTGAAGGGGACCTAAATTAATTTCTCAACATCCTTGTGGCCTCAAGTGGCTCCCAGTGGCCTGAAACTCCAACTACACAGGACCCAAGGCCTCAAGCACCTGCACTCATACGCTTGCACACAAACACATACATGTAATTAAAGACTGCTCTCTCTCCCTCCAAAAAATTATCAAAACCAACAACAAACCAAGCAAGCAAGCAAACAACCAAAACAACCCTGGGACTATAGCATGTGTGGTTAAAAATATCATTACATTATTTATGACCATTGCCAGTAATGGAATAATAACATGATTTTGTATATGACGCTTATACTTTATATAATTCAAGTGTCCTGGAAGACATTAAAATATCATCAATCTTGGGCTGGAAAGGACAGCTCTCTTGGTAAAATTCTTTCATGAGCATAAACACACACGTGTGTGCACACATAACACACAGACAGTTATCCATGCATACACTACATACATACACTAAAAGTTGATCTTATAAATGCAACACGGGGTGTATAAATATTAGAACAATTTGAGACTATCGACAACCAATAGACTAACAATGATGACTAACTCCTTTTTAGTCCCTCTGTCCTTTAAGGTTTTTTTTTGTTGTTGTTGTTTGGTTTTTTGTTGTTGTTGTTGTTGGCAATACAACATAAGTCTATAAGACAAATGGAATGTGTATAGATAAGATTCTGATTCACACACAACAAAATCATGCAGGATTCCATAGCAGAACAGAGGCAAGTGTGGGGGAGTTATGGATTATAAAAGACTTAACAAAGAAAGTAAGCCTTTGGTGATCTCTAAATACATATAAACTGTTTTTTTTTTATAGTGCAGAATAATACACTTCAATTTCCCAAAAGTCCAAATTTTGTCTTGCAAGTGTTCTCATCATGAGTGAAAAGATAAGTTCCCCCTTGGGATGGTGATAGTGTTTGGGTTTGTATTGATAAGCGTGGATTAGCGCTGTAGAAGAGCATATAGCCTGCCTATTTG
This sequence comes from Apodemus sylvaticus, assembly GCF_947179515.1. NCBI lineage: Eukaryota > Metazoa > Chordata > Mammalia > Rodentia > Muridae > Apodemus > Apodemus sylvaticus. The sequence goes on along the minus strand of NC_067478.1, from coordinate 48,906,642 downwards.
GATAGGAATGGCATTTGAAAGAACACTCGGAATGCCTTTTCCTAGCTAAGAATTAGATAGTTAACAGATTGTACCAACTAGCCTAAGCAATTCCAATTTCAATCTAATAACGTCTGGGGCCGTCACACAAACTTGTAAGCCACAGAATGACATAATCAAGATGAATACTTTGGCCAAAGTCATCTGTGCAGTCATCTGCTGGCCTGCTGGCCCCAGCTCTCATATTTGACCAATGATACAGACTTGTTCTCCGTTCCAAATCTGCCTTCATCCTGGGTTTCAACATGGGATGGAAGGCTTAGTCAACATCCTAACTTTACCTTCCCTTCATGCCAGTAACTCCAACTACCTTCACTGCTGCTTCCACTCAATACCCTATGTTGGTTACGTCAGCTTCACATCAAAGCCTGTGGGTGAAGAGGCTGATTGATCTCCAGTCTCTCCAGCCCTTTCTTGATCTTCCTCTGTTGGCCCGTTCATTCAGCCCTACAGTTCTTTCAGGCTGGCTGCTCCTCACCACACTCTGCTTCCTGTCCTTGTCTGTTCACTGTCGCCACTCAGACCTTTAACCCTCAATTCAACACCGTGAGCTGTGCCTCCCTTTTAAAAGGCCAGTTACAACTGCAGATGTATTGTCACTTTCTGTACATAAGTGGCCACATTATCCATGACAGTCTTCCTCTAACACACTGGTTCTCAACCTTCCGAATGCTGTGACCCTTTAATACAGTTCTTCATGTTGTCATTACCTTCAACATTGCTACTGTACGTGAACCTCCATAAATGCTTTTTGCTACTTCATAACTGTAATTTTGCTATCTTTATGAATTCTAATGTAAATATCTGATATGCAGGATATCTGATGTGTGACCCCTGTGAAAGGGTCATGACCCCCCCCCCCGGAGGCTGCCACCCACCAGTTGAGAACCAGTGGTCTTCTAACACCTGGCCCCCGCCTTGAGCAGTTATTCAAAGTGTGCTGGATCCTCTTCAGGACCACGGATTAGCTCACAGCACCTGCCTGTGGTCTGGACATCACTTTACTTGAATAAGAAAAGCAAGCCTGTCAGGGAGCTCTTTCAACTGTCTTCCCCTGAGATGTAAATCTTTCATTCTCTTGTCGCACAGAAGATGGAGGACTTTCCTCCATTTGAAGACCAGGATCCAGGTCAGCTCCCAAACTATGACTTTGATTCCTTTTCTTCTGTCTCCTCCAAGATTCTGTCACCAGCGAGCCTTCCCTGCCTGTGTTCTTGGCATTGCTCCTTTCTGGTTCTGTAACTCCCTAACCTATCCATAACATAAAGTCTTTTAATCACGGAAACCCTTCCCTGGCATGTTTTTCCTCTAGTTGCTATCCTTGCTCTGCTTTCCTCCCTCAAACTTAGGCAAGTCACTTTAGCCAAGTTTAGTGACGACGGTCACACTGACTTTAAAGGAAACCCACCTTCACACACCAGGGACTGAACAGAGGCCTAGACTTAACACTCGCGGGCCAAGTAACAAACCTTTGAAATTCTACCAAACTTCCCTATAGGATTTAGCATTCAAGACACACTGTTCCTCTCTTAAAGAAAGCTCAAAAGTAAAAAAACGTACTGTGGTGCTTTCAATTAAAGAGGTTAAGATGTGGTCTAACATGTTTTGCTGCTCAGCTAAAGAGGAAAGATTTTAGCCCCACCACCACAATGTGTAAGTGTGTATTTCAGAGTTAAATAACTCTTAACCAGTTTCTTCTAAATTCCTAGATTTCTGAGAGATACCACTCTATTTCTTTAACTTCCCCCTCACTGCCTCTCGTCACTGACAATGGGCTTAGAATCGAGGGGATCATTCTGGAAAGCATTTCCTATGATTCCGTTCATAAAGTCAAAGTCAGCTTCAGCCTTCCCAGTCAGAGTTCTTGTTGTCTGACTGACAGAGTCTCGGCTCTCTGACACTTCAGGCTGAGATAAGGAGGGTCATAAGTCAGAAACACCCTGAGCGTTTGCACCTCCCCAATAGCAATATTCCTCAAGTTCTGCAAGTCAGCCTCTAACCCTTAAGATCTAAGGATGAATGATCTGTCTTGGTGAGGAATGAGTGCGGAGAGCCAGCTCTCTCCAGTAGACACAGAGCAGAGAAGAGTTAGTGAACAATATTACAGAGAATGGCTAGTCTTCCAAAAGAGCAGAGCTAAAGTCCTTATGTATGTTTTGTTGTTTCTTAATCCATGTTTGTGATACATAACCTTCTGCCAGTTGCCAAAGGCTTGAGTTTTTCTCAGTGTGCCACTGACTGGATGACTTAGCCAGCAGAACTCAAAAGCCAATGGTAATCTGACACATTATCTAATTGTGTGTTATCTACTTTTCTCCTTATCTCTGTATACACAGGGAGAAATAATGAGATCCAATCTCATTATTGAGGGTGTTTCCCTGAAAATGTATTGAAATAGATATGCCAAGGGAACTTACAAAGTAAAAATGCTTTTTTGAGTGAAGAAAAATAATTTATCCATGTCCTGGCTTTGACTTACTTTATAAGAATGCTCTTTTTGCCAAGTCTTTTGTATGGTGTTTTTATGATGAGAGCACTGTTTCCTTTGAAGTTTTGTTGGTTGTAGTACAGCCAAGTTGACTGGATTCTTAAACGTGCTATTTCAGAATAAATACAAGGAGAAACGAATCATGGTACCCAAGCCGAGGTCTGGGTGTACAGTTTCATTACTTTCAATTCAGTCTGGGAAATATGTAACTAGTTTTTCACCCAGAGAGTAAAAAGAAAAAACGTGCTCCAATTTATTGGAAAACATGTGCTGCTGGAAACAGTCAAGAACTGTAGCAAGGGAAACCAGCCTAGAGCCCAACACCAGAACCTGGTGCTGAGACAGCAACTTACAACCACTGGAGTGCGGCAGCAAATATCTGAAGGATGCTCTCCTCTAACAGACCTCGTCTTAGTCCTTTGACCCCCATAAGCCCATTTTTCTGTATATCACCCCACTTCCTTTGATACTTCCTTTCCACCTCCACCTCTACCCCAAGGCCTCCTGGTTACAGCTTCATTGAACACCAGCCAGTGAGTATCGAATACAAAATCCCCAGATTTGCATAGTACCCAACATGTAGCATCTCCACTGGTCCCCACTTTTAATATTTGCAACACACCAAACCCTGGGCTCTGATCTCATTCTGTCCCCCTGATGAAAAGGAATTCTTCAGTCTTATTTTAAAAAAGTATCTTTCAACACAATGTCTGTGTGTACGTATGAATTGACATGGAGGAAATTCTGGAGATCAGGAGTAAATATAAAGATCCCGAAATTCAAATGTGAATTTTCCCCAGGGTGCAAGTGATAAGACAGGCAGAATGTTGGACTGTATGTGAGACAAGGGATTTAGATCTATAGCAACTGTGACTAGAGGGTTGACCGTCCTGGGACCCCGGGTCATTACTGTTTGTGATACAAAGGAGAAGGAGTAAGACATCTCTAGTTTGCATTACAGTCCCAATATTACAAAGAACCTTGGGAAGTCAGCCGTGGGGTAAGGGCACTGAACTCATACAGCCAGCTGATAGACTGTTGGCCAATGGAAATCTGAGAAACAACACACTAATTACTTCTTGAAGGTTGAGGTATCCTATAGTACTTCCCAAAGCACTTTTGTGTAGACATAAAGTGATTGTGCACTTTATGTAAAGACTGTCCTTTTACTATTCAAATGCTGATTCTCTATTGATCTATCTGGTTTGAATCCAGGACACAGCATTGTAATGTTTATGTCAAGAATCTCCTGTCTTGACTTCATATAATGCTCACCATTTATTCTCTACCTTGTCAATAAAATCTGGAAAATCCAATAACTAGGTTATAGAGAGTACAGAGTGGGACATCCAGGAGGAGAACGGATTCTAGGAGAGAGTGAAGCAGGGGAGATTCAGCCAGGAGGAAGGAGGAAGGAGACATCATGAGAGTTTGGCTGGAGCATGGAAGGCCCAAAATGCAAGTATTTTGGCTGGGAGGTAGCAAGATTAGAGGATTGGAATAGAAATATAATGCCTAGTCATTGTGCTTTTAAGTTGTAAATTGATCCTAGTCTCTCTGTGTCATTATTTGGGAACTAGCTAGGTTTAAGAAAAACTCCTGCATACATATTAAGAAAATGTCCTGCATACATATATAATATTATTGATTATTACACATTCCCTCCTCTTCTCCCAGCACCAGCCTTTCAGACAGAATTCTTTCCTTTCTCCTGTCTGGTCCGGTAAGTTAGCAGACTGCCGGCCCATTTTCATGAGCTCACTCACGTTTGCGAGTGTGACTAGGTTCCCACTATTAGCCACAATACCCCCTCCAATGTGATGGTGCTAAGAGAGGACAAAAGTCTACTACAAGAATGTGTCTAGTATCCAGATACAAGATCACTCTCCTCTTAAACAAATGGAACCTAGCAAAATGTCCATTTACAATTATCTTCATAACTGCCTTTGCATAGGTGTGTCTGATGGTTTGCTTGTGGTTTAAATCACCTTGGAACTCTGTGAAGTACTGGGCCCTTCATTTCGCCTTCCCTTCACTCCTCTCCCTAATGAATGACACTGTACACATTTTACCTCTTTTCTTTTTTATAATTGCCTAGGAATACATGTAAGGGAAGTTTCCATTATAAGGATCCATTACTCAAAGAGATAAATGGAAACACCTGTCTTTGGGACATCTGTTTACTTTCTTCATGTTCCCCAGAGTGTGAGTTTATCTTTTATATAGCAATATAGAATGACACATAGTACCACTATGCCCCTAAAAGCCACATGAGTGGCCTTACAGAGTCCACCATGATGCAACAGCCTTCTATAGAAGAGGAGTGTTCATAGAAGCCACAGATTCACTGTAGCCAGCATGGCTGAAATGAGGCAAGAAGATGGTGTTGGTCCCACAGGAGCACACACTCTCACTGTACTCAAGCATCAGGTACCACTGGGCACAGCCTGGGTCATCATTCAACTCTATCCAATAAATGTTACTCAACAAAACAAGGACCAGACTTCTAGGAGTGGTGACGTTATGTTCGGTAATGGTTGTGTTCTGGGAAGTTTTCCTTTTGCTGTGGAATTTAGATGTGATTTTGTTCAGCTGTATTTGTATTTTTTCAAACCTTAGTTATGTATGATTTATATTTCTCTTTCCCCCAGAGGCTTCCTTATCTGGACATTCACAGACAGATGGGAAGAGGAATGTAGAGTCACACTAGTTAGGGGGAAGGCTGCAAATCTCCCCTGGACTACTAAACATGAGCTGTAAGGCAATGGGGGGCTTACTTCATAGAGTTGCTAGTATTTCCTTGGAGGAATCTGCAAGCTAACAAAACTAACAAAAGCTGAAAACAGTCACTCCATTCTTAAGTCATCCTATCCTTGGGGGAAAAGGCACTCTTCCCTTACTGTCAGAAATACAAGTGTCTTAAGCTCAGAAATTCAAGAAAACTCAAACTGTTTCCTGACCCTTCCAAAACACACACTTACTGGGATAGTCCAGGCCGCTGACAGCCAGAAAAAGTTGTCGTGGATGGGCAGGAAGATCACTGGACGGAGAGCCGGGAGGAATGAGATGAGGTCTGGACAAAACAGATCAAGGCTCCTAACCTCAGCTTCTTCATTTATCCAATACTTATAACAATTCCTCCAAGTTACCGATGTCAAATGAAGTAACAGACTTGAAAATGCTTTGGGAAACCAGTCAGATCCTTCACGCTGTGCTATTCACTGTGCTTCAACTCCTATGACACGGCAGAACACTTTCCGAGTTACAAAGACATGAAACCAGATGGAGCAGAAAGACTGGTTTCTACAAAGCTCTAGTTCTGTTGCCCACTGCCCCTCCCTCCTAAAAGAAGCAAAAATGGACTCACTGCAGCACACCATCCTCCTGTCTGTAACATTTCCACATCCTTCCATCAGAGCCCTGTCCAAATCAGTAACCTCTTTCTAGAATCGGTATTAAATGATTGCTTAATTATATCATGACGAAACTTTACACTTCCATAGAAGCTGGAAGATGGAATTAGCACTTGGTCATTTGTTGTTCTTTAAACAGATACTTATTCAGTGAGAACCTGTGTTGACATTACGCTTTAGACATAACCAGGATGATAAGCCCCCTTTCCCAACGATGCTCTCAGTCCAGTGAGGGACAGGTTGATATTCCTTACTCTCTAGGTCGGGAACTAGCAGCACATGAGCTGAACACATCTGACTCTACCTGCAGCTCCCCTTCCATGATACTCAGGAGCTGGATGAGATCCTCCTTGGATAACTCCAGAGGCTTCTTAGTCTTTCTCTCACTTTCTCCAGATGGTTTGAGGTGGCGTTTGACAGTTCCGGAAGCCATGACATCCTCCTCCTTCCGATTTGCCTTGTTCTTTTTTGCATCTTCTGAGGGGCCCTTGCCACCATCACTGCTGATGATGGCAGACTTGGGGCAGGAAACATGCCCATTAGATGAACTTTCTCCACCTTGATTTCGTGATCTCATTCCCACCTGCAACACATGAGGAGAGTCATTCTTTATCACAACTGAAAATATTTTTGTCTAAATACTTAGAAACTTAGCTAAAGACCAATCAAGAGTGAAAGAGCATCCCCCATTGTCTCCCTGGTAGCCTCAGTCAATACAGTTTAAAGCTTCCAAGAAAATGTCTGGTTGGTCTTCAGGGAGAAGTAAAAATCATCTCAAGCCAAGACCAAGACTGGCATCAACTGTCACACCAATCATGTCGGATACAGTGAGATCTTGCAAGGAACTTTATTTATGGGATAGACACAGGTATGAAATCTCAAAAATCCCAGCCAGTAATCATTCAGATGATCAAGGTTATCCAAAGCAATAAAAATTTTTGCATCCCAGACAAATACATGTGACCATGGCATCTAGGACCATGGAATCCTGGACCCCAAGGCACAGCAAAGAGAAGCACAGATGTAGTCATCCACAAGACATACGTTGGGTTCACTGCTGCAGCACACTCTGTCCTCACTAAGATATCACCCATAGAGGAAATGGTGTGGATTATACAGGAACCAATTATATCATCTTTGAAATAACACTGAGAATCTACATAAAACCTTTATTAGAAGATTTAAACTTGCAGCATCACCAATGGTGAAAATCACAGGAAAATCCCAGAGAGGACAGTGCACAGGACAGGGAATTTTATTTTTCCATAGCGTCTTTTCTCAAGGTGAGCTCTCTGTTGCAATCACTAACAGTGATAAGAGAACAAAAATACTTGGAGGAAATGAATGATTTCAAAATAAAAAAATAGATGATATTTTCTGGCGAGGGAGAAAGTCATAGCTAAGATATGCTCACGCCACACGGAGCAAACGTTCCAGTCATTATAGGAAGAATGTTTGAAGGCTGCCCCTATGGTACAATAGAACAGGAGAAACTGAGATGATGCACACCTGCACACCCAGCTCAAAGGCTGCAACTGAAGTCATAGAGGAAAGCACTAACACCTGGGCTGTGCTACAGAAGTTACCTAAGACAAGAAATTCAGTGTGCTGCAGGTGGTCTGTGGCCGTCTGAATGAGAATGGACCCCAAAGGCTCATAGTTTTGAATATTTGGTCCCCACTTGGTAGCTGGATTTTTGGCTACTTCATGGGTTCTTATTTCCACCACCCTTCTCCACTCTTCTCCCTTCCAATCCCTCCAACTTGGTAAGAGAGAAAGAAGTCTAGAGGGGAAAGTAGGAGTCAATATCCTTAGACCACTTCCTGCTAGTTAGAGGCATAGAGTTCCTTGGGGAAAGTTTAATCTCAGTCATCGGGACATCTCCAGCCAGCAACCAACAGCAGCAGGAACAGCAGTGGCTGCCGCCCCCCTTGGGACTCTAGCATTTTTATACACTCTCAAGAGTCCCAAGAATTCCAAATGCCTCAAGAGCTGTGTCCCTGGGGGTGGACCTGTGGTTTCAAAGTCCATGCCAGTCCCAGTGTGCTCTCTTTACCTCGTGGGTCAAGATGTAACTCTTAGCTACTGCTGCAGCGCCATGTCTGTCTGCCCACATCCAACTCCCTGCCAGAAAGGACTGGAACCTTCCAAACTGCGAGCCACAAACTCTTTCTTCTATAAGTTGCCTTCTTCATGGTGTGTTAGCACAGCAATGGAAAGTAATTATGATGTGGACTTATTTAAAATTCTTAGTATAAAAAGTCTTCTCTGGAGACAGATAAGCAACGAGATTTTCATTATTTATTCCAAACATAATGACTTTGTTATTGGAATATAAATTCCCTGTATGAACCCAATCATATTTCAGGAACTAAGGGAAACTTTTTAAAGCAGATTTTTATAAATATATAAACACAGTATGAGATCTCCATTCAAATAATGAATATTCATGTATTCAAATAAATATTGAAATCAACAGCTCATGTCCTTTTTTAAAGGAACTCTTACAATGAAATGGACCTTTTTATGGGTGACAGTATAAACAATATGAACTGAAAAAGTATTCCTTGATTCTGGCACACCATTTTCTGACTGACCCAGTGATTATGTCTCAATTTTAGACTCTTTTGTACTTCTCTGGTAAAAAAAAACAAAAAAAATGATGTTACTTTATAATGGAAAACAATGCCCTTTGGAGCATATCTGCATTAGCACAGTTTATTTGAGAGCAAACCTAAGCTTCAAGATAACTTTAAAGAAGAAAGTAGGTGGGGCTGGAAAGATGGTTCAACACATGCTGCTTTTGCAAGGACCCAACAACAACACGGGAGCTTATAACTATCTGCAACTCCAGTTTCAGGGAGTCCAACGCTTCCTTCTACACAGACAACAGGCATACATATGATATACAGACTTATACAGGCTAAACATCTATATGTAACTTAATTTGGAAATGTAAAAGAAACAAAGGCTTTAAAAAAAATAGAGGGGCTGGAGAGATGGCTCAGTGGTTAAGAGCACTGACTGCTCTTCCGGAGGTCCTGAATTCCATTCCCAGCAACCACATGGTGGCTCAAAAACCATCTGTAATGAGATATGACACTCTCTTCTGATGTGTGTCTGAAGACAGCCACAGTGTGCTCATATATAAAATAAAATAAATAAATATTAAAAAAATAAAAATAGAAGAAATAGGGGCAAAAACCAATGACGAAAAAGTAAAGAAAGGAGGGAAAGAGAGACAGACGGTAGAGAGAGGCTCAGATTAAACTCACAACCCATCACATACCACACCCAGCCAACGCAGGCTTCCCGAACCCAGTTTCAGCAACTCCAACACATGAGTGGCTTTTATCTGACAACAACCATCTCTTTAAAGTCTTAAGGCTGTTTGGGATGATCGATTAAATATCAATAACTTTGATTTAGAATAAGTGTTAACAGAATTTCTAGGTAACAGTTGCCAAAGTATGGGATGTAGGGTGATCATTTAAACTGCCATGGCCCTGTCATCAGGACACATTAACTCTTCCCTACCCTCTTGTGTGTCTGTATTTATCTGTGTCATATGTATGTGCGAATCACAGTTGCAAAAAAAAAAAAATACAGAAAAGTAGGGTCAACTTATTATCAGTTAGTTCTTTCTAATCATTTCCACCTGAAGTTAATGTTCCCCGGTATGTCTTTTAAGGGTCCAACACGAATGTTAGAATCATCCAGCAACTTTACATCATTTTAGTTTGAAAGCTTAAGCTCTGGCTCCCTGCCATGTGGATTCATTGATATTTGTTTTGCCTAAGCAAATACCTTTTTCTTGGTGTTACTGAACTTTGACAGTGGTTAGTTTCCTTTTGACCTGGACACATAAATTTCTAGCCCTCTTTCGGTCAGCCAGGTACAGTCTTTTATGTTTGTTTCCATAACAACATCCTCCATCAGCACCTGTTCCATTTCTGGAATATGAAAGTTATCAGTGATAACACTCTAGTCGAGACAACACTCTCTCCGGGAGGAGAGAATACAGCTTTCAACAGCACAACTACGTGTGTCACCCCTAAGAATCACTTTAACACACTTTGTTATGTCTTGCAGGGACTGATGTTTTGGCAAGGTACCTACTGTCACAGCAGTGAGAGAGATGCACACCAGTCTCATTTCCAACAGTTCCCCATCCCTCTCACCTACAAAGCCTTGAAACACTTTACACACAGGCTCACATCTGACACTACACCCACCTGCAAGAGCAGGTGCTGCTATTCTGAGACTTGCAGATGAGGAAAAGAGGTGTAAAGATACAACTATAGTCCCCTGAGGTGTGAAGATACAAACTATCGTTCCCTTGTTCACTCAGCTGCGAAGAACTAGGGTCTGAGTCCATCTCTGATGGTGGAAATCAGAGGATGAAGAAAACGCCACGGATGCTCATGAAATAGTGTTTTCTTGGGATGCTCAGTGGAGCCAGAGAAATGTGCATGTGTGTTCTCCTCCACGGACACATACAAAATTCCTATCATAACTGAAATTAGGCTACTAAGGAAAGCAACAACAAAAACATCCATTTTTAAACCAATGAACTGCAGAGCTTGTAAAATGATGAATTTCCCAAGACCCTTCCTGAGGAACAACGTGGTCAGTTCTGAAGGGTGCACGTTATGGAAACAGGACACAAAGTCTGAACAGGGATGGCCATTATGACAGATGTACTGTCCTAAAAGCTCCCGAGCCAAACTATAGCAAAGGTTGAATGCAAAATCCAGCCCATTGTGCTAGCGAGGAGAACGGGCAGATGGCAGGGCCTTCAATAGCCCACCGCAAGGCTGCAAATTCAAAGACTGAGGGTAAACTCCTGGAAGGAATTCAGATGCTTTTGCAACCTTCCGTGGCATATTCCTCAAAGGAGGTTTTCCCCAGAAAACAGGTAGGATACCCTGAAGACCCACATCAAGTTTTGCAGACTTTTTTTTTTTAAATGGTATTGTGTGTGCACAGATTACTCTATTTGGCATAGTGAGCAACCATACTAACATAGTTCGTTAAATACCGTATTTTTCATTGCATAGCAACCTGACAGCAGCAGCACGGTGCATGGAATTTGCTGAGTAGAGCGGAAAGAGAAAGGAGGGGCTGCATAGCACCCTGAAAGGCCTCCTTTTATCTATGCCCTCCCTCCTCTTCATTCCTGCCTCCTTCCACACTGGGCAGTACCACCGTGTCCTGCCAGATGGGCGATAGTAGACGAATTACAAAATATAAATACAAATTCGTGGTGTCAGTTCTATTGAAATAACAAGCATTTCCACAGCTTTTGAAGAAAGGCTGGAGAGATAATTCAGTCCTAAAGAGCATTTGCTCTTGCAGAGGACAGGTGGGTTCCTCGTACCTGTATCCTGCAGCTCACAACTGCCTGCAGCCCCAGCACTGCACTCTTACGGCTTCTGCAGTCACTCTGACCCCCACCCACACCCCCACACGGTGCACGCACTAAAATAAATCCTCTTTAAAACTAAAGAAGAGGGGATAAGCGTTTAGCAGTTACATGCCTGTTTTTGGCTCCTCCAGACCCTGACTTGCCCCGGCACACCCTTGCTTGCCCTTGGTCCAAGCACTCCTTTTCCTGTTGTGATTCAACTCTCCTCACCACCAACAAAAACCCTCCCTTCTGCCCAAGCTTGGCTCTTTCCTATGTGCATCAGTATCTCGAAGCATCCAACCCCTGTCTCTTTCAGGTTTTATTTTTTCCATTCATAGTTTCAAGAGCCTACCTGGCACATAAGATGCGGAGCCACAATATCCTATAGGTGTATATATGTATCGTATATCTTTAATTACTTCATAAGATTATAAGAAAAAAGTCTAATGCATAGAGAAAGGGAACTCCATCACTGCTGGGAGGCTTGTGTGACCCTGTGGCCTTATAAAAGGGAACAGGGTCAGAGGAGTGACGGACATCACCACAGAATGGTCCTCATTCTCTCTTTCAAACAGAAAAGACAAAAGCCCAGTGTGCCTAAAGCCAGAGGCAAAGGAAATCATTGGTTCTAGTTTTGTGTCCTCTGTGAATTTTTTTTTAGAACAATCCTTTTTTTAAAAAAAAAAAGATTCATTTATTTATTATATGTAAGTACATTGTAGCTGTCTTCTGACACTCCACAAGAGGGAGTCAGATCTCGTTGTGGATGACTGTGAGCCACCATGTGGTTGCTGGGATTTGAACTCAGGACCTTCGGAAGAGCAGTCAGTGCTCTCAACCACTGAGCCATCTCTCCAGCGCTCCTCTGTGAATTTTAACACGTGAGAAAACAACCTAACCGCCTGCCTCCTCCTCTGTAACACCAGGTCACTTCCTGTGTGCATTTCGGATACCCTGTTAAATCTGTTTATAAACATCCCAGTCATGAGACATTTGAGCATCTCTCAGAGAGACTTCCATCTTAGCAGTGCTCACTGTTGAGAAAGGCTCCTGGGACGACCCTAAATGTTACCACTCTCTCCCAGGTTCTCCTGCATGTTACCATGGTTTCTTCCTTTCCTCCTTCACACTCTGTACCACAAGACCTGAAAAGTGACTTTTTTGCATCTCATTGTCCACATTTTTAAAAATCTTTACAATAACCAGATTTTTAAAAATTTTTAAATGTTTTCTCCTGCTAAGCCAGATCTAGCCAGACAAGTTAGATATTCCATTAGTCTCATAATGCATTAAAATTTGGAGGATTCTCTGAGCCTCTGCAGCCATGCCGTAGTAGTAGTAGTAGTAGTAGTAGTAGTAGCAGCAGCAGCAGCAGCAGTAGAAGTAACAAAACCAAAAAAACCCACACAAACTGGGGCAAATCTGAAAAATATTATTCTACCCTAGCCTACAACTGGGCTGAAATGCTTTATGAAATTCTGCTGATGACAGCAGCAGACTTATAAAAGTTTTCTAGGAAAAAATTTCTAAAAACTAGCAAGAGACTGGGCTAGAGAAGTGTAAGTGCTGCGGACACTGGAGAGATGGCTCAGTGGTTAAGAACATCGACTCCTCTTCCAGAGGTCCTGAGTTCAATTCCCAGCAACCACATGGTGGCTCACAACCATCTGTAATGGGATCCGATGCCCTCTTCTGGTGTGTCTGAAGATAGCAACAGTGTGCTCATATAAATAAATATTTAAAAAATTAAAGGAGAAGTGCCGTGGAGTGAATCGTGGGAGCAGATACACAGCAGAGTGATGACGGACGGCAATCTTTCCCAAATACTTAAAGCCCCAAACTGATTTATTCTTTGTCACGGTGTCTTTGTGCTTCTTGGCCTTTCCACCAGCCATCACCCAGTGCCCAATCCTCCACCAGAAAACTTGAACTTCCAGTCTCGTCTCCCATACATTTCCTATGTTTATCTATTTGTACGTAAATTGCTCACGGTCTAGAGAAAGGCTCGGCAGTTAGGAGCACTGGCTGCTCTTTCAGAGGACCAGAGACCGATTCCCAGTACTCAGGCAGTTCACGGCTGTAACTCCAGGTCCAGGGAACTCTTTCGCCCTCTTCTGGCTGTCAAGGGCACTGCATGCACACAACACTCAGACAAACATGCAGGCAAAATACAACAAAAGATAATTTTCTTTTTAATTGCTCGTGAATACTTTTACAAAATAATCTAGTCCAACAGTAGGAGAAAGGGGCAAAAGGGGGTCATATGAGGAGGAATATAAGGAAGAATATGCAACATAAAATACGTATTTTAAGAAAACCTTTTAAAAATAGGCATATAAGAATTACTAATATGCAATATTATATTTAAATAAAAGTTAAAAATGCAAAGATACTACTTTACCCTCATATTGTAAATTATTTTATGTTGACGAATGCGTGTGTGTGTGTGTGTGTGTACTCACGTGTGGGTAACACATGTGTGCATACATATCTAGGGATATGATGCAAATGCGGTGTTGAGAACAACTTTGAGAGTCGGTTTTCACCTTCTACCTTGTGAGCCCTAGGGAATTAACTCAGGTCACCAGGCTTCGTGGCAAGTGTGCTTACCCAATGAACAAGTGTTTACTGCCTCTGCCCTTATGCTTTTTAAATCTCCTCTGACAAGAAACAATAAATGGTACTTGTGGCATGCCAACATTTGTGCGTGTCATATACACCTGGTCATGTAGGCACGTGGTAGATAACAGGTGTGCTCACAGGCTATGGGGGCCAGACGGGGTACCAGGTGTCTTCTTCATTCTCCAGGGTTTGAGCCAGGGTCTCTTACTGTGACTCTGCGATTCAGCTGGGCAGGCTGACCAGTGAGCTTCCGGCTTCTGTCTGTCCCCACCCATCTCTCAGGGGTCCTTATTTCCTATGCACAGAATATAGCACAAAGGCCTGTGACCTGCAGTCTGGGCATCACATTAGGCCTCTTTTGTTCATTTACAGCATCTATTACAGGAGGCTTGGGGTTTTGTCTTCCTTCTCTAACATAAGCAATGCTATTATCAAGATATAAAAGAGAAATGTACTCATCTGTTTAGTTATAGACAGATATGTACAATAATGACAGAATAACCTCTGATGTGTTTTTCATATATTTCCAACATCAATTATTAATTCTTGATCTTTAAATACATTTTGAAATATATTTATTATACATATAATAATGTGTGATTTTGGAGGGTTCCTTGTTTGTTTTTGTTTGTTTGTTTGTTTGGAACAGAGACTGCTTCAAGCTGATCTGGCTGGCTTAGACTTCCCTATGTAGTACAGGAGGGCTTCAAATACTAAGGAATCCTCCTGGCTTAGCTTCCTGAGTGCTAGGATTACAAGCATGGGTGTTATGCCAGTTTATAGAGCTACATTATTGTAAATCTGAAATCATGTTACATTAGGCATACTATATAATCAATAACAACTATTTGATTATGCACAAAGGTCAAGACTCTCAGATTTATATGATTATGATCCTTTTAGTTTTCTGGTAAATTGATTATTTTTCCTATTTGAAAAAAATCAAGATAAGCAAAATGAGGAATAGTTATTGGCACATATATTAGTGAGTACCTGGGAAAGCCTTAACTAAACACAGGCCAAGCTGGACTCTCTGGGTACAAAGTCTGAACAGCAGCTTTTATCCCTAGGTCAGAAACGATGATACAAAGGAAATCACAGCCGTCCTGCCAGGGGCTGAAATACAACTGCAGTGTGCAAGCTCCCACAGCCTCTCACAACAGTGACCGATGTAAAAACCCCACAACATAAGAGACACTTTCTCTAATTTTGAATCGTATGATAACTTTGTTCTTCTAAGACCACATTCACTGTCTCTTCTCTCAGACTGCATTTGTATTCCACAGTGTGTGAGTCCTCACAGTGGGTGGCGGGTGGGTGTTCACACATGCAGAGGTCAGAGGCTAAGGTCAGGTTCAATCAATCCCACTTGACCATGTTTTAACACAGAGTCTGTCACTGAGCCTGAGCTGAGAGACTAAGTTAAGCGCCTGGTCACTGAGTCCCAGGGCTCCGACCTGTCTCTGCCTCCCCCAGGCCAGCATCACAGGCACATGTGGTCAAGCCTTGTCTTTACTATGGGTGCTGGAGGCTGAACTCCGGTTCTCGTGCCTGCACAAGAGCGTTGACGACGGAACTATCTCTCCAGTCCCAGCATGAGTCTTTCATTTTCAATGGACCTAAAGGGTAACTTTGCTATCATTGTCTTAACATTTAGCTTTTGAAATCGTAAAAGTCACTGGCACACCACAGACATAAACTGTTACAACAACTGAATATGAAGAGTTGGACCAGCCTTTCAGTTAGCAAGACGAAGGAAGGAAGAAAGAAAAAAAAGCTTCAGTTTCCAGATGAGCTAATTATTCTATTTAAAAAAAAAACTACAAAATTTCACATTATAAAAATGTTTGTCTCATGTGGAAAACATTCTTGAACAATTTTATTACGTTTTCAAGAAACATGAGGCAAATCCCATTTGATAGCCAGCATTAGCCTTGGTTAGTGGGAGGAATGATGATGTCATTGCTTCATGCTGACAGGGGAGAAAAATGAGAACCTGAACCAACTTCCCCATGCGTGTGCACTGACAGTGACTCCATGCACTCTGCCGGCCTGCCTGCCGTATGTCAGGTGTGCTCCCTGTCCTTAAAAGATGCCTCGCCTTTCAAATCCTTAGACTTTCTCAACATGAAAGGGGTAATTTAAAGCCAGACAGAGCTAACTTACAAACCAAGGAGGAAGAAGAGTAAAAACTCACTCCTGTTAATATGTGTGCAGGGAGGTTACCATAACAATGCCATTGTCTTAGATATTGATGATGTTTACCACTCACACTAGACAGAGAGTCTAGCTTCTTCATCAACCAAGCAATCATCATAAACGTGATTGGTAGGAAAATGCAAACGGCTGGTCATAAAGTTGGAGAACTCTGTGATAAACTCATTAAGGTGCTTAAGAATTAACCACGTGTAAAATGCCATATCGCAAGACAGAAAGTTCAGATCCAGCCTGTGTCCAGGAAGTATGGAGGGCCACCGCCTTTACAATGGTTTTGACAAAGGCATTATGGCCGCTAGACACCGTTCTTCCCTACCTCACAGCCCCCCCACCCAGCTCATCAACTCCACCCCACGATCTCGTGCATCAATAGCGATGGATTTGTGTTCCTATCTGCCTACTCCTCTTTGCCATTACCTCTGTGGAACCAAGAGGGCTGCTGCCCCTCACCCTGCCCAGGTCACCCGTCCCTGCTCCAACCACAATTTCCTCATCTGTAAAGTGAGGAGGATAAAGTTCAGACATATTACCCACTGTGTGGTGTGAAGCCGCAAACTTGTACACTCCTTGTGTGCATGAAGGTCCTTCCCAGCAGTGTTATGACAGGAACCCCCACCCTGTGAGAGCTTAACAGCTGAGGTTTCAGACCCATGTGAACACTACTGTCATATAGTTACACAGGAGGGACAGGGTCACTTTATGTCCCGGGAACACCTAGGACTGGGGTTGGTAAGTCGTGTCTGTAGACACTAAACATGCTGCACTTTGCAGGGCTATATGGCTCCTGGTACTTCTACTCAGCTCCATGCGAGAGGCAATCTCAGGCAGCATAGAAGTCACCGGATGGGACCCTGTCTGACCTTTAGCCCTTCATCTGCCAACCTTGATCTAAGCTGTAGCAAACTGGATTGATGGGCACATCTAAGCTGAATGGTTTCTAAGTTTTTACCAGTTTTTGTTCTGTCCTCACCTCGCTGTGATTTGAAAATGAGAACAGACTGAGAGAAAAGATAGGGCAGCAGTGACGTCTTCTCTCCCTCTCCTCCTCCTCTTTCGGATACACTGCTGAAGAAATGAACATAAAAGGAAAGGAATTCCCACGAAGTTTTATAGCTAAAACTCAAGAGGATCCCCACTGGCACTAGTCCATGTCCTGAGATATGCAAATGTATACTTCAGATTTAGCACCCTGTGCCTCGAGCACTACTAGGATTTTCTGAGAGACAGAGAAGTGGCCAAGTGCCCAGTCCAGCTGGACAGCAGACTGGAGAGGCAGCCCGCATGCTAACGCATGAATCATCGGTACAGGGGGCTTTCAAGGCAGAGAGCCAGAACTGGGGTTGACATGGAAGGTGCAGATTAGGATGGGGCCCCAGAGATATCATGAGAGTGGAGGTATTTCACCAGAGAGTAGTGGGGTTAATCAGGAGTCGGACTGGGAGAGGACCGCAGTGAGCACAGGGAGAGGGGGCTCTACCGTTGTGTGAGCTCACACTAGGAAGCTGTGCAGGCCACTACTTGCTCCATGCCACTTCTTTCTCCTTCTTTCTTTGTTTCTTTGTTTCTTTGTTTCTTTCTTTGTTTCTTTCTTTCTTTCTTTTCTTCTCTTTCTTTTCTTTCTTTCTTTTCTTCCCTTTCTTCCCTTTCTTTCTTTCTTTCTTTTCTTTTTTTTCTTTTCTTTCTTTTTTTGGTTTTTTTGAGACAGGGTTTCTCTGTATAGCCCTGGCTGTCCTGTGTAGACCAGGCTGGCCTCGAACTCAGAAATCCGCCTGCCTCTGCCTCCCAAGTGCTGGGATTAGAGGCGTGCGCCACCACCGCACGGATCTCCATGCTATTTCTTGACACTGCTTCATCCTCCCGCTTTTTCTTTTTGCTCTGTTGTTGTTTTGACCTGTACCCCATGGCCTCCTGGTCATCTTGCAGCCAAGCATCTTTGGCGTCCTGATGGTCTTGCTTAGCTGTAAAACGCCCAAGATTACAAGCCCATGCTTCAGGCCCAGCTTGAAATTCTTAATTATCCTTGGACACCTACCCTCCACCCACATTTCATTGTTCACTGGGCTTTTTAATTATACAGGCAGTCCTGACAGCAGCCAGGAGCCATGTAAAGCAGACAAAAGCCAGGCTCCTGGCTGCTTCCACCAGATCTCCTTCCCCTTCCACCAACGTGCAGGGCTCAGTTACACCCCAAAATGTGAAGGGGGGTTTGCGAGAGGAAGCAGGAAGACTGAAATGGATTAATTTCATGTAGGACTAACTCAGCCAATATCAGGGAGTTTACCAGGAAGCGTTCAGGTTGACTTTCCTACCTAAGGAGACATCTGGGGAAAGGGGTTCAAGGAAGCTAAAGAACAAAGCTGGAAACAGTTGTGAAGAAAGCAAGAGGACCAGGGGGGTTGGTCAGAGGGTAAAGGTCATCCCGGGAACCTGGTGGCCTGAACTCTCACGCTCTGCTACCCAAGACAGAAGGGAAACCTGGCTCCTCACAACTATCATCTGATTTATGCGCATGAGCCATGGTATGTGTGTGTACTCACATACATGTAGACACACACATATATATCATACATACTAATGATAATAATAAATATGATTGTAAAAACAGAAAAGGAAGCCAAATAGTAGAATTGTGTCATAACCATTGAGGGAAAATTAACTTTGAAGAGTTTATTATTATTATTATTATAACTGGTAATAATAATAATTATAAAAACAACTTATAAAACTTAAAAAATATTATAAAAACTTGTAGTAGTAGTAGTAGTTTTTATTATTAAAAGTGGTTATTTTTTGCAAACTGTTAAGTATAGATGGATGTCAGATCATGGATATAAAGTCTTCTTTTAAATACCATCATGCTGGGAAGTCTGGAGCAGTGCTGATCCAGCTTCAAGACTCTCAGATTCCTGGAGCAGTTGTGTGCACAGACTGCCATCATCAGTAAGCTCATCGTAAACAAATGCAGTAGGCACGCACGCACGCCCCAATGGCTCTCAGGTAACTACTCACTAAACAGAAAGTTAAGTCTATTGCTTTCTTTTAAATAAAGGAAGTTTGGGACACACTTTAGTAATAGTCTCATATCCGAGAATTCAGTAAATTTGATGCATATCACTCCTGAGATGCACTTTGAGTTTGCATTTCCAGGTTTTCTATGTCCCTGCCATCCTGTCATGTCAAGGAAAAAAAATAGCTTTGTTAGGATCCATGGTAACTAAATACTGGGAGAGAGGGTGGGAGAAGGTCAAGGAATGTTCTATAGTTACGCATCAAGAAAGTACAAAACACAGGTTATTTTTAAATTTGGCTGCACACCAATAGTTTTAATGTCTAAAAATTAAGAAGCACATAAATAGCAGAGTCTGTTTCTCATGTAGCCATGAGAAAAAATACTTTCCCAGTAATTCAATACTACCTTATTTTCATCAGTTGCCATTCAAGCCAACAAAAATGCCCAAAGTGAGCATTTTCCAAATTTGTCACCGGGAGGGCATCCTTCCCCTGCTCCCTCACTCCCTGCCACCTCTGCTTTTGCTCCGCAGGCATGACTCACCGGCCACAGGATGCAAAGGGGGCTGCTCTTCTAGGCCTGCGCAAGAAGGTACTGTTTGCCCTCAGTACCCACTTTTTCTCTCCTAATGACACTTGTGGCCACCAACGAAGATTTACCTGACAGCTGTCAACCAGAACGAAGGTGTGGCATGCTTGCACACAGTCTTCCCCACCACACAGCCAACCGTCCTAGGCAGGCAAATCAGCCTACAGGTTGGGGCCCATGGGCCAGCTGAGGTAATGGCCAAAATGCCTCTCTGTGCTTTCTGGTGCTTCAGGACTGTGTCCAATGATGGACAAGAGGAATTATAAGAAACAAGTTCCCCAAATCAAAACCTCAAAGAGAAATTCCCTATGAAAAAAAAATCTCTTAAGCTGTTCTAAATGAATGACTATAACATATGTGAACTGTGTAGAGATAGAGATTTTTTTAAATATTATAAATAGACTTTTGTTTGAGCTAAAGTTCTAAAGATTGAGAATTTAGGATTTTCCATTTATTGATAAATTTTACCTAAAACATACATATATTTCACAAGTGTGCTTAGAAGATTGCTTAGACTTGCCCAAATAATCACACTGTTCCTTCTTAGTTCCTTCAACTGTAAATTCATTTTTTATTATTTATTTAATGTGCATTGGTGTTTTGCCTGCATGTATGTCTGTGTGAGGGTGTCCAATCCTCTAGACCTGGAGTTACAGAGCTGTCATGTGGTTGCTGGGAACCGAACCCCAGTCCTCTGGAAGAGCAGCCAGTGCTCTTAACTGCTGAGCCATCTCTCCAGCCTCTCATCTATATATTCGAAGGCATCAAACCCTACGTGTGCATGTATTGCTGAAAGGGAAAGCTTACAGCAGCTGTTTTGCCACTTTAAAACTCATTGCTAAAGAACAAGTCTGCAGACAGAGTGGCTGGCAATCACACAGATGCCATTACTTGTATGAGCAAATGTCAGAGTCATCTTTACTAAGTTTACTGAGTGATGTGAGAGTGCCAGGCACCTGGTAGCAAAAGGAAGTCCATCTGGCTATTGTCACCGGGCGCTTCAGTCCTAGTGAAACCGTTCAGAGGAGAAGGGGAGTCACAGGCTGAGCTGGAAAAACCTCAAAGACCTTTTGCTAAATGAGTTATTTCCAGGTCAACTTTTATCTTAGTTTATTATAAAAAAAATGAGTTCATATTACTATTATTGCAAGACGATTATTTGAAAGAAAATATTACAGAATATCCTCCTTGTGCAGGGCATTGTAAGTCTTCCCCACAGGGGTGTGCTTGGAATTGGTTTTAACATAACCAATTAAAAATTGAAAATGTACTCTGTAGCCATTGGTTGGTCAAACACCAAACGGATCATAACGACTCAGGAGACCTAAAGAAAGCTTTGCTCGCTTTTCTTCAAAGGTGGATTCTCTTTCATTTCCATCTTGGAATACAAATGAAGGAATTATTCTTAGGGCTTAATTAGTGAAGTCATGATTGCCAGGAATTACACCTGTATTTCCAATAGTACTCAGGAAGCCGAGGCAGGAGGATCACAAACCTAAAAACAGTTGGGCTATAAAATACATTCTAAGCTATCCTGGGCTACACTAGTTATAACCTATTTCAATTTTTTTTAATTTTTAAAAAGTAAATATTGTCTGATTCAACATAGATTCCACCGTTTTTGACTCTTAGTTTCACAAAATAAGAATTAGAACTAGATCTCTGAATTATAGCAACCTGGGTGTAAACCTTTGACCTCTCACATACCACTTCCACTATGACTAGGGACTTCTGAGGTTTACTCAAAAACCCTTATTAGTTCATTTCTGGAAGTCTTCAGGAGGAAAATGAGGAACTGTGTTCCTAATGCTGTCCTGACAGCTAGAGAGACTTGTTTTCATTTCCTGGTCTACATTTCTACCACTTGGCCTTCCTATCATCCTTGAGGTGGCTAAGATACTATCAGTGGAGCCAGGTGGTGGTGGTACACACCTTTAATTCCAGAACTTTAATTCCAGAGGCAGAGGCAAGTGGACCTCTATGAGTTCAAGGCCAGCCTGGTCTACAGATTGAGTTACAGGACAGCCAGGGCTTCAAAGAGAAACCTTGTCTTGAAAAAAAAAACAAAACAAAACAAAACATAAATCAGAAGGCGGAGAAAGAAGGGAAAGAGAAGGATGCTATCAGTGGTATCAAGGCTCAGAAACCCCAGTGAGGAATTCCAGTGCACCCACACATCCTTTGCACCAAGAGCAATGGTAGAGCCAGAATCTCAATACCCAGATGCCTGGGAACCACAAGAATCACAGATAGAGTGGCCACAGTTCCCCTGAGGATCTCAGAGGTGGGAACTGGAACCACCTCTGAGCTTCTGATGGGATAGAAAATGCAGCTCTAGAAAGTACTTCTTTGTCACACACTGGGGTTTATTTAGTGGCACTGTAAAGGATTGTTTGTGGATATTAGGAGACAGAGATTACCCCTAAGCAACCTTTTAGGGCTGACACAGGATCTTCCTAACACATTGTGAGTTACCATCTTGTGCTGACAACATGTAAGAAGTTTGATGAAGTTTAATCAAACACATCCTTTGAGTATAGGTTAGGGAGGAATAAGACAAGGAGCGAGGGAGGGAAAGAAGGGAGGGAGGGAGGAAGGGAGGGAGGGAGGGAGGGAGGGAGGCAAGGACTAAGACCACCCCCTACACACACACACACACACACACACACACACACACACAGACACACACACACACACACACACAAAACCACCCTGCCTTGATTGGAAGCAGATCTTTGCGGCGTAAAAACTTCCCCAGGGCTCATTTCTAGCTATCACCCCTGAGAGATGGTATAAATGAACCCGTTCAGCCCGAGGCATGGCCATCTGGCTGAACCTTTCCCTGAGCAGAGGCCCAGAATTCTTTCTTCCCCAGGAGTCCTGAATCCTAACAGAGGGATGCCCACACATCACCAAGTAAGGCGTTATGAAGGCAGTGCTAAAAAGACAGACAGACAGACATGGCTCCCGCTTCCTGCACTTACTCTCCAGCTGGGATAAGAACAGCTTTCCCTGAGCAGCGGAGCCTCTGAATATAATCCAAAGTATTAGAGTTATTTCAAGTCATATTTTGGTTCCAAGACAATAGATAATCCGTGGGGGAGGGGGTGACAAGGAAATCACTGTTCTTTTAAAAGTATGGGACAATAAAAGCTAGGACAAGAAATCCTTGACTATGCTTAGTCAAACTTAAGACAAATGGCCTCTGTAAGAAAACAGGCTGGAGTTTGAGGTGAAGTCAAAGTCTTGGTCCTGTTTCCTTTTCTTTTATTAGAAATAAAGCTTAGTTCAGGGGGTACGACTGACTTGCCCGTCTTCCTCACAGTCTTCGTCTCAGCAGCTCTCTTGGCCAGAGACTCCTCACGTGAGAGCCTGGGCCTGTGATATTTCTGTAGCAGCTACTGCTGTGTTGATGTAGTCAGGGATCGCTCTGTGCTCACGATGAGGTAACGGCCTCAAGTACAGTCCATAGAAATGATGTCAAAGATATATATATACAAACAGTGACCTTGAAACTAGCAGTGCGTCTAACAGAGCTGCGCTCGCTGGTCAAGGTTCTTCTGGATTTGTGAAGAACATATTTGAGCCAGGGAAAAACTGTTGTCAAGACCAGGAATTAGTCATCAGTAATGTTGGCTAAGAGACCACACAAGCATTCCAAAGAAATTAACTGCTAACTGAACATCTCAAAGAAATTAACAGCTCGATTTCTTTTTTTTCCTCAATTTCTGTACAAAACTCCTGATTTGTTCTCTCTCACAGGCTAACTGATGAGATTCGTGAATAAACTTACTGAAGAGGGAGATTTTAGAGGGGTCCCCTTCACATCACGACTGCATTAACCATGTATAGTAATACGTGTTGTAACAATTCCTATACTGTTAGGCTCTGTCACTGTTGTACAGTGACTGCCAAAGGCAGCCAGTGTTACTGTCAGGAATTACAGAATATTTTTTTTCAGCTGAGTTTAGTTATATGCTTTCTAGGGGAGCTTTCTGGGCAGGAGATAGTTGTCAAAGATGGTTAGTGCTTCATCCAAGTGTGTGGACAGCCAGGAAGCTTAAAAGAGCATAGCGCTGTGTCGGCATCATACCCTGTGTGGTGGGAATTCAGCGTCTGCCCTGTGGAGTTTGCAGCAGCACACCTACTCACCAGCCACAGAGGAGTGCGCTCCGCTGCGGAGTTTGCTTTTTCCCTTTTCATCCTCCATTATTCTATGGCACAGTGATTGGGAAAGCGTAAGATAAACGGAAGCGAAGTAAAGTGTAAAAATGGAAGCAGAGATTATACTAATTTTGTATGACAGCTTTGCAGTGCTTACCAGTTCTTTCAGCCCACAAGATCATAAACTGCCTGCAGGCAAAAGCTTTCTGAGTCACTTTTGTGATGAGCAGTCAGCTAGCACGGGACTCAGAGCGAACAAGTGCTGTGTCTGTGTACTTGATCTGGGTGAGGGAATACAGAAGCGAGGGCAGGGAAGACACAGAGAGCATGGTCGCACGTACTTGCAAGTTACTCAGACTCCATCAAAGGTGGGTCTTTCCCAGAATTAAATAATAATGCTTGTGAAAGTGTGATACAATTTCTCAAAAGTCCAAAGACTCATAAGGCCCCTGTGGGGGGGGGGGGTGGGAAGCAATGAAATCTTCAGGAAGAGGAGGGAAGGAAGGAGAAAGTGTGTGGTAAAATGGCTCCACGGAAGTAAGGGCAATCGCCCATTGACTATGGAACCCTGACAACTTGAGCTCAATCCTTGGAACCTACACAAAGGTGGAAAAAGGGAACCAGCTCCAAACAATTGACTTCAGAACCTTCACACACACACACACACACACATACACACACATCCCAAACCACATACACACATATACGATAGTAACAAGTAAGATTTTTATTTGGAAAGGAAGATGAAGAATTTATAAGATTTTCCAGAAATTATAGAAAAACCAGAAAAACCAAAATGCAATGAGAAGGTTAATAACAAACTAGATAAATTCTGAATGAGTTCATTGTGAAAGCTGACACTGATTCTCCTTGGGTTGTGAGCAGGCAGCTGACCAACTTGACAAGCCAATCTTACCTTCTCCCCAAATAACCTCTGACGAATGCCTCCAGCTCTCTGAATCTACCCCCACCCCCACTCAGTATGGGTACAGATTTTATAATAGGACCTTAAAAATAGTTACAAGTATTAGGTATGACACTGGCCTTCAAATATAATGTAGAGAGAAACTGTAAAATTCCACTGTTGGAGCTGGGAATGAAACTTGGTGGTTCGAGCCATGCTGTACTGTGTGATGCCCTGTGCTCAATCCCTAGAACTGCATTTAAAAGAAGTCTTTAAATTTTAGCATCTGTGTATATATAAACAAACATATGGTATATTCTTCCTAATACTGAAATAGAAATCAAATCGTGACCGAGATTTATCTCTCAAAAGTCCCTAAGTAGGTATGCCATGTTGTTCTCAGAAGTCATAGGTTACTAAATGAAACTAACAGTGCCAGGTGTGGGAATACCACCTTCCAAGTCACATTCCGAGAAATCACAGAGGCCACAACATAATGCAAGTTGCTACCATCGCTCCTGGTTGCCCACCAGAACTAGATGATAACATCCAATTGGGAGATATCACACACTTTTGTTGCAGGACATGGAGAAATCAAGTTAGAACTGGCCTGGAAACTTTCTCCCTGTCAGCTAGCTCTGTAGTGCTAGAAGGTTCGGGGAAGGCGTGAAGGGGAAGAAAGGTTATCAATGGTCTTACATAGCTAGGAATGCTGTGAGCTACCACAGAAGGCTTGACTCTTACGGTGGGTAACCATTCACTTTCAAATTAGACTGGAGGCCCACTCCATGAAGGGAATTCATTTCTGGTACTGTAATCCTGATCAAGGGCTCACAACTGAGGAGCTCAAAGGCCCCAGGAGGGAAGCTGTTATTGTTGATTTGCTAAATGCACATGGTATCAACCTGCATTCTGTCCATTTATCTATTACCTACGTATTGCTTTCAGCTTTAGAGAAGCCTCTTTTGCAGTGAGCGATGGTTAATGCAGAGATTCATAACTGTGAATAAGTGACTGGTAAGCACCCACCCCTAAATAGGACATCTGTGTCCCCTGGACTCCAAAGCTCAGGGAACCTGGAGAAGAAAGGTCAGAAAGAACGTGAGAGCTAAAATATGGTGAGGAATGTTTTTGAAGAGCTGTTTTCTGAAATGACATAACCACTGCCCCTTGATGACAAGCTTTAGTAGTTGCCTACACAAGACTGGGCCCATCAACACAACATCATGCATATTAGAAGCGCTCAGGAAGTCTCCATCTTTCCCTGAGGAGTGACAAGCAAGCTAGTGGTTCCTGGGTGGGGGACATGTTCCTCGGTGGTGCATTCACTAGTAAATTGTCCTTCCTCAAGTGAATAATCCCCAATGCAATTCATGCAAGAGGTCCTAATTAATGCAATAGGGGGGTTGTGCACATGTACTCACTCCAGACATAGAGACAGAGATGGAGGGGGAGAGAGAGAGAGAGAGAGAGAGAGAGAGAGAGAACAGAGAGAGGAGGGGAGGAGAAAGGGGAGGGGAGGAAGTATGTCGGGAAGACAGGGAGCGCAGCCTTTGGTGGCATGAAGACGGTGGGCGCCATGGTGGGCTGGCTTCTGTGGCTCCTCAGATGGCTGCCTTCTTCCAGTAGTTACACTTGGATCGCAAGAAGCAACAGAAAGCACACACAGCATTCATCCTGCGCTGCCTCTCAGACTATACAACACACCTGGTAAGGCAGCTGGAGCCTCAACCAGCTGTTGTCCTTTCCATGGCCTGGGCAAGGTATCTCTTCCTGAGTCACAGTTACGATGTCACTTCCTAAGCCAGGTGATGGAAATGGCTGATGGGATTGAAGTGATCCGCTACAGTTTTCCACCAGAAGGGAATTAATGAAAAAAGCACCAATATCTCTCATGCTTCCACCCGTGACAGACTAGGGAAAGGAGATTAGGACAAAGGGCCTGAATCTTGACAGCTCTTGAGAGTCCCATTGTTACCAACACAGAGGCAACTAGAATGAAAAGAAATCCTGCCACACAGGCTTTGCAAATACCTTCACTTTCCCAGTAGCTATTACTATAAAACTATGCATGAGTATTTATGTATTTAAGAACCATGTCCTCTTAAAGATGATTTTATCAGCATCATCCAAGAAGCCCAGCTTTGTTCGAAATGTCTTTTGTAATAATGAAAGGCGATGAATTTTATAGCTCAGATTTCTCAACAGTGCTTTTATGGGATTCTAGTTCCCCATTACTCCAATCCCCTTTTGTTCGGCAAGCCAGATGTTTATTTCCTTATTTCTATCTGAAAGTATTCTATACTTATACCTCAGTGCTAGTTATCAAACAATAACAGTGTGCTAACTGGAGCGCCCCCACTGCTGGGCATATTTATCTTTGTAGGAAATGAGAACTGTGCTGTAGCCCTAAGATACCTATGCACTAGTGCACAGAAAGGAGAAGCTTACAAAAAAAGCATCTGGCCTTATTTTAAAATTCATGGCAGACCAGCAAGTTAATTGAGTGATAGAGTACTTGCTTAGTATGCTTGAGATCCTACATTTGATGCATAGTCCTGCAGAGAGAGGAAAGAAAAAATAGTTGTCTAGTTAAAGAAAACTCAGTATTGAGGACATTGCATAGCCAGCCGATTTCTAGATTCTCCGTCCTCCCCAGGCTGCTGATGAAAACCCACACTCTCTGTTTCTAGACAGCATCTCAACTAGGGGCTTTCAGACTTGAAGAACTGCCTTGCAAATCACATCAAGAAACACAGTGCGACCTGCTTTGCTCTGTGATGGTGGGTTGATAAAGCTCCTTACTGCCTATGTGCTCTGGACCCGGTTTCTGCACCTTCTGCTTAGCCTCACCACCAGTGAAGCCCTGGAACATTCCAGTGCAGCAGGACTCACCAGTGGCAGGCCCATTACAGCCAACGGAATGACAGAGCCTGCCTTAGCTTAACGCACTGAATACAAGAAACTGGGACGAGCAGACACTGGGGCCTGTGATGCCTGGGGACAGAGTAGGGAGACAACATTCCTGCTGGTAACTCCAGATGCATCTTTGTGTAGCTTCTAGCTCTGGTCTCCGGTGACCAGGAGCACAGACCAAGATCTCTGATTTGCAAGCCCCTTCCCTGAGGAATGAAGCTCACATCAACTGTTACAGAGAGCAACTGTGAGGTGGTAAATGTTAGAAACCCAATCGCTGTACTCACTGAGACCTAACCTTGTCTTTGCCTCAGACCTAGCCTAGCTTTCTTCCATTCTGATTATTTGTGCACGTGTGTGGACACACATGAAGTGAAAAAAAAATCTGATTGTTCACTTTAAAATATACTTTCCAGGAACTGGAGGGAGGGGAGGTGTCACTTGGATCTCCCAGGGAGGGTGGGAGGGAGACATAGATCTTATGGGTAGACAAGAGCCAGGGTGGGGGAGGGGATGGGAATAGGAGGACCAGGTAGGAAGGAAGAGGGGGATGGGGTTGAGAGAAGAAATGAGGGGAGAGTCAGCTGGAATTGAAGGGCATTTGAGGGGTGATGTGGAAACCTAGTGCAGTGAAACCTTCCTATAGTACATGAAGTCAATCTTAATGCAGTCTCCACATGAGGAGGAAGATGGAACCCCAACTGGCCACCTCTTGTCAGAGCGTTTCCAGTACCAGGCCTGGGTGTCATACAATTGAGCTGTTAGAATCTGGATGGATCCTGTGGAAATCCCTAAATTACCCAGGCTGTTGCCAAGACAATAGGTTGCTTTCCACAAACTGACAGAAGGCCCCACTGCTGAAGACAGCACACACACAACTCATTGAGCATGGGAAGGTCAAGCTGATGGCTACACAGGTCCTTCACCCCCATGTTCTGGTGTATTTGACAAGGAAAGGTACTTTGCAGGTGAAAGAAAGAGAGAGAGAGAGAAAGAAAGAAATGTAAATACCAACCCAACCACAAAACCTTTGATCTAAATCTGTCCAGCCTGAAAAATATGCTAGAGCAATGGTGGCACAAACCGGGTGGGTGTAACCAACCAAATATCTGATTTGAGTAAGGCCCAGTCATAAGCTGGAACCTGACACTGCTCAGGTGACACTGCTCAGGTGACACTGACTGAGAACCAGAGACTAGATAGCCCAGAGACTGAGGGTAAAACCCAATACTACTGGTCTAAAATGAATGAATAAAATACACTTTCTATTGTTTTCTTGGAGATGTAGTAGAATTTATTTTCTGTATATATTCCGCAATAAATTATTGGGGTTTTTGTTATTGTTGTTTTGTTTAAGAAAAAGGGGGCATGAACATACAAGGAGACTTGTTGGGAAGACAAAAGGTTTGGTGGGAAGGAGCGTGAAAGGATAATGGGTTGGGAAATACAATCAATGAATATTTTTATGTGTGAAATTGTAAAAGAATAAGTTATCAAAAAAGAAGAATTAATATCTCAATTAAAAAACAGGAGGTTTTTTACTACTGTAGTCAGGAAACCAGTTAACAAATATTTCTTGCGCACTTACTCAATTCAAAGTATTATGGCTATCCTACCTTGCCTGCATTTCTTTTTTTTTTTTAATTTTTTAATTTTTTTTTTATATTTTTTGTTTATATTCTGAATGTTTTCCCCTTTCCCGATTCCCGCCTCCCCATCAGTCTCATAAGCCCTCTTCCCACCCATTTCCCAGTCACCCCCCTCCCATTTCTCTGTCCTGGTACTATCCTATAATGCTGGATCAAGTCTTTTCAGAACCAGGGCCCTCTCCTTCCCTCTTCTTGGGTATCATTTGATATGCTAATTGTGTCTTGAGAATTCAGAGCTTCTGGGCTAATTATTATAAATTCTTTTTTGTTTGTTTTTTTGTTTTTTGTTTGTTACTTCTGGGCTAATTAATATCCACTTATCAGTGATTGCATTCCATGTGTATTCTTTTATGATTGGGTTACCTCACTTAGGATGATATTTTCCAGTTCCAACCATTTGCCTAACTTGCCTGCATTTCAATTTAAAAAATTTTATATATGTGAGCAAAAGAGAAAGCACTAACACTGACCCCTGATCTATATAGGCACACACACATGAGAATATGCACCTATATAAAATTAACATATTAACCACCAATATATTTTGAATGGAATGTGTCAAAAATAAACAATTTTCTATTTTTAAGTTTATTTATTTTGTGTATATGAGCATACTATAGTTGTCTTCAGACACACCAGAACTGATCAACGGATCCCCTTACAGATGGTTGTAAGCGACCATGTGGTTGTTGGGAACTGAACTCAGGACCTCTGGAAGAGTAGATAAGATGGTTTAACTGTTTTTGTTTGTTTGTTTGTTTGGTTGGTTGGTTGTTGTTGTTGTTGTTGTTGTTGTTTTTGATGGTTTAACTGTTAAGCCATCTCTCCAGCCCCTGAAATCTATTTTCAAGTCTACCAATTTTCCTGAAAAGCTTAAAGCGGTGTTTTGCTACCTTAATCCAGCCTGGTTTTGTGAAAGATGATGGCCATGCATTGCAGGTGGACTGCGGCAGCGCCCGAGACTTGCTGGGTCCCTCACCTCACCCCTCACTGTGACGTCAAGGGGTGGACCACAGCTGACTCACTGGCTGCATCCAGCCTCTGCACACATCCTGCACCAAGCATGCTTAAAAATTATGCATTCAAATACTGATTGGAAATTGTAAGGTCGGCAGGAGAGGACCCGTTTTCCTAGGAAGCAACAAAGGGAGGGATCCCAGCAAACCTCTCGCCCTGTTTTGATATTAGCTAGGATGCGTTCCTGGCTTGTTAATTGTCCCTCATCATTTAGCCATCTAAGTTTTGGTGAGACACATCACCTCTAAATGTTCTTCAATTTTAACATTTTCACATTAAACCACACAAACACACACACAAAGCCATTTAACCTTTCTAAATCTTGGTTTTACTATAATACAGAAATGATTTTATGAACCTTATGGGGCCAGAATGGATCAGTAAGTGCGAACAGCTTGGCTCATAGCCTTCTGGACAGTGCTTAATAAACGGGAGGCGCGGCAGTTGAGGCACTGGTAGACAGAATGAACGGCTCAGTCCAATAGTCAACAACTCCTCCCTTCCAAATGTTTCTAAAACTCAGAGATGTGCATCTGATTTTCAGGGGCACTTTGCTCACTCAATACTAAGCACACTGGAATCTTACATGGTGTGCGGCAACCTGGAACCATCGTTCTCCACGTGTCTGCTTCACGTTACTCTCCCCTTCTAGTGGAACCAGCCTCGACTGTCGCATTTGTGTAAACTGTGGCTGCTTTAGCAATGGAGCTGAATTGGACTGGCTTAGGTGCGTGTCTGGCACAGTCTAAAATCTGAGATGTACTTTTCAAGTAACTTTGACTCGAAAAATTGTTCATTAATATATTGGCAGAAGAAAAGCATTTGTAAACCAGCAATACTTAAGGCAACAAAATTAAGACTATTTAAATAATTTGTGACCCTTTGGGGAGCCATTTTATTATTATTATTTTGTTGTTGTTGTTATGTATTGATAATATTTGTATAACTGCAGAATTTGCGGCTAATTAAAGAGCATCCGGCAAGCATTAAGGGAGGCCTATTGATTTTTAGCCCATCATGAACTTGAAGTTGAGATAAAACAGATGGAGTTGCCAGGCGGCGGCAGTGCTCTGCGGCCATCTTCCAGGCTGACGTGCGCCCTCTTCCTCCCAGCTCTTTAACCTTCCAGAGCACTCTAGTCCCAGTGCAGACTCTCCAACTCTTCAGAGTTATAATAATAATCTTTCTCACACAAACTCTTCTGTGCTCATTTTCTGCCACTTCCCCACGACCTTGACTGGCCATCTTAGTCTCTGTTCTATTGCTGTGACGACGTGGTGGCAGGACCATGGTAACTCTTATAACAGAGAGCATTTAACTGGGGCTGGCTTTCAGTTCAGAGGCTTAGTCCATTATCATCATGGCAGGGAAAATGTGGGCACACAGGCAGGCATGGTGCTGGAGAAGTATCTGAGAGTTCTATGGCTGGAGCCACAGGTAGCAGAGAGTGAGAGAGACTGGTCCAGGTTTGGGCTTTCAGTGACTCAAACCCCACCCCCAATGACGCACTTCCTCCAGCGAGGCCACACCTCCTATTTCTTCTCAAGTAATGTCACTGCTAGTGAGTAAGCATTGAGACGTGACTAAGGCCATTCCCCAAGGCCCACGGGAGCCATTCTTATTCAAACCACCACACTGGGCAAACGATTGGTCATCAACATTCTCTTCCCACTTTCCCCGATAGGAGCCAGGATCCTAATTATGCCAACGGCTTTCATTCCCTGAGAACACCTTGCTCTAGCTGGTCCTTTAGATCTCAGCCTTTTTCCTCTCCACTGTAATCCTTCTGCCCCTCCACTAAACATCACCCCAGGCACTGCTCTCTGAGCTGGCTTTCTAACTCAGCTATTGCTTTCCTTAGTCACTTGTAACTGTGGTGGCTAAATGTTTATTTGCCTAGTTGGAGCGTCTTGAAAGCAGGACTTCACTCTTAAATTGTTTTATATTCCTAGCACCCAACACAGAGCTGGCACACTCTGCTGGCCATTGGCTAAATGGAACTGCTGAGCTCCTGTGTCTGACACATTTGCAAACTCTATTCTACTAAGCCCCAAGATGCTTCTTACCACCCTACAGTTAATGAATGATAGACTTTCACACATCATTCTGTTCAAAACATCTGCTTTCTTCATTTACACCTTTGAATCAGCCTGTATTTTCTATCTACCAACAACAACAAATGGATCTGATCCCAGAAAGCTCAGGGGGATCAATTGCATTACTGAGTTCTACAAATTGGAAACATCTCAAATATCACAGCGCCTTTGTTATCAATGTTAGTGGGTGACCAAAACAACAGTGTCCTTTAAGGACTCGTTTCTACATGTGTAATTTTGACTTCAAATCGCAACCCAAAACCTGATGGATCTCTATTTGTAATTAAGCAATTTTTTTTTTCCAAATCACCAAGTTTTCAATTTCTGAAGCGACCGATGTAGCTGCATTCTTAAGAGAATAAATCTGCCTCTTGTTCTATTCACTATTCAAATCCTTCTCCTCACAGTTATGGCATCTCTGCTAACCACGACGGGAGGTAATGTCTGCAGCTCCAATCATCATGAAATATGACAAGCTTTTATATTAAACGAGGCAAAGCCCAAATTCTCCACAGTGGTCTGACTGTGCTTCTTATGAACCGAATGCTGCGGGGGTAACCACTGCCCATCTGAGGAACGTCTCCCTCTTGCATGCTTAGCCCAGAATGTCAACGATCTAACCTGTGCTGCAGCCATTTACAGAGACAGTGCTGTCCTCAAAGGCCAGGCCCTGGTACTTCGAGATGTCCCTTGGTCATTCCAAACCCACGATGGCTTCTTCGGCGGTGAACGTTCAGTTTACCTGGGCTCACACCCCCTTAACTTGTACTTGGACAGCCCAGTCAGTCAGAACTGCCAACTCTTGCATGGTTTCTTCCCATAACCATCAATCCCCCTGGCAATGGGAGACTAAACCTTGCTTTGCCCCGTGTCACCCACGGAGATGATGAATCTTTCACGGCACTGTGGCCAAGGATGACGTTCCTCAGCAAATGTAAACCCAGTGGCAGCTTTCTGCCAGCTGTAATTTGGAGAGTCACATTCTTTTCGCCAATGTGGCACATTTCCTCCATCGGCTGCTTGAGCCAGTAGCTTCTAAAACTCTGATGCCAAGAGCCTGTCCCGTCAGTAAAAACACCTTTCTTTCTGGTTTTCCAGTGCTCACTCTTCCTTTCCTTGGTCAGCATTGGTACCATATCAATAAAGCCATCAAGCCTCATGAAGTGGAGACCGTTTGCCTCCCAAAGAGCAGCGTGTTTTTCTGAGGAGATGTTCAGTTGAAGCCAAAGAAGAAATCATAAAAACACACTCGGTGTGAACAAGCCAATAAACTTGAGTGCTTCTAAGAGCTACGAATACTTCTAGCTGAAAGGAAGCTTGGGCAGAGCTCAGAAGATATAGAACATAGCTGTATGTATTTAAAAATCTTTTTTAAGAGGTTTTTTTTTTTTTTTTTAAGAAATTGTTCCCTTAAGGAACTCTAGTAATGAAACTTAAAACTTTGGTCCCTGAAAGTCAGTTATAATAAATATTTACTTTCTTGATTTAATTAGCAGGAAACATTTTCAATGAATAAAGTATCTCACCATCTGTAAAAAACTAATTTCTAACAATTAGTTCTAATTATTAGTTAATAATTAACTGATTATTATTCATTCATAATTGACTCAAATTATTAGTTATAAGTAATTATTACTTAATAATTAGTCTTAATAAATAATTAATTTTTCTCACCTCAGAATTTTAGATAAAGTCAAGGTCACCTAAACTGTATGGTATGTCTGGTATCCAATGGTGACCATTAGTGAGGAGAGACAACACTGTCCACTAGGGTGTTTATACACAAGAGGTTTACTTTCCAAACTGAGACGGTTTTAAATGCTATAGGGCATGATGAAGGACAGCAGCTAATTGTCCAAGGAATAATGAAGACTGACTTTTGAAGATTATTGGTGAGGACAGGAAGAGCTGAGTTTCTGTCTGTATCTCAGGCACTGGTTTGATCAGGGAAACTGAAAAGATTATTTCTTTGTGTCTTCCCAGCTCCAGAGTGTACCCTCATTAGAACACCTAAGAGAGGCTCCATCCGGAAAGACTCTATCTTTAAACTTAATCAAGTCATACCTCCCCTCCTATTCTTTGAAGATTAAGCCCTTGAACAAACAAACCAGGTGTCGACACCAGGAAAATGGAACTCCCTCAGAATTCCTCAGAGCATTTTTTTTCAAATGGAAGTGATCTTAAAGGTGGTATCAGACCATAGCTGCCAACAGTGTAACGCCCCCTACACAAACAAGGGAAAATACCTGTAGTTCCACTTCAAAGACAGCATGCCAGGCACTAAGTCACTTTGAAATATCTATTTGTAACTCAACGTTCAGGGTATTTAAGTGTCCATCTACCTGGATGGTGAGCATATCGCACAGATGGTGTCTCCTTCTAGGTCACTGGTCAGCGTGGCTTTCTTTGTCTGTTAAATCCTATATATCCTCTGAATCCTTCTCAACAGCGTTTCAACCACCTCTATAACAGATCGGTTTCCACGCACAAGATGTGTTTGGCATGTCTGCTATCAATTCTTTTAGAATGAAGCACAATTATGGACCCGTATAAATAAGATAACAAATAGATCTCAAGATAAGTGCTGGGAGTAACCAAGATGACTCAGTGGTAAGAACACTTGTCACCAAGCCTGACAATCTACTTTGATTACAGGATCTACATGACTGAAGAGAGCCAACTCATGTCAAGTTATCACTGACCTCCACATGTGTGGCCTTACCACAATAAATAAATAGACACAAATTAATAATTAAATAAATGCTGGATCTTGGGTACAGCTCAGCAGTAGAGCATGGACAAGGTTCTAGGTTCTTTTCATAGCTGGTAGAAAAGGTAACAATGTTACAGTGTGTGGTTTTCCTGGGAAAGACTGAATTCAATTCCCAGCACCAAGAGTAAACCATTCATTTAAATACCTATACAAGCCTGGATAGACATATAATTAAATTCAAAATGGGTAGACTAGTAGTATATCAACAAAATTTGAAAAATAATGATTAATTTGGAGTGGCAGAAATTCTGAGACTTACTCCCATCTTTCAATTTAAATGCTAAAGTCACAAGCAAGGACAGCTCCCTTGAAATGATCAGTGGGGCCCGATCATTCCTTCAGTTGATTGACAACACATTAGAAACCATTAATCCATGTTAAAATACATTTCTGTGGATTAAAAAAATTAATTTTTTAAAGGCCTGGTAGCACAGGTCTTTACTCTCAGTCCTTGGGAACAGAGACAGGAGGCTCTGTGAGTTCAAGGCCAGCCTGGTCTAGAGTTTAAGGACAGTTAGTTATTCCTTCTATTTTTGTTGGATCGACTAGTTTATTCTCAGCTTTGTTCTAACCTAAGTCAGACACTGAAAACCCCCAAAGGAGGAGACATTGGTTTGAGGGGGAAGGAGAATATTTACACATTACCTCATAACGCCCCCAAATATGCAACTTCCCCACAGGACAGCTCAGATCCTGCCATGAACAGAGACAGCAGCTGGGAGGTGGGCACATCAGAAAAAGCCACCCGGCCATCAGAGCATGGAAAGAACAGAGTGGTCGAGGAATGACCCCGGAGCAGCACAAACGGACTATGAAAAGACTGTGGAGGGGACAATGGCAAGTTGAGATGGCAGGCAACTCTTTCAGTGTTTCTACAGCACCATGCTCATCTGAAGAGGTGAGAGAAGCAGTCCACGCTGGATCCCAGACAGAAGGGAGCCCAGCTTTACATGCCCCTCTCTGCCAAGGGCAGAAGGCTCTTCTTTGCCCATACCCATAAATCAAATGGCTGCCAGGCCTACTGACAACATCACAGCTTGAGGAGTGAGGAGAAAAAAATCAAATTGCAGAAGATTTTTGTTTGTTTCATAGTAGAAAATATATTCAAAGCTCATCTTATTGCAATGTCTGAGGATGAGTGCTCTTTGCGGGAGAAAAATATCTAAAGTGATATTAGTGAATTTGATGACAATCGAACTAGAAAATGCAGGCAGAGGTGCTTTTTCAAATTGTGAAGCAGAAGAGATTTCCATGGTAGCTTCTATCACAGCCCTCAGTCTCACACCTATACCTTGCCAGTAAGAAAACCAGTCTGAGAACTTGTCTTTCTGAAGATCAAGAAGTCTCTTGCTCATAAAGCTCAGAAGGCTCTTCTCCTCTGCCTGCCAAAATGGTTTCACCTTTTAGACTTTCTTTCAAAGACTTCCCATTTTGACACGTTTGACTTTCAAACCATATCAGCTATTAATTATCGAGCAGCTACAGAGGTCAAGACAGTACGATCAGGGTTAATGACCACAGAGGTCTGTTCTGAGAAACATGCAGTTGGGTGACTCCTCATTGTGCTCACAGAGTACAGTGGTCTGACCCACTGAATGGCAGAGGTCAACCACTTGAACTGGCCTCTTGACCCAGACACAGAAAACAAGGCATCTCGAGGGTCGCTACCACACAATGCATGCTAGCTTCATCATTTTTCTAAGCAGGAAAATGCTCTAACGTAATGGCAAGTGGTATGGCCGGCAGTTACCATCAGTCTCAAGTATTGTGACCAAGTACCTTTGCATGCTACACCTTTTTCAACGGTGTGTGTGTGTTATGGGGTTGTGTACCAGCTTTGCCCAAACACACGAGTAAAGTATTCACTGTGCTATAGACTTATGTAGGCAGCACCGTCAGCTCCCATCATCTGTGGACCGTCATACTTGTGACTCATGTTGTTTAAGATGATTTGAAGCATATGACTCCAGGGCTTGGGGCACAGGCAGAATCATAAAATGATCTAATTTTTGAAGAACTTGACAATCCTCCAATTTTTTATATGAATATAACTACGCACTTAAACATATCTACCTGTGGTACCCTAAAGTGAGGCACCACTTTTCTGCTTCAGCATCTGTTTTTCATTCCTCTTCCCTTATCTGACACACCTCCCTTCACCACTGCCTTTGTCTTTAGAAGTCTTTACTCACTGTGGGGGTTTGAAAGAAAATGGCCCTTATAGGCCTACAGGGAGTGGCACAATGAGGAGGTGTGATCTTGCTGGAGTGGGTGTGGCTTTGTTGGAGAAGGTGTGGCCTTGCTGGAGTAGGTGTGGCTTTGTTGGAGAAGGTGTGTCCCTGAGCAGCAGGCTTTGAGGTCTCAGATGCCCAAGCCAGGCAAGTGGCTCATAGCCTCTTCCTGATGCCTTCCAATCTGGATGTAGAACTCTCAGCTCCTTCTCCAGCAGCATGTCTGCTACCTGCTGCCATGTCTGCCATGCCTGCTGCCATGTCTACCATGTCTGCTACCTGCTGCCATGCTGCGCACTATGAAGACCATGCACGAAACCTCTGAACTGTAAGCCAGCCCCAAGTAAATGTTTTCCCTTATAAGAGTTACCGTGGTCATGGTGTCTCTTCACAGCAATAAAACTTGAACTGAAGCATTCACCCTTCCACAGCCTAATCAAATACATTTTATCCTTCTCTCCCTCTCTCCCTCCTCCTCCTCCTCCCTAACTCTATTGCATTGCTATTGCATGCCGTGTTGTGTTGTATTTTTGCAGAGTTGGGGATTCAACTCTGAGCCTTGTGAATACACAAACACCACCACTGAGAACCCACAAACCCTTTTAAAGAAATCTCTCCACACACTACCAGACCTGCAGTTCTCAGCCAGGGACATTCTTCCAGATTCCTGTCTTTGGTGACTGGAGGCTCTTTTGAATGTCACAATGAAAATAGAGTATTTGTGGTGATTCATATTAGTTGTAGTGTGACAGAATCCAAAGGCCCCAAGGCGTCAGTTGATGTGGGAAGAGCAACCTCAACTGTGGATGTGACCATCCTCTACACTGGGAACCTGGACTGCATAAACAGAGAAAATGAACTAAAAGGCAGTTTTCACTCTTCCTTCTCTGTTTCCTGATTGTGTGTTTAGAGTGCCCAGGGGCTCCAGCCTCCTACTACCCTGGCTTCCCAACATGGTAGACTATACCTTAAACTGTGAGCTAAACAAACCCTTTCTCCCTTAAGTTACCTTTGTCACTTTTTTTTTCAGCAACAAGAAAATAGATCACAACAGTCCTATTGGTGTGTATAATGTCAGTGTGTGTGTGTGTGTGTGTGTGTGTGTGTGTGTATGTGTGTGTGTGTGGCTGGTGGCTAAACTGGGGCTCAGTCATGTTAAGTACAGACTCTACTATAGACAGTCATCAAAACAAAGGTTCAGGGAACCTTA
The DNA here is from genome assembly GCF_947179515.1 of Apodemus sylvaticus. Taxonomy (NCBI): domain Eukaryota; kingdom Metazoa; phylum Chordata; class Mammalia; order Rodentia; family Muridae; genus Apodemus; species Apodemus sylvaticus. The sequence continues at coordinate 48,867,895 of NC_067478.1, read as the reverse complement.
CCTGCCAACAATGCTTGGACTGAGTGTTTCTGTACAAAAAACACTGAACTCACAGAAAACCAAACATGAATTATCTTTTAGCATATATATAGCTTATTTGATATATTTACAAAATAAACACACTAAATACTCAGTTAAATCAGAATTTCCAATGAAGGTCAAATAAAATTTACTATAAATATGTCCCAATCAGTATTTCAGATTTTTTAAAAATACTCATTGTGATTCTGACATTATCTTTCTCATTTTCTTCCTGTCTTTGTGTATTCTTTCTCTAAAAGATTTGGAAGCATTAAAAGGCAGAAAGGATTTTAAACTGTTCAGTCCATAGTAAGAAACAAAACTCAAAAATTTAAAAAAACAATCCTTTTCCTAAAGGCCATAGTAAAGTATTTTTCTGCTCTGTAGCGCATTTGTACTCCAGGTTTGCGAATCTTCAGCCTTATAAATTCTAGCATACTTGGTGGCTCTCACCCATGCTGTCTTCAAATTCCCTGCTCTCAGGAATAGGAAACTTAATTTAAAAAAATGCCAGATTATAGATAAAATGAGGTGAGTTTAAGTTAAAAAAAAAAGGTTGGCACAATACAAGACATAAAGGTCAATCATCTTCTCTTGATCATTTCCTGGACATACCTGTTTGCTCGTTTGAGCAGGAATCTAGTTTGCGTAGTTCAGGTTCGCCTGAAATTTGTAACCCTGCTCCTTCAGCCTACCAAGTGCTAAGATTACAGGTATACATGGAGGACCAATGAGCCAAATCCACATCCACTTCTTTAAAAGCTTCTCTCTTGGAACACAAAATCTGATCTGAGACCAAAATGGCTGAGCCCTGCATCCTCAAGACCAGGAGAGCGTCGTGACGCTGAACAAGCCAGAGCAACCTTTCATGACACATCTCCATCGCGAGGTGGCCAAGGTCCTGCCTGCAGACTCAAGCTGAAAAGAAGGAGCTGTGGTTCATTTGGCATCTGCTGGACCAGAGCAGGAGCTACTGGGGGCAGGTCTGCACCATACCACCCTGCTCACCACCATGGCCCACCACTGCCACGTGACTCGCAGAGGCCAATCGGGAGACCGCTGGGCCAGGCGTCTTCCCAAGAACCTGGTAGAGTCCTTGCGCAGCAGAGAGGCCCACTGCAGGCCCTGTGATCTGTGCCTAGAGCTCCTGCCCTCCTCAGAAGTAAAGACTGAGACTGTGCAAGGCTTCTGATCTTTTCTCCAACCTCTGAGCCCCAAAGCAAAGATGACATGGCAGACAAGGAACCAGGTCCTGAGGGGGTTCTAACTCTTGAGGATGTCCCGTAAACCTTTCAACATCTTACCAGCCAGGCCAGTGCGTTACTTCCTCTGTGTGCTGACCATCCCATAAACTGGAGCTTGGACATTGCTCTTTTCTTTGACTTTATGACCCACCCCTGAGAGGTGACTTGTAGACCTGTCTAGCCATCAACTCAATAAGTAACAGAGAATGAACTTGAACTCCCCTGGATCCTGCATCCCAGGGTACTGCGATTACCAGTGTTGCCTACCACATTCCGTATTTCTCCTTTTCCTTGTTTTTGTTTTTTGCTACAGGGTCTCACTGTATAGCCAGGGCCTGGCCTGGAATTTAGAGTGCCCATCCTGGGTCAGCCTTCATGGGTCTGAGATTAATTAACCTGCCTTTCTTATGATATTCTTTAACCTTCATACTGTGGGGCAGGGGGAGGGGTTCCTTGGGGGAGTGTTGTTTTATTTTGAGACTTTCATGTCTCGCCACTCCTGGGTGTTGTTATTACTTGCTGTTAGTGCTTTTCAAATGACCCGTTTGAATTTTTGGATCTATGAGTGACAAATTGATAATAAAATGAAATTAGTGATTATCAAGTGGTTATGCAACTATCAAATGGTCATCCCTGAAAACACACATAGAAGTAACATTACATGGGCTGATCAGGTTATATTTAGGAATGTGTGTGTGTGTGTGTGTGTGTATAACAACAATAATTTTTAAAAGGCCACAAATTTGAAAAAGAGCAAAGAGAATTATATGGGACATTTGGGAGGAGAAAAGAGCAGGGAGAAATGATTATATTATAACTTCATTTATAAAAGTTATAAATAACAATAAAAGACATCATTTAAAAAATGAAACTACTAATTAAAAAATCTTTTTACATGTAACTTCTGGAGAGCTTAGCGCAGCAGAGTCAGTTTGTAATTCATTAGCTGATGATCCCTCTACTTTCTGAAATGACTGGTGGAAGTAAAAAGTCCTAAACTCAGGGCAGGGTTAAAAGCAGTTTGGTTCCCAACACCCCCTGTCCTCTAGCTCCCAGTGATCCAATAGCCTCTTATGGGTTCCAGAAGACTTGACTCACAAGTTTGCATTCCCTCTTCCAAAGAGAGAGAGAGAGAGAGAGAGAGAGAGAGAGAGAGAGAGAGAGAGAGAATTAAATATAAATCTAAAAAATCCAAAATGACAACAAAGAAAACCCTACTCCCATTTGCCATTCACAATTATTTTATTTAATTTCTTCCATAGTTCTCCAAAGTGTGTGTGTGTGTGTGTGTGTGTGTGTGTGTTTAAAAAGGGCAAAATTGAAGACTCTTGATCTAGGGTAACCTTTGAGAACATTTAATCTCCACACCATTGTGTGGGGAAGGATGCTATCTACTGCACCCCAGTCCTCATGCATGCTAAAGCACAGCTTCTGCTGCTAGCTCTGGGGGAATTAGTGGCTAGCCCTAAGCCCTGCAGCTAACGACTTGCAAAGCTGCTCATCGTGGAGGCAAAAAACCCAGAAAGCTGCTTCCATTTCTGTGTGGCCCGGAAATCTCGCCACCGAAGGAGATGCACTTCAGCGACCCAAGAGTGGATACCTTCAGGAGTCTCCAAGAGAACATCAGTCAAGCCTCTGGGTGGCCTCCGACTAGGAAAAAAGGAGCCATTATAGGGCTTGGGATACAATTCTCCTTCAAATATTTTTCTAAACCTTACTTCCCCACTTCTAATTTTATTCAAAGGAAAGAAGGGAGAGAGAACACACTGGCTTGGAATGAGCACTGATCATCTCCACCCTCGGGTCTCCGTTTTCCTTGGACCTACAAAGGCTCATTGTTCTGGTCTTTGAGAGAGATTAACTTTTCTTTTCCAAGGACCTTGTTGCTCCTAGATGAGGAGAAGTGACTTAAATAGACCGTCAGAAGTTAGTAAGTATCACAAAAGGAAAAGGGAGGCATTGATGAAGCCTGCTAGCTCTGTTCTGGGGGCAGGCCAGATGTCAGAGGCCTAGGAAATAACACAAAGTGGTGTACCGAGAGCGTAGTCGTACGTCAATTCTTGCCACATACGGTTTGCTCGGAGGCCCAAAGCAAGCAGCATGGCTCATCTAAGTAAAGAGCTAGCCAAGATAATCTAATGACCTAAGATCTAACGGCTCTGCATGGTGTCTCTGATCCGGCTCGGTTTTATATGAGCAGACTGAATTTTATTACTTCTCTTCTGCAAGTGTCTGTGATGATTCGTTGCCGCCTCTTTCAGAAATATTTCAACGTAGGTGCTGAATTCCCTTAAATGTGGTGCTTGAGTTTTATATTCAGTGTGTTGGTTACTGGTATTAGTGTGTGTGTGTGTGTGTGTTAGTTACTACTATTATTTTGTGGGTCAGGGCTGACTGTAGGAGAATCATTGCTTGAATCACATTATTTAAAGAAGCACACCCTGTATGAAAAGAAATTTTACATGAGACATAGAAATGAATTTTAGGACACATTCTGCCGGGAAGATGTTGTGAAATTCTCGTTGCCTTCTTGTTCTGATTCAGAATCCTAACGCTTCTAGGACCTCTTGGCTTCACCATTCAGCTGCTGTGGACCTATTGAAAGAAGTGCGACTTCCTCGCAGCTCTGCCTCAGCTCTGAACCAGTGCTCTCTAACTGTTCCTTGGGGCATCCACCCTATCCTTATCGTTCACAAGGTCCACACTCCCTCATGGGCATATCATTTTGTTGGTGGTAGTGGTGCTTTTTGCTCCACTGATTTAGCAGAGATGTCCTTCATTTGTAGGCTCACCAACTGTCAAACAGTTCCTGTCTCCACATTTGGTTTACCCACACACTCTGCATTCCTAAGAGAGTTACAAGATAATAATACTCAGAATTTCAAACCGCTGCGTGTTTCCTGGGAGTCTGCGTTCCCAAATATTTACATTAGTCCCCGGCAAGTAAGTTAAGTAATGGTAAGTAATTCAAGGCAATGTTATTTTGAGAAAGGATATGCTACTGACTCCTGGCTCTGATTTTCAGAAGTACTTAGAGCCTACCACAGCCAACAGCCAGTGATGATCCCATGACTAGTAGTCCTCCCGAAACCCTGAGGTCATTAGCTTCCCCCACCCCAAGACAACAGAAAACCTCCCAGCAGGTAAGTCACACAGGTCTCCTTGGATACTTCCTTTGAAACTCCATTAAGAATTTGGCTTGGGCTGCTTGTCTAAAGCCTTCAAGAAATGTTAGGCCTTGTGAAGCTGACAAGAACCAGCAAGGCATTTTTGCTAAGTTCCAGCAAATGTGCGAAAGGCAAGGAGAGATGAAGACACCCCTCCTGTGATACGGTGGTGTGCTCAGAAGCAAGCCTCCTACCTGCTGTTGCGAAGGCACCGCCTCATCTTTCCCATGGCAAGGTTGTTTGTGTATATTAACGGTTTTTAAAAACAGAATCTAAATACCATATTGGCGGAGACCACTCACATTTTGAGAGAGTATCATTTAATCTTGGAGTAAATAATGTTAGGTGTTGAATTATTTTTGTAGGTAAGAGGTTGGGATCAAGAAGTTATTCTGACAGCTGGGGATAAAACTCACATGGTAGATACTTGCTTAGTGTGCATGAAGCCTTCGGGGACTGTGAAAGGCAAGTCTGTGGCCTGGTTGAGCAAGATTTACTTTGGAGACCCAGTAGAATATTCTACAAGGAATGGAACCAGTGAGCCATGTTCCCAGATGCTCAGGCTTCTGACACCAACTCCATACTCCTGACTCCTCAACTCCATAATCCTGTGGCCATCAGTCACACACAGGGCCAGGCCCAGTGTTCTGGCTGGACTCCACCTCCACAGTCACCTGGCTACAGCCAGGTAGCACAGCCCCCAGTTACCTGGCAACAGATAACCCAGCCCACTATAAAAGGGGCTTCTTGGCCCCTCCTTGCTCTCTTGTTTTTCTCTCTTGCCCTTACACTCTCTCTTTTTTCTCTTGCCCCCCTGTCCCCCCTCTCTGTCCCCCTATTCTTCTCCCCTCTTTCCACGTGGTCATGGCCAGCTCACCCCCTATCTTTTCTTTCTCTCTTTACTTCTCTATCTCTTTTTCTTTTCCCACATCTTTATAGTAAATCTTTGAAACCGTAGGCTGCCTCTTCTTATCAAAACCCGCCATGTAGGAGCAATAGAACAGGCCTCAGTGTCTGCAGCCGCCAGAAAGGACCCACTGCTTCCCCGCCTGGCCAGGCTTCCTCTACAGGTACAAGGCTGGACGCGGGCCGTGCCAGAACGGCCCTGCCTTCTGGGCAAGGACCTCCCCGCTAGCCGGGCAGCCTCCCTCCACAGGTACACGGGAGACCGGGAGACCGCCATCACTATACAGGCCCTGCCCGTTTTCCCTACAAAGCCCTCGGCTTTGCTACCCAATGCCGAGAAACAAAGCTGACATGGTGACACATGCCTGTAGCCCTAAATCCTGGGAAGTAGAGGAAAGGAGACACAGGTTCAAGATCAACCTCAGGAGCACAGCAACTGTGAGGCAGCCTGGGAAACATGACGTCCTGTCTCCAAAAAAATATTATACAAACAATACCTTGGAATTTCGGCTATCTTGAAATAATTGTCAGAATTATTGTCTAGAGAATTATTTCCATTTTTCCCCTTACACACTCGTGCTGGGACATAGGACTTAATCCTTAACTGCTACGTCCCAATCCTAAATTTTGTGCGGCTTATTTTGAAATGATTGAGGCAATATGGCCAAAGAACAGACAGAGCTTTTCTAGTGTTACAGAAAACAGAAAGAAAAAAAAAAAAGCCACTTCAGTGGACAAAGTGATAGCTCTGCCCGCAGCTTCAGTGGACATGATTTGTTTATACAAAAGATAAAACATAGTAGTTATGAAAATAGAACTGATCCAAACAGCTGACTTATGAAAAATTAGTACTTTCAAAGTTTTCTTTGGCAAACACGTTGGGCCATAACACATGTGGAGTTTACTATAATACCGAAGGCCTCTTCTTGTACCTGACCTTAAGCCTGACAACCTGAGTACAGTCCTTAGAAAACACACACACACACACACGCACACACACACACACACCAGTAATAAGAAAGTTTAAAAGGAACCTTTAAGTCTAGATTGTAGGGAACCTAACCCTTTGAACATGTGTATAATAGTAAGGTCTAACACATGCAGCCCTACTGTGTGCCTGCCATAGCTCTAGTCTTGCATCATCATCAGACCTTTACACAGGAGGAATCTGAGGTATAGAGAAAAAAGTGCCTTCTTACTGGAATTTGAATCGAAACAAGTTGAACTCCAGAACACCCATTTTATTACTTCTCATGACACCGAAGGAGAATATTGGCTCGGACATAGAATTTTTCCATTCTCTAAAATTATGTCTGTATATTTTTAAAGCAGGGTCATATATGTATTTTCACTTAGCATAATATTATGAATATTTTTCTAGGTCTTCAGAGAATAAAGAAAAAAGCTAAATGAATTAGGCTCAAAGTACAGAGACAAATTTCAAGTTTGTCCTCAGCTTATACTGATCCTCTCAGGAAGCTCGAAGCTGGGGACCAGAGTGTAGTCAGTGAGTCAATGGGATGTGACAGATGTGGCAATGACACAGTGACTTTTGACTTCCTTTGTTCTCTCTTGTGCAAAATGAAGGTGCCCTGTGACGTCATCGCCATTTGCCTTGCACCCAGGAGCCTGGAGACATGCGTTAGAGAACGGTGTGTCCCTGTGGCAAAGGACACAGGAGAAGAGAGCTCAGCGTGGGTGCTCAAGTGGAGCAGCAGGAAGCATTCTCTCAAAAGCGCCTCCAAGAATTCTCAACACTCCAGAGGTGTCGGTCTGTGCACTTTCATAGAACCTTCCCTGCAATGAGCCATTAGCTCTGACCCTGCCTTTCAGTTTCCTTGTGCAGGCTGCCTCCACAATAACCCCCTCACCCTTCCTCCCTCTCTTTCTTTCTCTCCCTCCACCCCCTCTCCATCCCTGCCTATAACAAAGGTGACATCTACTGGCATCTGTCCCCCCTTCCCTTCTCTCCCTCCTCCCCTACCCCTTCCCCATCTCTACCAAAGGTGAAATCTACAGGCATCTGCCCTTTCTGCATATTAAATAACCTTTAGGAACCAGCTTTGGCTGCATCTCACTGAGAGGGAATGGTTTCAATACCACCAGCCAGGTCTACATGCCAGCTGCAGAGCAAAGGGAGCACCTGAGGCCCCGTGGTGTAGCACAAATTTGAACACTTTAGTTTCAGGATTTGGGGACATGGGTCAAAGAATACTAGAAAAGGGGCACAGCTATACGAGTCACTAATCTAACAGAAGGGACACTGGCCTAGTCAAGACAATAAACGGCACACACACAACTAGCTTGCCCATCCTGGCAGATAACTATACATCCTGAAGGTCAGAGATAATAAGAGTAAGTTGACCAGGTGTGGTGGCACAGGCCTTTAATCCCAGCACCTGGGAAGCCAATGTAGAAGGGTCACTGTGAGTTTGAGGCCAGCCTGTTCTACATAGTTTCAGACCAACCAAGAGTTGCATAGTGAGACTTTATATCTTAGAAGTAAGAGGAGGAGAAAGAGATGGAGACGGAGGAGAAGGAGGAGATCTTACAGAATATTTTCAACTGAGTCACGTAGAAGTGTATCAACATGTATGTTCATGAACAGAGAAGGTGGGAAGGGCTGTAAAGAATAAGCTTGCATAAGTATTGCTCAAAGAAAAGTTCCTTTCTCCCTTACTCTAAACTCTAATAACATTTTCTTTCAAATTCAAACCAAGCCTCGTATTCAGTCTGTGCTATTACCCGGAGACTATTACCCCGACACACAGTTATTCTATACCACTGCCTTAACTTTACTCATTCACTCTGACAGAGAAGACATCTTTCCTGTGCTCACTCCTCTGCCTTGCTCACTGTGACAACAGTAACCCAAGAACAGTGGGTGGAGGAGGGAGGGTCAGAGGTGACAATTGAGAGGGAGGGGCCAAAGAGCATGCATACTCTGATGCTTATTTTGGTTTCACTGTCAGTGACATCATTTGTACTTGAGAACTTTACAATTACATTAGAATCATAAATAAATAAATAAATAAATAAATAAATAAATAAATAAATAAATAAATAGAAATAAAAAAAAAAAGGAAGCCAGGCATGATTCCTTTAAAGCCAGCACTTGGGAAGCAGAGGCAGGTGAATTTCTGTGACTTTGGAGCTGACCTAGTCTACCTAGTGAGCTCCAGACCAGCCAGGTGCTTCATAGTAAGACCCTGTCACAAAACAAAAAACATAATAGAAAAACACAACAACAACAAAGCTAGAAGACTGAATGTGAAAAAAATTCGAAGTTGAAATATTTATTTCTTGGCACAGAGGAGACAAACTGTATCGATAAGAAAAAGATGTGCCTGCAACCCAAGAGCTTTAAGGCCAGGACTGGGGCGTTCGTTCTCAACACCTTATCCCAGGGCATTGCTGCTCCGAGCACACCACTGCCTCCTGTGTTGTCTGAACTACAGCCATGTGAATAAGGAATGTACTGAAGTCTTTTAAAGACAGCTTCTTGGCATTAGTATCCAGTACACAGAAAAGGCAATGAACTTCCTGAGACCATCTGCAAGGGAAAGAAGAAGCAGCCTGCAGAAGGTAAAATGTTAGGAACTATGTACCTGACAGGATAAGTATATAGACTCTAGAGTCTACAAACAACTCCCAAAGCTAAGCAGTGCAGGGCGCGGGCGGGGGGAACCATCCTTGGGGACTGGACAGATGGCACAGTGGTTACGAGCATTGGCTGCTCTTCCACAAGACCAGAGCTTAGTTTCTAGAATCCACATGATGGCTTACAATCACCTGTAACTCCAGTTCTAGGGGATCTTATACTATCTTCTGGTCTCAAAAACACAAGGCACACATGTGGTACATGCAGGCAAAACATCCATACACATAAAATAATAATAATAAAAACCTACCCAATCAATAAGTAAACAAATGAACAAATGTTTATTAAGAAATGCAGATGGCCAATATAGATATGTAAAACTGTTCAGCATCCTCATCCATAGAGGAGATGCAAAATGAAAACTGCCTTGAGATTCTATCACCCCAGTCAGAATGGCTGTCATTGAGAAAATGACAAATGCTGTCAAGGATACAAGGAAAGAGGAGCCCTTATTCACTGCTGAGGGACAATAAACTGGGGCAGCACCATAAAGGTTTCTGGAGTTCTTCAAAATCTAAAAATGGAATTACTATATATGAGCTGTGTACACCACTCCTGAGCATATATTCAAAGAAATCTAAATCAGCCTACCCAGAAGATGCTTGTACTTCTGTGTTTACTGAATCATTAGTCACAGTAGCCAAGGCACAGAATACTCTCCATGCTCACCAACGAATGATTGCAAATAGAGTGGAGTTTCCTCCAGGTCTAAAGAACTAGGGAATTATATAATATTTGCAAGAAGGTAGACCCAAAGATGGTGACATTAAATAAATATGTTTTTCTCTTATGTCAAATCTACACACGTGTGTGTGTGTGTGTGTGTGTGTGTGTGTGTGTGTGTGTGCTATAAAAATAGAAAGGAAGCCAGGCACTGGTTGGTGCACGCCTTTAATCCCAGCACTCGGGAGGCAGAGGCAGGCAGATTTCTGAGTTCAAGGCCAGCCTGGTCTGCAGAGTGAGTTCCAGTATAGCCAGGGCTGCACAGAGAAACCCTGTCTCGAAAACAAACAAAAACAAAAACAAAATAGAAAGGGAACTGTGGAGGAGGAAAAGAGAACATCAGACATTTCTCTGATATGTGGATCACACAGAGTGCACATCAATTGGCACACTAAAAATTTTAGTAAAATGTCATTGAAGTCAGTGAAATACCCTATTCTGTCATGACTATATTAGCTACATACAGTAGCTGGAATGAGACAAAAGATAATGAGACACACCTAATCCTTTCCAAGGGAGAACACAGCAGAACATCTTTTCTGCACATAAATACATAGTTTGGGGTTGCTCAATTAAAACAGCTAAAAATTGACAAAGCATGTAAGCTTCCAGTGTCAACCCACGTGATTCCTCTGAAGCTGTTTTCTCAGAACCATACGGTAACACGAGCCACTGTAACATATTTGATCCAGAAAGCGCACTTACCTAGAGGAAATATATGAATGAACTAGAAACATAAGCCTTTGGATATGTCTTATCTTAGTTTACCTCTATAATTTTGTTATATTTGTAGCCTTAACCATGAGTTGGACTAGTGTTTTTATATCACCTTATTTTCTTATTCAGAAATACATATAGATGTTTATATTTCTGAAAGGAAATGATAATTGAAATGTTCACATGAAGTGTTTTCTTTTCTTTTTTTTTTTTTTTTTTTTTTTTTTGGTTTTTCGAGACAAGGTTTCTCTGTGTAGTCCTGGCTGTCCTGGAACTCACTCTGTAGACCAGGCTCAAACTCAGAAATCTGCCTGCTTCTGCCTCCTGAGTGCTGGGATTAAAGGCCTGTGCCACCACTGCCCAGCTAGATTTATCTATTTATTTTACATATATGAGTACACTTAGCTGTACAGTTGGTTGTGAGTCACCATGTGATTGCTGGGATTTGAACTCAGGACCTTTGGAAGAACAGTCAGTGCTCTTAACCACTGAGCCATCTCTCCAGCCTCACATTAAGTATTAACTGAGAATTTAAAAAAAAAAAATTGATGCAGAGAAAGGAGACGGCTGGGGAAACAAAACAAAACAAAACCCTGCCATGCCCCTGTGGCTTTGAGAAAAATAAACCATATTTTATGAATTAGAACCATGGAAAACTATCACGATGACTAAATATTTAAATGGAAATATTACACTTCATAGAGGTCATTCTGGCAGAGATGCTGGGCTGTTCCCTGTCTCGTCTTAAGAATCCAAGACATCAGACCTTGATGTCATCCTTGGGATTGCAGAGTACCACACCTGCATGACTTATTTCATGAGACGCTGGCCTGATGCCCCAGTGCTTACGGTTTATGAGTTATCCTTTCAGATAGAAATTCCTCCCAATGCAGCGCAGATACTAACAAAAGAGACCAAATTGCATGCTGTGAGAATTAGGAAGTCCAGCATACCAAGCATCCGTGCCCTGAGGAAACACTGCTTTTTTTCTTAATGTCAGAATTAACAGCTGACTCTTTTGTGATGAGTTGTATTTACGAACAGTTCTCCTAGTTCCTGCTAAGAACAAAATGGTATTCTTATCCCACCACACAGGTAGCTGAATCGCACCTTCTGACGTACGAAGACTTGCAGTTCATTAACTGAGAGTGCATTTGCATCAGTAACACTCTTCCTCCAGTAACAGTAACAGTCAGTAACGCTCTTCCTCCCTCCTGGATGGTTCGCACTCATCTGCACTTCCCATATGCAGACATCGAGTCAGCATCTTTGCTTCTGTGTTTAAATAGGCATGTGCAAGCTCAACGTGTGCAGATGCAATCAATCTCTGGTCCTACTCCTGTAATTGTCCCTGCTCCACATCTGTCCCCTCCCCATAGGTGACTCCATCCTTCGGGCTGCTGAGTAAAACTCAGATTTCTTCCTTTATCTCACACACATCCCCAAATCCTAGAACCTTTTTTATTTTTTATTTATTTATATATATTTTTTGCACTGCTCACTTTACATCCATTCAGGACCCAGCTCCTTCTTCTGCCAGGATATTGCAACACAACAGTCTCCACCTAACTATTGCTTTTGTTTCTATCCTTGTTGAACTACAACATTGTCACCTCCCTCCGCCTGTTCTTTTCTTTTGAGAACAGACCAGATCACACTGCATATAGCCCATGCTGACCTCAAACTGACTTGCTCAGCCTGGTCTTGGACTTGTACATTTCTGACCTTGGACTGCTTTCATGAGTTCTGAGATCATAGCCATGGACCACCCTACCCAATGGCAATGCCCTTCAGATTTGTTTCTTCTGTTGGTTTTGATTGTTTGTTGTATCATGTTGTGTTTTTGAGACAGAATCTCATTCTGTAGTCCAGACTGGCCTTGAATTCCTCTGTAGCCCAGGCTAGCCTCGAATTCATGTTAGTTCTTTTATCTCAAGTGCTAGAATTACAGGCCTCCATGGCTAGCTTAATTCGGAAGCTAGATGGAAGCTTCTAAGTTATATAATATTTAAATGTTAAGTCAGATTATACTCTTTCTCTGCTATAAACCCTTTTGGAGGAATAGACAAAAAAATTTTTTTTTCTTCCGAGACAGGGTTTCTCTGTGTAGTCCTGGCTCTCCTGGAACTCACTCTGTAGACCAGGCTGACCTCGAACTCAGAAATCCACCTGCTTCTGCCTCCCAAGCGCCGGGGATAAAGGTGTGCGCCACCACTGCTCAGCTGACAAAATTCTTAAAATGGCCTAAAACTTATGTCTTAGGATTTCTATTGCTGTGATAAACACCATGATCAAAAGCAAGTTGGGGAGAAAAGGACTTATTCAGCTTACACTGTCACATTATAGTCCACCATTGAAGAAAACCAAGGCAGGAACTCACACAGGGCAGAGACCTGGAGGCAAGAGCTGATGCAGGGGCCATGGGTGGTGGTAGTGGTAGGTGCTGCTTACTGGATCCTACTTTCTTATAGAATGCACGACTACCTGCCCAGGGGTGGCACCACCCACATTAGGCTGAGCCCTCCTGCGTCAATCAATAATCAAGACTTAGCTTTCAGATCAGTAAGGTAGATGAGCTAGAAGGTTTGGAGCAGAGAAAAAAAAACCATATAAACTGACATTTAAATATTATAAGCCTGTCAACCTGAGTTGAATCCTTTGAACCCATGGAGAGAACCAGCTCCCAAAAGATATCTTCTGACCTTAGGTAGTATGCCACCATATGCCCACACTCCCATACCACAAACACAAAAATAATAATACATAAAATAAATATGTAAGTAAATATTTTTAAAACTTTCTCCAATGGTAAGAAATTATTAAAAGAAAATTCCAGTGAATGTGGATGACTTTAGAACTCGAAAGGCCATCCAGAGACTGCCCCACCTGGGGATCCATCCCATATACCGTCACCAGACCCAGACACTATTGTAGATGCCAACAAGTGCTTGCTGACAGGAGCCTGATATAGCTGTCTCCTGAGAGGTTCTGCCAGAGTCTGACAAATACAGAGGTGGATGCTCTCAGCTAACCATTGGCCTGAGCATAGGATCCCCAATTGGAGGAGCTAGAAAGTACCCAAGGATCTGAAGGAGCTTGCAGCCCCATAGGAGGAACAACAATATGAACCAATCAATATCCCCAGAGCTCCCAGGGACTAAACCACCAACCAGAGAGTACACATGGAGGGACCTATGGCTCCAGCTGCATATGTAGCAGAAAATGGCCTTGTCGGACATCAATGAGAGGAGAGGCCTTTGGTCCTGTGAAGACTTCTTGCCCCAGTGTAGGGGAATGCCAGGAAAGGGAAGCAGGAGTGGGTGGGTTGGTGAATAGGGGAAGGGGAGAATGGGATAGGGTTTTCAGAGGGGAAAGGAGGAAAGGGAATAACAATTAAAATGTAAATAAATAAAATATCTAATTTAAAAGGGGGGGAAAGAATTGGAAAGCTGTGTGAAATGAAATCTAAAAAGCAAAAGCCATTTAGAATCAAGGAATGACTGAAGTACCAGGAAGGTACAACAGTGTGGCCCACTGTGGAATGCCTGGCATGAGCACGTGTTTGAACATTTGCTCTCCGGTTGGTGGTGCTGTTTAAGGAAGTTATGGAACTTTGAGCCGGCAAAGCCTTGCTGGAGGAAGTATATCCCCTGGAGGTGGGCTTTGAGGTTTTATTTATAGCCTGGCCCCACTTCCTGTTCTTGCTCTGCTTCTGAACTGCCAAAGCAGTGTGGCAGCCAGCCTCAGGCTCCTGCCTCCGTGCCTTCCTAGTCACGATGAATTATATGTCCCCATGATCTTGAGCCAAGAAAATCGTTTCTCCCCTAAGTTGCTGTTGTCAGGAAAAGGGCAAGGAAACTAACCCAAGGGATTGGATATGACGTTCTAACCTGAGTAAAAGGTTGGAATCAATCAAGTCATGCAAGGAGAGAAAACTTCAACTGAAACAGAATATGAACCAGCAGCTCATAGATCTTTTAAAAATTGTCACGATTTATGTAAACTGTCTCTCAACCTCATCTTGATGGGGGAGGTTGAGACTCACTAAGCGTGTTCACACACAACTGGAGAGAACAGAGGTGCAAGAAAAAGCAGTAGGAGAGTGAGCTATATAGCCCTGATCACCTTGAAATTCTGCTCATATCCACCCCCACTACTTAACCACCACGCCCCCCCAAGAGGCAAGTGCATGAATCTTTATTTCAGTGATATCTGTGACTATAAAAAATAAGCACAGCCTATATATTTATATTTTAAAAAAGGAATGGCTAAATAAGTAATCGCATTCCTTCAGTGGAAGAACTGTGTAAACTCAGGTGAACCTACTGGTACTGACAGGAAGAATTGTATAAGTCATATTGTTAAGTTCAATAATACATACATTATTTTGTTTCTATTTTGTTGTTGTTACAAGACAAGGTCTCACATATCCCAGTCTTGCTTCAAACTCTCTGTGTAACTGAGGATAACCTTGAACTTCTGATCCTCCTGTATATACCTCCCATGTACTGGGATTATAAGCACGTGCAACCATTGCCTGTTTTAATGTGGTTCTAGGATCTTAACCCAAGGTTTCCTGCCTATTAGGCAGGGACACACACCTTCTTTCCTATGAGTAACTATGGAAAAGTCTAGAAGTATATACATTACATCAATAATGGTAAAGAGTTCTAAAGAAATAACTAAGTATTAGAGGTAGGGATATTCAAAGGATGTATATACTCCAGTATAATCTCTAAAATTATAATTGTTAATATGGAGAATCTGTTACAGTGGTGATTTAAATTGATTGCTCAAATCATTTTATGCCATCGATGTAAAACAAAAGAAAATGAAGTTATAATAAATGTAGTACACTAGTTACTTTCCCTGTTGCTGCCAGAAACAACTGAAAGAAGGGAAGCTCTATATTCCAGCTCACAATTTGAGATGGCGCTTGGGCAGAATGTCACGTTCACATGCCACCATATGAATCCATCAAGAGATCAACACACTGATTGGGTCAGAGCCTTCATGATTTAGTTGTCTCTGGAAACACTATCACAGACACACCTGGAAGCATTTACCCCTAAGTCCCTGGGTGCTTCTTAATCTAGTCAGTTGAGAATGAAGATTAAACATCATATTAGCTAAGAGAAGCCATTTAAACTCAATGTTAAAGTCAAAGAAACAACAGTCTTTGTAAAATCTAAGCTATCCTTCCTTTCATTCATAGGCCTGGAGAATCCAAAGATGCTACCATCACACTCTGGCCCTATGATCTTTTGCTCAATTGGATCATAAAAATATCTCGAGTGTCCTACTTTTATGTCTGGTTTTCAGGTGAAGTTTCAATTATCCACCCAGCCTGCCACGATGTATATTCATTAATTTCTGGTGTGACTACTTGGAAGGACAATTTATCCTCTCAGTTTAAGTATATTAACGTGTTAATCAAAGGAAAAGTCTTATTCAGGTCTCAGTACCATATTCATTGGCAGCTCAACTTACAATCTAAGAATTAGCCCCTTTTCAAAATTTTAATTTGCACATTAAGTGTTTTTGTGTTACCAGGCTAATTGAATTTGGCTCTCACTGTGAAACTTAAGACTGAAGGTCAAACATACAAGCATTTATTCTTGATAACCACAAATGCCCTACGGTTAAGATAGAACCTGATAATTTACGGAAAATTAACTTGTCTAAAGTGAGAACAGAGAATGATTCATGAATGGACTCATTTTTCTTTCTCATTGCACATTGGTCGTTAGCTGTGACACGCTCAGACCAGAGTGAAAACATTAGCTATGGTTAATGGACTGAATAGATTTATTTAAGGAGAAATATTTAAAGCCCTGAAAACATCAGCTTATGTCCATGTTTATTGGCCACAGAGACATGACATACAATATGCAGCAAATTTTACATCTTCCCAAACTCCATGTGGAGCCCACGAAGAGTGGAAGAAATAGCTCCACTGTAGAAAATGAAATATCTACATTTCAGAGTCTTTTGGCCACATTTTTTACTTTTCTTTTCTCAATGTTTATTTCGGTATTTTCATGTCTTCCTAATTACGGGCTCTATACACTTGAAGGAAGCCTGGGGTGGGGTGTGGAGAGTACATACTTTCTCAGGCAATCGGGTCTGGGTGTGAAGTGAAATCTGGCTACTCTCCAACTCACTGAACTGGAGAAAGCCCCGTGCTGCTTTGAACTTCGGAGATAAGCTGTGAAGAGCGATCATGCCTTGACATCCCCAAAGTGCCTACTTATGATGTGAGACTGCCGTGGGCCCTTAAAATACGTCAAATAAAGAATATTTACTAAGTAATCCGCAGGCAATTTAAGAAAAAGGAGACATCATCAGTCATGGAAAACTAATAAATAAAAAAGAATCCGATTTTTAAAATTTTAAATAGAAAAATTGAATTCATGATAGTGTGTTAAATGAAAAAAAAAAAACCAAAAACAAACAAAAAAAACAGTCTCCCTTAAAGCCACTTTCTAAGAGAAAAAAGTCACATGATAGATAGGTATAGGACATATGTAGGTGCTTTCTGTGCCTTTACACAAGTTTTCAGGAAAGATTCTATCACTCAAAGAGTCTCTGTGTGGGAAAGTAGTAACAGTGGGGAGATCTCGGGAAGTACAAGAAAAGATTCACTGCCTTTTGAAATAAAAATCTAAGAATCACAGGGGTTCTGAGACAACAGGGAGGACAGAATACCGGAATTTCTCCCAGAGCCTCTCTGACACCCTGGATTTTTCTCTTTAGCTTCACAAGGGTTATTCAAGATGTCCCCACTTGCTTGGAGATAAGCACGGTAGCCATCAGTCCTAGAGTCAAATATTTAGTTCTCCCTCCCAGCACAAGCAGCTGAATCGGCCACACCCCGTGATCATTGAATGTTCACTATTGACGTTTTACCCGTCTTCCATGTTTATTGGGAATAAAGAGGTACATACATCTCTCATTCTTGAAGACCTTCCAACTCAATAGGGATACAGAGTAGTGGGTGAGGGTGAGCCAGGGCTCGGAAGGTATAAAACTGAGAATAAGGACAGAGGGATTACTTGCCAACATGTATAAAGCAAACAAGTACTCTTAAAGGTATGAAAAGAATGATGGAATTAGAAATGTCTGTTTATTGTAGAGAAAAGTGGGAGCTGTCTGTTGGGGAGTTGTTTTCTAGAAAGTTCTGAATGATTAACAAGATAAAAAAAGTTTTCTTCCCCTGTGGTGATACTTGCTGGGAAATGGACACTAAAATTTAAATCGGGCAAATTTCTTGCCCAGAATGTGAGCAATATTTAGTATTTGAAGATGCTGTTGGTAAATGTGATAAACTGTTCTATTTCCAGTTAAACAGGGATGAAGCCAAAGTAGAAAAATGTTTGTCTCAATTTTTCTCTTTCCATTTCGTAAAAGACTTAAGGACCACCAGGGTTCAAGCCAGAGGACCAATAAGCTATTGCTGCGCTTTTCAGCCATGGGTAATCTTACCCTCAGGGGACACAAGCAACACAATGTTTAAAGACGATTTTGGTTGTAATTAGTAGGGGGTGAATGTACTTGCGCCTTGTGGATTTAAGTCAAAGATGCTGATAAACATCCCACTGTGCTCAGGATAGTTCTTTCCAGCATACAGTCTCGCAGCCCAAAACTCAGCTGTGTGGAGATTATGAAGCCCTGTGTGACATCACCACGGCAGCATGACTGTTTATTACAGTTTATACCTCATAACCTGCTGAGTCAAAGTCTAAAAAAAGTGTTAACATTATAAAGGATGGAGTCTCACAGAACTCTAGACCAGTACACAGCCTTCTTGTCGCAATAAAATTATATTTCTAGTATCAAAAGGGTGACCTTCTGGCATCTAACACAAGGCAAATGCTTCACCAAGGATGAGAGCAGTAGATGAATCTAATCACAATCAATCACTGGAAAATAACCTACATGAAGGTCATTCTACAAAGCAAGTGACCTGGAATCTTTAAAAATGTCAGGGAAGGACTAAGGAAATGCTGCAGTCTGAAATAAAAAGAAGCAACACAACACAAGATTCTGACATAGGTCACCTTGAGGTAGAAGAAAGAGAAACTAGAAGAGGTGAGGTGTCACTGTTAGGTCATGTGTGCACTGTAACAAACAGAAGCATACCACTGTGGGTAACTCATCCCGAAGAACTGATGAGAAGGCTAGACAGAAGCTTAGATCAGTCTTCAGGGGGAAAGGGTACTTGAAACTTTTTCATGAATTCGTAATTTTTAAGTTTTTTAAAAAAATAAAAAACGCATTTTTGTGACAGGAATGATTCCTGGAATCCATATTAATGTGGAAGGAGAGAACTGACTTCTCAAGTTGTCCTTTGACCTCTGCATGCTTTCACACCCATCACACACACACACACACACACACACACACACAAACACACTGATGATGATGGTAATAATAATAAATTATTTTTAAAGAATTTAAAGAACCTTTTCCATAGAGTACCTTTTTTTTTACCATTGTCTTATTAAATATTTATTTCTTCTCTCAAATTTGTCTATGAAGGTGACAATTACATGGATTACTAAAAGCAACACAAACTGCACCTTTCTTCAGTCTGTTCGGTTTCCTCTTACTAAATGTGTTTGTTTATACTTTTTCACCATAACAAATAAGAGCCAAATGAAGGAGGGATGTAGCCATGTCAAACATAACTTTATGTTTTTAATAATAACTAGTAAACCATAGACACTGCAGTAGAATAGAAGACCCAGGAACAAATCACATAATTAGAGCTGGGGGGAAAGTGCACTGGGGTAAAAACAGCTCCTTCAACAAACAATGCTGAGGAAATTGGCATTCACAAATAAGATGAAACTAGACTTATACCTCTTACCCGGTACCCAAATCAACTCAAAATAGATCAAAGGCCTTAATGAAAGAACGGAAACTCTGAATCTGCCAGGAGGAAAACCTTTCAAAACATAGGCATAGCCAAAAAAACTCTAGTACCTTAGGAAATAATTCCAACAATCAAGAAATGAAATAGCAGGAAATTCAAAGGCTCCTGAAAAGCAAAAAAGAAGAAAGATATCAACAGAGTGAAGAGATAACCTCCAGAGTGGGGAGGCATCCTTGCAAGGGAACAGTCAATGGGGAATTAGATGTCTAGAATCTACAAAGAAATCTAAACACACACACACACAGACACACACACAAATCCCATCAGTAAATGAGCAAATGAACTGAACATGTCCAATGAATGTTTGAAAAAGTTTCAGAATTCTCTGCCATCGGGAAAAGGCATAGTAAAACTGCACTGAGAACATGTCTCCTTCCAGCGAGAATGGCTGTTATCAAGAACACACCAACACGAGGCTAAGGGGAAAGGGAATCCCTCTTCACTGTTGATTAGATCTATGCTGCTGCAGCTACTGTGGAGAGCCATGGAAAAGTTGGTCAGAAACTTCAGAGCAGAGCTATCATAGAATTCATCTGCACTGCTCCTGGCTATATATCCAAAGGCTTATGAATCAGCACAGCCCAGAAATGCTCGAGTGCCAGTGTTTACTCAGGCAGTATTCACAAAAACCAAGACGCAGACTCAGCTAGATGTTCATCAAGAGAAGAAAAAAGCAAATTTTATATTTCTGTATACATTCTGTTCAGCCACAGAGATGGATGAAATTATATCATTTACTGAAAAACACGAAAGTGGAGGCCATGTTAAGTGTAATTGGTCACAAAGAGAGATGTTTAGTGTTCCGTGTAGAAGCTAGATGCAAATGTTTCAATGTATAGAACATGAAAGTAAAGTGGGGGTAGCACTGAGGGGGGAGGAAGTGGTCTAAGGAAGAAGCAGAATATAGAGGGTAATGGGAGAGAAGAATGGCAAAGCAATGCGTGCTTGTGCTGTCTCTCCTGTAGAATCTAGACTTAACTACAACACACACATCCACATCCACACCCACACCTGCATATACAACATGAGCAGAAGGTCAAGTATTTGTGTGGAGGAACCAGCAAGAGAAAGGAGGAGAGACAGGAGCAAAGTATGGGCAAATACAAGCAAAGTATAATGATATATATGACACAAATATCAACATGAGGCTCTACAGAGATGACTCAGTGGTTAACGGCATTGGTCCCTCTTTCAGAGGTGCTGAGTTCAATTCCCAGCAACCACATGGTGGCTCACAACTATTGATAAGATCTGGCGTTCTCTTCTAGCATGCAGGTGTACATGCAGATGCAGCATTTATATACATTAAATAAATATATTTTTAAAAAGTATCAATATGAAACCTGTCTTTTGTACACTAGCTTAAATTATTATTATTATTATTATTATTATTATTATTATTATTATTGCAGTCAATGAACTTAGAAGTAAAAAAGTTAAAGCTTCTCTATATCTCTTGAGTCCCACTGAAACACCAGGTCTTTTCTTCCAGACAACGTTTGCTCCAGAGGTTTGCTCCACACTGAGCTGTATCTCCAGCTGTATATATTTTAAATACCTATTTGCAAAACTCCTTTGAAAAGCAAGCCATTCCTCTAATCTGTTTATTTTTGTTTATTTATTTACTTTGCTTTGCTGGAGGGTGAATCCAGTGCCTTGTGAAGTCTAGGCAAGTAGAACCTCCTATACAACATACTTAAGAATTTCTATAGTGTAGATGAAGGCCTCATGTAACCAAGATTCTGCCTTTTTCACAGTAAAATTGAAAACTTTTGTCATCATTATACATATAGCACGCTGACCCTGTTTCTTAGCATAGTAGATACTATTCTAGAATGGAGAAACAAATGTTAAAACCCAGGAAAATTGATTCTGATCAGCCTGCTGTTTCCTGGTCTGGTCCCCACATTGGCTGGTAATTTATTCCTCATAGTCTATTGTACAGGAATCCAGAAGAAGCTGCAGGTTCCTTTTCCAGGGGAAACACTTCTCAGAGAATCGCTAGGATTATAACTAGAAATGTATAGCAAATCTTGAAGTTTGAAGGTTCATTGCTGTTAGAAACATCCTTGTTTCTGAATAAAAATTTTGTCCCTGGGACTAAAGGGATGGTTCAGCAGCTAAGAGCGCTAGCCTGTCTTTTAGAGAAGCAGAGTTTGCCTCACATCACCAACATGGCTTTCATGGTGACTTGTAACTCTGAGTCTAGGGAATCCAACACCTTCTTCTGGCCTCTGCACAACTGAGCCCTCATGTGCCCAGACTCCTCATTCCCAACACATTATTTTAAAAAATAAAATATTTTTCAAATCCATATACTAGCAAACACATCCTGATTTGTGCAGTCTTCATATATATATCAATGGTAAAGGGTGTTCTGAGATTGACTGAAAACAACAGGAAGCAGACTTGGAAAAGAGGAAATAGGGCTGGAGAGATGGCTCAGTGGCTAAGAGCACTGACTGCTCTTCTAAAGGTCCTGAGTTCAAATCCCAGCAACCACATGGTGGCTCACAACCATTTCGTAATGAGATCTGACTCACTCTTCTGGAGTGTCTGAAGACAGCTACAATGTACTTACATATAATAATAAAATAAATCTTTAAAAAAAAAAAGAAAAGAAAAGAGGAAATAAGGCACAAGCCCAGGATTGCATGGAAGGTGGCCTTGACAGCCTGGCTGAGAAGCACCCATGGAGAAGGGGAAGAAGACTTGTACACGGCGCCCGGTGTGGCACTTCCATAGGAGCAGCATATCAGAAGGAGACCAGCAAATCAAGCCAATCTCTGACACTATAGCGAGCGCAAGGATGCAAGAAACTCAGCCCAAAACAAAACAAAACAAACAAACAAACACAAAGCAAAACAATTCCCACCCCACATATCACAATGTGATTGTATATGGGAGACAACAACAGAAGATAATACAAAACACAGACATGAGAATATCATAGATAAGCTATTTAAAGAAAAGGGACAGAGAAAGGAGATCAATGGCTACTGTATTGCTAGCTAAATTGGAGCAATCACTGTCTGAAGAAGGGATGGGTTCTAGCTCCTGAAACTGCTGATCTCACCACGCAAACCTACAGACACTGCCTGTCCTTCCCATGCTCATGGTAAAGCTTGCTTTGTAAATTAGATTCCAACAAGGGCTAATAACAAGATGGAATAATTATAGCAATATATTATAATAAAAGCCCTATCAACTTCTTCTTTGTCTCTCTGTCTCTGTCTCTGTGTGTCCCTCCCCTTTGGGAAGCACTTGGAAATTTATCTCTGCTCTTCACTAGTCCTATGCTTTGGGAACAATGCTAAGAAATTAACAGTTACCTGAACACAGCACCAGGTACCCGGCAGTTGATCTTGTAACAGAGATGCTGACTGATGGTGACCTGGTAGGAAGTGTATCCAGCTTGGCAGACCCACATCCTCAGGCAGGACAGAGCTGGGAGGTACAGGATATCACAGCGCCCAGAACAGCACTGCACATTTAACACGTAGAAAGTGTGCATTGCTGAAACTGTCTAGGTAATAGTTTCAGGTGGCATGGTATGAAGAACCGAGTGCCTGAAAGCCAAAAACGCCAAATGATGGACACGGTGCACAGCTGCACTTGATCCAGCGGGTCACCAGGTAGAAGGCAGCAGCAAAGCCATGACCACTGTTCAGACTCCCATTGTCATTCACAGAATTGTGGGTAATATTTGGCCTCAGTCCTCATGTGTGAGTAGGAGGGGTAAAAAGATCTCAGGCTGGCAAGAAGGCTCAGTGAGTAGGGCTGCTCGCCGGGCATACCTGGCTACTCAAGTTCAGTTTCTGGATTCCACATAAGAGTGGAAGGGGAGAACGAACTCCTCAAAGTTTTCCTCTGACCTGCACACGTGAGCTGCATGTGCACGCGCACGCACACACAAACACACACACACACACACCAGGCACGCACACAGAATAGTAAATCAGTATGTGAAAAAGCACAGATGGAAAGACAAAGCAAGCACACACAGCTACTCATCCTCAGCTGCCGGATCAAACAGCACAAGGCAGGCTTGTCATCAAGGGGGCCAGCTGCAGGAGAGGCTTTGCTCAAAGCAGGACTCCCCCAGAAGAAAGCAGAATATGAGCACACTGAACTCAGGGGAGATGCTATGTCCATCTCTGCTCTGCACCAGCCCACTCAGTGTCCAGCATCTGGGGATCTGGGGATCTTGTACCTCCCTGTGGGAGGGGCTCCCCTTTCCGGGAGCACATCCACCCCACATGGGCTGTCAGCTTATGCGAGGACCATAGCAACACCAGGGAAACAAGAGGCTTCGAAAATGCGCATACCACTTCAGCCTGGTAAACCTGCTTCAAAACTCCAGTGCAGTAAATCTACCTAGTAAATCTACCAAAGAACTGAGCGAGGAGTATGCTGGCTGTTTCGAAAATAAAAGTCTTTAGGTCTGCCAGATTTGAGAACAATAGGAGGAAAATAAAACAATGTGCTCTCAGAAGCATCCCGTGTGGGTGCACTCTCTTATTTTTCAGAATGGAAATGCACTTATTTTCCTTCTGATTGTAAGCATATTGTCACATATTGTTGAATCATGTTTTGTTTTTTTTTTCAGGAAGCCTTTCCCAGTTGAATTTCCCACCAGCAATATATAGCATCCATTTCCTACTTCCACTAATGTCGGAATGTTTTAGTCCTTTGTTAATATGCTGGCTGAGATCATATCAGATTCTTTTAATTTGAAGTTTTAATTCCCAGGAAAGTTGAACAGTCTTCCAAGGGCTTATTAGAATTATTTACCTCATTTATCCATTTCTCTATAATAGCATTTGCTTTTTTAGAAAGAGCTCCTTATTTTAAAGATATTGGTCTTCATTACTAATTCATCACAAATTGCTATTTAAATTTTAACTTTGTTCATAAAGGTTGTTTGTATTTTTGTTTCATTTATTTTGAAATGAAAGAGGGCTACAATTAGCCTAAGCTGGCCTTGAACTCAGTAAGTAGCTGAGACTGGCCTTGAAGTCCTGATCTTCTGGCTTCTCTCCCAAAGCGTTGGGCTTTTGAGCATCTGCGTCCATGTCCTGTTCTGTTGGTGATTTGGGTCTTTGTTTTTATTTTCCTGTTTTAAGAATTTTCCCCAGTTTTTACTGAGTTATATTTATTTGACTATTTAGTTTCCCTGTAAAGCCTTTTGTTTTACAAATATTTATGTGAGGCGTGTTGGCATCCCCATGTGCCAGAGTGTCCTGGAGGTTAGAGGTCAACATGGTGGACTTGGTTCTATCCTTCCACCGTGACTGGATCCAACTCAGTTCATCATGATCGGCAGCAATCCCCTTTGCCCACTGAGCCCTGGTCACTGGAGTGTCTGTTCTTGATCAGGAAAGTCTCCTGCACTCATCTACCTACCTACTTCTATGTACACATTTGAGGAACTTAAAAGTCCTGGAGCTGGAGAGATGACTCAGTGGGCAAGAGCACTGACTGCCCTTCCGAAGGTCCTGAGTTGAAATCTCAGCCACCACATGGTGGCTCACAACCATCTGTAATAGGATCCAATGTCTCTTCAGGTGTCTGAAGACAGCCACAGTGTACTCGCATATCATAAACAAATAAATCTTTAAAAAAAAAATCTTGTTCTATTTTTTTAACTTAAATTTCTGGTCTATCTAATGTGTATATGAGTATGATGTAGAAACTTAATTTCTCTTCTCCAGAGTCATCTCAACCCTGTTGGTTAAATGACAGTACCACTTCAGGTTTGATATGTCTCTGCTCTCCAACACTAAAACTGTGTATGGCCAGGTTGGGGTTGTTTTGGTTTGGTTTTTACTTGCTGTCTTTTTCCCCCCTTTAATCCCCTCATCTGATGTAAACAGATTTTGATACCACTATGAAAGTTGTTCTAACTTATATAGTTCCAATTTGTTGAACACTTATTTTATGATTTATTTATGCATATGTCTGTGTATGCACATGTCCGCAGGTGCACACAGAGACCAGAAGTGGGTACCGGATGTACTAAAGCTGGAGCTACAGGCAGCTGTAAGCCACACAAAGATGAGGGTGCTGGAAAGTGAGCTAGGGTGCTCTGGGAGAGCAGAGCCGTCTTGCCAGCTCTTCAACTTTTATTTTAATATGTGGGAAGGCAACACTTTCAACTTGTGCTTCAAAACTTCCCAGGCTGCTGGTGGGGGTTATTGGCTCAACAGCCGTTGGGCACTTGGCGGATCCAATATATGTAAGTATTTTGTCAAAGTGCACAAACTTATAAAAGGCCCAAAGCAAACACTTTTGTAGGATGCCTTCAGCACCCCTTCTCAAACATGGTGAGAGTATTCACTGTTCTCAAAGAATACTAGCAGTGTGAGTGGTATGGAGCAGGAATTTTCCAGTCCACAGATGCATATTTTCAGGGCTCATTAAACCCACTACAGTCTAAAGTGTGATGAAATGTGTGTATATAGTAGACTCTCTTCATGGTATTTTTAAGACATTAAAATTATCACGTAGAGGAAAAACTGCAGCTTCCCGGCTCCCCATTTATCAAGCTATACAGACTCGTCCCAACATCTCTGATAGCAGTGACTTTCGGTCACATTCATTTCTGACATGTTCCCTTAGATCTTGTTTGCCCAGCCCTATTTCCCTTTCAACTTCAGCATTCCTGATTGACCAGAGCAAGAATCAACTTACCGCATGTACCCCTGACACCCCACCCCTAAATGTAAGTGGTCCCAGTCACATGGTAGTGAGGCTGTGTTGCTTTGAGCTTTGTCCCTGTGAGAGAGTCCAGACAGTGGGTACGATATTGACATAACATCTCAACCTTGGCCCCTGTAGGCTCGTGTGTTTGAACGCATGCTTGTCATCTTGAAATGCTGTTTGGGAAGGGTGTAGATTATTTAGGTGGTGGTTCCTTGCTGAAGTGGGCACAAGGGCGGACTATTAGCCCCACTTCCCCACACATTCAGCTTCCTGAGTGTAGACAAGAGGGAACAACCAGGCTCCTGCTCCCGCTCTTGCTCCCGCTCCCGCTGCCGTGCCTTCCCTATCTGCTGCCATATCGACCCAGCCATGACGGACTTTATCTCCTGAAACTATAAGCTAAAATGAACCCTTCTTCCCTTAAGTCTCCATTGCCAGGGTGTCTCGTCACAGCCATGAGAAAGTGATTGAAAGAGTGCCTACTGCACATGAACCTTAACAGATGATTACTTAACGACTGAGTGATGCCCGCAGAATGTCAAGCAAGAGACACAAAGACCTGTTGTTCTGTCATTGGACTTGGTATCGATCGCCTAGTTGTTTTGACACCGTATGGAAGTTGTGGCACATCACAGCTTCCAGAGTTGCTTCTCCTCCACCTCAGTCTAATCTCTAAATCCTCCTTCCTGCCCCAACAGGCTTTCTCGTGTGGTGAAAGAATTCAGCTGTGTCATGTCAGACCTACCGAGGCCAGCTGCTACCCGAGACCACTGTTTGCCTTCCAGTGACATGCCACTTGGACCCTGTGCTCTACCGGTCATGCTCCCAGCTCAGCATCAGCCTAGCCTCCCTATAGGAGCCTGACTGAGCCCCAGGACATTCAACATAAGCAGATGGCGAGACCTTCCTCTAGGGTCGCTTGCTTCCACATAGCCCAAATCCTTTTAAATGTCACACCGCACTTGAGACAGCACTGTGGAGAGTGTCTCGAAACCGAAATTGAAACAATAATGTATTCCAGCCGGGCTTTCAACTCTAGGATCCCCGACTTTCATTAGCACTAAGTAGAAAACAAGAGCTCTGTCTTTTGTCTAATTTGTTTCTCGACTGGACAAGATTCTTCGCTTCTTGAGAAACCACAAGCCACTTCCTTCTGGCTGCTCCCCACCCTTGTCCTCTCTGCTCTTTGAGCTCAGAGTTCCATGTACTCGTGTACTCGTCTTGGAAAGAGTCCCTCACAGTTCATCACCAGGAACCAGGAACTCAAGCGCACACTGGGGCCTTCTTCCCCGGGAGCCGGGAATCTTGATGCACATTCCGGCATCGCTAAAATCTGGAGGAAGTGATGCAAGGGGGAAAAAGCTGTGGTAAAGACGGTGAAATCAAACAAGTCCACTCAACATGTCCTTCAGGAGCCACACAGGGAGCATCCGCACGGGCGGGGAAACTCCACGGTATTCATCAGCTGGAACTGTCAGCAAGGACATTCATTAAATGGCAGCTGTTGCTTCAGCACTTGTAGGGGAGTGGAGCGATCCTAACTCCAAAATAGATTTCTGAGGATGAGAGCGTTTCCAGCTAATGACTGCAGGAGAAGCCTGGTTGTGGGATTTTTTTTTTTCCTTGAGCTTGTGGGAAAAGAATGAGGAGCAAACAGTTGTCGTTAAGCCTGCAGATGGTTGAGTCTTGGACGATGGTATGCAGGTATGCCAAACAGCATTCTAGCTTCCTACCAGAAATACGTGTGTACCTTGGGAATCTGAGTGATGGTTGGCCCCCACTCACCTGGTAACATCAGCTGCTCCGGAAGTGTTGGTTGATTTTAGATTAATGTTTAGAAAAAGCATTGTTGTGATCACCAGAAGTGGGAAGTACTGAAAGACCGTAGTCTTTGTTTTTTGCTTTGTTTTGTTGTTTTGTTTTGTTGCTATTACTTCCCTGTTGTAGGGTGGTAAAGATGTGGAGCCAATCAATAACAAAAACTGATCGAGAATATTTACTTTCTCAGGTTTATGGTATTTAATGAATTCAACTTAACAAACCCTGTTCAGCATTTGTAGATGATTCTAAAGGCAGTCTCGGGTCTAACTAAACCTCTCTTATGACACTGCTTTAGTTTGCATTTATTTATTATAAAGTAGTTGCAATAATCTCTCACTTTCTATTTAGATTCTATTGTTTAGAGAAATTGATAGCACACAATGTGGGTGGTTGATTTTTATCTTAAGAAAGGTTCGATTAACTGGGTAATGATGATAAATTTCCTTGCAGGTATTCAAAGGCCTGTTCTGTGGAACTTGAGAGTTACAGAATGTACCACATACACAATTCTATAAGTACCACCTAAAAATGTAGATTTTTTAAAAGTCCTTCAGACTGCATTGACCCACTGATCTGTCAACCTCACATGGTGGAGCCGCTTCCTTCCCATGTACCTGCTGCTATGGAATAGAACTGATTAATCCCTTCCTGTTGCTGTGGACCTTGTTTGAGAAGCTGGGGTGTGGTGTGAAAGCATAGATGGAGGACTCACTGGAAGAATAAAAGGGACAAGCCGGACTTACAGGGCAAAGAAATGTCAAGGGATAAGCAGGAATGAAATCTGTGGTTGGAATGACCGGAACAGTAAAAAGAACCCACTCCCAGCAGAAAGGCATAGACCACAAGGGGAGAAAAGGCTGGACCCACTTAAGGAGCAGAGTCACTGGGGAAAGGCTTGACCAAAATAGGTTTCCTCCAACCAGATTACTCACTGGGAAAAGAGAAGGCAAGGCACAGACCTAGCCCCCAGTCAAGCAAAAACCCAGGAGCGAGCACCAGCCGCACCAAAGCCAGCTGCCACCAGACTCTGATGTCGAAACAAGGGGCAGCTGCTATTCAGCACATTATACCCTCAGACCAGCTCCAGAATAGCAGAGTGATTAAGAGCGGATGGGCACAGGCTGGAGAGCGCCTGGACTCATTTCAGACCTGCCACCTGCTTGCAGTGGGGAGGGAAGCAGTCTCAATCTTCTCAGCCTCCCAAATCTGTCAAATCATTGTATAGGAGTACCTATCTCATACACCTATTCACAGACAATGTCAATAATCTAACTAATAATCTAATAATAAACTAACTCCTGAAACATTTATTTGACCTGTGTGAGAGAGATGAGTATATAGGACTTGAGTTCAGGTCCTTGCTCTGAACCTAGTTTACCTCTGTGCCATTTCTTTCTTTCTTTTTTTTTTTTAAAGATTTATTTATTTATTATATGTAAGTACACTGTAGCTGTCTTCAGACACACTAGAAGAGGGCATCCGATCTCATTACAGAGAGTTGTGAGCCACCATGTGGTTGCTGGGATTTGAATTCAGGACCTCCAGAAGTGCAGTCGGTGCTCCTAACCTCTGAGTCATCTCTCCAGCTTTGTGCCATTTCTATAGAACTGAAGTACAATCACAAAAACGAACCAGGAAGCAGTTACCAATCCTGAGTCAAGACACTAAAAGCTAAGTCCAAATATGATCCTGGGGTCTGTTGACCGAAGACAGAAATGCAGCGGCCAGAAGAAGGTATGGGAAGAGCCCACTACCAAGCACTGGGCAGGTGCTGTTCCCAACCCAATGCTACCTTCAGAGGACTTGGAAACTTAATCCACAAATACAAATTATAGCCACATGAAAGTCCCTACGTAGGCCAACTTAGATCACAATCTCTGGAGCTATAGACACATGTTTAATTCTCCCACGAGAATTAGATTCATAGGACTTCATTACCATTGCATAACATATAGAATATAACATGCAAAATGTCCTACATGGACTCGTGTGTTTGAGCCATCTCCAGATGGTAGTGTTGTCTTGGGATACTGGAACCTTTGGGGTTGTGGCAGCAATGGGTTGCTGGGACTGCCTCTTGAAGGTGGAATCTACTTTTGGTTTCCAGGCTGAGTGCTCAGCTGACTGATCTACCATGTTAAACTCTCTATGGCTACCACGCCTTCCTGACCATGATGGACTGCTCCTGCAGAAACTATGGACCAGGGGAAAAATCTCTCCTCTCAAGTTGCTTCTGTGAGTGTTTCATCAGAGTGCTAGAAGCATCACTGATACCAGAGTGTTAAGAACTGTGATGGTGTGATGGTTTCTGCCTGACGTGAGTCTACAGGTGTCCAAGCTCTTCTGCATCCTGGGAGAGACAGCCCCAGAACCAAATCTACAAAATCATTAGCGGCATAAAATTCAAAGCCCCAATCCCTGCTTGCTGTCAGACTAGGCACAGAAGTACCAGGGGAATTAGCAAATCTTTCAGAGGTCTTGGTAACTCTTAAGTATGATAAATTGTTAATATCTTCCTCTTAAGAGGCATTCACTAAAGACCAGTGTGGAAAGTATTAGTCAGTTTTGTTGCCAAGAGAACTTTAGGATAATTGAATGAGGTGGGGAGAAGATTCCGGAAGCCAACCAGTCAAGCCCTTTATTTCCAAAGAAGAGAACACTTAAGTATTTTCCTCCTTCGACAATGTTGTCTTTTAGCTCAAAGGCATGAGAGGAAAATGGGAGGAATTCTGATTTTGTCACAAGGGGATGTACAAATGAAGCAGAAAGCCTTGATGACAAAAAAGAAAATCACATCTCTGCCTTTAATTTTTTTCCATCATCTTGTATGAAACGGGTCTATGCCGCAAAGGAAACAGCAGCTTGGCTTCAGGAAGATGTTCAGCCTGCAAGCTACAGTGCAAATCCTGTGCACTAGCTAAGAGCACACTAGTGAGTGGATGTAGGGAGAAGGCACACAGTGGCCAAGACACTGCTTCCAACTTACAGAATTTCTCCCGGAAGGCAGAACTTAGTTATATTATGCATCTTCATTCTATGTGAAACATTCTCTTTGGGGAATTATTTGAGTCACTGGGAAAATAAGGTATTTACATACTTTATTCTTATTCTGGCTTGAGAAGAAACAATGTTTCCATCAAATGTTTACTAGCAACACGGAGAGAAGACTCAGTGGTTAAGAACCCTTGCTGCTCTTACAGACGATCTAAATTTAGTTCTCAGCACATACACACATTGGGCTGCTCACAACTGCCTGTCACTCCAGCTCCTGGGATTCCAACAACTGTGGCTTCCATGGGCACCTGCAGCCACATGAGCATACCTGCACACAGGTATATACATATATACATAAACTAAAATAATAAAAATAAATAGTATATTAAAACTCCTCTCCCCCTTTCAAATTGTTTTCCTTTTACTTCAGACAACCCAGAAGTTAAATGCCAACAGATGAACAGAAACTAAACATTTTCAATTATTTCTGGACAGTCGGATATTTAGTATCATGTAACTCTTGAATTAAGAAGATAAAAGATTGAAAGAAGTACCCAGTAAAATGTCTTGGCTGTGCTTCACAATAGACATGCACCGGTCGCAGAGTGTCAGGTATGCGGGTCATACCTTTAATGGCAGAACAGAAGAAGCTGAGACAGGAGAATCACTAACTCTAGGCCAGCCTTGGCTACATAGTGAGACCTTGCCTCAAATAACACAAATTTTGAAAACTGTCAGGCGCTCTGCTCCATTCTGCTTGGTTTTGATGGGACAACTTCTTGCCAGTTGACAGTACCCAAACTGTGTTGGGAGAGACAAATCAGTGACTAAGACTTGCTTTTGCACTCTGTGCCCAGGTCTTCTACCTCTCCCTGGGTTATTAAACTTCATGAGCCTTTGAAGCTTTTTTGTACTGCTTTGGGAGCTCTGTGAAAGGCCCCTCAGTCTGTTGATTCTTTGCCCTTGGTGAACCTTCAGCAACTATAGTGGCAGCTAAGCCCTTCAGTGTTGAATTCTATACTCTTCCTAAAACACAGCTCATGCATTGGGTGTGGAGGTTATTCCTTGAGAGACTTCCCACATTTCAAAAAGATGCTTGAACTAAGGCATAAAAAAGGACAGATCACCTGAATTTGAATTTTATATCTACCACTGGGCAAGTTATTTAGCATGTATAAACTTTATTTTCCTAATCTATGAGATAGGGATAAAAATAGTAGATCATTTTTCCAGTATGTTTGAGGCTCTGAGCTTGAATTCCAACACTTAAAAAAATTGAAGGTGAAGTCATAGAGCTTTTGAAAGAAACAAATAAAACCATTCACATGATATACTTGATGTAATGCAAAGCACAAAGTGCTCTTGAGTGTATACTGACTGTTATTATCATTATTTGCATATATTACATGTGGTTACTTGTAAATGGTAATACATAGAGCCACTGCTATCACTATATTATGTATCAGATCATTCTGCCAAACTTGGGACATGAGTGCCCCAGAAACTGGTGAAGCACCCAGTATGCTGGGTATCTGCTGACTGGGCAGAATTTTGAAGGTGAGAGTGTCTTACTGAAGTTGGGACACCCCTTGAGGCATGAACCCCATGAGCCCAGCCATCTGACTTAAGAGCAGAGCAAGCATTACACTGTGATTGTTGGTTCATCTGGCTTGGTGGCTCCCAACACAGCAGATAACGTCCAATAGGGCGGCGTGGGAAAATCAAGAAATACCAGGCTGCCCTTCAGAGCCTTGAACACCTCCAATGTCACTTCTCAAGACTTAGAGGCTAGTTGGGAGAACTCTAAGCTAGTGGGTGGGGCTTGCTGGCTCTCCCCAGGGAGCTGACCATCTATGTTTTCATTTTCATCTCATTGTTGTCACAGTAACTGCAGGCTCCAGACACAGGCCCGGGTGTCATTTCCTCGTGCGCCTCTACTGCCGCACTGAAATAGCATTATGAACTCAGAAGTGCCTCTTCCCTTCCTGTTGTTCCATAGCTCACCAGCCCAGGCAGAAAGCTCTAAAATGAGTTACTCAAGACGTAAGTATATTAAAGAAAAAGAAAGTTAATTTATCCCTATTACTGTGTTGCCTGTGACTCATGTGCGTCTGTGGGGGGAATTAGTTTTGCAAAAATGTTACAGACAAACAAGTTGGCAGTAACTTGATTGTCTTGATGATGTCAGAAGTCTACTGTTTTCAATCAAGTCATCTTCTGGTCTCAAATCTTCAGAAAGAAAAATGTTTTAAGAATGTATTTGACGTACCTTCCTATATCCATTTTGTGGCTTTCCTATACATTTTTCTTTACGAAAATCAGGAATAGATAGTTCATTTATTTGAGGTCCTGGGAGGACTACGGCTACAATGATGATAAAAGAAAAAGAGCTATTCCTCAGTGCAGACACTTAAGGTCCTCAACCACAGTGCAACAAGTATTGTTTACTTGTTTAAGATAAAACAATAGGTAGCAGCATTTAAGCAAGAAACTTAACTGGAAAAATCCTTAAACCTTAAATGCTCAATTCAAGTCAAATTACTTGAGATAAATTCTGTCCTAGCTTTAAAATATCCTTTGGTTTGTCTTCCACAGGCCCCCAGAAACACATAAATCACCCAGTATTACACACTGACACCATTTCCCAAAAAAGGACAAGCAGCACAAACGCACCCCATGCTTCAGTGTCACTGGGGCTTAAACGAAGCCCGCAGGGGTGGGGAACACAGGGCACTAGCAACGTCTCAGAGCTTCATTTCTCTGTCCGGAGTTTCTCAAGTTGTCCATCAGATGTTTAACAGTAACACACGACTCAATTCAGGGTTGACTTTCCTCCTGAGCTCTGCCACAGAATGCCTGGCCTTCAAAATGAAACTGCTCCAGCTCCTACCAGGGAGACTTGCATTCTGCCAACCACCCTTCCCTGTTCTTGTTAGGGAAAGAGCGAGATTGACCATTTAAGGAAAAATAATATAACTCAGTATGCTTTTCTGAGCTCTTATATGTTGGCCTTAGAACCTCTGCAGTGTATCTGCAAAACCAAGAACAGGGCTTTTCCCATCTCCACCCCCATCCCACCCCACCCCACCCCACCCCATCTTTCCACATGTATGTCTTCCTCCCCACTTCATTCTTTCCTTCTTCACACCAGGTCTCCACTGGAGAACAATAATTCCCAATTCCACCTTGCCGCATCTCCATTACAAACCCTTCCTGCCAACTAGGGAGCTGGAATAGAATTGGCACGTCTAAACCATAGCCATCACTCACAAAGCTTACTGCTACTCCTGCGACTTAGAAACTTGCCCCCGGTGAGAGTGCTTCTTATGTTTTTGTTAAACTAGGTGCATACGATGTACCGCATATGCACTCGCATCTTTGTAACATCACGCCACTTTTGTTTGTCTGGTGGTAGACTTTCTTGTCATGTTTAAGACTGACTAGAGTTAAGAGCAAAGAATAGCAAAGATTTATGTCAACTTGGTAAGGTCAAAGTTAGCCTGAGGCGCCCTTTTTGGTTTGTTTTTTTTTTTGTTTTTTTTTTTTTTTTCAGTTTATCTGTTACCAGGTTAGTGAAAAAAAAACATCGAAGGGAAGAAATAAAGAATAGTAAATTGAATATCATCCCCTCCATAGTCGTCACTGCTATGCAAAACCCACTGTAGCTAGATGGGGAAGGGACAGCCAAGCCCTAAGTATAAAGACATTTTATCTCCAAGTGCAAATATAGAAACAAGAACAGTCTATCCTGTGGGTGATTTTCTAACCTTTTTAGTAATGCTTCTAGAAGACACAAGACTGCTGAGTGATAACAGGGGGTGGGGGTGGGGTTGGGGGTTGCAGCATAAATTCCATCTGGAATTATTGGCTGCTCTTCAATTTGTGTCTGTTTAGGGGACCCGGCAGCAGAGAATGTCCCAACCCAGATTCCAATGTAAAGAATGAGTTCTCCTGCCTTTCTTACCAAGGGGAGCTTCAGTTTACACAAGCTATCGGAGAGCTTAGTGTGCAACTAGGATTAAAATAATTACACTTAAAATGTGACGAGGGGGGGTGAGACTAGATTTATTGGACAACCTATCAGACACATACCTACGGTATTAGCTGTTCAATCTTCACACAACTCTATGAGGACAAAACACTGTAACCCTCAGGTAGGGAAACCAAAGCACAGGGAATCTGTCCAAGGCCAAAGCGAACCGAACTGAAATCTGAGCCCAGGTCACCAGGCTTGCCTGTTACTTGCTGTTCCTGACTCCTCTTCCACGACTGGGTCCTTACTGTTAGATCTTTTATCAGATTCAAGGAAGCAAAATGTATTTTATTAGCTTATCTTTTATTTTGTTGACATGTATTAAAATATTGCATATTGTTTGTTTGTTTGTTTATTGGTTTTTTTGAGATAGAGTTTCTCTGTGTAGCCCTGGCTGTCCTGGAACTCACTCTGTAGACCAGGCTGACCTCGAACTCAGAAATCCACCTGCCTCTGCCTCTCAAGTGCTGGGATTACAGGCGTGCTCCACCATGCCCAGTGCATAAATTAATTTATAATGTAGAGTTTACATCACTTTTCTAAGTTGTTTCCAATATTTTTTTCTTTTAGCCATTCTTGTTAAAGTAGATATTAACCTAAGCTTGCCTATCAGACCCATAGCTTTTTATTTGAAAACATGAAGTGTGGATTAAACTCTATAATACTCTAAATCTGAGATATCTATTATCCTACTATTGTCTCTTATTTTAATGCTCATCTGTAGGCCGGAGAGAAGGCCCTGTAGTTAAGAGTACTCCCTGACTTTGCAGAGCTCAGTTCCCAGAAGTAAGCAGTTTCAGTGTGAAGCCCAAGGTTCCAGGGAAGTAAGTTCCCTCTTCTGGTTTCCTCGGGCATCATTTCCCATGTGGCAGATATTCACACAGATGCAAACACACTAACACAAGTAAAAAATAAGTCTCGGGTGGGGGTGCTGCATATTGGGCACATATTTTTCTTGCAAAGGATATGAGTTCAATTCTGAGCACTTGTGTCAGACAGCTCACAATGGCCTACAATTCCAGCTCCTGCAAGATCCTGTGCCTCTGGCCTTGCCAGGCGCCTGCATGCACATGCACACACACACACACACACACACACACACACACACACAAGAACATACACACACACACACTAAAAATAATAATAAAAATATTTTAAAGAGAAATGTGCATCTAAAACAAAACTATAGTATAGCACAATGTATACTGCTTAGAATGTACAAATCTAAACATCTCACTCCTAAAGAATAACTAAAAACTATAAACCAGGCAGAGACCACTGCTTAATGAATGTATTAACTATTTCACAAATCCCAATAGAAAAGCACCTTAGAATATGAAAAGAATCCATTTGTTTTGGTGAATCCGAAGCAAATAGCTTCTAAAGGCCTTGTGCATTCGTGCGCTCTCTCAGCAAGGCTACAGCTTTCATGAACCATTGAAAGTAGCACCAAGAAACATCTGTGTTTTAAATACGTAAGAAGAAAATATTTTAAATGACCATGATATTTAAATGTTTTGTTGTTCATGGCCAGAGTTTAATCCATGACTCAGAGAGTCAAAATTTAAGTGAATTGACCAAAGGTAACCATACACAAAATCTAGCCTTAAAAGACAACTTTAAAAAAAAATATGAGCTACAAAATTTAGAGGTTTAGCAAGTTTAGGTTCATATACAGAATGTAGGTAAATAGATGTCCTTTTGGTATCATTGGTGAGGCGTGTAATATCATCCTCATTGTGTGATGCGTAAACACTGTTAAACTTGGCAAACTATGAAGATTTTCCAGTGAGAAAAAATTTAGGTAAGACAATTTTAGCCATACTTGTAATTGGTTTTCTTGATTTTACACTTCCTCACGTGGTCATCATTAGAAATCTGGAACCTAGGGAGTTAATAGACCTTCCACTGTGTACATGGGGCCAAGACACTCCAGAGCTATCAAGATTTCATAAAACAGCCCAGCCTGAATGAGGCCAAGCCTACCTCGAAGGATGCTAACTCACACAGGTCTAGGGGTTCACACTAAGGAGTCACTTCCAAAATCACTGTGAAGATGGGAGGTAATGGTCTGAGTCTGACCATTACTCTACAGGATCAGAGTAAGTGTGTCCCAGGCAAGGCAAGTGGCAAGAGAAAGGGCAGTCTTCAAATGTCCGCTGTGCCTGTCTTTGAAGAATGGTCCATAACCTGAAGTGCCTGAAGCCAAGAGACCTTACTGCTGAGTAGTGGGAATGAAACTGGAAAAGTTAAGTGGGTGTCAGGTGATGGAAGGTTTTCAAAATGTCCAGCCTTGGTGATTGGCAGCAACAAGGAGTTGGTTGTCCACTGGATACTCAGTGCATAGACAGACAAGCACAGCGAAATGAAAAGATATTTCCCCCAGCCACCAGCAGCAAGGTTTTCATGGTAATGAGGCTGAAAGTGGGCAGCAGTAGCATATCCAGGCAAGAGCTAAGGAGAACATCCGTGAAGTCCAACCGCTCTTATGAGGGAAGGGAAGAGCGGACACTCCAAAACAGCACCCAAACGTGCACTCAAATGAATTCAGGCAATGGATGTTGTACTCATGGACTGTGATATCTTGTTCAGACAGCGGAGGGAACCACGTGGTTTAACCTCAGCACTTCTTGATTCTCCAGAGGAAGCTTAGAACTATGAAAACGATTAATGATACTCAAGACTCCACTTCAGCAGACATGCCTTTCATTCAGGGTGGAGCACTGTGCTGGTATCTGAAAGGTGTCTCACTGATGCCTGAGAGTACTGAGTGCCTCAAATTGATGGTAGATTCTGACCTTCCACAGGCACGTGGAAGCCAGCGACGTAACCCTTCCTAGGATTAAGATGAGGAAGGTGCAGACCATGTACTTCTGAGTTTTTATAAGTCTCTCAAGACAAAGGTATTTCATCTCCAGCAAAATGCCACGAGTTTCCTCCCCAACCTGGATGCTGCCAGCATACACACTGTCATTTGCATAGGTCAGTTGCATAGGATTAGCTTCATTTACTTTGCAAACCAAGCACATAATCAGAACTATGTAGCATGATATGCATTGAAATGCCAGCATTATTTCTTTTCCCTAAACACACACTGTTTTTAATCATCAGTCAACTATAGGAACATTTGCTAAAAAGGCTTACACATTGTCATTTGTCAAAAAGAGGTTTCCAAACTGATTTATGGTTTTTTTAAATGATTTTTTTAAATTTAGTCTGTGTGCATTGGTGTTTTGCCTACCATGTATGCTTCTGTGAGGGTGTCAGATGCCCCTGGAAATGGAGTTACAGACAGTCGTGAGCTGCCAGGGTGCTGGGAATCGAACCCTGGTCCGCTGGCATCCAGTGCTCTTCACTGCTGAGCCATCTCTCACGTCCCTAGATTTTTTTTCATTAACAATATAAACACAAATAAGTTTTTTTGTTTTGTCTTGTCTTTAAGGGCAGAGTCTTGCTCTGTAGCCAGAGGAGACTAAAACTTACTATGTAGCTACTATGTCATTCAGGTCAGCTTTGAACTCACAGCAATCTTTCTGCCTCAGTCTCTCCATTGCAGGGTTACAAGCATGAGCTTCCAAGTCCTGCATTCCATTGATTTAAAAAATGTTCTTCAGTATTTTCTTTGATAGTATTCTTAGATTTATTCATCCAAACTCTCTGAATTATTTGAAAAATAATCCATCCTCTTATGCAAATTTGGCCCCAACTACACCCCGCCAGGAATCAATACTGACTGTATCAGTGGTTTGTAGCCACAAGTGCTGAGTGATTCTTCTGTGTAAGCAATTCTGATTAAAGTGCATATCACCTCCTGGAAGGGGAGACAATACACCCTCGGAGGATACCAGAACTTCCTTCACACAACTGGAAACACACTCTTACACCCACGCAGCTTACGAAAAGATAGGGTTTTTTTTTTCCTAAAAATATTCTTAAAGCTGAATCTATTATCTGCACTAAGGCAATCTCTCACTTTAATTAGTTTAAGTAACACAACATTCTCAGTGAATCAGCAGCAGGCATATTTTGTGCGAGTCAGATGCATTTGGGCAACTGCAGGAAAATGAGGTCAGAACCGGCACAAGGTGTCCCGGTGCAATCAGAGAACCCAGCAAACCACCGAGCCCACAAAGCAGGTCAACGGCACAGCGACACGGGACAGCATACAGGACTTCCTCAGTTACCTCACAAGCTGCTTAGCTAGTTTCAGTAAATGAAAGCTATTTTGTCCCTGGGGAAACAACCCCTCCATGGCTTAGCTAGCTACCCTAGTTCTACAAATTTCTATTACCTGCAGACACATGAATAACTCAGCCGGGCTAACTTGACGACTATTAAGACATCACAAAATGTTGTCTTTAAAAGGGAATCGGTATGACTGTGAGAAAGAGAAAAGTTGTTTTTTGTTTTTTGTTTTTTTAAATAATTCACATTGATTCTAATAATTCCTACATGTTCAGGGGCCGAGAAAGAGACAAAGCAGAATTGGGGCGAACCTTCTTCTTGTGGAAACAGATTTTTTAACAGTAAGTAGCTACTTGCGGTGGGGGTGGGGGGTGTCTTACCTGTTGTCGGCTCCTTTAACCAAAGGTGTGTTCTTTCTCCGCTGGTTTATCCCTTGAAGAACCCAGTGGCTTGTCCCACAGCCCAAGACTGAGTACTGAAAAACTAGCCAGCCCAAAAGAAGACTGAGGGAAAACGCTTTTCCCACTCTGCTGGGACTAGCCAGTAGCTGAAGTCATACAGGAAACGGACAGAGTAGCTGCAGCTTCTCCTTCAGTCAGGATCAGCAGGAATTGGAAGTCGCCTATCTCCCACCCCGACTTTTGTTTCAAAGTTTTTTCAACTGTTGCTAGGTGTTGTTGGGTTCTGAGATTAGGTTTCTCTTCTGCTGCTCCCCGCACACTGTCAGCGCAGTGACTTTGTTGGGGCGCTGAGCTGCGCGTGCTATATTTAACCAGTGTTCTCAGCGAGGCCAGCCTGTCAACAGCTGAGAAGTTTGCAGCCGGCCCTGCTCAGTTCCTAGGCAGCTGGGTTATCAGCCCCGCATCCCCGCTCACCCCGGAAAGATCCCGGGAAGCCGGCAGACCCTTTTAAGGACCTCTGCACATTTCACAGAGGTAATTACTGTTTGCAGACAGCGAAGTGGGACTTGGCTTTTTAAATCTGAGAAGAAACAGAGCGGCAGTTGTCTTGGGCAGAGCCATTTCCCAAGGCAATATTCTTCTCAATTAGACTCTTAGATAAGTGTTGGATTTTTTTTTAATGCATTTAATAGTGCGCTGCAACGGTTGAGAAAAGTCACAGTAAGAGATCCTATCCAAGCAGCTTTCATCATTAGAGAGTTATATTTATAGCCTGATCCCTTACTCTTAAAAGATGTGTCCTGCTGTATATATGAGTGTTTTTCAAATAAGGCTACCGTAAAGGAATGTCGACAGCGCTAGGAATATGAAAGTAAAGGCAGGAAGGAAACTCTTACTATTTCCACTCAAGCCATTCATTCAAAGAAGCACATGGCAAACACCCCAGAAACACCACGACTGGAGACCTCGCTAGTGGTTGACAAGCTTGAGTCACCATTAACCCTCCATCCTCCAAAACCAGCGAACAAACACCTCCAACATAAACTTCGAGTCTCGAGATTTTTCCTCTGCTTCCTTCTGTATCATAGAAAAGTATGAGCCTCCCAAGTTTAAGATCTATAAAATACGTGTGCTTAGTCCTCAGATTTACTATGTACATATGGGAAATCAATGGTGTTCAGGGCTTCTTCTTAGAATATTCGTCTTAAGAATATTGCCCTGACAAAACTCTCGATAACATCCTTTAAAATTTCATTTGTTCAGGCTCAGTTTTTCTAGGTCTGAACTAACCGTTAAGTAAGGGGAGGGAGAAGGAAGAAGTGGGGAGGGAGAGAGCACACAGGTGAGATGGCTCCGTGGGTAAACCATGAGCGCTGGACCGGCAACCCACAGAAAGATGGCAGGAATAGACAGGCAGTGATGGCGCTTGCCTTTAGTCCCAGCACTTGAGAGGCAGAGGCAGGCAGATTTCTGAGTTCGAGGCCAGCCTGGTCTACAGAGTGAGTTCAGGACAGCCAGGGCTATACAGAGAAACCCTGTCTCAAAAAAAAAAAAAATGGCAGGAATACACAAAGCTGCCCTCTGACCTCTACATCTATGCCCTGGCACACATGCCTACATAGCATATACATACATTTACCATTTATATACATTGACAATAAATAAATAAAATGTTTAAAGGCAGAAACTGCTGTTAAGCTTTTATGTGAAAGTTGCTGTATCTTCTAGAACAATAAATGATACTTCACTCACAGTCCCTACAATGGATTGCTATTCACAGTCCCTAAAAGTAAATTCTGATATAGGCAGAAATTATGAGACCAGGCTATGAATGATTCAGAACCATCAAGAGAGCAATGGTTGTTGTTGTTGTTGTTGTTGTTGTTATGGTTGTATGCCTATAAAAGCCTAGAACATTCCAGCAAAAGAATAATGGGGCTATTTCTTCCACAAATATCCATAAAGAGTTTTTGGATTTGTTTTGCAGTATGGAAAGTGAATCTCCTGCTGCTATTTACGTCAGCCTTTGGATTAGCTGACCGCCATTGCTATCAGTGCTAAACAATGTGGTGGGAAGCCGAAGCAGAGGATATGACATAATCAGATACTGTTGCCACCTTCGAACTATGTTCTTTTGTTTCTTCTTCTGAGACAGGTTCTTTGTAGTGCTGACTGTTCTGGATGTGTAGACCAGGATGGTCTCTAAGCCACAGAGCTCTGCCTGCCTCTGTCTCCTGAGCTCCTGTGTGCTGAAGGAAGGCATGAGCCACACACCCAGCCGATTAAACTGTTCTGAATTGTACCAGGCACACAAATATAACTGATTAGTATTCTCCATACAGCACATGTTCATAGGCTCTCTCTCTCTCTCTCTCTCTCTCTCTCTCTCTCTCTCTGTGTGTGTGTGTGTGTGTGTGTGAATTTATTTAGAAGGCTTTTCCCTCAGGAACAATTATTCAGACTAAAGCATTTCCTACATAACCCACAGAGGAAGCAGTGCCATTAAAAATTACTAGAAATTTGTGATTTGTGCACAGCCGACGAGGACTGATTTTCGGCACACAGTGCTCACATATGACTGTTCAGCTGCACCCTTTCCCACAATCTTAAGTGCGAGCACTCTGGGAACCTCTTGAAGAGTAAGCTTAATTTCCCAACTTCAAGGAGGAGTCATGAAGATTTTTTTCACAGATTGCTACCATTTGGAGAAAAAGCAAGTGAATGAAATAGCTGTCAACATACTATCTCTAGATCCAAGATCTAGATCTCCACCCCCCTTGTTTTATTTTAAAAACCATAGTGAGTTAGTGATTTTCAAACCTGAAAATTTATTATGTTCTTCAATACGTTCATGA
This sequence comes from Apodemus sylvaticus, assembly GCF_947179515.1. Taxonomy (NCBI): domain Eukaryota; kingdom Metazoa; phylum Chordata; class Mammalia; order Rodentia; family Muridae; genus Apodemus; species Apodemus sylvaticus. The sequence goes on along the minus strand of NC_067478.1, from coordinate 48,825,524 downwards.
CTAACTGATATGTTTACACTGGCAACATACAAGACTAGAGAGGTTCCATTCATCATCAATTTTCCATACAGATTCTGACCTGTTGTTATTTAGTACCCAACTCTGAGATTTAAGTATAAGCCTATTAGTAGCAGAAAATATCTCTTGTTGTTCCTTGCTGAATATCCAATAATATCAGAGAACTCACTTTCTATAATACAAAACAAAACAAATCCAAACACTGGCTCCAATATTCTTTGGCTGGAATGTTCTAGGCTCTCGCAGGCACACTGGGTTGTTTCCACTCCCCTTTGCTGCACTGCAGATTGGAGCCATTTATAAACCTACAGAGGTGATATGATACAGTCCCAGAGTTCTCTTTGGCAGTTTTCAACTTGAAACTGTTGTGTGTGGTATGGATGTTGGGAGTGTGTGTATTTTTCAAAGCTATCTCTGCCTTTGTAAAAACAAACAAACAAACAAACAAACAAACAAACAAGCCAATTCACTCCTGATGGTTCCGAAAAGATTTTTCAAAGAAAAAGGAAACTTTCAAGCATATGAAAGTGCTTCCAGGCTCTGTACACACAACTAGATCATCATTAGGCACAGATGTCCGTGATGGAAAGAAAGTAAAGTATTATGGCACGTGACTATCCTCCTAACACTTGGAAGGCTAAGGCAATAGGATCAGCAATTCAAAACCAACCTTAGGTTGAGATGGCTCAGAGGTTAAGAGCACTGACTGCTCTTCTGAAGGTCCTGAGTTCAAATCCCAGCAAGTACATGGTGGTTCACAAGCATCTGTAATGGGATCCGATGCCCTCTTCAGGTGTGTCTGAAGACAGCTATACAGTGTACTTGGATAGCTATACAGTGTACTTGGATATAATAATAAATAAATCTTAAAAAAAAAAAAAAAAAAAACAAGTCAGGAAGTGGTGGCGCATGTCTTTAATCCCAGCACTTGGGAGGCAGAGGCAGGCAGATTTCTGAGTTTGAGGCCAACCCGGTCTACAAAGTGAGTTCCAGGACAGCCAGGGCTACACAGAGAAACCCTGTCTCGAAAAAACAAAACAAACCAAAACAAAAAAACATAAACAAAACCAACCTTAGTTTGAGGTCAGCCATGGATGGCTACCTGAGACTTGTCTCAAAAAAAAACCACAAAATAATAACAATAATAATAACAAATAAAATGATAAAAAGAGACTATCAGATTATGAATTTAGCATCTTTAATGTTGCTTAAATTCCCTGTAAAAACAATAGATTTCAGGATACAAAAACAACAAACAAACAAACAAACAAACAAAAACGAAGCACAAAAAATATTTAAGTCACCACAATGGTCATTTTTAATTGTCAGCATGACCCAGTCTAGAGTCACCTGGAAAGAGAATTTCAGTGAAGTACTGTCTAGATAAAGTTGCCCTGCATGCATGTCTGTGGAGGACTGCCTTGATTATGTTAAGTAATGTGGGAAGATTCAGCCATCTGAGGAAGGTGCTACCCCTGGACCAGGTTGTATAAAACATCAAGCGCATTCCCGTATGGTCTCTGCTTCAGTTCCTGTCTCCAGGTTCCTGCCTTGAGTTCCATGCTGACTTCATGATAGACTATAAGCTAATAGCAGAAATAAACCTTTTCTTCCTCAAGTTGCTGGAGAGTGAGGAGGGTGAGAGTGGGGCATGGGGAGGTGGGGGTGGAGGAAGTTGGGGGGAGTGAAGAGGGTAAAGGGATAGGAGGGGGGATCGAGGGGGTGAGTGGGCCCGAGGGTGGGAGTGGGGTCTCTGTGAGTTTGAGTCTAGCCTGGTCTACATCGTGAATTCTATCGAGGACAGGCACGCTACACAGTGAAAGCCTGTCTCAAACAGACAAACACACATCCCAGGCCGAAGAGGTGGCAGCAGGTAGAGGCACTTATCATGGAGACCGATGATCTGCTCCCGGAACCCACATGCAGGAAAAAGAGAACTGACTTCAGTCAGCCATCCTCTGGCTCCTCACCTGCTCTGTGGCATAAACACTCACACATAGATAGATAAACATATGTTTTTTTCTTAAAGTCTTGAGACTAGAGAGATGATTTTAAAGTTAAGAGCACTTGCTACTGTTTCAGAGGACCAGCGTTCCCCATGTCAGGCATCTCACCTGGAGAACTCCAGCTAACTCCAAGAGATCAAACCCCCACTTCTGACCTCCAGGGGCACACACACACACACACACACACACACTAAAATAAGTAAAAATCTCAAAAGAGAGAAAGTTGTATTTCTAAAAACAAAAAAGAAAGAAGAAAACTATCATCTATTGCATGCTTTCTGAAACTGAGCAGAGTTCTAAGCACTTGACAGGCACCGACTGGAGTCAGTCTTGTGGCAATCTTACAATGCAGGAATGATTGTCTGCATGTGGTCAGCAATGAAACCTAGGCACAGCGACCCAAAGCAAGTGAGCCAAGGTCACAAACCGGTCGTTAAGTATAGAACCAGGACTTATGTCAGAGAATATGGTTGTGAAAATGTATGGTTTGAACCTCTTGGTTCTCTTCTGTATTCAGTAATTATAGTAAATACAGTCATTACTTACATATCTCTGACAGCTAAACCATATGGACTTTGCTATCTCTGAATGCAAACACTTTTAACAACAACAAAAATATTTTGTTTTGTGGTACTGGGGCTTGAATCCAGGGCACGAGTGTTAAACAAGTGTTCTATCCTCAGGTATGTCTCAAGCCCTAAAGAAGTACATTGTTTTGAAGACAGAAATAGAGGTAAGTTCATTAAAAGCATAGTTTTAAAGAAAATAAAAGCCTCATTGTAACTCTAATCCTGTTGAACACCAAAGAAGAGAAAACTGGACTGAAAAAAAAATAATTGCTTTAGTTAAAAAAAAATTACTGCTCAGGGAAATTCTAAAAATGTCTTTTAAAAGTTCACTTTTGGTCTGTGGTTTGATAAGAATTGAAAACCGTTTGTGAGCTATGTGTTCATAACCAAAACCTCACAAAGACCCAAACAACAACAAGAAAAAACAAATTGGCATTAGATAGAAATTCATATTTGGTTACTTGGTGTCAGAACAATGCTGGATTGTTTTTTTTTTTTTGTTCTGGATATAATCAGGTTTTCCATTTCCTGTTAATCTGGTTATTGTTCTATTAAGTCTGTACAGAGCTTGGGGCTGCAGCGATGGCTCAGAGGTTATAAGCAAGGCTGCTTGTCCAGAGGAGCAGGTTTTCAAGGCAATTGTCATCTGTAACTCCAGTGACAGCAGCTCTGAATTCCTCTTCTGACTTCCATGGGCACCAGGAACACATCGGGTGCACATACATGCATGCAACCAAAACACCCATACACATAAGAAATAAAATGATTCTTAAAAGAGGTTCCAAAGAGATGGCTCAGGGGCAAGGGCACTCGATGCCAGTCTGAATTTGATTCCCTAGACCCACATGATGGACAGAGAGAACCAAAAGTAACCCTGGTTGGCCCCAAATCCTTTCGTTCTTCTATCTTAGTCTCCCAAGCTAAAAAACCAAAACCAAACCAAAGCCAAAAACACAAAGGTGGGGAGGAGGGCAAGAATACAAGCAAACAAGAAAGCAGGGCTGGAGAGACAGCTCAAGAGACAAGAGCACCTGCTGCTCCTGCAGAAGACCCAGGTTCAGTTCCCAGCACCACGTGGTGGCTCTCAACTCTCCTCCACTGCAGTTCCAATATGGCTGGTTCCCTCTTCTGTCCTCTGTAGCATGTGCCACACACACACACATAGTACATATACCTACATTCAGGCATGTACACACTCATATACACAAAACATACATCATTTTTTAAAAAGAACGAAGGAACATGAGAGCAAGAAAGGAAGGAGCATGAATGTGGTGACAGGATCCTATTCTGCAGCCACAGATGCCAGCATCAAACTTCCAAGGAGCTCGGACAGCGTTCTCCGTTCTCCGGTGCCTGCTTCCCGCTCCCTCTCCTTACGCCACACCCCTCTCACTCAACACTCTTAACTGTAGCAGATGACGTCTAACTGTTTGTGGTTGCTATTGCTCCCAGTTTCCCAAGGCAAGATCTCACTATATACCTCAGGCAGGCCTCCGTCCACCCTCCTGTCTCCTGAGTGCCAAGACTGCAGGTGAGCACTACTGCGCCTTATTCAATGCTTTTTTTTGAAAGAAAGTGTAATTTGTAGGCAGTCTTTTGCTACTTTGTGGATTCCTCTTTCTTCCACCCTTCTCCACCTTTTAAACTTTCAACACTAGGAGAAGAAAGGGATAGGTAGTGAGGGCAGAGGGGTAACATTATCTTCAGACTACTTCCTGCTGATTTGGGGCTTTGAGTTCCTTGGTGCAAATTTGATTTTTGCAGTCAAAATATCTAACTTATATTTGCTTAACCAACAATCAACAGTGATTGACAGGAACCAACAACAACCACTTACAAATATCTACTCCCCAAGCCTTCCTGGGCCCCTAGCATTTATATGCCCTCTGAAAAGTCCCAAGAATTCCAAATGTCAAACAATCTCAGAAACTATCTGCAGCTGGCAAAATCACACCCCTGCTAGAGCATGAGGTAAATCATAGTCAGCTGCTGTGGACAATCTGAAGCAGCTCTGTATCCCACACATGGGATTAAAATGAAAACACATTCTTACAATATTTCTGTTTTGTTTTGTTTTTTAAAGAAACCAAAATTACAAAATTGTACAGAAACTCTCTAGGAAACAGAGAAAAAAATCTGAAAACTGGAAGCTGGGTACACAACTCCACATAATGATCATATTTTTTTCTCCACAGAATACACAGGTTTATATCAGAATGCTATATAGACACCTCGATAAACCCAAACAAATCAACAAAACCAGTTTTGGCTTGGGTGAAAGTAGTCATTACTATTTCTGATTCTGGAGTCAGGCAAAGGGGGCTTGAATGTTCAAATGCCACTACTTGTGGTCTGCATGAAGTTAGCAAATTGTTTTCTCCTAAGCCTCATTGCATATTTTATTAGATGAATAAAGGAACTTAACATCATGCAGGAGGATGCTATCAGAAAGAGGTAGGTTAGGACAGTCGCAAAATTGTATACTGTGCAGCTTTAAGAATGATATTTATCTACATGGTTACAATGGCCATGTAGATAAAATCTCTCAAACAAAAGGTTGTGAAAGAATCCTGACTCAAAAAGTATACTGTATGACTTCAACCACATCAGGCTCCCAGCCCGACCAGGAGAATCCGCAGCACAGGAGCAGGGATGCACAGGGCCATTGGGAGGTAGGACACCTCTGGGTAAGCCCGGAGGAAGGCTCACACGGCGTGAGTATTACACTTCTTACATGTTGCAACCACTAAGATTAATCAAGATGATTCACGCATTTTTCTGTTTATAGGCTTTAGTTCAGTGAAAAAACTCAGACACATGAATCCCTGAGGCTACTTGCCCTCTGAAAAACTCACAGAGGAAATAAGATTTTTGTCTGAGATTTTCTTCTAACCATTTTATTTTGAGAAGAGAAAACAAAATGGCCACAGATGCTGAAGGCAACAATCAGCTACCCATGATGCTGCTCAATGGGCTCTCACAGAACCATTAGGTTTTCTCTGATATATTGCATTTAAACACTGGTGACTATTGGCACCAAAAACACAGTCAACAAATGTTACCTAAGCATAGTATCATTGTGAACATCAGAACTGGGTGTGGTAGTGCACAACTTTAATCCCAGGAGCTAACGATGGGAAGACCAAGGGGTCATTCAAGGCAATGGAATGCAAAGCCAGTTAGTCTCAAAATAGCAGCCAATAATATATATACATATATATATACACGTATATATATACGTGTATATATATGTGTGTGTGTATGTATATGTATGTATATGTGTATATGTATACATGTATATATATGTATATGTATATATATATGTATATATATATGTATATATGTATATATGTGTATATGTGTATATGTATATATGTATATGTGTATATGTATATGTGTATATGTGTATATGTGTATATGTGTATATGTATATATGTATATATGTATATGTGTATATGTGTATATGTGTATATATGTATATATGTATATATGCATATGTATATATATGGGATAGATGGATAGATGGTAGATTAGAAACATCTATGAGCCGAACTCTGTGTCTAACTGAATTCTTCCACAGAAGGCACATGAAATTTCACTGGTGTCTTGAGAACACTAAAAGAGAATTAGATGTATAGTATTAGTATAATAGTAATAATTGAGATTAAAAAAAAGAGAGAGAGAGGACAAAAGGGAACTAAAGAGGCCTGCCTGAAGCAGTTAGTTTACAAATTACTGGACAAGATGCCCTTCCTATTATTACAAAGCTCATGAGCAAATGTTTCTCCTGTTTGAAACTACAAAGGAAACTGTCAAGGGAGTTAGGCAGACTGGGTGGGGGGGTGGGGAGAAGAGCTGCTGTGGCCCCACCTGTGTATCAGCACTGTGGTCACAAGATCAAACATTCAACTGGAAACAGGAGACGTCTTCTGAGCATTCATCTTACAGCTGAGCAAGCCTTCCTGAGCTCAATATTTGCATTTATCTTACTTCCTTCTGCCTTAGTTAGGGTTTTACTGCTGTGATCAAATACCATGACCAAGGCAAGTCTTATAAAGGACAACATTTAATTAGGGCTGGCCTACAGGTTTAGAGGTTCAGTCCATTATCATCAAAGTAGCATAGCAGCATCCAGGCAGGCATGTTGCAGGATGAGCTGAGAGTTGTACATCTTCATCTGAAGGCTACTAGCAAAATACTGGTTTGCAGACAGGTAGGAGGAGGGTCTTAAAACCCACACCCACAGTGACACACCTACTCCAAAATGGCCAAACCTACTCCAACAGGGCCACACCTTCTAATAGTGCCACCCAATGGGCCGAGCATATACAAACCATCACATCTTTTTTCTGAAAATGGGGTAGTAAGTCACCATCTGGTGGAAATGAAACAAATAATCAGGAATAGAATCATGTTTCTAAATGATCTGAGAACTTTGTAGCTCTCATGTTTTCCTCTTGGTAACTGTCTTAACAAGGCAAGTCAACAATGCATTGGAGTAATGGTGAAAGTTCTCTTGAAGTCTTGTGTTAACTAAGTATAATACAAACAGACACATGGAAGTTAGAATCACTCAGTAGAGTGAGACAAAAAAAATAAATAAATAATATAGGACAGTAAACATTTTAAAACAAAGGTGGTCTCTATAATCATGAATTTCCAGATGCTTCTTTTTAAAAAAAAATCAGTACAGGCTGAGGATATACCTTAATGTGCAGCACACACACACACACACACACACACACACACACACACCTGTGCTGCATGCCTTTAATCCCAGCATTTAGAAGGGCAGGGATATTTGAAGGTCAACAGCATCCTAGGCTAAATAGTGAGCTCCAAGCCAGTCTGGGATACATGAGACCCTATCTCAAAAACATGATTTTTTTAGGGCTGGAGAGATGGCTCAATCTGTAAAGTGTTTGCTGTGCAAACACAAAGATCTGAGTTTGATCCCCAGAGCCCACATGGCGGAAGACAACAGACTCTTACAAGTTGTACTCTGAACCCACACATATATACACACATTCATACATGTGTACACCTAACTGCACACGTGGAGTACATGCATTAACACACATAAAATTAAAATAGCACTACAGAAGATTATTGAGTTAATTGGTGAATTGGAAAGAACTGTACTGAAAGGTGGATGAGAGCAACAGGTAAGAAAGCACAATCAAACAGATGACTGTGGCATCCATCTGGAGTTAGGCACACATACGTATGCTTTCTTTGTGTGTGCATATTGTTTCTGTAGAAGTTCCTGAAGGTGTTGGGGTGAGGTGGTCTCTATCTGAAGTACACATACATAACAAGAAGAGAAAGAAGATGGATATCTTCCCAGTGCCCTCTGGAAGACTTCATATATTCCTTATACTTCATGATGAGGGGAAAGATCACTCATTTCTCATTGGGAAATTTGTCAATATTTAACATAAAGGTTCATACTTAGGCCAGGTGTGGTTCTTGTCTGTAATTCCCACACCCAGGAGACTAAAGCACAATGCTAGCTCTAGGTCAGGCTGAACCACATAAGGTGAGCCTGTCTCTAAAAAGCAAGGACTCACACTGCATAGCTTCCCGTTCTTGTTACTACTCGGGGTTTCAATGAGTTTGCCTCAGGATAATGTAATTAAGAAAATGGTTACCAATATTTTTCCGTGGTGTGGGTCAGGATTCAAGTACACTAAATTATCCCCTCATTTGCTACTTCTGTTGTCTGAGATAACCTTACTGTGTTCCCCTGGCTGCTCTCTGCCTCCCAAGCACAGGAATTACCAGCTTGCACTGGTTTATTCTAACTATTTGCTCACAGAAAAAAAGGAAAAGGTCATTTTATAGTTTTGGGTTTGTTTGTTTGTTTGTTTGTTTTTTCTCAGCAAACTACACTTCCTTTTTTGATGGCCACACACAATGTGAGTTTCCTGCTCTTTTATCTCCATTGTCTTAATTCTCACCTTCCCTGTGCATTTCTGTTGTGGCTCCTGCTTTGACATTTCCTTCTAAGCCATGAGCTATGTTTGGGATCTACAAAGAAGTTTTGCGTGGTGTGGGAAGTCACATTTTCTCCTTTGGGGTTTACCTAAGGAAAGGGTGTAGTTATTCTGCCGCAGTTGACCTTAAGAGGATGAGAAATTCTTTTCCCTTTTCTTACTAAGAGCTGGAACATGACATCACTATCCGAATATGTCACATGGTTACAAAGAGCCTTGGGAAGAGGTGACCCTCTGACCCCACTAGTGGGGTGATATTTCCCCAGTATGATGGAGTTTTACATCCAGAGCTCTCCCTTCCACCACGGTCTCTGCTTCTAGTTGCGTTCATGTGGGTGACAGGGCACCAGTGCCCTGAGCTTAAGGAAGCGCAGGAGAGGCCACAAGGGTGGTGAGCTGTAGGTTCTGTCCAGCCAATTTTCATTACCTAAAATGTGTTATTTCTTATAAGCTTTGTTTTAACATAAACATCTCTCTTTGCAAAACATATTTCACTGCTTAGGTTTTTCTACATAATTCTAAACTGTTGAAAACACTGCCAAATATTCAAATATAAGAAAGGACAAATGTTTCTTTAAAAGAAAAAAAAATCCCTGACTTAATTATCTGTAGCTTTGCCACAAGAAGAAAAATATGTTACAGTTTCAGGGCCAAATTTTTCTTGTTTATCCCTTCTCCCCACCCCCACCCCCCACCCCCACCCCCGCCCCCACCCCCCAAAAGACTATTTGATTCTTTGGTATCTCTGAATGCTTAGAAATCCAGTCATCTGTAAAACAGTGTGTCCGAGTGTAAGTTGACCCACAACATGTGTCAGAAAATAAATCTACACATTATGGAGGCAAGAAGGCTTTATCCACGCACCAACACTGAAAACCCACAGATATTTTAAAACTGTAAACAAGTGGATGAGACGGGAGAGCGCAGACCTTGAGGAGAGGCTCACAATGAGCGGAGTGAGGAACACAGCTCATCACAGTGCCCGTCCAGACCTGCTGACAGGACTAGCCCAACACCAGACCAGTCTCCCCCCAAAACAACGAGACTCCCACATTGTCTTTTTGTGGGATTCAATTAAAAACTGCCTCAGAAATTATGTCATAAATAGGTGTGGACACTAACTTAATGCAAGGCTCTCTGATGCAGCACTTCGGAATGGAGAGAAACTTCACGACCCAGCAGCTACTTGGCGATGTCCAGAAGCATTTTTCACTTTCACATGGAGGGTTGGGCTGCCATCCAATGCCAGGACGGCCCCCAGAGAGGAATTATACTGCCCAAAATATCAGTAGTGCGTGGGTTGGTGAACTACGCACTTGAGGACTAAAGTAGTAATAATAATCAGACGAAATGACCAGCAAGAGCTTAGAGTCTGACAGACATAAAAACCAGGCAAAACACAGAAGATATAACCACAGATATACAAATAGGAGGTTGCAGCTAGAACTTCAAGGTAAAGGTCTTACCTGGCATGGATGAAAACCCACGTTTGATCCCTAATACCACCACCAAGGAGGGGAAATGTTAAGCAATATAGAGATTTAAAAATTGCTTTTAGCCTTAAGATCAGGGAAGTTTTAAGAAATAATCCTTAATATCCATCTTAATAGGTTTTGGTTTGGTTTGGTTTGGCTTTTTGAGTAAGCTTAGGTGGCAATGGGGGAGGGTGTTGGGAGTTTTGGTTTTGGTTTTTTTTTTTTTTTATGGTGTGGTTTCAGTGGTGGGTTTGGTTATTGTTTGTTGTTTGCTTGCTTGTTTGAGACAGGGTCCCCTATGTAGCTCTGTCTAGCCTGGAACTTGCCATATAGATCAGACTGGCCTCAACTCACTGATCTGCCTGTCCAGTGCCAGGATTAAAGGTGTGCACCACCCACACCAGACCCTGTTGGTTGGTTTTCTGAGATGGAGTTTTGTTGGTTATCCCCATTTCTGGAATTCACTATGTAGTCCAGGTTTGCCTCAAATTTGCAGTGATCCTCCTGCTTCTGCTCCAAGCTTGTCCATCATGCCCAGCCAAACAAACCAGTGATAGCTTGTACTGGCTGGTTTTGGGTGTCAACTTGACACAGGCTGGAGTTACCACAAAGAAAGGAGTTTCAGTTGGGGAAGTACCTCCATGAGATCTAACTGTGAGGCATGTTTTCAATTAGTGATCAAGGGGGAGGGCCCATTGTGGGTGGTACCATCCCTGGGCTGGTAATCTTGGGTTCTATAAGAGAGCAGGCTGAGCAAGCTAGGGGAAGCAAGCTAGTAAGGAACATCCCTCCATGGCCTCTGCATCAGCTCCTGCTTCCTAACCTGCTTAAGTTCCAGTCCTGACTTCCTTTTGTGATGAACAGCAATTCGGAAGTGTAAGCTCAATAAACCCTTTCCTCCCCAACTTGCTTTTTGGTCATGATGTTTGTGCAGGAATAGAAACCCTGACTAAGACATAGCTGTAGTTCTTTTTAGTATAAATAAATAAAATAAGTGCAGAAACATTTGTTCTGTTCTACAATAGGACAGGATTCTGTGAGAAACAAAGTCCAGCAAATGAAGCCTTGAGTTCCATTCTAGCAGTACACTCACACTCACACACACACACACTGACTCATACTCATACCCAACATGTGTGCACATACATACAAACAAGCACTCACACACACATGCATACTTACACATACCCATACACGTGTGCTCACTCACTCTCACACACATGTTCACTGTACTGGCTGGTTTTGAGTGTCAACTTGACACAGGCTGGAGTTATCACAGAGAAGGGAGCTTCAGTTGGGGAAGTGCCTCCATGAGATTCAGCTGTGGGGCATTTTCTCAATTAGTGATCAAGGGGGAGGGCCCATTGTGGGTGGTGCCATCCCTGGGCTCGTAGTCCTGGGTTCGATAAGAGAGCAAGCTGAGCAAGCCAGGGAAAACCAGGCAGTAAGTATCATTTCCCTCCAGCCCCCACGGCCTCTGCATCAGCTCCTGCTTCCTGACCTGCTTGAGTTCCAGTCCTGACCTCCTTTGGTGATGATCAGCAATGTGGAAGTGTAAGCTGAATAAACCCTTTCCTCCCCAACTTGCTTCTTGGTCATGATGTTTGTACAGGAATAGAAACCCTGACTAAGACACACACACACAGACACACATGTACACACACTTACACACTCACACATATGCACATACACACAAGCACTCACACGCACACTTGTATACATTCACTCACACACTCACACAAATGTGTACATCACTCACGCACATGTGCACACACACTCACACATACTTGCACACACACACACACACACACACACAAGATTCAAATCTCAAACTCATATCTCTGGATAGCATTGGATCTTTGAATTAAAGGAAAAATTACAATGATAAAGACAAGAGACTAAAAAGGACACCTGCCCATCTTACTCTAGTTCTTTATGGAGGCAGGGAAACCCTAACATCCTTTCTCACAACCAGGTTTCAGCAAGGTTGGTCAGCATATAAGCACCACCATGTTCCCAATGCAAGACACTGTAGTAGGGAATTCCTCGTTGGTAATTAGTCAGACCTAGGAGAAGACCAAAAAATGTTGGCTTTCATTTGGTTTGGTTTTTTAAAACTGTATTTATTTTTGATAATTTCATACATGTAGAAAGTGAAACATGATCTGTCTACACCATCTCCCTATCCAGTTTCCCCACATCATCCCACCTCTCCCCCTCTACAGTATTGGATTTTTGTCTGTCGGTCTGTCTGTTTTCAAGACAGACTTTGTCAATATCTGGTTGACCTTGAACTCTGGATCTTCCTACAGTTACTGCATCCAGACAGATGAAAATATCCTTCGGATGTTCAGAACCGTATAAGAGTCGTGTCTCTTCATGGATGATCCTGAAGCATGTCACATGACAGGGTTCCCACCCTCCAACCTTCTGCATTTCCTTGGTGAATCAGGTCTGTGTGTACTGAGATAACATTTCCCAGATAACAGCTGATATTGAATAATCATCACTGTCTTGGTTCAGCCCTTGCTCACTAGGGTGCCTGAGCCCTAGTTTAAAACATCTTCAAGAGGTCTACTTTAATTTTTGTCATTCCACAGAGATGGAGAAAGATATGAAAATTGCAGATGGACAGAGGGATTCTGGCAGAGGCAATAATCTGCCAATGGGCAACATCATGGGAGAGCACAGAGCCTTCAGGAAACGTAAAGATGGTGATAGAGGCCCAGGTGATAGGTTCGGGAAGCTTGAGCCCAGTAGTGCAGAACAGTCTTAGACCTTGATCTGACCCACAGCCCTCTGTGTTTTGTAAAGTTTCTCTATTTTGGCTGAATTGCGATAACTCCACCTCCCCCCCCCAACCCCCCCCCCCACATTAAGTTGGTTTACATACTGAAAGTGGCTTGTTTGTCTACACGCTTGCCCTCCCCAACCTCATAGCTGACTCAGACTTAGCCTGAATCTTTAGTCACATGGCTTGAAATGTGACCCATTGCGGATGTCTACAGAAAGGGACTCACACATACATTGTACCACATACCTGAACTCCACTCTGAGCCAGTGCCATGCTGCTGTTTGCTGTCTGTGGTGATATTAACTCTTCAGCAAATACCTTATCCCAAGAGAAAATCCACCTCCCTTTCCCCCTTTGAACCTCAAACTCAAAACTTTTCACAGAATAAGTTTATTATTACACAGCAGAGTCGCAGGGCGAGCCAGAACAGTGTCTGGTGGGAACAGAGGGCAGGACCACTGATCTCAACCATCAACTGCTAGCTGACAAGTTCCCCTCCAGAAATTTTGAGAATGCCTGGGTCCTTTTTAAGATGTAAGGATAAGGAGAGGTCCAACACAGAAAGTTAATCCTTGAGAATACCTCCTGGTCACACTGCATGGTCAAGTTCACTTTGTCATGGATGAAGCCTGGATTGTTTGGGGGTCACCCAATCTTTCTCATACAAAATCAATATAGCTTTCCACACAGCTGTTTAGTACATGTCTTGCTGCTCAAGCCAATGCCCAGGCAGGAAATTTTCTAGAAGCCAGAGGAAAGGCAGTACCCCCTCTTCCCTATGGGAGAGCTCCAGCTCTGAGCAAATTCCCCAGACTTTCCCTTTGACAAAGAAAATCCACGCCAAAGGAGGTGGAAACAGCATTTCTGCTCCCCTAAGCCAGGCATTCAACCTTGTTGCCTTATTAAAGAGACTCATGGTCTTCCTTCCCATTCTTAGACATAAATAACCTTCAAGACGCACTGGAAAAGTCTGTTGGGGAATATGTTGCCAATGCCTATAATTCCAGCACTTGAGGCAAGAGGAGGCAGTAGGCTGCCATTCTGCCTACAAGGAGTCAATGAATGAGAAAGCAATTTAAAGAAGATGGGTAGAAATAATGTGTGTAATATACTTGCAAAATAAAATCTCTGTTAACATATCAGAAGTTATCCATCCTTACTCATGTTCTGTCAACAGTAAGATGATACTCAAAACTAATATTTTTGACAGTCTTTTTTGTGTTATTTGTTTTGTTTCAGATGGTATCTTCCTCTAAGGCCAAGGAAAGCTTAGAACTTTTGTTTAGGGATAACCTCAAACTCGCAGCAGTCCTTTCAAGTGCTGAAATTAGTTATCTGCCACCAGGTCCAGTTCTATCTATGTGGTATCTTTTAAAAACAGATTTATTTCTCATGATAGTTAAGTATGTGTGTTTGTAAGGGGGTATATGCACAGAGTGCAGGTGCCTCTGGATGATCAAGGCTGTGAGTCCTCCTGGAGCTGGAGCTATAGGAGGTTCTGAACTTCCAACATAAGTACTGGCAACCAAACCTGGGTTCTCTGCAAAAGCAGCAAGTGCTCTCAACCACAGAGCTAGGTCCCCTGCCCTTTTGTGACCTCATAAACTTGTTTTCATTAAGATGAAGCAGCTAGAGATGTTTTATAGAACTAGTTGTACTTCCATGCAATTTTCTTTTGTTAAGTCTCATCAAATCTGAATGTGTAATAGCAGCTGTATTTCTGGGAATATGTGATTGTGTAACACAAATTCCCGGGAAGTTATCTTGGAAATGCTAGTTCTCATGTTAGGAGAGACTAGATTAATGAGTGAATAGAAATGTTTGTAGCATGTTGAATTTAGCCTTTTATTCCTTTCTGAATAACATGGGTCTGTGTGTGGAAGGGGTGATGAGATCTGCCCTACCTCCATCCCTGACGTGATCCTGCTGGTAGAGGTTTGCCAGTCTTTGAAAGGCGGTTGCCCTCCAATTGTTCCTTATGAACATTTCAGAGAAGCTTCTGACATTTACCTTCAGTTTATTAATCATAAGAGCAAACTAAAACCTTTCCAGGGAAACTCGACCTGGCTTCTTCTTGGTATCTGCACAGACTGGACTCTCTGCATTTGTGTGCTTGTTTACTCCTGTTTGGAAACTGCACATTGCTGTATAGAAGTTCTGGTTAGACTTACTCAAAAGCAGTCAAAGTAACTATATGCATTTTGTTGCTACTGTGTAGCACCATTAAATATACTAAATCCAATGGCAAGCCCATTAAAATGCATCAGGAACTTGACAATCCCTGCTGGCTATTGGAAAAGCATTTCATACCACTCTAAAACATTAAGATTCATACTTCAGTTTGAGGAACTCTAAAGAGCAATCAAAGCCCTAAGTGGAAATATGATATATAATAGGTTTTGACTTCTCGGTAGTTAAAAAAGAAATCACAGAACCATACAACATTGAGAACAAGGCTTTTAGAACTATAGAAATTGACCTTCAACTTCTGAAGTCTAACAATTCTGACTGCCTCATGAAGGGCAGCTGTTTATTTGGCTTACCAAGAGCATGTAGGCCATATATAGTGAATCAGAAGTTCAAAGTCATCCTTTGCTAAAGAGTTTGATAAAGGTCAGACTGAGCTACATGAGACCTTATCTTTAAAGAAAAAATCCACAGAAATAAAAGAGCAAATCATTAGTATCATACAGTCCTTGAGTACCAACATGAACAGGCTTGTTCTTAGGAACAAGAAGAATTATGTTTTTTCTTGTTGTAGATGGGCCTGGTGCTGTTCCTAATGAATAAAGGAGCCAGTCACTGGGTGAGTAGGCGAGACTTCCAGGTTGGTCGGAGGAAGAGAGGAAGCAATAGGGAGTTACTTCCTTTTGGAACCTGGACAGCAGAGGAGTAAGATAAAGCTACCAGAGTTTCCTAGTATCATGGTGGATCCACAGTGATCCAGGGGAATCAGATTTTAATGAGGCTTACAAGATTAGGCTTTAGTTGTTGCACCCAGAGACTGAGTTACATTGCTTCTGAACTAAGTTTGTGTTACATTTTCTTTCACTCTGTGACTTGTCTGGGTTCAAGAGAGAAAGGTACAACAGCCAAGTGTGGGTTTGCCAGATGTGAGCCACAAAGGCCATGGGGGATCTGAAGCACAGGGATGGCATGGTAGCGACTGACCAAAAGGAACCAGCTAGGTGGAGAGATTGTAGAGTTCAGAGTCAGAATCTCCATGAGATAAAAACAGGTCAGCCATGGCCAGGCAGTGCATGGCTGACCAGGCTGCCGGGGCAGAGGCACAAAGCAAAGAAATGGGCCAGTTCTACATTTTTAATATTTTACTCAACAGTCTCTCACTTCTGCAAATATCATCTAGTGGATGTAACAAACAAAAAATCAGGATTTACACAAATTTTAATTAGAGCAAAATAAAATAATGATGAAGAATCAGGAGCACTTGTATTCAGTGCAGGAGCTTTTAAAGAAGAGAATCCTTCTCTGAAGGGTCTGTATAAATCACAGAAGTTGACAAAGAATATATGACATACATAAAATGGAAACTAGCCAGTTGTCAGTTATACATGATTATAATAACAGAAAGTATATGTGATTAATAAACATATAGAAGATATTCAAATATATATTATACATTAAAATTTAAAACATCCCAAACTTTTATACATCATGTATAAAAGGGCCTAAAATAAAATCTTTTAAGTCACTTGACTTAAAAATCATTTGGGTGCTCACGAGGTGGTACCACATACAAGCTGTTGTCTAGAAAAGAGGGTCTGGCCTCCATCAGAACAGCAAGCCATGAACCACTCATTCCTCAATGTCTGTAGCCTGCAGGTTTACCACTAGTATCCCATAACTGATAAAAGTCACAATCCTGAAGTAAAATTCTACAGAAAAATGAAACCAATTACATAAAGAAACAGATGATAGATAGATAGACACACAGACAAAGAGATACATGGATGATGGACAGATAGTAGATTCATAGGTAAGAGAAGGGAATGAAGACATTACTATGAAAATTGGCTCACATGATTATAGAAGCAGAGACATCTCTGATTTGCTGGCGGAGGTAGAGAACTGGAAAAGATGGGGGTGAAATTCAGTCCCCAGTTCTAAGAGCTAAAGAGTGGGAAAGAAATACTATAAGCCTGGCCCAGGTCCAAATTCTGAGAGCTAGAAGCATTTTCTGGAAGGAAAAGATAGAAGCTATAGTTGAGGGGAGAGGCTTCCCCTGAGCTCTGTCTCTACAGGGGCCTCATTATATTAGATTGTGCCCACCCACGCTGGTTGAGGAAGACCTCCTTTACACATTTTACTGACTCAAATGCTAATCTCTTCCAGAAACAACCTCACAAAGACATTGAAAAATAATGTTTTCCAGATATCTGAATATCCTTTAGCCTTGCAGTTCACATGACTCAGTATCTCCTGGGAAACATAAGACCCCATCAAACCTATAGTGTTGTATTGAAGGCCTGCACTCTTGAAGATCTTTATTCACCATCTAGTTTACTTAAATATGGGGTGGGTAAGTAGTATTTGATTAAAGTATATATTTAGGTAATATATTATGGATTATATCTCTTAAAAAATAGACTATGCATTTTATTAAAAACCTTCAAACATTCGAGTTTTTGTTCTTGTGTTTTGAGGAAAGATCTCAATACAAGCAAGGCTGTCCTGGGACTCACAAAGCTGGCTTCTGGATCACAATCCTCCTCACCCTTCCTGTCAGTTACAGCGGCCTAGCCTTATAAAGTTTTTTTTTTTCAATGCATATTTGGTATCCTTCTCTGAAAACCTGTGACTAAAAGATTTCAAGATTTTTTTTGGAATATTCATATGTATATAATGAGTTATTTGGGAGGTAGGACCCAAGTCTATATGTTTCACGGACATCTTATACCTTAGCCTGAAGGTGATTTTATTCAGTGTTTTGTTTTTTTTTAAAGAATGTCTGTTTTAACTTGCCACACAGGTCAAGTGTAGCAGCCTGTCAGTCTTCTGGTGTTTGCACACCTGGTCCCAGCTGGTGGTGCAGTTTGGGAAAGTTATGGAACCTTTAAGAGGTGGTGGAGCCTTCCTGAAGGAAGTATGGCTGAGGGTGAGCTGGAAGGCTTTGCCCTCTGATTCCTGTGTTCAGATGCAGTATGTTCAGCAAGTTTCTATGTGCTCAGCGAGTTTCTGAGTCTCGCCTTCTCTGCCTGTTGCCAGGACGGGTTCTATCCCTGTGGAAGTCAAACCAAGCCTTTTCTCCCCTAAATCGCTTCTTCTCAGGGTAATCTAAACATCAGAGGCAGACACTGGACAAACACAAATCTTACTTTTCCTCAGCTACTTTATATTCACCATTCCAGCCTAAGATAAGTCTCAGTAAAGCTGCCATTACGGATAATATTAGTTAAAAATTTCATTCCTAAGTTAATTAACTTGACAAAGCTTCGAGTCAGAATGAGAAACAATGCCAGTGACTCTCAGAAGTTTCTACACCCTCCAAAGCAAGTGGACTTCCCACCAAAAGTAGTTTTCCGTTTTCTATGGAGGCAACTCTCTATCTGTGGCAATGCTGACAGTTTCATAGGAAATTAGACAAAACTCGCTGTTAGCCTAGATACATTGCACTAAATAAAACTTCTCTGATCACGCATTTTGTGTAGCAAAACTCTTTTTTTTTTTTAAGCCTGGAAGGGGGAAAGAGGCAAGTTCGAGGCATTTGCTAACATAACTTTATTTTACATTATGTAGTCAGTCAACTCTTAGCCAAGGCTAACTCTGCCAAACAAGCCCCTTCCTCCTAGGATCCTGGTGCTATACACTTCCTGTTGAGATTGTGTAGAAAATAGAAGAGGTAACTATACATGGAGATATTAGTAATTCATAATAAGGCATCAAAGGCACAGCTTCATATATGCATTTGAACAAAGAATTAGGGCTGGATCTATGGAAGGCTGAGAATTTTAACTTTAGAATTTTAGTGATTACTGAGCAAATAAAATTTAAAGATTCTTAAAGAGATAAAGTTACCTACCTACCTTGTGCTTTTTGGTTTTATATTTTAAAAAGAACGTATAATGAGAAGACAGGAAAATCCTTTATCCTTACTGCAGTAACAGTTTCATCTATATAACATTTCAGATTTTAAGGTAATAACTTGGCTGGGAAAAGCCTATGAACCTGTCACACCGGGGGAAGACTCCCTGTTTGTTGTCCTTCCAGAGGACCCCAGTTCTGTTCCCAGCACCCACACGGTGGTCAGAACCACATGTAACTCTAGTTCAGGGGCCTGACATCCTCTTCCGACCTCCATGAGGACCAGGCACTCACGTGATATACATTAAAAGATGATTTTATAAACAGCACAAAAGCATGTCAACATCTTATCACTGAGGGAGACAACTTTCTGTTTATTCCTTAGCACCTTCAAATAGAACAAAAGTCATGTTCCCAAGAAGACAGTGTCACTCACATTCATCCCCGGAAACTGCATGCCTCCTGTGCTCAGCTGAACTGTGTAATGCGATCTTACACTTTGGCTATTTGAGGTAAAGGAAGCCCGTGGTCATGTCTGCTTCAGCTGAGTCTGATGGGCACGGGGAGACTACTAAAGCCCAATTGAGCCGTGTCCTGCGTCAGTTCCCAGGCTTGCTGATGGCAGATTGTTTGCAAGGAGCATTGTTTCACACTAAGTCTGAATGAGGATGAAGATGAGAGTCAGAGAAGCCGGGCATCAGAATGTCTTAAGTAGACACATGGTTGAGCTAATGTAGTTACAGTTAAATGATCCTTATTTACACAGACTCACTCTAAAACGAGTCAGAACACACTCAACATACAAGCAGAAATAACTACACTGGAACACACTTACCTAACTTAAAGTAGTATACAAATTTCACTTGAGTAAAAGGACCTAGTCAGTTTCCAGAAACGCATCATGATTTTCATCTGTCTAATGTCTTACACATGAGATATATGAAGATACATAAAGTTTAATTAAATAATGAAATAGACCCGGGCATTGGTGGCACACGCCTGTAATCCCAGCACTTGGGAGGCAGAAGCAGGCAGATTCCTA
Source organism: Apodemus sylvaticus (assembly GCF_947179515.1). NCBI lineage: Eukaryota > Metazoa > Chordata > Mammalia > Rodentia > Muridae > Apodemus > Apodemus sylvaticus. The sequence continues at coordinate 48,805,579 of NC_067478.1, read as the reverse complement.
AGTTCCAGGCCAGCCTGGTCTACAGAGTGAGTTCCAGGACAGCCAGGGCTATACAGAGAAACCCTGACTCAACAAAACAAAACAAAACAACAACAAAAAATAATGAATATTTACATACTAAAAAAGCTTTCACCTTTAAAATATGCCTATTTGGTCCCCCATTAAGCCTTCTGCAGCATATTCTTATTTTAAATTTTCAAGATTAAGTGCTTTTATCATCATAGCTATTTTGTGATATTATTAACTCAACATAAGTCTACAAGATTTTAACTGCCTCAGTGGAATTGCACATTTTCCTTCAATGTATGAAGAAGCTATCTTAAAGTATGTATTAAAGATTAGGGTTAGTAAGTCTGCTTACTGGGTAAAGACACCTGATGTGCAAACTTAGTCACCTGAGTTTGACCCACAGAATCCACATAAAGGTGGAAGGGGAGATGGGCTCCACAGGGCTGTCCTCTGAACTCCACAAATGCTCTCTCTCTCTCTCTCTCTCTCTCTCTCTCTGTGTGTGTGTGTGTGTGTGTATGTGTGTGTGTGTGTGTGAGAGAGAGAGAGAAAGAGAGAGAGAGGGAGAGAGAGAGAGAGAGAGATACACATACAAAAAATAAAGTATATATTTAAAAGTATGAGGATAAAAACATAATTTTCTTAGAATTATGGTATATTCTCATGTTCACAAAGTCTCCAACTTTTGTGAGATTACTGGCTTCTTTGTTGTTGTTGTTGTTTGTTTGTTTTTGGTTATTTGGTTGATTGGTTTTGATTGGGGGGGCTTGTTTTGTTTTGTTTTGAGGCAAGGTTTCACTACGCTGCCCTGTGTAGTCTGGGATTCAGTCTGCTTTTCCCTCCTCAGAGCTTGCATTAAGGTGTGCTCTACCATGCCCAGTTGCAGTGGTTACTTTTTCATTACATTATTCTTTTACAATTATTGCCATTCTTCTATCAAGAAGAGGTTTTTCATTCCTCTTCTTTCCCTTTCTTTTGCTTTCCTTCATTCTTAAAAACAGGATCAATTCAAGCTCTTCTCAAATTCCCAACACTTCGGCCTCAGGCTTTGAAGCTCTGGGATCACAGGTGGGCCTGTGCCTCGACTTGCCTTTTCTCTTGAAGGCCACGAGGACTGTGTTTGTGTCTGGTGTGCTGTGGTTCTTTAGTATGTGTAAGGTTTGTTCCCCCATCCCTTTTGGAGATAGGGTCTTGCTGTGTAGCACTGGACGTTCTAGAACTCAGTGTGAGGCTGGCCTCGGACCTTGGTGATCTTCCTGTCTGTGCCTCTGGAGACTGGAATTACAGGCATGAGCCACCAGCCCAGTTTTCTATACTTTGGAAGAAACTCATAAATTAGCCAGCCTCTGTGAGGAAGCAGCACAGCAGCCCCATGCTCTCTGCATGGAGGAGTTCTGACCACTATTGACAGCAGGTTCTGGGCACAGCTTACTGTTCTGTTTCCAAGCATCTAGTCTACCTTTGCATAATCCCCTCCCCGGCTCATTTTCTGCATGAAAGAGGGGAAAAAATCGCAAGAGACAACTGATAAAATTTATTTTCATTTATATTAATTTTAATGGTGTGTTTTTTTCTGTATTAGAGTTCATCCACATATAAAGTTAAAATTAAGGACTTTTTCAACAAAATAGATTTTTACACCCACGCACACTAGGGCTCTGGCCTGAATGCTTTTGCCCATCAGTGGATGGTGTTTGAGAGCCATCTGGTGGATCCTTTGCTCTCTGCAACATGAGATTTTTATCAGCTATGAAAATGGCCCATCACTGTGGCTGACCACTGCAAATACTGGATAGAACACCTGCTTAGAGGCTATAGAATTCCAAAACACAAAGCATGACTACATGCATAGCACATGCTTTGAAGTACACGAATGGTTCCTTTTTGCTATGCTCAATTACTCTCTAATAATGAAAAAATTGAAAGTAAAAAGTTAAAAAATAAATAAATCCAGAGGCTGGTAAGATGACTCAGTTGTGAAAAAAACAAGAACAAAACAAAATGTGGCTATGGCTCAGTTGGAAGGATGCTCGCCTATCATGCATGAAACTCTGGGTTTCAATACCCAGTAATATCTAAAATGGGGCATGGTGACACACATCAGTAATTCCAGCATCAGAAGTTCAAGGTCATGCTGCCACCTAATGAGTTTTAGGCTGCCCTAGGCAACAGGAGACCTGTCTCAAAAAAAAGAAAAATCTAGCAGTGCTTTATTAATTTTTAGAAGTTAAGACAGAAACAAATTTCTTCATGGCATTTTTATAGCAATTTTGTTCTTATTTGTGCCCATCCCCCTGCCCTTCCCCACCCTCACCCCACCCCCTGCCTGTTTTCTTTTGCTTTTAATCTTTTACCCACAGCCTCCTTTCTGCTTTCATTGACACATATATTCCATTACTCTCTCCTTTACCTTCTCAACCTCCCTTAAGATCTCATCTTCCAGTTGGAGGGCGGTGGGGTTAGCGGGCAAGGGCATGGCGGGCAGGGGCATGGCGGGCGGGGCTGCAGCTCACCTCTGGCTGCCGTGCCAAGGCCTTGTCCTCACCCTCCAGTTTTCACGGTGGCCCACTGGGTCCCGGAGGCCTCCGCTGCAGCACCCCAGGCTCTCTGCCCGCAGATGGCAGGGACCTCAGCGAGCCCTTGTGGGTGTGTCTAGACTGGTGCATAACCTTCCGCCCTAAACCCCTACAGCCTCCTCTACCCAAGAGCCATCTACGCCAACAATGACATCGCCCGGCTTCAAGTCTGTGGCTTTGACTGTGACTACACACTGGCCCAGTATGCAGATGTGCTTCACCCTGAGATCGTCAGTGTCTCCCGGAACATCCTGAGAGAGCACTGCGCAACCCCGTGAAGATCTGGAAAAATTACAATGACCGCAGCTTTGCCTTCCGTGCCCTCTGCGATGACATTCAGAAGAGTTCTCTGATGAAAATAGATGCTTTCATTATGTACAACTGGGAACAGCCTCTAGGGGCCTCCGGCCTGTGCTGGATGATAAAGTGACTGACCTCGTATGGTAGCACCCAGCATATGCCACTATAACAGATGAGCGGCTCTATGGCAAGGGCCCATCCATCAAACAATTCATGGACATCTTCTTACTACCAGAGACGCCACTGCTGTCCTGTATGGTAGACTACTTTCTGGGCCATGGCCTGGAGTTTGACCAAGTCCACCTCTCTACAAGGGTGTGAGAGATGGCGCCCAGGATGTGACAGGCCTCCTGTAGCCGCGGAGTGAGTAAGAGATGGCAGAGTACATCCTGAGAGGGAACGAAACATTTGCAGTCCTGAGCCGCATGGTAGCCGTGTAAAACAGCTGTTCCTCATCACGGAAAGTCCCTTCCGCTTTGTGGACAAAGGCATGCGGCACATTCTAGGTCCTGATGGGCTCCAACTCTTCGATGTAGGGCGGTGTCTAACTTCAGGGAAACATTTTTAACTTTCTTCCTCTGACAGAATGGCAGGTGCTGCGTGTGTCCTAGTTTGGTGACCACCTCTAGGATGACTTGGAAGATCTCACGCTGCAGCCTGACAGGCACCCAGGAGTGCTCATCTCTGAGCTAGAGCATGATGAGATCTGCATCATCAACACACAACAGCATGTGCATTGGTTGGCCTGGCTGCAGATGCTCGCTGGATGGCTAGCGCGGCTGCAAACTTGCCGGGATGCACGTTCTGGCTGTCTGGATGAAGGAGCTGCAAGAATAGAGTCGCATCACTCTGTTCAACGCTCGGTTTGTGAGCATCTCCCGCACCCTCCATAACCCACTTCTCCAGGAACCTCATCTGCTTCTCTGACCTGTACATGGCCTCCCTCAGCTGTCTGCTCACTACCGTGGGTTCACTTTCTACCCAGGCCGCATACCCCTGCACCCTGAGGCACCCCTCTGGATGGACCAGCTCTGTACTGGCTACATGAAGATACGCATTCTTGATGAAAAAGGACCCACATCCACTAGAGGCACTTTTATTGTCCTAGACAGACCATTCATTTTAGCCCCAGCCACCTTGACAAGCAACAAAAGTAGTCTCTTAAAAAAAAATCTCATTTTCCTCTCCCATGGTCTACTCCAAGCTTCATTCTATCTCTGTCCTTCTCTGTCTCTGTCTCTATCGTCTCTCTCTGTGTCTGTGTGCCTCTCTCTCCATATAGGATACCCACTTCACAGAAAAATGTGGTATTTATTAGTCTGAGTATTGCCTTATTGCACTTAACATAATGATTCCCAGTTGTGTCCATGAACTTCATGTCAGAGGACAACTTTGTGGAGTCCGTTAGCATCCTATGGAAATTCTGCATCAAGCACCTCTACCTAGTTAGCCATCTTGCCCAATTCACATTTTCTTTACATTTGAGTAAAATTCCATTGTGCATGTACATTATAGTCATTCATTTATCTGTGAGTAGTGCAGCAGTAAAAAAAAAATGATATGCAAATATCTCTGAGATAGGACTTTAGAGTTCCTTGGCCAGGAGACCTGCAGCACAGCTGTGTGGTCAGTCTATCTTGATTTCCCCAGTGGCTGCTCTAGTCTATAAGGATCCCTCGGTCACCACATCCTCGTTGATATTTCAACCATTTGTTACCATTTGCTTTCTTGATAGTAGCAATTCTAACTGGGGTGAGATGTCCTTATAGAGCAATTTTAACATGCATTTGTGCAGTGGCTAAGGATGATAAACATTTTCTCAAATATTTACTGGCCATTTGTAGTTCTCTCTCTTTTTTTGATTTATTTATTTATTTTATGTATATGAGTACTGTAGCTGTACAGATGGCTGTGAGCCACCATGTGGTTGCTGGGATTTTAACTCGGGACCTCAGGAAGAGCAGTCAGTGCCCTTAACCGCTGAGCCATCTCTCCAGCCCCATTTGTAGTTCTCTTAAAAATATCAGATAAGTTCATTAGCTGGCTTGTAGATTGGATTACTTGTATTTATATTATTGCTTATATTTGGTGTTTAATTTTTTTTAGGTTTATGTATTTATTTATTATGAATAGTGTTGTGCGTGCATGTATGCCTGCACACCAGAAGGGGGCACCAGATCTTATTATAGATGGTTATGGGCCACCGAGTGGTTGCTGAGAACAGAACTCAGGACCTCTGGAAGTACTCTTAACTTCTGAGCCATCTCTCTTCCGAGCCCTGGTGTTGAAGGTTTGCTGTTCTTTACATATAATAGATAATACCTCCCTGTCCAGTGTAGCTGGACAATGTTTTTATCCCACTGTTTCAACTGTCTCCTCATTCTGTTCACTTTACCTTAAATGCAGAAGCTGTGTGTGTGTGTGTGTGTGTGTGTGTGTGTGTGTGTGTGTGTGTGTGTGTATGTAATGTGTCTGGGTGCCTCCAGAGGCCAGAAGATGGTGTTGGATTCCCCTGAAGCTCGACTTATAGACAGTTGTGATCCACTGGCATGGGTACCTGAAACAGAACTCTACTCTGTAAAGGCAGCAAGCTGTCTTTCTGCTGAATCATCTCTCTAGCCTCCACCTGCTCTCTAGAGTGTGGAAATTTGTTTCTGCTTTGCATGGATACAATTTTCCTCAATATTCACTTTATTTTTAAATTCCGTTTTATGTCCTCATATTAATCAGTAAGAAAAGTTAAGCAAAATATGCAAGAATGAGTCCTTTCTCAATGTGGTTTTAGTTTTACTCAGTGCTTTTACAAAGCAGGTCCCGAATGAAGTGCCACATCAACTCCACAAACCCTTTCTGTGATCCCAGTGTTACCCGGATACCAAAACTGGATAATGACAAAAAACAACTCGAAGAAAACTATAGACCAATTTCCCACAAAGAACACATGTAAAACTTCACAATAATGTTAGGATCGATGATTCACAGAAGAATGACACCCCAGACTCAAATAGTATGTAAACACAAAGAGTGTTTTATTCTGCAGAAGTCCAGCATGCTGGGCTCTCCTCATTACCAAGCAAGTGAACTTATAGGCTCGATTCACATCACACCGGAATTCCAGGGTAGGTGGCCTTATCTTGCTCTGTCTCTCAAGGACATTCTGGAACTATTACTGGGGTATGGAGGCTGGAGCCTGGGGTTTTTCCTATTAGTGATTGACTTAATCTTCTTAACTGCCAATTTGAAGTCTGTCATGGGATCAGCCCAGGCTTCTTAGCAACACTGATCAACATCGGGCAACAGGGCAACATGAGGTTCTGACTCTAAGGGACAAGAGTCCAGATCTACTGATTTGTAAATGTCCTTCCACTGGACACAGGGTTCTTATTGTCAATTGCTGTCTATTTTCTGCTCCCTCAAGAGGGGTGGCCCCTGACAAGAAGCAGATCACTATTAACTCAGGTGAGGTCAGGTGAAGTCTTAATTGGTCAGATAAGGCTGGAGCCTGTGATGGGGCAGTGGAAGGAAAAGGCAGAGTTGAAATTTTTAGAAAGGAGAAAGAGGAAGAGGAAAGATAGATGGGATAGAGGATGAAGGGAAAAGGAGATGAAGATGAACCAGAACCACGTCTGAAGGAGCCACAGGTAGCCAGGGATTTCATAGCTGGGCAGTAGAGTAAAGCAGGGTCCATTTGCCCAGTTTGTATTCTTTTGCACGGGAATTTTGTGGTTGGAGATGTATCATTATAAATCTGGCTGGTATATCTCTAGTGTTATCTGGTGGATCTGAGCGAGCAGTAACTGGCTTTCTGCAGGCCAGCCACAGGGGTAGATGGCCAGGGGCATGTGAGCTGCCTGATAACAGACTAACAGACTGGCCACAGGAACCAGGGCAAGATGGCCGCTTTGGGATGGCCATCAGGGTGGGCAAGACTGCCAATGCCAGTGCCTAGCTGAAACTACACGCAACAGGCTCTGTTCTTCCATCATTTGGAAATCAGAAATGTACTAGGGAGGTTAGCACATAGCAACTACTGTTTCCAAAAGTAAACTGATTCCATTGATCCATCACGTGAACAAACCCCCTATTATTCTAAGAGCATGAGATGCTCTTCTACCCCCACTGTCCCCACAGACACCAGTCTTGTGTGTCGGGCACAGATCAGTTGTTCTTGTCTAGTTCTCTGTCATTGCCAAAACCATTTTCATCATTGGTTCCCCTATCCCAGTACTGGGTATTGAACACAGGGACATACGCATATTTTCTAGGCAAATACTTTACCAATGATAAGTTCCCAGCCTTTTCAATCATTTTGTGTGTTGAGTCAAGGTCTAATGGAAACCACTACAGAAAACCACACTGTTCAAAATCCATTGATTGTGAGTGCCCAGCCCCAACAGGTGTGTGTGTGTGTGTGTCAGAACTCCTGTACCTAAGGTTGTAGAAGAGGGCAACAGAGGGCAACAGAAAGATCATAACGAGCCAGAGGACCAGGAAGTCTGCCGTGAGAGTGTATCTCCTAGACTACACACATGCTGCCTCAACAATATGGCTGCCAGAACAAAACCTAAACAATGGCAATACCAGTAGTCATGCTAATATAGAAGGGGGAGATCTCAAAGACCTACAAGCAAGTGATGACTGTGAAGAGAGGGAGGATTATCTCTTCTGTGGGATGAGCCCCCTGATTGGTTTATTCAATATATAGTGGTCATCCCAGAATCATACACAGGAAAGCAACACTAAATGGATTCAGCAGGATTTATTTATACATTTATGTGCACATTCATATTTGGCAATAGTAATCAAAGAAAACAATGCCATCCATTTCAGAGGGAATGAGAAGGTTGAGGAAGGAAAACGAAGGGGAGAAATTATGCAATTAATTATATTTTAATTACAAATTTATAAAATAATAATTTTTGGTCCTCCTATGTAACCTCCTGTAGCAGGGATTACAGACCTGTGCCTCCTACATGGCAAGTTCAAGACTAGCCTGGGACACATGAAATTCTGTCACCAAAAAAATAAAGTGCCTTGGAAGCATGAAGACCTAAATTCCATCTCCTGAATCCACATTAAAAACAAAACAAATCAAAAAGCAGCTGGACACATTGATGTGCACTTATGACTCCAGCACTGAGAGCCAGAGGTAGGTGGATCCCTGGGGATCACAGTCCAACTGGTCTAGCCTAAACTAGTAAACGCCAGGTTGATTAGTAACTGTTTCAATAGTTAAGGTGCAGACTGGAGAGATGGGTTCCCAGCACCTATATAACGGCCCACAACTGTCCTTCACTCCAGTTTCAGGGAGCCTGCTGCCCTTTGCTGCCTCTGTAGGCACCAGACACACGTGTACTGCACTTACATACATGCAGGCATAAATGTTCATACTCACAAAATATAAATCAATTGGACCGGAGAGATGGCTCAGCGGTTAAGAGCACTGACTGCTCTTCTAGAGGTCCTGAGTTCAAATCCCAGCAACTACATGGTAGCTCAAAACCATCTGTAATAAGATCGGATGCCCCCTTCTGGTGTGTCTGAAAACAGCTACAGAGTACTTACATAGAATAAATAAATAAATCTAAAAAAAAAATTTTAAAAATATAAATCAATTAATTAACATTTAAGAATAAAGTGAATTAACTCCTGAGATTTTCTTCCTGCCTCCATGGCATAGCAGGTGTCCTTGTACATGTATCTGCACATGCAGAGAGCACAGAAACTTATGCTCTCGATGCAGTAGTTCCTAGAAATAGATCTTAAAGAAACCATACAAAATGTTATAGAATAGAAAATTTCCAACATTATAAAGGTGATTTGTGGGTCTACTTAGTGGAATAGCACATAGACATCAAAATGTTTAAGAACAAAAAGCTGAGCATAATGGCCCACAACCGTGATCACAGCACTTAGGGTCAGACACGAGAAGGTCGTCACAAGCTCAAGGCCAGCCTGGTCTATAAAGCAAGTTCAGGCCAGGTAGGGTAGGGAGTAAAAACCGAACACGAGTTATCAATACACATAGACAAAACCTAGAAGAGGCCGTGCATGCAAGAAATGCGAAAAGAGAAAGGCTGATTTGTGGTGGTGCCTGGGTGCCTTTTAAATGGTTTAAGTTGACCTTGTTGTTCAACAGGTAATAGGGCAAGTGCTTCATGAAGCCAGGGCTGACTTCAGACTCATTACAGAGCCGAGGCTGGCCTTGGCGCCTTATCCTCAGGCTCCCGCAGGCTCCTGAGCACTGGGATCTCCAGTGTGCTCCACCACGCCTGGCTCTAGGACTGGGTGGGACACCAGCGATACCTGGTACCCGTTGTGAGGCCTTCTTCCATTTTCCTTTCCTTGCAGGCGGTTCCCGTGTGGTACAATGAGAACAAGCAACTGCTTTCTATGCCGCTACTGCAGGAGGTGAGCAGAGCATTTGACACAGCGCCTCACACTGAAGAACGGCGTAGGACATACGTACGTAGGATTCCAGATGTTAGTCTCTGTATTTTAAAACTGTTTCTGCCTAGTTAGCACTAATTCTAGCCACATGCTCAGTATGAAGCCATGCAATCTTAAGCCATGATCACCATCTGAAAGATCTAAGAGGAAATCTCAGTTCTGAGGTGAACGACGTGAGGAATGATAAAAGCACAGGTTGCATCTCTTCATTTTCTTCCACCCAGGTCATAAACTAATGGCAAAATCAAATAATCACATTCATACCTCTGCGATCCGTTTTCAAATCCTAACTCTAACTGCATTCACACAATACATGAGGATCAGGCCTCATTAATGAACCAACAGCGACAATAAATTAGAGAAATAATGTGATATGAAGAAGTGGAGACTTACCACAGCCACCGTCACTGCCTTCCAGAAGCTTCTGGGCATTTTAGTTTGCTAAAGACTTCGAAGATGAAAAAATGTAGAAGTTACTTCTCTATTTTCAGGTCTGTGGCTGGAAAGTGTTTTCAAATGTCTTTCTTTGGTTAGCTCAGAGGCAAAATAAAACATAATAGTGTACAAATATCTCCCTCTCGTTGGCAGTGTCTCATTATACATAAAACTTATCTCAAAATGCCGCTCTAGTTACACATCTGTGGAGGAAGTATTGTCTTCCACCAAGGCATGCTCTTTATTTGGTCAGACAGGAGATTTGGGGTGGAGGGAGGACTAGAAAGACAATTTTTGTTTCTCTAGTCGTGGGAGTCAAGTACGCGCTGAGGACATATTTGTCATGCTTGCCACATTTTTGTCATAGCCTTGTCTAACAGAACCAGGAGTGAGCCTAGAGGAGAGAAGAATGGTTGCTGTGTGTGGCAGCGGGAAGTGGCACCGGCTGCCTGACTCTCCTCCTCCAGGACTGCCAGGACAATCTCTGTAAACACAGCTTTGCAATCCTGAGTGTAACTCAGGATTTCTTTTTCTATTTGTTTGTTAGATGTGTATCTTGTTGTTGTTGATTTTCTTTATTTTTGAGGCAAGGTCTCTTGACGTAGCTAAGACTGTCCTTAAACTTAAGAACCTCTTGAGTGTGTGCCACCATACCTCAGAGCTTCACTTCTTCTTCAAGTCTTTGTATACCGCTTGACATTCATCCTTTCCAACCAGCCTCCATGACCAAGGCAACTCTTATAAGGACAACATTTAATTGGAGCTGGCTTACAGGACCAAACGTTCAGTCCATTATCATCAGGGTGGGAGCATGGCAGCATCCAGGCAGGCATGGTGCAGGGGGAGCTGAGAATTCTACATGTTCATCTGAAGACTGCTAGCAGAATACCTCCCCCTAGACAGATAGGACAAGGGTATTAAAGCTCATGCCCACAGTGACACACCTACTCCAACAAGGACACACCTACTCCAACAAGGCCACTCCTGAGCCTAGCATATGGCAAACCATCACATTCCACTCCCCGGCCCCATAGACTTGTTCAGACAGATGAGTCTATGGGGGCCATGTGTATGTAGCCATAGCATAATAAAAAAAGTACATTTACTCCAACTTCCAAAGTCATAGTCTATAACAATCTGAACAATGTTAAAAGTTCGAAGTCTTTTCTGAGATTCATCCAAGTCTCAGCTACTCTATGCGATCCCTTCAAAACCAGTACCACCTGGATGAATCTTACATGTTAACAAATCCAGCTGCAACATGAGGAACAACCTCAGCTTTCTCTGGAACACAGCTTCTTTGTGCTCGCAGAAAACACTTCCCAGAAGATTTCAGCTCAGTGATACTGGTCTCTTCTTTATCACCGCTAATTTCTTATCTCCAGCTAAGCAGCATCAGTGGTCCCTAGAGTCCCTTCCATTCTTGACTTTAAAGCCAGAGCCACATGGCCAAAGCTTCCAAGTTCTGCTGCTTGCTGGGGTTGGAACATGCCCCCCTATTCTATTACATTATCACCAGCTTTCTCCCTCACTCAATAAGTTTAGCTGTCCTGGAACTTTCTCTGTAGATCTCTTGAACGCAGAGATCTGCATGGCTGTCTCCTGGGACTAAAGGCATGTACCACCAGGCCGAGACTTAAGCTTTTCTTCACCTAGAACTCGCTCTGTCTCAGGCTGACCTTGATCTCAGAGATCGACTTGTCTTTGTCTCCTGGGATTAAAGGTGTGTACCACAACGCCTAGACCTAAATTTAGCTGGGTGGGATCTTGCCCCAAAGTCCCACTCCCTTAATCTGTTAATTCCTATAACATAGGATTTAGTTCCATTCTACTTCCTGGTGCCCCTTTAATACTCAAACCATATATTTTATATTTTTCCTTTCTAAGTTTGTTATATTTGTTCAAAACACTCTTCATGAGACTTAACCAGAGAATAAAGGCTCTGCTGGGCTTTTTTTTTTTTTTTTAGACTTTCTTTGTCATGCAACTAATATAAATCTCTTTATCTTAGCCTCAGGTAGACTCTTCAGACAAGGGTAAAGAGCAGCCACATTCTTCATCAAAATACCACAAAAACAGTCTCTAGGCCACATACTGAAATCCATCTCTCCTGAAACCTCTTGGGCCAGATCTGTACGGTTCAAATCACTCTCAGCAGCAAAGCCTTCCATATTCCTACTAGGATAGCCCATTCAGCCCCATTTAAAGCATTCCACCACTTTCTAAATCCAAAGTCCCAAAGAAAGCCATGGTCAGGCCTATCACAGCAATATCCCAGTCCTGGTACCAATTTATGTCCTAGGGTCTTACTGCTGTGAACAGACATTATGACCAAGGCAACTCTTATAAGGACAGTGTTTAACTGGGGCTGGCTTACAGGTTCAGATGTTCAGTCCATTCCCATCAAGGTGGGTGCACAGCGGCAGCATCTAGGCGGGCATGGTGCATGAGGAGCTGAGCGTTCTAAATTTTCGTCTGAAGGCTGCTAGGAGAGAAGCCTGGCTTCCAGGCAGCTAGAACAAGAGTATTAAAGCCCACGCCCACAGTGGCACACCTACTCCAACAAGGCCACACCTTCTAATAGTACCATTCCCTGGGCCAAGCATATACAAACCATCACAGCACCCCAATAACAGAGCTAGACTAGTTCAATCAGACTAGTCCAATCTGTACCTTTTGTACCTTGGCACTGTTTACAATTTATCTAAATTCTCATCATCTCTCAACATACAACATGTGGAAGTCTGAATGAGAATTGCCTCCCATAGGCCCAGGTACTTGAAGACGTAGTTCTCAGTTGGTGACGCTGTTTGCTGGAGGAAGCCCATCACTGAACGTGAGATTGGAGAGATCACAGTCTTACAACCCGGTTCGCTCTCTGCTTTGTGTCTGGCATCAAAAATGTGATCTCTGGGCTTTCTGCTTTGGCCCCTGCTACCATGCCTCCCCTACCTGACTGGACTGACTCTCCCTCTGGAAGCAGAAGCCAAAATAAACTGTTTCTCCCAAAAGTTGGTTTTGGTCATGGTGTTAAACTTACAGAAAAAAAAAATTGATGGGCACACAGCACCAGCAGTTCCTCGTTTGTGAAAACTCATCCAGACTTAATCCATAATCTCTCAACACCCCCTAACTCTCGCCTGAACTCCTCTTTAGCTTAGTCAATACTCCTTTGTACTTCTGTCACTTCAAGTCTTAATGATAAGGATGCAGTCAGTGGTAGAGCGCTTGTCTAATATGTCCATGCTCCTGTTTCCACCCTTATGTGCTAAAAGACAATTAGCTATGTCTTTTTCATGATTTATCTCTTCCAGCTGTTAGAGATAGCAGCCATTGCATCATAGGAACAACAATTATGAGTACCACTGTTGTACATTGTTTTACTGTTTGCAATTAATCATTTCTTCCCTCTGGCAAATATATTTACAAATCCCTGTTGACTTTGGTCTTGAATATATTACTTTATACGTGGGCTATTCACTATGAATCATTTCTAAACAGAAGCTATTAGATGCTTACTAAGACTCACAGAGTCCCCTAGTTCCTGTACCCTCTACCACAAGAAAAACATGAGTTGGACCAAGAATGTCGTTCAAAAGAGGAACATTGCTTAGCATATGCAAGGTCCTAGATGTGCTCTTCAATACTAGAGGGGGAAGGAAAAGGAATGGAGAAGGGGAGGAGGGAACCCCTTAACCCTGAAATAAAGTCTCACAGATAAGCAGTTTAGAAAGCATTTCTGCTGGGACTGGAGAGACAGCTCAGCTGTTAAAGACTCACTGTTCTTCCAGAGGACATATACTGGCTGGTTTTGTGTGTCAACTTGACAAAGGCTGGAGTTATCACAGAGAAAGGAGCTTCAGTTGGGGAAGTGCCTCCATGAGATCCAGCTGTGGGACATTTTCTCAATTAGTGATCAAGGTGGGAGGGCCTTGTGGGTGGTGCCATCCCTGGGCTGGTATTCTTGGGTTCTATAAGAAAGCAAGCTAAGCAAGCCAGGGTAAGCAAGCCAGTAAGAAACATCCCTCCATGGCCTCTGCATCAGCTCCTGCTTCCTGACCTGTGTGAGTTCCAGTCCTGACTTGCTTTGGTGATGAACAATAGTGTTGAAGTGTAAGCTGAATAAACCTTTTCCTCTCCAACTTGCTTCTTGGTCATGATGTTTGTGCAGGAATAGAAACCTTGTCTAAGACAGGACCTAAATTTGGTTTCCAGCACTTGTGTCAGGCAGTTCACAAATGCCTGAAACTCCAGCTAAGGAGCATCCAAAGCCCTCTTCTGGCCAGCAGCTACCTGCAATCACAGGCACTCATGCCGACTCACAGACGCACACTTGTATACATATATAAAAATAAATCTTAAGGAATCCTGGTTAGGTAGTGAGACAAAGAATAAGAAAAACCAATCAGGTTCCAATTGGGAAAACAGGCTCAATTGCACTAAGATAACTTCCGGAAAAGCCTTTGATGCCTAAGTAAGATCTTACAGGGGCCTAACTTACTCAAATAAAAAGTCATAGTTCTTACAAGCTCTAAACAAAACAATAAATGATGGGAACAGGTAAAAGCAGCAACCTGAAGTCACAGCACAGTGAGCATAAAACTGTACATACTCTGAAGTCTACTCTGAAGTATACAAACAACTGAAGTCTAAGGACCAGAAGAAGGTGAGCTTCTCACAGCTCCGTTTTATGTTTGTTGTTTGTTTTTTGTTTTGTTTTGTTTTTCTTTTTGGTTTTTTCGAGACAGGGTTTCTCTGTGTAGCCCTGGCTGTCTTGAAACTCACTTTGTAGACCAGGCTGGCCTCAAACTCAGAAATCCACCTACCTCTGCCTCCAAAGTGCTGAGGGGGATCAAAGGTGTGTGCCGCCGCCGCCGCCGCCGCCACCACCACCACCCACCCCCCCAACCCCCCACCACCCCCGACAAGCTCCGAGTTTTAGTCTGAAGGTCATGTGCAAGCAGGCTCATCCCATTTGACTAAAACTAATGGAGCTCAGCATTTCTACTTGGGTAAATGGAGAATGAAGTTCAGACCAGCTACAGACTCTGGAACGTGTCAGAAGCATCAAAGAGGAATTCAGGAAAGGAGATACCTGAACCTATTATAAAATCTACCTAAGTCACTGTCCTATGCAGGAAGAAAGCCAACTAACATATCTTACCTAAGGACCAAAAGAAGGAACGGACATGTGCTCCGTGGCCATAGAGAGTTCACCTTGACAGTGTTAACTTCTCACCTAAAAAAAGAAAGAAAGAAAGAAAAAACAACCTTTAGAGAAACAGAACCTAGCCTCTTAACCACATAACATTCAACAGCACCCAGAAGCGAACACAATTCCTCAACCTGTGAGAACCCACAAATTGTGGCAATTTTCAAGAGACAAACCAGTAACCAAGATCAACTCTCAAATAATCCAAAAGAAGACATTAGTAGGCATGGATCTATTCTATTCTATTCTATTCTATTCTGTTCTGTTCTGTTCTGTTCTGTTCTGTTCTGTTCTGTTCTGTTCTGTTCTATTCTATTCTATCTTTCTATCAATCATGCATAAAGATCAAACCCAGGGCTTTGCACACACTAAACAAGTGCTCTGTTATTGAGTTCAAACCCAGCAGACATCAATTTTCAAACTCTGCTCAGTGTAATAAAAGGAGATATGATTCTATTGATGAAAACAAAAGAATCTTAGTAAAGTACTGAAATCATAGAATCAAGAGAGTTTTTGGTGGCTTTTTGAGGCAGGTTCTCACTTTGTCACCAGGGTTTGTTGAAGTTGACTCTGTAGCCCAGGCTTGGCTCCCACACACACTTCTGCCTTGGCCACATGCCACACCACCTCCAGTAGGATCTGTGCGACAAGTTCCTCAGACTGAGGTGATTGACCTCAACAGGGGGAGGCCTCCTGGAACCAGATGTGGAACTCTTCACTGGAAAAAATTATTGAGCTGTAATTCTCTTGGCAACTTATCTGTCTTATGTTTCCTATTCCTTTTCTAATTTACAAGATGTTCCGGATAGCCTAAGCTAAGATCTTAAATAGTAGACACTGACCTGGAGAAGTGGCTCAGCGGTTAAGAGCACCGACTGCTCTTCCAAAG
Organism: Apodemus sylvaticus; assembly: GCF_947179515.1. Lineage (NCBI taxonomy): Eukaryota > Metazoa > Chordata > Mammalia > Rodentia > Muridae > Apodemus > Apodemus sylvaticus. Next base: position 48,789,708 of record NC_067478.1, on the reverse strand, counting down.
GTCCTGAGTTCAAATCCCAGCAATCATATGGTGGCTCAGAACCATCTGTAACAAGATCTGATACCCTCTTCTGGAGTGTCTAAAGACAGCTACAATGTACTTAAATTTAATAAATAAATAAGTCTTTAAAAAAAATAGATTTTGTTTAAAAAAAATAAAAAAGTATAATGGGTACAAAACCATCCCTTGAGATCGACTCATTATTTTTTTTAAAGATTTATTTATTTATTATTTGTGCGTACACTGTAGATGTCTTCAGACACACCAAAAGATGGTGTTGGATCTCATTACAAGTGGTTGCTGGGATTTGAACTCAGGATCTCTGGAAGAGCAGTCAGTGCTCTTAACCGCCGAGCCATCTCTCCAGCCCAAGATGGATTCATTAACCATGACCTCATCTCTAGGAAAACCAGTGCTTCACCTGATAAATCATCTATAAGATAGCATTGATAAATATGAACTTTCCCAACAATAATATCTTATATGGCTACATGTGTGTCATCGGAAGTAGGCTTTGGTATATTGTTTAAGAAAGCCTTAAATAGAATTAAAGCAGTTTAAATTTATGCATTGAAGAGTTATAGAAGAGCAGGAACTAGAAGTTAAATAGTAACTTTATTCTCATAAACATTTATTAGTTTATTTTTAGAAATTTGCCACTAGTCTTAGGTGATTTTTGTATTTTGAAGTATCAAATGATCATAATAATACCTGTTCTACCTTATTGAATATATCTTTTTGAAATTGTAATATTTAAATTATTTTGTATTTTGCTGTGCTAAATGATTATTGCAATGTCCATTCTGTTGTACTGCTTCACTGAACATAGCTTTTCAGTATTGAAATGCCTGTTTCTCTATTTAAAAAAAACAAAAAAAAACAAAAAAAAACACCTTCTTGAGAGCTGCAAAATACACTCAGATTCAAACTACCTCTGTGTTTGTTTCTGTTTGTCACCACCAAATCCTTACCCACCTGGCTTCCAGAACCCACATCCCAGGGACCCCCATACCTGTCTGGGGTGGTCCATGACAGCTGGCGCCTAATGTGGGGCTTGAAGCAGGTAAGTGTTCTCTCTCTTTTCTTCTAAAAAATACTTTTTCAGGTAAGGATAGGACCTCACCAGAGTGCTGCAGACTCCTCAATAGAGACACATCAAGTTACGACAACAAGAAGGTAAGAATCATGGGGCATTCACAGTCCAAGTACAGAGGCATTCCTGGCAGTATTGAGTCATATGTTAGAAAACAAAGGTGTTGAAACCACAAAAAAGAGTTCGACAGCATTTTACGACTTTGTACTGAGTGTTAGTCCATGATTCCCAGAGGAAGGAAGCCTGTCTTTAGAAAATTGGAAAAAGGTAGGGCAAGAGATGAGGAGAGTTTATGAAAGCCATTACCCCAAACAGGTTCCAGTTCAGGCAATTTCATTATGGATACAAATTAGAGACCTGCTTTCAGAAAAACCAAAACTGGAATTCTTTGAAGAAGAAGTGCTCTCAGAGGATGAGGTAACTCCTCTGAGAACAAAAACTAAGTCATATAATACCTCCTCATCTACCGCTAACCTCCTCAAGGCACAACCAGGGGATGATTGGTTTAATGATGAGGAGCAACAAAAACTAGATGATAAAGCAGAGGAATGTGATCCTGGTAGAAAAGTGAATTGTTTTTATAATAAAAATCCTAGGACAGAAATAGATGATATTTTTGCTACTGCCCCTCCTGCTTTTAAAACAGGATCAGCTAAGCTTGAAATAAAATGACTACTAATAGGGGATTTTTAGGGGTTATTAAAGAAGCTAGACAAAAAGGTGATTTAGATTTTTGTTTTCCAGTAACTGTTTTTGAAGGAGAGACACACGAATGGAAACCTCTTTCTCTAAAAACTCTTAAAGAACTACAATATTCTCTTCAGAATATTGGATCAAGGGGCTGGAGAGATGGCTCAGTGGTTAAGAGCACTGACTGTTCTTCTGAAGGTCCTGAGTTCAAATCCCAGCAACCACATGGTGACTCACAACCATCCATAATGAGATCTGGTGCCCTCTTCTGGAGTGTCTGAAGACAGCTACAGTGTACTTACATATATATAAATAAATAAATCTTAAAAAAAAATAATATTGGATCAAGTGATCCATATACTTTACAGATGGTGAAAATGTTGACTAGTATGTGGCTAACTCCTTATGATTGACATCAGACTACAAAGTCCAATCTTAGACCAGGACAGTTTATATTACAGAGAACTAAATATGAGGACACAGCAAGGGAATTGATTCAAAAGTTAGCTTCCAGGAAGATAATAGATAAGCCTACTATGTCAATGCTCTTGGGTAGAGAAGACTATGCCTCCCCCAAGTACAAGCTGGTTTAAAAAGGAAAGTCTTGGAGGAAGTCTCTAAGACTACAATAGCTGCTTGGAAAAGGCTCCCTCCTGTTGATAGCAAGACTATATTGACAGGAATCAAACAAAACAAGATGAACCATATGAAGATTTTATTGCTAGATTAGAGGAGGCATTGGGCAGGATACTTCCTCCCTCTGAGGGCTTGGACATATTAAAACAATTTGCATGGGGAAAATGCCAATACTCTCAGCCAGGAACTAATTAGACTAATCAGAAAAACAGGGACTGTGTAAGATTGCATCAAAGCATGAATAGATATCTCACCAGAAGTGGTCCAGGGTATGGCCTATGCTACAGCAATGCAAGGGCAACATCTTTGCGCCTATGTTCAGAACTTAAATGGAGGAAGAAAGCAAAAGATTTTGTGCTTTTCTTGCAGTCAACAAGGACACATGAGCTGTGACTGTAAAAAAGAAGAACAGTCTTCAAAAAATATAAAAATAGGAAAAACCAACCTCCAGGGTTATATCCTCGGTGTAAGAAAGAAAAACATTAGAAAAATAATGCAATCGAAATTCCATAAGGATGGAACCCCTCTAAAACACGAGAAGACAAAAAACAGGGTGAGGGGCATGCTCTCTGCCCCAAAATTTTAAAAAAGGGCAAAAAGGGGACACAGAAGAAGATACAGGAAAACTAAATCCTCTGGTCCCTGAGTTTAAAATCATAAGTTTGCCCAGAGCAACACTGGGAAGTACAAGATTAGATCTTACTGTAGATAAAGATTACATATTCTCTCTTTATGAGGGAGTGCAGTTAGTAGATACAAGATTTAAAAGGCCATTATCATCTGGCACCTTTGGTCTTATAATAGGGAGAAGTTCAAATTATAAGAAAAATTTTAAAGTATTTCCTGGAGTAATTCATTCACATTTCCAGGGAGAGGTAAAAGTTATGATTAGGCCATTAAAAGAAGCAATACAATTACATAAGAACCAACAGGTAGCTCAGATAATACTACTCCCTTATATCCACCTCCCCAATCCAATATTAAAACAAACTAGAGGGGATGAAGGGTTTGGCTCCACAGAAGTGACAGCTTGGGCTCAGAAAATTACTGGACAAAGACCCTTAAAAACTGTAAAAGTGGGGGTTAGTGAGATGGCTCTGAGGTTAAGAGCACTGCCTGCTATTCCAAAGGTCCTGAGTTCAAATCCCAGCAACCACATGGTGGCTCACAACCATCTGTAATGAGATCTAACGCCCTCTTCTGGTGTGTCTGAAGACAGCTACAGTGTACTTACATATAACAATAAATAAATCTTTAAAAAAAAAAAAAAAAGCCAGGCAGTGGTGGCGCACGCCTTTGATCCCAGCACTTGGGAGGCAGAGACAGGCAGATTTCTGAGTTCAAGGCCAGCCTGGTCTACAAAGTGAGTTCAGGACAGCCAGGGCTACACAGAGAAACCCTGTCTCAAAAAAACCAAAAACAAGAAACAAACAAAAAATATAAAAATAAAAATAAACAAGCAAAAAACTATAAAAGTAAAAAGAAAAAGAATCCAAAGATTATTGGACACAGGAACAGATAGGTCTTACACTGCAGAAGGATTGGCCATGGAACATGGCCTATAGTTCATACCATCTCTATTTTGGTTGGATTGAGACTAGCTTAATGTAGTTCAAAGTTCGAAAATCTTGACATGAGAATGTAAAGGCAAAGTGGATACTTTTCAACCTTACATTGTTTCCTCTTTGCCATTCTCCTTATGGAGAAGAGATATCTTGGGGCAAATGAAAATAAAATTAATCACAGATGAAAAATGGGCTGAACAACATTTTTATAGGGGCCACTGATGAGTTCTATGCAGATAAAATTTCATGGATCAGTGATGAGCCTGTGTGGCTGAATCAGTGGCCCCTAAGGCAGGAAAAGATGCAGGCTTTAAAACAACTAGTAGAAAAACAATTACAATTTGGACATACTAAAGAGTCTAACAGTCCATGGAATACTCCTGTGTTTGTCATTAAGGAAAAATCAGGTAAATGAAGACTCTTACAAGATCTTAGGGTTCTTAATAAAACAATACATGATATGGGAGCCTTACAGCCAGGACTCCCATCCCCAGTGGTTGTTCCAGAGGATTATTATGTTATAGTAATACATTTAAAGGATTGGGTTTTTTAACTATAAAATTACAACCAAAATATACACAAAGGTTTGCCTTCAGCATTCCTTCTGTTAATTTTCAAAGGCCACTTCAAAGGTATCAATGGAAGGTTCTCCCTCAAGGCATGAAAAGCAGTCCCACTCTTTGTCAGAAATTTGTTGATCAAGCCTTAAGATCCAGTAGGGCTAAGTATAAAGAGGCTTTTATTTTACATTATATAGATGATATTCTTATAACAGAAAAAAACAAAAGATTTAACAAAATTAATTTTGAAAAAGTATGATTGAGGTATTGACCCAACATAGATTATCGCCCCTGATAAAATTCAACATAAGCCAATAAATTATTTGAAAAACATCATAATAAATATATAATATCTCAAAAGTTACAACTTAGGATTGATAAATTAAAACACTTCATGATTTTCAAAAATTGTTAAAAAATATTAATTAGATTAGAGCCTATTTAAAAATTACCACAGGACAGTTACATCATTTATTTGAAATTCTTAAAGGAGATCCTGATCCAAAATCTAAAAGATAGCTTACAAAAGAAGCTTTAAAACAATTAAAATTGATAGAACAAAAGATGATAGATACAAAAGTAAAACAAATAAATTATTTAAAACCGTGGTCTCTTATTATAGGTAAAACATCTTATACCCCTACTACATTTTTGTGACAAGAAGGTATAGTAGAATAGATTATCTCCCTCATACTCAAGTAAAAATTATATCTTCCCATCCTTTTATGTATAGTTAATTAAAAGGAGGTTGAGATCCATGAAATTATTTACTGAAGAAATACAAGAAATTATCATTCCTTATAATAAGGAACAATTGGAGTACTTATTTCAACTGAAGATGATTGATTGGGGAATAGCATTAGCTCATTATATGGGACAAATTAAATATCATGCCTCAACACCCTATATTAAAGTTGGTAGAAGAAACAGAGACAATTTTCCTTCTAAAATAACATTGGAACCCATTTCCAGTGCCCTCTTGGTGTTTACAGATGGGTCGTCCAATGGAACTTCAGCTGTCTATATAAAGATAGACCTGTAATTATTAAAAGGGCAAAAGAAATTTCTGCGCAGCAGACAGAAATTATTGCAGTTACTACTGCTCTTGAACATATATCTAAAGAGTTTAATCTTTATACAGATTCAAAACATATAGTTTATTTATTTCCTGATACAGAGACAACTCTTCTATCTAGGAGTTCCTAAATTATATCACTCTTGCTTCAGTTACAAAATATAATTCAATCAAGAAAAAAAAAGTTTTTCATAGGAGATATCAAAGGACATACTGGCCTGCCAGGTCCATTGGCTTTAGGAAATGCTATGGCAGATTTATTAACAAAGGAACATTTAATTGCTAGTATGATTAAACAAACATTAGAAAGTCATCATCAGAATACATTGGCTTTGAAAAGGATGTTCAGTTTGACGAGAGAACAGACTAGGCAAATTGTAAAAGACTGTAAACATTGTCCTGATATATTATCACTCATTAAAAATGGGAGTTAACTGCTGGGCAGTGGTGGTGCATGCCTGTAATCCCAGCACTCTAGGAGGCAGAGGCAGGCAGATTTCTGAGTTCGAGATCAGCCTGGTCTACAGAGTGAGTTCCAGGACAGCCAGGGCTATACAGAGAAACCCTGTCTTGGGAAAATAAAAATGGGAGTTAACCCAAGGGGCCTTAAGCCTCAAGTTTTGTGACAAATAGACATTACTCATATCCCAGAATGAAGCTTTTATACAGCCAAAAGAAACTATGCCTTTGAAAAACTGTCTAGAAAAATAGCAGGATAATGATAAAATGTGAACATCTTTGCTTCATGGTTTTTCTTAAAAAGCCTAAGAAATCTATGAACACTCCTTTGACAATTAGATCCTGTTTAGGCTATCCTTGTGGTATACTCGCTAGATGGCCTTTATATTTAAAATAGAAAATCTTATCAGGCCAACTGTTTTAAATGTATTGTAACTAATTGTGTTGATCCTACTTTAATTAAAAAAGTTTAATTAAAAGTTATTCAGTTATTTTATTATTACAAAGACTTTTTATGTTATGCTTCCTATAGATTTAAAAGATGATATATATATAACATCTTTGATAATATAACATTTAGCATTATTTAAAAGAACTCACAAGTTTCAATAATGATCAAAATAAAGTGAAAAGACAAACAGAAATTGGTAGAAACTATCTGATCTGGTAGACAGGTTTTTATTTTTTTAAGATTTTGAAACATCATTAAATTGCTGGGAGAATAACAGAGGGTGTTAACATACATGTAGTTAGAGAGAGACTAGGGTCAAAAACATTTAAGATGGCATAGCAAAAAATTGAAATTTAGTGGGATGTAATGTATAGATAAAGTCAGGATGTTTGAAGATAAATACAAAGGAAGCTACACTTGGATACAAAACATTTCAGCTGCTAAAAGTTAGCTCTTATAGCAGCCAGAGAAAATGCTGCATTGTGTGTGTATTCCAGTACTCACAGATTTCTCATCTGAAATGATGGCCATCTGAGGCGAATGAACAATCTCAAATGGGCTGGAGAGATGGCTCAGCACTTAGGAGCCTTTGCTGCTTTCGCTGGAGCTGCCTTTAGTTCCCAGCACCCAACCACCTGGAATTTTAGTCCCAAGGGATCTGATGTCCTCTTTGGCCTCTTCCAACTGCTGCACACATGTGGATACATTTATCACTCTAGCACATACTCACATACACATAAAAAGTTAAAAGTTAATGAAAAGGTAAATATTGTTAAAAAATTCATGTATATAGTTCTTGGGAGAGAAAGATGTCAACTCAAAATTCTACATTCAAAGAAAGGATTCTCTCATAAGCCTGGGGCTGTGCTCATGCCTGAGTCCCAGAACTTGGAAGTAGTGACAGGAGAAGTACAAAGTTAGGGCCATCCTCGGCTACACAGCATGTCCAAGGCTAGTCTGGGCTGCACAGGACCCCATCTCAAAATAAACAACAACAATAGTTACAGTCAAACTTGCATCAAGGATATTTAAAAGAAAACAAACTTAAGTGTCAATCAAGTGGTCTGAATCTATGGGTGTGATGAAGTCAAGTCTGCAGGTGGACAGTAGTAGACCCCGGCTCCTTTATTATTCATAAAGGAGTTGGTCCAAAGCTCAGCATCTGCAAAGACAGAGTCTTGCTTCTCATTCATTATCCAAGGCCCTGTTCTACGGGAAAGAGATTCTGTGTTCTAATGTTTTGGTTTTGTTTTCTCTGCTATAAGACTATAAAGATGGATTTCAGGTGACAGAAGGGAGATGTGTGGCAGGTTGGCTGGTGTCTGTGCATGCATTTTGGCTGGATTTGTGTCCGTTTCTATCATCTTTCTCCCTCTGTATTTCAAATCCCTTCTATTGGCTTTTGTCATAAAGATCTTTTCCAAAGCAAAGCATATACAACCTTGGGTTTTTAGTTGTTTCTTTTCCAGCAAACTGGAAAGCTTGGCTTTTCCTTTTTTTGTTGTTGTTGCTTCTCCCCCACCCCCCGTACTTGAACAGAAGTACTGCTCATGATTCTAATCAGTGCAAATGAGATGGTGTGTCCATTGCTAAGCCAATTACTTAGGAAATCTAATATTCCGATTTTCCAGTTAAATCATATTCTCATTCTGGAACACAGAGTGGAGTCAATATTACTAAGCTCCAGAAACAGCCCCTGGTCCCCTGTGCTACACGCCCTCTCACCATCTCTGCCCAGCTGCTGCCTTTCCCACTCAGCGGCTCTGGGAGTTTTGCTTCACTGGTAGCTAACTTATTCCTGTCTCTTCAAAGTTTCATACTCTTTCCATTCAGATAACCACCTCTGCAAGGAAATCCTTGCATTTAAAAAGTGTTAGGCTTCTTTTTTTAATGAGAACAACAAAATACTCACTTGTTTCCAGTTTACATTGACTTATCTATTATGCATATATTATGGGTCTTAGCTAGTCTGTCATATGCGCATGTGTATACATGGCTAGGCACTAAATCAATACAAACTGTCCCCTCAAAAAATATTTAAACTGCTGGCTTTAAAAAGCATCCAAAAGCCAGGGGGTGGTGGCACACATCTTTAATCCCAGCATTCAGGATGCAGAGGCAATTAGGTCTACAGAGTGAGTTTCAGAACAGCTGGGCTATGCAGGGAAACCCTGTCTCAGAAACAAAACACCAAAAGGCACCCAAATGCACCAATTCAACACCAGTGTGGTAGGCGGGATGTGTCAGCATACCTTGACTGGCAGCCCATAATGGCCCAAGCATGCGCAACAGCTGTGTCAGCATTTTACAACCTTATTTGCCTGGCACATGGAGACAAATGACTACAAAGCAGATGACCTGGCCAGCCAATCAGATGGTGCCAGCAACAAGGACCCATGTGGACATGTGCACATGGCGCGTGGGTGGAAGGTATAACGGCACTCCCCAATTCTGCAGTAAATGAGTCTAATTCCTCTTCTCACCTGATTCCTGGAGTCTGTCATTGATTTTTAAGTCTTCCTACCTCCTACCCCCAAGGACCATACATCTCCAGGGGCCAAGGGCTAGGACAACACCAATGTGATTACATCTTATGTCTCAAAAGTCATCATGGACCCAAGTCTTACTCCAGATATAGAAGACTTAAATCTCTGGCAGCATTGCCAGGCGATTCCCCCTAAAGTCATTCTTCTAGGTGAAGGTCTTCCAGCAGAGCACACACTCCCCTGATAAAAGCATTACTCAATGCAAAAACAAACAAACAAATGAAACCCTTTGGGTTTTGGGGGGAGGGGGAGGGCAAAACAGAAAATTGAGATAACCAGTTTAGAACACAAGGAAAGGCACAGCATGCACAAGCAATCAAGGCTGGCAAACACAGTTACCAACAGGCACGAGGCTGCCCTCTAGTGGAGAGCTCATCAGAATTGTCATGCTCTCTATCATTTCAATGTTGAGAGGTAGTTCAGTTACAGAAAATGAGAGGCTGAAAGTGTAACGAAGAAGCAGAAATTTTACTTACCATTGCAAGACTCTGGTGTGGTCCGAATGTCTGCACATCTGTACACATGTGCTCTCTCTCTCTCTCTCTCAACACACACACACAAACACACACACTTAAAATAAGTACTTAAAAAGGGAAAAAGAGACTGGAGGTGGTGGTGCACGCCTGTAATCCCAGCACTCTGGGGGGCAGAGGCAAGTGGATTTCTGAGTTCGAAGCCAGCCTGGTCTACAGAGTGAGTTCCAGGACAGCCAGGGCTATAAGGAGAAACCCTGTCTCAAAAAAACCAAAAAACGAGAGAGAGAAAGAGAGAGAGAGAGAGAGAGAGAGAGAGAGAGAGAGAGAGAGAGAGAGAGAGAGAGAGAGAGAAGAAAGAAAGAAAGAGCGAAAAGAAAGAAAGAAAGAAAGAAAGAAAGAAAGAAAGAAAGAAAGAAAGAAAGAAAGAGCGAAAAGAAAGAAGTAAAGATGCTTTGGCCATTTATTTCCAAAGCGTTTGTTGTTTTGCTTTTATAATATCACCATGTCTTTTATGGACTAATAACCTCATAATAAGTTTAGTACACATGAAAACAGTAATGTTCTTACTTACTTTGACCTCACTTTCTACCTTGATGCAGCATATGTGAATTAACAAATTCACGTTCTAGACATTGGTTTTTGAGCCTGGACCTTATATTTGCTAAACAAGTCCTAAGGCCACCATTTAATTTGTGTCTGAAAATCTTCCTGAGGAATCTTGGCCTGGACCTCTAAAACATCACATCCTAGCCTAAGGATATGAATTGGACCAAGAAATTATTTTCACACTGTGTCTATAAATTTGGATGCTTTTCCCCCCTAAGCCGGGAGCAGCCATGAAGCTAAGCTCCTGCTGCGTCAGCTTCCCACTCGAATGTCCGATGACATTCTAGTAAAGATTTTAAAGGAAAGAAAAGAAGTGTGTGCTCACTGAACTTGTGCAAAACCTGTTGCCAGGAAGAGGAAGGCAATTCTCATCCCAGGATGCTTCTCTCGGTCTTTGCTTCCTGTCTGCCGACAGGCAAGCATCTGCTCCACCACACCCTTCCTTCGTGATGCTCTGCCTCACACAGACCCAGACCCACAACGGAACCAGCATCTGTGGCTGATACTGTGAGTGGAAATAAATATTTCCTCCTGTGAACTGCACCTGTGGTATTTTGTCAGAGGGGAGTAAACTGACTAGAACACCCAGGTAAGAGTGAGGATCTCCTCTGGTTGAAAATATCTCCCATGGAATTAGCATTCTGAAACAGGGGAATATATACTGCTGTAAAAGGAAGAAGAATCGGGGTATGGAGAGATGGCTCAACGGCTAAGGGTGCACACAGCTCTTACAAAAGGACCCAGGTTTGGTTCCCAATGGGAACTTCGGTCCCAGTGCTTGTTCAGAAAGCATCTTATCCACTATGCCAATTCCTTAGCCTGATAATTTTGTTTTTCTTTCATTTAGCAAAAATCAATAGATGTCAACAAAGGTCTGGGCCCTTGATTACGACTGAATAACAGCAGAGCAGGGAGCACAGGAAACTGCAAGCTGATGCTCAGCCGGCTATTTAATCAATGACAATGAAGTATCTTAAAATAGATACAAAATAACATGTCCGTACCAAACCTTCCCCCCTAAGTAAATGAAGAATGTGGTTTTCTATTTTTAAAAGGACATATAAAATCAATATAAATTACAGAAAAATAGAAAAAGAATCTGTGAAAGCTGAGAAGCTGGGCATTGTGGCCCTCACATACCCACAGTCCCAGCACTTGGAAGGAAGATCAATTCAAGGTCACCGCTCTGTTACACAGGGAATCCGTGCCAGCCTAGGCCACAAGGACAGAGCTGGGAGGTCTGACTGTTTAGAGTGTGTCTATCTGCAGCCCCTTCCTCTCCTTCTCACCCTGTTCTCAGCACCCACAAGGGCCAGCTCTGCTGGCTACATACAGCAAGCAAGCTTTTCTCTGCACTCAACACTGCAAGAACATAGGCAGTCTAAATAAAGCACAGAAGATGATTCTGGGAAGACAGAGAGCTAATGTGGGCAAGTCTGCTCTCCAGGCAGATTTCACAGAATATAAGGACAAAGGGCTTTCTCTGTTGTTTTGTTTTGGTTTTTTTGAGACAAGGTTTCTCTGTGTAGCCCTGGCTAACCTGGAACTCACTCTGTAGACCAGGCTGGCCTCCTACTCAGAAATCCACCTGCCTCTGCCTCCCAAGTGCTGAGATCAAAGGCGTGCACCACCACTGCCCAGCTACAAAGGGCTTTCATTATTTTTCATTGCTGGGGTTATGACCAGGGCTTTGCACATATGATACAAGCTAGGCAAGCACCTTCCATCTTCTGAGTTTTGTTGTTATAGACAGTATCTTGCTCAGAATAATCTTGAACTCATGATATAGCTCAGGCCTGTCTCACTTTGATTCTCTTGTTTCAGCCTTCTAAGCTGGGGTTATTAACCAAATGCCTGGATATAACACTTCATATTGTAAGAAGAGGCCTCAATCAGCAAGTCGGTGAGGGCTGTGGCATGGGGGTGGGTAAGTCCATCAAAACTGAGCAAAGTCTGCCAAAACGCTGGGTGCATTCTTTCCAGATCGATGTGCCAGAACCAAATTCACTTCCAAAGTTTCACATCTTAGAATAAACACTTCAGAATTGATTGATACTCCTGCCCTTCATAAGTTCGTAATGAAATTCTTAAGCCCTACACGGTATGTGGCATTACATAAATACAGACAGTAATCAACTCTAGGTTTGGTTGGTTGGTTGGTTGTTTTACCAAAATATAAGGAATTTACAAAGCTTTAAAGCAATACAATTCATACGATGTTTTTTGACATGACATCACTATGTGTCCCTGGCTGGCTCAGAACTGATGACGTAGACCAGGCCATCCTTGTACTCACAGAGACCTACCTACCCAAGCTTCCCCAGTGCTGGGATTAAACCATATGCCACTATTCCCAATCTACACTTCATATAATTTTATTTTTTCATTATTTTGTGTGTGGGGCCTGGACAGGGGTATACATGCTACAGTGAGTATGTGAATCCAGATGGACACTTCTGGAAATTGGTTTTCTCTTTCTTAGAAGTCCACAGTGGCTTCTAAGAACTGAACTCTGTCAGATTTGCTGCAGTAAGCATGGGTGGCTTTGTTTTTGTTTTTGCTTGGTTGGATTGGTTTTTGTTTTTGTTTGTTTGTTTGCTTAATCTATTGGGCCATCCAATAGTTTATATATATATTTTTAATATAATTAATTTTTACTAAATATGTAAAAATTTTACAATCAGTTCATCATTGCTACTTCACAAAATAATGCATTAATTTTCATTTCCAATACAGTAAATGTTGTTCAATAAGACCTGCATAAACAAGAGCTCTTCAGTTACCCGTCAGTGTTTTGAGTGTAGCTGGGTGTGGTGCTGCATGCCTGTGATCCCCACGCTCAGGAGGTGGAAGCAAGAAGATCAGAGTTCAGTGCTGTCCTTGCTGCGTAGGAAGTTTAGTTTAGGCCAGCGGGGCCAATGTGAAACTCTGCTTTAAAGGAAAAATTGCCCACATTGGTGGCACGTGGCAGTCACTTTCTAGGCAGAGAGAGAGAAGCGCCAGCCCGAGGTACCATAGTGAATCTCTGCTTCAAAAAAATGTTTAGGAAATAAAAGGGATGCTAAGACCAAAGGACTTGAGAATGTCTACAGTGCAATGAACTAGTCTCTAGCCTTGGCAAATAAATAAATAAATAAATAAATAAATAAATAAATAAATAAATAAATTCACAATAATTACACTTTTCTACCATCTATACCCACAGTGTAATTTCACAACCTACATTATTACTTTCAATTACTTTTAATCAAAGAAGTCAATGTCTGCTTCACATAGAAGGAAAAGAAGATAAAACCGCTTAATAAAGAGCAGACTAGCAAAACCCACTGGTGCACAGTACATCATCTCTACTGCTACGCACATTCCTCTTACATCCTGGAATGGCAAAAATACAAATTCGACGTAAAATGATCAAGATTGCATCCCTTCTATAACACACATCAAACATAAGAAAAGCATGGAAATACATTACAATATTTAGTTATCAAAACCTCGGAATTGATTACTCATATGTTAAGTATTAATTAAAGATCTCTGTGTTCGGGTTAATATTATCAACTTCATAGGATTTTGAATCTCCGTGAACATAAGCCTCTGGGCAGCTGTGTGAGGATTATCTAGATCAGATTAACTGACAAGATAATAAAATACTGATCAGACCTATTCACACAAAACAAGAACAAAAACAAGAACAAAACCAGAAAATGTTTTTGGCAAGATGTGGAAAGATCTCTAAGACTATTAGGTTGGAGGAGAGTGAGAAACAGAGATGGCCACATACAGATAAGGATCAGTATACCAGTATAGAAGACTTGTGGGTTGCTGTCCACATGAACAGTCTATGTTTTTATTTTTACATTTTGGAATTCAATTACATTGCTTCTTCAATTTTTTTTCTTTTGTATGTTCATTTGAGACGGAGTCTCCTATAGCCACAAATGCACTTTATAGCTAGGATCACAGGCATGTGCCAATAGGCCAACATGGGTATCCTGCCCAGGCACCTGGGACAGAGAGTTTGCTGAGACCAGGAACAAAGTGAATCCTTCCTCCTTTGAGAGTTTGGTCACAGGAACACAGAGCTAACTGACTCATCTTCCAAGCTGGTGGCAAATGCAGTTAACCTGAACCTATCAGAGAAAAGAGAAATATTGCTCCTGATTAATCTCACAAAGAGCACAGTCATGATCTCAAAAGCCTTTAAACAGAAAACAAAATCCGGCATCTTTCGGAGACCGGCAGCGGCGGCGGCGGCAGCGGCAGCGGCAGCAGTGGCTGCTCCAGCTGAAGGGCCATCAGCAGTGGAACCAAGGCGTCACAGGGACCAGTTAGGCCCTGCGCCCACGACCACTGACCTTCGCTGACCAGCCGGGCAGCAAGCAGCTGCAGTTGTGCGGTGCCTTTCCTGCACGGAGGCCACTTCAGAACTCAGCCTCCCACCAGTCAGGAGAGGCGCATCCATCTTGGTTCCGTACTCCACGGATCGGACTGAGGTACACAAACATAATCCGAGGCCAACACCGCGGTGGTCTGAGCCCGACGGGCGTTGGCCTGCACCCAGGCCCTGGGCGGGTCGGGGGGCCATCGGGGTGCCAACCCAGGCAGGAGGTTTTTCTTGCACAGGCCTGCGAGCGCGCCGCCGCCATTTTGCCTGCAGGACGACAGAGAGCTCAGGCGGGCAGACCTGTAACAGGCATAGCCTAAGGCTAACAAAGCGGGGGTCCAGGCCCCAAAAGGCACAGGACGGACCCCAAGAACTGGGTGGCGTGGTGGGCCATCTGTGAGTCAACCCGCCCAGGTGATTGTTAGCAAAGCAGACTCTCCCGGCGCTTTCAGGGAGCGCGGGCGCGCATGCCCGCCATCCTAGTCACCTGGCAGACCCAATTAACAGTCATAGCCCTAGGGGAACTTTGCTCGGACCTTGGCCTCCCAGGCTTTTGCCTGGACTCAGGGACTGGGCGGCCAGGCTAACCTTGTGTGCGACAGCCCGGTTGGCGGATCGGCTGCCCAGCGGAGTGAGCGGAACACAGGGGAGGTCACAGTAGCATACACCGTCTGCACTCCCTGGGAGTGCACACGGGCTCCATCTGCTCCACAGACACAATCTGGGGCAAGGCCTCAGGCAGAAGCCCTTAGCTCTACTCTCTCCGCTTCCGGATCCAGATCAGTCTGGGCGGCAGCATTACATCTCCAAGTCCTGCAAGTGGCTAGCTGGGCTTCCGGGCGGCCAGCTGGGAGAAGTCAGTGTCCTCCAGTGAATCGAGCGGGCCCCAGCGGGAGCCTTCAGGTGCCTGCTTTGGGATCGGAACAGCCTGGGCAGCAGCACACTGTCTACAAGCAGTGCAGGAGGTAAGCTGTGCACCAGAGGCCAACTGGGAAGGGGCAGCTTGCACTGGTGAGTCCAGCACTGAGAAGATAAACTAACACCAGTGAGAACTAGATGGCAAAAGGCAAACGCAGGAACGTCACTAACAGAAATCAAGGCAATATGGCAACATCTGAACCCAATTCTCCTCTACCAACATGTCCTGGATACCCCAGCACACCAGTAAAACAAGATTTGGATTTAAAATCACTGGTCATGATGCTGGTACAGGAACACATGAAGGTCATACATAAAGAAATTCAGGAGAAAATGGATCAAAAGTTAGAAGCCCTTGCAAGGGAAACACAAAAATCATTGAAAGAAATCCAGGAGAATACAAAAGCCAACAAGGAGGAAATGCAAAAAACACTTAAAGAAATACAGGAGAACTTTGCTCAACAGGCTGAGGTCATGAAAGACGAAACACAAAAATCTCTTAAAGAAATACAGGAGAACTTTGGTCAACAGGCTGAGCTCATGAAAGAGGAAACACAAAAATCTCTTAAAGAATTACAGGAAAACACAAACATGCAAGTGAAGGAGCTAAGCAAAACCATCCAGGATCTAAAATCAGAAGTAGAAACAACTAAGAAAACTCAAAGGGAGACAACTTTGGAGATAGAAAGCCTTGGGAAGAAATCAGGGGACAGAGATGCAAATATCAACAACAGAATACAAGAGATAGAAGAAAGAATCTCAGATGCTGAAGATTCCATAGAAACCATGGACTCAACAGTTAAAGAAAATGCAAAATGCAAAAAGCTTGTAACCCAAAATATCCAGGAAATCCAGGACACAATGAGAAGACCAAACCTAAGGATTATAGGCATAGATGAGAGTGAAGATTTACAACTTAAAGGGCCAGCAAACATCTTCAATAAAATTATGGAAGAAAACTTCCCTAACCTAAAGAGAGAGATGCCCATGAATATACAAGAAGCCTACAGAACTCCAAACAGACTGGACCAGAGCAGAAATACTTCCCGTCACATAATAATCAAAACACCAAATGTTCTAAACAAAGAAAGAATACTAAAGGCAGTAAGAGAAAAAGGCCAAGTAACATATAAAGGAAGACCTATCAGAATCACAGCAGACTTTTCACCTGAGACTATGAAGGCTAGAAGGTCCTGGGCAGATCTCATGCAGACTCTAAGAGAACACAAATGCCAACCAAAACTACTATATCCAGCAAAACTCTCAATCACCATAGATGGAGAAACTAAGATATTTCATGACAAAACCAAGTTCCCAATATCTATCCACAAACCCGGCCCTAAAAAGGATAATAGGAGGACAACACCAATACAAGGAGGGAAACTTCACCCTGGAAAAAGCAAGATAGTAACCTTTCATCAAACCCAAAAGAAGTTAAGCATTAAAATTTAAAAAATAACGTCAAAAATGATAGGAAGTAACAATCACTATTCCTTAATATCTCTTAACATCAATGGACTTAATGCCCCAATAAAAAGACACAGACTAACTGAATGGATACGTAAACAGGACCCTACATTTTGCTGCTTACAGGAAGCACACCTCAGGGTCAAAGACAAACACTACCTTAGAGTAAAAGGCTGGAAGACAATTTTACAAGCAAATGGTCTCAGGAAACAAGCTGGAGTAGCCATTTTAATATCAGATAAAATTGACTTTCAACCCAAAGTCATCAAAAGAGACCCTGAGGGACACTTCTTGCTGGTCAAAGGAAAAATACAAAAAGAAGAACTGTCAATCCTGAACATCTATGCACCAAATGCAAGGGCACCCTCTTTCGTAAAAGAAACTTTATTAAAACTAAAAGCACACATTGCACCTAACACAATAATTGTGGGTGACTTCAACACTGCACTTTCCTCAATGGACCGATCAGGAAAACAGAAACTAAACAGGGACACAATGAAACTAATTGAAGCTTTGGACCAATTAGATTTAACAGATATATATAGAACATTCTATCCTAAAACAAAAGAATATACCTTTTTCTCAGCACCTCATGGTACCTTCTCCAAAATCGACCATATAATTGGTCACAAGACAGACCTCAACAAATATAAGAAGATTGAACTAATCCCATGCCTCCTATCTGATCACTATGGAGTAAAAGTGGTCTTCAATAGCAACAGAAACAACAGAAAGCCCACATACACGTGGAAACTGAACAATACTCTACTCAATGATACCTTGGTCAAGGAAGAAATAAAGAAAGAAATTAAAGACTTTTTAGAACACAATGAAAATGAAAACACAACATACCCAAACCTATGGGACACAATGAAAGCAGTGCTAAGAGGAAAACTCATAGCCCTGAGTGCCTCCAAAAAGAAAATGGAGAGAGCATACATTACCAGCTTAATGACACACCTGAAAGCCTTAGAACAAAAAGAAGCTATTTCGCCCAGGAGGAGTAGAAGGCAGGAAATCATCAAACTCAGGGCCGAAATCAATCAAGTAGAAACAAAGAGAAACATACAAAAAATCAACAATACCAGGAGCTGGTTCTTTGAGAAAATCAACAAGATAGATAAACCCTTAGCCAGAATGACCAAAGGGCACAGAGAAAGTATCCAAATTAACAAACTTAGAAATGAAAAGGGAGATATAACAACGGAAACTGAGGAAATCCAAAAAATCATCAGATCCTACTACAAGAGCCTATACTCAACACAACTGGAGAATCTGGAGGAAATGGACAATTTCCTTGACAGATACCAAATACCAAAATTAAATCAGGACCAACTAGACCATCTAAACAGTCCCATAATGCCTAAAGAAATAGAAGGAGTCATAGAAAGTCTTCCAACCAAAAAAAGCACAGGACCAGATGGCTTCAGTGCAGAATTCTACTAGACCTTCAAAGAAGAGTTAACACCAATACTCTTCAAACTATTCCACAAAATAGAAACAGAAGGAACACTACCCAGTTCCTTCTACGAAGCCACAATTACGCTGATACCAAAGCCACACAAAGATCCAACAAAGAAAGAGAACTTCAGACCAATTTCCCTTATGAACATCGATGCAAAAATACTCAATAAAATTCTTGCCAACCGAATCCAAGAACACATCAAAACGATCATCCACCATGATCAAGTAGGCTTTATCCCGGGAATGCAGGGTTGGTTCAATATACGGAGATCCATCAATACAATCCACTACATAAACAAACTCAAAGAACAAAACCACATGGTCATTTCATTGGATGCTGAAAAAGCATTTGACAAAATTCAGCATCCTTTCATGCTTAAAGTCTTGGAGAGAACAGGAATTCAAGGCCCATACCTAAACATAGTAAAAGCAATATACAGCAAACCAGTAGCCAGCATCAAACTAAATGGAGAGAAACTTGAAGCAATCCCACTGAAATCAGGGACCAGATAAGGCTGCCCCCTTTCTCCTTATCTTTTCAATATTGTACTTGAGGTACTAGCTCGGGCAATTCGACAACATAAGGAGGTCAAAGGGATACAAATTGGAAAGGAAGAAGTCAAACTATCATTATTTGCAGATGACATGATCGTCTACCTAAGTGACCCAAAGAACTCCACTAGAGAGCTCCTACAGCTGATAAACAACTTCAGCAAAGTGGCAGGTTATAAAATCAACTCAAGCAAATCAGTGGCCTTCCTATACTCAAAGGATAAGCAGGCTGAGAAAGAAATTAGGGAAATGACCCCCTTCACAATAGCCACAAACAGTATAAAGTATCTTGGGGTGACTCTTACCAAACATGTGAAAGATCTGTATGACAAGAACTTCAAGACTCTGAAGAAGGAAATGGAAGAAGACCTCAAAAAATGGGAAAACCTCCCATGCTCCTGGATCGGTAGAATCAATATAGTTAAAATGGCCATTTTGCCTAAAGCACTATACAGATTCAATGCAATACCCATCAAAATCCCAACTCAATTCTTCACAGAGTTAGAAAGAGCAATTATCAAATTCATCTGGAACAACAAAAAACCCAGGATAGCTAAAACTATTCTCAGCAACAAAAGAAAATCTGGGGGAATCAGTATCCCTGACCTCAAGCAATACTACAGAGCAATAGTGTTAAAAACTGCATGGTATTGGTACAGTGACAGGCAGGAGGATCAATGGAACAGGATTGAAGATCCAGAAATGAACCCACACACCTATGGCCACTTGATCCTCGACAAAGAGGCTGAAAACATCCAATGGAAAAAAGATAGCCTTTTCAACAAATGGTGCTGGTTCAACTGGAGGTCAGCATGCAGAAGAATGCGAATTGATCCATCCTTGTCTCCTTGTACTAAGCTCAAATCCAAATGGATCAAGGACCTCCACATAAAGCCAGACACTCTGAAGCTAATAGAAAAGAAATTGGGGAAGACCCTTGAGGACATCGGTACAGGGAGAAAGTTTCTGAACAGAACACCAATAGCGTATGCTCTAAGAGCAAGAATTGACAAATGGGACCTCATAAAATTACAAAGTTTCTGTAAGGCAAAGGACACCATCAAGAGGACAAATCGGCAACCAACAAATTGGGAAAAGATCTTCACCAATCCTACATCAGATAGAGGGCTAATATCCAATATATATAAAGAACTCAAGAAGTTAGACTCCAGAAAACCAAACAACCCTATTAAAAAATGGGGTACAGAGTTAAACAAAGAATTCTCACCTGAAGAACTTCGGATGGCGGAGAAACATCTTAAAAAATGCTCAACTTCATTAGTCATTAGGGAAATGCAAATCAAAACAACCCTAAGATTTCATCTTACACCAGTCAGAATGGCTAAGATTAAAAATTCAGGAGACAGCAGGTGTTGGAGAGGGTGTGGAGAAAGAGGAACACTCCTCCACTGCTGGTGGGGTTGCAAATTGGTACAACCACTCTGGAAATCAGTCTGGCGGTTCCTCCGAAAACTGGGTACCTTACTTCCAGAAGATCCTGCTATACCACTCCTGGGCATATACCCAGAAGACTCCCCACCATGTAATAAGGATACATGTTCTACTATGTTCATAGCAGCCCTATTTGTAATTGCCAGATGCTGGAAAGAACCCAGGTATCCCTCAACAGAAGAGTGGATGCAAAAAATGTGGTATATCTACACAATGGAGTACTATTCAGCCATTAGAAACAATGAATTTATGAAATTCTTAGGCAAATGGATGGAGCTAGAGAATATCATACTAAGTGAGATAACCCAGACTCAAAAGGTGAATCATGGTATGCACTCACTAATAAGTGGATATTAACCTAGAAAACTGGAATACCCAAAACATAATCCACACATCAAATGAGGTACAAGAAGAAAGGAGGAGTGGCCCCTGGTTCTGGAAAGACTCAGTGAAACAGTATTCAGCAAATCCAGAACGGGGAAGTGGGAAGGGGTGGGTGGGAGGACAGGGGAAGAGAAGGGGGTTTGCGGGACTTTCGGGGAGTGGGGGGGCTAGAAAAGGGGAAATCATTTGAAATGTAAATAAATTATATCGAATAAATAAAAAAAAAAAAAAGAAAACAAAATCCTTAAAACTCACGATGCTCCTGAATTAAGGTATTCATTCATGCAGCGCAACCCTGACACCTAGTGGTGAAAGTTGGAATACACACTGTTGGAACCGGCTTTCTAGGGGGAATCTAACACTCAGCCCCTGTGATCTATCTTATCCTTAAAGCTCATTTTGGTCACTTTGTGGGTTCTCTTTTACCCTACCCTTTCAATCCTCTTTTCTTTTCTTTTCTTTTTTTTTTTTTGATTTGGTTTTTTTCGAGACAGGCTTTCTCTGTATAGCTCTAGCTGCCCTGGAACTCACTCTGTAGACCAGTCTGCCTCGAACTCAGAAATCCACCTGCCGCTGCCTCCCAGAGTGCTGGGATTACAGGCGTGCACCACCACCGCCCGGCCTTTTCAATCCTCTTACAATTGATAGGAGAGAAGAAAGGATAGAAGGGAGAGAGGGCATCTTTATCTTTAGACTGCTTCCTGCTGATTAGGGGCATCTCGTTCCTTGAGGCAAGTTGGTTCTTTGTTGTCAAAATGTCTAATTTCTTCTCGTTTCTTCTTTGCATAGAACTATTTAACAAACAGCAACCGACCAACAACACACAGAGCCTCTCAAGGCCCTGACACTTATACACCCTCTGAAAAGCCTCAGAATTCCAGATATCGCACACTCGCAGAAACTATCCACAGCTGGCAAACACACACCCTGCTAGAGCAGGAGGCAAACCACAGGCAGCTGCTGCCGACGATCCACCACAGCCCCATATCCCACAACTGGATATGTTTTGTTTAAAACAGAAACATATCCCCATAATATTTCTGCATTTTTAAAGAAACCAAAATTCTCACCACACCAAAGAAACACAGAAGGAAAGGGTTTATTTGACTTATGTATCCTGTGTCACCATCCATTGAGGGAGCTGTAACCCAGAGTTTCTGTAAGCAAGAACTGAGCCCGGAGGAGGGCGCTCTGCTCGCTCACAGACGCACTGTGGCTGGCTCTGCCTACTTTCTTCTATCTTCCCACAGATGGCACTCCCCCAGTGGCCCTTCCGTGTCAACCATTAATCAAGACTTGCCTACAGGCTACTCTGATGCCAACATTTTCTCAATTGTGGTTCTTCTTTCTGGAGGAATTCTAGCTTTTGTTAAATTTACAAAAACAAAAACAAAAACAAACAAACAAAAACAAACAAAAACAGTCAAGGAAGCAAATATATAAAAATCAAGAATCAAGATGACTGATGATTGTATAGCTTAAATAATCAGTTAATTTATATCTCAGACTTGAATTCAGCCAAACCTGCAAACTAGTGTGAAGATAAAAATATTTTCAGACATTTAAGGGCTCTGTATATTATATAGTGCTGTGTAATTATTTCCCCTAACACCTAGCATTTTATTTTTTATTTTTTGCAAATTTGTTTTATTTTAGTTAAAGGATCTTTTAAAAAATTGTATTGTTTTGGTAATGTATGTGTAATGGCTATCCCTGGTTGTCAACTTGACTGTATCTGGAATGAACTACAATCCAGAATCGGAGGGCTCACCTGTGATCCAGATCTTGAGGCTGGAAGACACAAGTTTCTGACCTGGATCTTAGCATGGAGATCTTGAGGCATAGTGGCTATGAAAAATTTAGACCCAGGCAAGACAGTACACACCTTTAATCCCAGGAGACTGAGGCAAGCAGATCTCTGAGTTCAAGATCAGCCTGGGACAAAGGGAGTCCCAGCCAGACACAGGTGTGGAGGCACATTCCTTTAATCTGGGCCACACCTTCTGCTGGAGGCCTTCCTAAGGACCTTGGAAGAAGGAAGGTTCACTCTTTCCCTGCTTGCACTTACTTGCCAGCACATCTGCTGAAATCTACTTCTTCCAAAGACCAGCTGAAGCAACCAGCCTTGTGGGACTGAGCAACTATTAGATCCTTCGACTTCCCATTCACAGCTGCCCATTTGCCCATTGGATTAGTTGGACTACAGACTCTAAGTCATCACAATAAATGTCCTCAATATTGAGACATTCCATAAGTTCTGTGACTCTAGAGAGGCCTGACTAATACAATGCTTATATCAAATCCACCCTTATTTCTGCCCCTCCAATTTCTCCGCATCATATAGCAGTAGAATCTTATGCTGCAACCCTAGCTAGCTTTGGAATTCAGCAACCTCATTCCATGATTCTCTGTGGTGGCAGATACAGTTCAGTTGCTATGTTATTGCTTGCCTATTATTCCAGCACTCCAGAAGTAGGAGGAGGAGTAAGGAGTATCAGGAGTTCAAAGACCATTCTCTACTATAGAGCAAAGGGAGGGTATTTATAAAGGGGCAGAGTCTAGCCACCCTATCTCATAGTTTCAAGTAGGAAGCATCTATTTAATGAAAGCATAAGAAGAGGTTTTTTTTGTTTTGTTTTGTTTTGTTTTTTTTTTTGTTTTTTTTTTTTTGTTTTTGGTTTTTCGAGACAGGGTTTCTCTTTGTAGCCCTGGCTATCCTATTATCCTATAACTCAATCTGTAGACCAGGCTGGCCTCGAACTCAGAAATCCGCCTGCCTCTGCCTCCCAAGTTCTGGGATTAAAGGCGTGCACCACCACTGCCCAGCTATAAGAAGAATATTTACGTATATAGTAACATATGTCAGCTAAGGACCTAGAAGATTTGAACGTGAATCCCTTAAGAAAGGGACTCTTGGGTAGGAAAAGTGGCAAAAGAACAGATCCCGCACTGCCATGGTATCGGGTATCAGGCATAGGCCTGGGGGATTGACAGAAAACACAGACACGGGTCATTCTGTAAGGAGAATGCCAAAGCTTTACTGGGGGACCAGCAATATATACTAGAGGCCAGGGAAGGGAACAGGAAAAAACAATTATAGCCATTGGTCAGGCACCTGGGAGGTCCCCACCACACTGGGCGGGGAAAATAGGAATCAAATTAAGCAGCAGGATATTCCCTGTGCACACAGCTCGGCTGGGGGTGTTGATCTAAGCTCACCGATGCCCAACACAGAGTGTCTTGCTTGCATGTGCATCTGTACCACACAAGGGCAGTGACTGAGAAAGGAAGCACAGGCATCAGATTCCCTGGCACTGAGTTACAGGTGGTTCTTAGCCGCCATGTGGGTGCTGGAAACTGAGCCTGGGTCCTCTGCAAGATCAGGAAGTGTTCTTAACTTCTTATCTCTCTCTCTCTCTCTCTCTCTCTCTCTCTCTCTCTCTCTCTCTCTCTCTCTCTCTCTCTCTCTCTCTGTCACTGAACTCAGTTGATATCCTTGCCATAGTATCACAAGTATCTGGGTATAAGGCTCAGGTATACACCACTGAGACTGATCTTTTTTTTTTTTAAGATTATTTATTTATTATATGTAACTATCTTCAGGCACTCCAGAAGAGGGCTTCAGATCTTGTTACAGATGGTTATGAGCCACCATGTGGTTCCTGAGATTTGAACTCAGGACCTTTGGAAGAGCAGAGCAGTAAGTACTCTTAACTGCTGAGCCATCTCTCCAGCTGCCCCCTCTTTTTTTCTTTAAAGATTTATTTTATTTATTTCATGTATATATGAGTACACTGTAGCTGTCTTTAGACACACTAGAAGAGGGCATCAGATCTCATCACAGATAGTTGTGAGCCACCATGTGATTGCTGAGAATTGAACTCAGGACCTTCAGAAGAGCAGTCAGTGCTCTTAACCGCTGAGCTATCTCTTCAAACTTACTATATAGTCTAAAAAGGTATTTAATTACATGTAATGAAATATGGTATCAAATGGAAAATTAACTTTTTTCCTTTCTAAGAAAATAGGGTCTCAGTATGCAGTCCTGGTTAGCCTAGTCCTTGCTATGTAGACCAGGCTGGCAGAACACTGAGATCTGCCTGTCTTTGTCTCTCTGTGCTAAGACTAAAGGTCAGTGCCATCACACTGGAGCTGGGAAATTATCTTAAGTTAAATCGTATTGTTTGAATAAGTTGCAAATGTGATATGAAGTAAATGTAACATGATCAAAGGTTTCCGGTTTGGAGTTTAGGAGGGACAATGCTGTCATGGTTTAATGAAAATGGAGGAGATTCACAAAACTGCACAGCCCTAGCCCATATTCTCGACTTTTGATTCTATTTGGTGAAGAAGGAGACACGATTATTGCAACACAGCACTTTCCTACTGGACAAGGGCAGCTTCATCAATATAATCTTCAGGCAGTCTCTGGGAAAAGTTCTGGAGGAGAAGAATACTGCTAATGTCTTTTGGAAGAGTCCTGGATTTAAACAACAAAAAAAGTTTAGTCTCTGGGATACAAGACTGAATAGGAAGTTAAAAAGACAAGGCTTTAAAGTTGAGCCATTTAAGTTAGGGTCTAAGTCCATGTGCAGGTTCAGCAGAGGAAGTCAGCTGACAGCTACACTGCAGGCAAGGAGCCATGCAGCAGAGAGCAGGGGGACCTCAGAGTACTAATGGGAAGGCCCAGAGGGTCGGGGAAAGCATGCAAAATTCACAGGGGAAGGATCATTCCTTAATGGCCTCCAAGCCTAATGAGATGATAACCTAAAATTATTTAGCAAATGGACGGCAAATCACACTGCTGCTTTTGCCTGAAATTTCGCACAGGGAGGTTTAGAGTATCCATTTTTGCTAACTTTCAGGCATTGGAGGGTGATTAATCGGGCCAAGGTAGATGGAGTTAGAATGATAGGGGATCATCTGAGCACGGACCAACTGTAAATGAAATCAGATAAAATGAAGAGGGCAGCTGAGTACACAATGTCCTGAGATTAAAGGTATGACTCCTGAGGTTATAGCAGGCGCAGTCCATTTTCACTATGAAGGTCCAAAGATCCAATTTCCAACATGTTGAAATGTGTTTGGCACAGTCCCAGTCTCATGTTGACCTTCTAAAGCAAAGGAGGATTATCAGGAATATATAAATAGTATTTTTGTTTATGTTAGGAAAAGCACGGGAGCCTAACCTGGTCACAGATGAGGAGACTGTAATTACCCCACTTGACCTGCCAATACATTAGGGCTTACCCAATGGAGAGGCATTCACGGCCTAGGTCCATTGTTGTTTTCAAATCTAGTTTAGATTTGTTGTTGTTTGTTTTATATCATCATCGATGTTTTAATCTTCCGTTGAACTTTCTTTCTGAGTGTTAAAGACCAGGTGGCCAAATGGAAGTGCTTCATGAAGTGGTAGCAACCATCATACACACCATCTTTAAAAGTGATTATTTTGAGGAGGACAGATGGCTGAGAGGTTAAGAGGACATGAGTTCAGTTCCAAGCACCCAGATCAGGTGGTTCACAATTACATGTAACAACAACTCCTAGGGATCTGACAGCATTTTCTGTCCTTTGGGGACAACTACACCTATGTTTGTTCACACACACACACATACACACACACACACACACACACACACACACACACTTGTAAAGTTTTTGTATTAAATCCTTAAATATATGAATATAGTTCTGGCTTAGAGGATTCACTCTTATTTTTAAAATATAAGCCAAACTTTAAATTCTTTCCTAAGAGAATGTTCAGTGAGGAAAATGACATTTAATAGTTCTTCCCTCTGGTGTTTATCTGCATGGTGTTGCGTTCGGTGTGTCTGTTTCTTTTCGGCGGCTTGGCTGCCAACGCTGCGAGCAGGGTCTGCCCAGCGTCTCTGTAAGTACGATGACCAATGTATCATACATCTGCTTCTGGGAGCTTTGAATATCACATCTCCTTTCTCTTCATCTTGTGGTTGATGCCCGTTCACCTGTTTGTGAACAGAAAAATCCTCATTTTTCTTAACTTTTCCCAGAGCTGACAACAAAATGCACAGACTGGGGACTGCCCAGCACTTCCAGACATATGCTTCCGGGGAGCCAGCTGTCAGCTGAGAACAGAACGACTCTTTGTAGTCTTTTTACTCAGTCTAGTGCAGTGACAGGTGTGAACACCAGCCTTCTTCCCGTTTTGATAATATGTCGAAGTTTGTTCCTGATACTCTGAAAGAGTCACACTCTGCTCATCTTGGATGGAAGATGGGAGGGGGCACTGGCTGCAGTATCTGTCACCTCGTTGATCACCAGAGTGTATTTAGATGTTCTAAGTCCATCAGCAGTGACCCGTTCCTCCCTCACATGCTCTTGGCCAGAAAGGACAACATGCCACAGAGAGGAAGGTCTTCAGTCAGTGGTACCCAGCTGTTTCCCAGCTAGAACCCCTAAACGAGCTCTCATCTCCTCCGATGTAACAGAATCTTCCGTGTATTTTGTATGATAGTTTGAATAAGAAATGTCCCCTTGTGGGCTCATACATTGGAAAACTTAGTGGCCTGTACCTTGTGGCACTGCTTATGAAAGGTTGGGAAACCTTTGAGAGACGGAGGCTTGCTGAAGAAAGTATATCATGGGGGGAGGATCACAGTCTGAGAGTTCATAACCTCACCTCAGTCGACCTCACGCTCCGCTCTGTATGATCTCTCGGCTTCCTAGTCCACAGTGTGCTGCCCTGCCCCCCTTGACACCATAATCTCTCCCTGTGAACTGTAGGCCAAAAACCCATTCTTTTCACAAGTTGTTCTTGGTTGTGGTATTTTATCACAGTAAAAAAAAAAATCAGCAAATACATTTGGACATTGTTTTAATTACTGTTCTATTGCTGATCAAAACAACACTTACAAGAAAGCATTTATCTGGGGAGCAGCTTACACTATCAGAGTGTTCGTCTATGGCCACCGTAGCAGGGAGCATGGTGAGGTGGCAGGTACCCAGGCCCAGTGCTTGAGCAGTAGCTGAGAACTCACTTCATTCTTTCCTTCTCCTTCCTTCCTTCCTTCTTCCTTCCTTCCTTCCTTCCCTTTCTTCCTTTATATTTATTTATTTTGTATATATGAGTACACTGTTGCTGTCTTAAGACACACCAGAAGAGGGCATTGGACCCCATTACAGATAGTTGTGAGCCACCATGTGGTTGCTGGGAATTGAACTCATGACCTCTGGAAGAACAGTCAGTGCTCTTACCAGATCAGATCAGATCAGAGCTCATTTCTGATCTGCGAGTTGGAGAGTGCTGTGATTATAAAAAGATAAAGAGAGATGAAGAGATGGCTCAGCAGTTAAGAGCACTGACTACTCTTCCAGAGGTCCTGAGTTCAATTCCCAGCAACCGCATGGTGGCTCACAACCATCTGTAATGGGGTCTGATGCCCTCTTCTGGTGTGTCTGAAGAGAGCAAAGGTGGTGTACTCATATGTATTAAATAAATAAATAAATAAATAAATCTTAAAAAAAAGATAAAGAGTTATTAAGATATGTTCTATGGGGTGTGGTAAGGTGTGGGGGAAGGG
Source organism: Apodemus sylvaticus (assembly GCF_947179515.1). Lineage (NCBI taxonomy): Eukaryota > Metazoa > Chordata > Mammalia > Rodentia > Muridae > Apodemus > Apodemus sylvaticus. Next base: position 48,761,368 of record NC_067478.1, on the reverse strand, counting down.
ATGTCTAGGCGGGCTCATGCCAAGGCATCCCTTCCCCCTGAGGGACCAGCTGCACCCTGGTATAGCATACAGTAGAGTGTATTTAGGCATGGGAAGGGGAATTAAGAGGGTAGTAGAGGCAGAGAAAGGCAGAGAGAAAGAGAGAGTAGAGAAGCAGAGGCTGGCCATGACCACATGGAGAGGGGGCGGGGTAGGGTTGGGAATCAGGAGAGGGGGGAGCAAGAGGGCAAGAGGAGAGAGAGAGAGAGAGAGAGAGAGAGAGAGAGAGAGAGAGAGAGAGAGAGAGAGAGAGGTGTAGAGGTGGAGGCAGAGGGGAAAGAGGAGAGGGAGAAAGTTGGAGAGACAGATAGCCGGCCGCCCGCCTGCCCGCTTGCACGTGGGCTTTTGAAACCTCAGAGCCTATCCCCAGTGACACACCTCCTCCAATAAGGCCACGCCTACTCCGAGAAGACCATACTACCTAATCCTTCTGAAACAATTTCACCAACTGGGATCCAAGCATTCAAACATATAAACCAACGGGGACCATTTTCATTCAAACCACCACAGTCGTGTAGAATTTTTTTTTCAAATAAAGTCTATATCAAGAGAGACAGAGTAGCTGGGAGGAAAGAGAAAGTCAGATACACAAAAGACGGAGAGTGGGAAGAGAGTGGGAGGGGGCAAATTTCAGACTCCAAATGCTGGCGTGTAGGTCAGTGCTTCTCCAGCCATAGTCAACCAGGACTCCCTGGCAGCCTGTTTTAATCAAGCCTCGGTAAGTCAGAACTCAGCAAAACCACTAACCGTGTATAATGTCTAAGTGTGACACTGGAATAATAGCGAACAGTCATGTTTGGAGTTTGGAATTCACTCTCCTATTGTTTCTTAAAAATTCAAATGAAGACCTTAAGTGTTTCTGCCCTTCCCTCCTTTCCTGTCCTTCCTAGCTTTCAGGATACTGGGGACGGACATGGTGGAATGTTGACTAGGGTACTTGTAGGCTAGCTTCCCAGAGGGAGCCTTGAGAGACAGGACCTGAGGAAGTTGGTGGCGTGTGGGTCTAGCTGTCCCTGAGTGAGAGGAATGCTGAGAGATAGGTAAGGAGGGAGACGGTTGCTATTTAGGGCAGTGGCTACAAATATCTTATAGTACAAGAGCTCTAACCATTCCCCTTTTCTCTTAAAGACCAAAGAACAGAATACAAAATTGAGACTTTAAATAAAAAAACTTTAAGAAGGAAAAAATCCAAAGTGATTCCAATTTGTTCAATGCGTATCTAATCATGGGTAGTAATTTTATGTCTGTTCAATATGTAATCATGTCTCAGTATTTCTCTCAGGCTATGGCAAATGTCATCCAAAATAGCCTGATTAATGCAGGGAAAAAACACTCAGTGGAAGTTGAAAGCAATATTCTGGCTGGAAGTAAAATTGCACAGCTGGCACCATTTGGGGAAAAAAAGGGAAAATATTTTTAAAGCCCAGTGATATTTTTAGACAGCTTTAAAAATAAAACCTAGTTTCTTTTAAAAAAAAATGTTAACTGGAAGCTTTCTTCCACAGGTTGAATAATTTCAATTTTCTAAGGTGAGTTTTACTTTAACTTTAGATAGAATAAAATGCTTAAATTCTGTAGTGTATGCAAATAAGAACAAACAGCAGTAGGGGAAGAAAAACCCAACGAATCAAATACATTATTTAAAAACTATAATCTGGGGCTGGAGAGATGGCTCAGCAGTTAAAAGCACCCACCGGCGGCTGTTGCAGAGGACCTGAGTTCAGGTTCTATTCTGAATGTCCACAAGGCTCTCTGCCACCATGCTCTCTGCCACACTGATAATGAACCAAGCCTCTGAAACTGTCCAGTTAAATGCTTTGTTTTGTAAGACTTGCTCTGGTCACTAGCTTCTGTTCACAGCAATAGAATAGTGACTAATACAATGGCATAAACCAGGGATAGTGGCTCATCCCTATAATCCCAGCCCGGAGAATCAGGAATTCAAGGTCATCCTCAACTACATTGTGAGTCTGAGGTTTGCCTGGAAGAGATACAGAAAGGAAAGAAGGAAGGGAGGGACAGAGGGACAGAGGGAGGGAGGCAGGCAGGCAGCAACTGGGATATAGAAAAAGCTCAGTTGGTAAAAACATTTGCTATACAAGCTTGAGGACCTGAACTGGATCCTGAAAACTCGTGTGAAAAGCCGGGTATGATGAGGTGAACTTGTAAACCTAGTGCTTGAAAGAGAGGCCAATATATGCTGGGGCTGGCTTACCAGCCAGTCAAAGAGAGAACCTATCACACACACACACACACCCCACCCCACCCCACCCCCACCCTGCCACAACACTCAAGATTTTGTGCTGGTTTTGTGCAGCAACTAGACACGGCTAGAGTCATCAGAGACTACGGAGCCTCAGTTGAGAAAATGTTTCCGTGAGATCCAGTAGTATTTCTCACTATATTTTCTCATTACATTGAGGCATTTTCTCAATTAGTGATCAATGGGAAAGGGCCCAGCCCATAGTGGGTGGTGCCCTCCTTAGGCTTATAGTCCTGGGTTGTATAAGAAACAGGCTGAGCGAGCCATGGGAAGCAAAGGTAAGCGGCACCCTTCCATCATCTCTGTCTGTCTCTGTCTCTCTCGCTCTCTCTCGTTTACTTAAGTACTCTTTAATGAAAGTTGTGTATGAGATGCCTCTACTCCTGCATCTTCTCCCTCTCGTTTCTTCCTTGTATTTGCCCTTCTCCTTTTCTCCTTGTCAGGACTTGCCTTTCCTCTCCAGGATCTTCTTTCCGTCTTTGTCCAGCATTAGCCTGGTGCCACCCATCTTGCTGTGGTGGATGCCCACATGGACAGTTGTGTCATTAGCCTTTCTTCCCGAACACTTGGACCATTTTGCCAACCTTCTGGCCTTTGTAATGTCCTCGAACAACCTGAACTTTGTCATCCTTTCAAATGTATACTGACCAACATTCTACTGTCTCAGCTCTTTGGAAAGAGGGGAAGACATGATCTTCCACTGAATGTGAGAAGGTACATTGAAATGCTATCTGTGATTCTTGCTTTGGTCAGAAGGGATTGAATTTGTTGGTCTTCTGCTTCAGCTCCTGCCTCCACATTCCAGCCTTACTTGAGTTCCTGTCCTGACTTCCTCTAGTGATGGACTATGATCTGGTAGTATAAACCAAATAAATCCTTTCCTTCCCAACCTCCTTTTTGGTCTAGGTGTTTTTATCATAGCAATAGAAATTGTAAAACAAGTCAATTTAAATGTTTATCTTGCCAGTCAGTGCTAGTGCACCCCTTTAATCACAGCACTTGGGAGGCAAATTTCTGGGTTCGAGGCCAGCCTGGTTTACAGAGTGAGTTTCAGGGCAGCCAGAACTATACAGAGAAACCCTGTCTCAAAAACAAAAACCAAAAGGGAGACACCATGACCAAGACAATTCTGGTTTTTTTTTTTTTTTTTTTTTTGGTTTTTTTTTTTGGTTTTTTTTTTTGGTTTTTTTCGAGACAGGGTTTCTCTGTATAGCCCTGGCTGTCCTGGAGCTCACTCTGTAGACCAGGCTGGCCTCAAACTCAGAGATCCGCCTGCCTCTGCCTCCCAGAGTGCTGGGATTACAGGCATGCACCACCACCGCCCAGCTCCAAGACAACTCTTATGAAGGCAAACATTTAACTGGGGCTGGCTTACAGAGGTTCCATCCATTATCATCTTGGTGGGAAGTATGGCAGCCTGCAGGCAGACTTGGTGCTGGAGGAGCTGAGTTCTACATCTTAATCTGAAGGCAGCTAGGAGATGGGAATTCCACACTGGGTGGAGTATAAGCTTAGGAGACCTCAAAGCCACCTCCACAATGACACACTTCCTTCAATGAGGCCTCCCATACTTGAACAAGGCCAAACCTTGTCCTAATAGTGCCATTCCCTATAGGCCAAGCAAATTGAAAATATTTTCATATAAAAGAAATATTTTCTCTACGCTGGCAAGTTTTGAAGTAATTTTAGTAGAATTCTTGACTCAACACCCCAAGGACTTTAAGATATCAAAACCAAAGGAGAAATAAAAAGTGAATGCTTGTCCAACATGTGATGAAACTTTTTTTTGTTTGTTTGTTTTTTTTGAGACAGGCTTTCTCTGTGTAGCCCTAGCTGTCCTGGAACTCACTGTGTAGACCAGGCTGGCCTCGAACTCAGAAATCCTCCTGCCTCTGCCTCTGCCTCCCAAGTGCTGGGATTACAGGCGTGCGCCACCACCGCCCGGCTTCTGATGAAACTTATTGATTATAATATTGATGGTAGAAGAATGTTCTACATATGTACCTGGAAAGACTATGACATGGAAGAAATGGTAGAACTCTTAAGTAATCATCTAAGTCATAGGGTGGGGCAAAGTAGTATAAAACAAGTGAATAATTTTGCTTTGGAGATTCTCCAAAAAAATCATAGAGAGGAAGGGGGGTCCTGTTTGAGTTCATACACATTCAGGTTTTATACCTGCTTAATGATATCTTAACATTTTTAATTGAAAGTGTTTTCATATTTTCTCTATATTGGCAACCTTTGTAGTAATGTTAGCAGAATTCTTTTTTTTTTTTTTTCTTTTGGTTATTTTGGATTTGGTTTTTTTGAGACAGGGTTTCTCTGTATAGCCCTGGCTGTCCTGGAACTCACTCTGTAGACCAGGCTGGCCTCAAACTCAGAAATCCATCTGCCTCTGCCTCTCTGAGTGCTGGGATTACAGGTGTGCGCCACTACTGCAGTTAGCAGAATTGTTGACTCAGCAGGTAAGAGGCTTCACCAGTTGCTGCAGAGAACTAGTGAAGTGGTGAAAAGAGTGGTGAGGTCTCCTTTTCCTTCCCACATCTCCTAAGTTTTATTATCTTTCCAGTTTCCCTCAAATCTACCACACAAATCCTGATGCTTTTTTTTTTTTTTTTTTTTTTTTGAGGATTACGAACCTACTGAGGAGTCTGGAGAGAGGGCTCCATAGGTAAAAGAGCACTGGCTGCTCTTGCAGGACCCAGGTTCAGTTCCCAGTACCACATGGTGGCTCACAACTTGTAACTCCAATTCCAGGGTGTCCAACACCTTCCTCTGGCTGTTTGGGCACTAGGAACACACATGGTGCACATACATATATGTAGGCAAAACACTCATATACACAAAATAAAACTAAAATAAAAGAAAGGAACAAAGAAAGAAAGGAAAAGAAATGAAAAGAAAAGAATAAAAAAAGAAAGAAAAGAAATGATCCAAGCCTGAAGTGGTCTATACCTTCAACCCCAGATCTCTGTGAGTTCAGGGCCAGCCAGGACTACACACTAATACCATCTCAACAACAGCAGCAGCAGCAGTAGCATCAGCAGAAACAATAGTAACAAAAAGACACATTAAAGGCTGAGATTACAGTTCAGTGGTAGAAGAACTGCTTAGGAAACACAAGGCCTTAGTGTTTGGTTTCTGACCTGACAAGGGACTGAGATGCATATCTTACATACCAAAGCAGACCTGGCTTCCATGTTCTCCTTCAGTATGTACCTTGTATACTCTGCCCCCAACCTTGAACTTTCCCTCCGAGGGGAGGGGCTGGGTTAAACTTCCCCCAGAGGCTCCTCCCTATATAATCCAGACATTTTGGTTTCCCCACTCTCTCCTTATCTCTCCCTCTTCTCCTCCTTCTTTCTAGCTCTCTTCCCCATCACCTCTCTCTCCCTTCTCATGGTCACTCCCCTGGCCCCAGTCCTTGAGGCCAGTGAACATGCCCCAGAGTAGCTTCCCAACAAACCTGCATCCTATCTCATCCCATCCCATCCTATCCCATCCTATCCTATCTCATCTCATCTCATCTCATCCCATCCCATCTGGATTGAATTGGCTCATTTCACCCTGGGCTGAGAAATAACTTACCCTTGTATGAAAATGTCTTTATGAGGGCTGGAGAGATGGCTCAGGGGTTAAGAGTACTGACTGCTTTTCTGAAGGTCCTGAGTTCAAATCCCAGCAACCATATGGTGGTTCATAACCATACAGAAAGATATCTGACATCCTTTTCTAGTGAGTCTGAAAACAGCTACTTAGATATAATAATAAATAAATCTTTAAGCTGGAGTGAGCGGAGCCAACTGGAATGAGCAGAGGTCCTGAATTCAAATTCCTAGCAACCACATGACGGCTCACAACCATCAGTAGAGCTACAGTGTATTTATATTAGATAAATAAATAAATCTTAAAGAAAAAAGCAACTGTTCTTATGAAAGCCATCACTCTGAGCAATATACACATATGCCAATCAAAAGGGGTCTGGTGAGCTGACTCACAGGTAAGGGCTCTTACCAAACAAGCCTGTCGACCTGAGTTCAATCCCCAGAACCTGTAGGGGGAAAGCTAATGTGGTTGCATATATCTGCAACCGCACATTCCTTCTCTGAGATGGGCAGCAGAGACAATCACCCTGGGGCTCGCAAGTCAGCTATCCTGGAGTACTCTGAACAGCAGGCACAAGAGAAAGTCCGCCTCAGCAAGGTGAAAGAGAGAACTGAGACCTGTCCTCTAACAACCATACATTCCCTATGGCATATACAATTTGCATATACAATTGGCAAATACAATTTGTGTGTGTGTGCGCGCGCGCGCACACACACACACACACACACACACACACACACACACACACACACACAGGCCAGAGATGGCTCAGTGGGTGCTGCTTTCAAATCTGACAACCTGGGTTTCATCCCTAAGACCTATATGATAGAGAGAAAAATCCCTCACAAGTTTTCTTCTGACCTCAACATGTACTACACACCACCAAATAAATAAAATTTACTTTTAAAAGAAAAAGTGAGGGCTGGAGAGATGGCTCAGTGATTAAGAGCGCTGTATGCTCTTCCGGAGATTCTGAGTTCAATTCCCAGCAACCACATGGTGGCTCACAACCATCTGTAATGGTATCTGATGCCCTCTTCTGGTGTGTCTGAAGACAGTGATCGGCAGTGTATTCACATACATAAAATAAATAAATCTTTTAAAAAATGAAAAAGAAAGGAAGAGGAGTGAAAAGAAACTATTGGGTGTTGGTATAAAATCCAGGGGGGCTGGGGCTGGAGAGATGGCAGCAGGTAAGTGCGTCTGTTGCTCTTGAAGAGGACCTGCATTCTGAGCATCCCCACGGTGGGTGGCTCACACTCAGTAACTCGGTGGTTCTGTGTCGAGCTCCCAACCTCTCCTCTTTTAAGCTGAGGTCTAGGATTACAGACTTCACTCACCATATGGGGCGGTTGGCCTTTCTAACAGTTTGTTGTGTTGGTTCGTTTTATTTGACTGACCTTTTGAAATAGTCCTTTAGCTACACTTGATTTAAGCCTGTAATCCTCCATGCTCTGGACTCTGAGACTGGAGCATTGCCAATTCAAAATCTGCTTGGGCTATGACGAATGAGTTCAAGGCCAGTATGGGCAAATTAGTGAGAACTATGTCAATGTAAAATGTCAACGCCAGGCCTGACTGGCAGGCCTGCAGTCTGAGCACTCTGGGCAAGGGCAGAAAGATCAGGAGTTTGAGGGCAGCTTAGGCTACATGAAACCTGCCCTCTAAAACAAAAGAAAAGGAGTATGACTAAATGCACGGGTCAGTTAGTAAAGTTCTTGCCTTCTATGTGTAAAGACCTGACTTCAGAGCCTGCTAAGCCACTGTTCTATGTGGTGAAGAGATACCATGACCAAGGCAACTCTTTTCCTTTTGGTTTTTTGGATTTGGTTTTTTCGAGACAGGGTTTCTCTGTGTAGCCCTGGCTGTCCTGGAACTCACTCTGTAGACCAGGCTGGCCTCAAACTCAGAAATCTGCCTGCCTCTGCCTCCCAGAGTGCTGGGATTACAGGCATGCGCCACCACTGCCTGGCTGGCAACTCTTTTCAAAGAAAGCAATTAATTGGGCGTTTACTTGTACTTTAGGGATAATCCATGATCATCATGGCAGGAAGCAGATATGGCAGTAATGCAGTAACTGAGAGCTTTTCAACTTAACCCTACAGGCGGTAGACGAAGGGGGGGGGGGGGACACAGAGACGGACAGACAGACAGACAAACTGGGCCTTGCTTGGGTTTTGAAACCTCAAATACCAGTCCCAGCAAGGCCATACCTCCTAATCGTTCCCAAACAATTCCACTAACTGAGTACTGAACATTCTCACTGAAACTAACAAAACAAAAACAAACAACCAAAACCAAGAACCCAGGCATGGTACCTACCTTTAATATCAGGGGTGGCAAACTGGAAGGCAGGCTTGTCTAATTGGCAAAGTCCCAGGTCATTTAAAGACCCTGTCTTGAATTGTGGAAGGCACCTGAGGACCAATATCTAGGTCCTCTGACCTCCACCACGTGCAGACCTGGAACCACATAAGTTTTCTCAAATCCCAGACAGGAGAATAAATACAAATAAAAACAAAGGAGGTGTATCTGTGTTGTTAGAGTTCACCTAGCATGCAGGAAGCACTGGATAATCTTAAGGACTAGTGAGACTCCATCTCCAACAAATCTGGGTAGGAGGAGCATAGGAGAGCTCTGGTGAAGAATGATGGGCACACATATTTATAATAAAATAGCATCCTGGTTTCAGTACACGTGTTTTTGAGAACACGGTTATCCATCTTTGTGGTCTGTTTTCATCTTGAGACAGGCTTTCACTATTAGGATAGCCTGGAATTCACTATGGAAAATTACACCTGGATTGGCCTTGAGCCCCTGGGTGGTTCTCCTGCCTCTATCTCCCATGGGCTGGCATTACAGGACAGCAACCCCATACACAGCCTCACATGCGTGCTTAAACAATTATGTAGGCTACAGTTATGCTGGCCCCTTGTCTGCGATGCTCTGAAGTGTATGCGGCGAGAAAGCATCCTAAGGTTACAAGCAGTAACACTTCCTGATACAGAGAAGATATATCTAATAGGTTGTGGAGAGTGAGCATGCCTTCTTTAAATCAGGATTTTAACTCTGGTATGTCCACAGGCAGATAATTCTGGTAAACCAGGGAAATGCTCAGCTTGTGTTTTATTCTACAGTTAGCACGGAGGACCTCAGTTGGGAATGGCGAGAGAGGCTGAGGAGCACAGACATTCCTTGTGGTAGGATTAGAGCCAGGCCTCAGATGTCCTACGTAAACACCATAAACTACATAATACATGATACATAAACTACATAAATACGGTTGGGCTCTATCCCCAGCCCCCAACATCTTCTCTAATGAAATAAAACAAATAAAACATCACATTATTTGATATCATCCACCCACGCATATAAGCTAAAATAACCTAACTTTTCTCTTTTTATATTTTATGACAAAAGTAAAGTTTCCTGAATAAGTTAGCTGATAGTTGAATGGCATTTGTTAAATTTAAATGATAAAAGCATGGTAATAAAAACGTTTTAAATAAATGTGTATTTTGGGCCAGGCAGTGGTGGTGCATGCCTTTAATCCCAGCACTTGGGAGGCAGAGGCAGGCAGATTTCTGAGTTCGAGGTCAGCCTGGTCTACAGAGTGAGTTCCAGGACAGCCAGGGCTATACAGAGAGATCCTGTCTCGGAAAACCAAAAGAATAAATAAATAAATAAATAAATGTATATTTTACTTTAAAGTTTTATTTTTTATTTTATTTTTTTGGTTTTTTTGGATTTTCTTTTTTTTTTTTTTTTTTTTTTTTTTTTTTTTTTTTTTTTTTGAGGCAGGGTTTCTCTGTATAGCCCTGGCTGTCCTAGAACTCACTCTGTAGACTAGGCTGGCCTCGAACTCAGAAATCTGCCTGCCTCTGCCTCCCAGAGTGCTGGGATTACAGGTATGCGCCACCACCTCCTGGCTGGAATTTGAATCCAGGACCTTCAGAAGAGCAGTCAGTGCTCTTAATCACTGAGCCATCTCTCCAGCCCTACTTTAATGTTTATTATCACTGTGTATTTAGTGTGTGTGGGAGGTCAGAGGTCAACTTTCAGAGATGGTTCCCTCCTCCCACTTTGTTGTAGGAGTGATGGCACTGCATTTGGGCTGCTAAAAATATTTCAGGTACCTCCATTTTCTCCGTGTGTATGTGAAATGAGTGTGCATGTGGAAGTCAGAGGACAGGCTTGTAGAGTCGCTCTCTCCTTCCATCTTTACATGGCTTCCTCGATCAAACTCGGGTCATCAGGCTCTCGCATCACGTGTCTCGCTGTAGTCTACCTTTTGAGCTACATCACCAACCCTGCACTGGCTTTTTTACGTGGTCTGGGATTGAATTCTGTCCTCCAGGCTTGCCGAGCAAGCGACTTTTCCTGTTGGGCCAATGTGCTAGCACATGGTTGACTGTAGTCAGAACTGAAGAACTAAGGTTTGTTATTAGTCAGTAGACCACGAGCTTCAAAATGTATGCTTAAGGAAGGGCTAACCCGGGCACAGGGGTGCACACCCTGTGCCACCCAGCATCGAGGAGGAGACCCAGACAATAGGGCTTCAGCTCTACGGGGAGACCCTGCCTCAGAAAAGGGGGGGGGGCAGGAGAAAGAGGAGGAGAGGAGGAGGACTGCCAGCTCAGTATTTTTGTGAATAGATTGAATATATAGGTACAGGAGAATCTTCTAGACATAAAATCTTCTAGGCCCTGACTGCTGGATAAACACGACACTATTGATCTTAGTTGACTGGACGAATCGGAGTTTAGAGACTATCACTACAATACACCTGAGAATGGAAACTGATTTCTTTTTCTTTCTTTTTCTTTTTATTTTTTTTTTTTTATTTTTTAGGTTTTTTGGATTTTGTTTTGTTTTGTTTTTCTGAGACAGGGTTTCTCTGTATAGCCCTGGCTGTCCTGGAACTCACTCTGCAGACCAGGCTGGCCTCGAACTCAGAAATTCGTCTGCCTCTGCCTCCCAGAGTGCTGGGATTACAGGTGTGCGCCACTGCCCGGCTTTTTTTTTTTTTTTAAACATTTACTTATTTATTATATGTAGGTACACTGTAGTTATTTTCAGACACACCAGAAGAGGGCATCAGATCTCATTACGGATGACTGTGAGCCACCATGTGGTTGCTAGGATTTGAACTCAGGACCTTCGGAAGAACAGTCAGTACTCTTAACGAGCCATCTCTCTCTCCCCCCCCCCCTTTTTGAATTTTTTTTTGGGGGGGGATTTGGTTTTTTCGAGACAGGGTTTCTCTGTATAGCCCTGGCTGTCCTGGAACTCACTTTGTAGACCAGGCTGGCCTCGAACTCAGAAATCCGCCTGCCTCTGCCTCCTAGAGTGCTGGGATTACAGGTGTGCACCACTACCACCCGGCTGGAAATTGATTTCTAATTGCAGGCTTAGTATGAGAATGACTGAACTAGAAAGGGACTTAAGAGAATGTTGAAATCTCATTCTGAAAGTAAAGCGTCCAATCAGCAGCAGCTGTGCCTTGAGAACGTGCTGGAACTGCAGTCTCTCTAGTCTCCGGCACGCTGGGTTTAGTAGACCAGTATGTTGTAAGGAGCCTTCCGATGATGCTTTAATCTATACTTCTACTTTACGGTTGGAATGATGGCGCTTCACAGACCAGCTGAAATTACTAACACTTAAAAGAAATGCAGGATGCAGTGGGACATACTTTTAGAAGGGAGAAGCAAGTGGATCTCTTTTTGAGTCTAGCCTGGTCTACCTTAGGTAGCGCTAGAGCAGAGCAGGGTACATAGAGAGAACCTGTCTTAAAAAAACAAAATAATAATAATGGAAGCCATGGCCTTTGTCTCAAAAGGCCCAACTCAGTTCTTTCCTCTCCTCCCCTCCTTCCTTCCCTCCCTCCTCCTGCTCCTCTCTTTCTCTCTCCCTCCCTCTCCCTTTAAACTCACAGGCTGACCTTGAACTCGAACTCACAGTGATCTGCCTGCCTCTGCTGTCCCAGTGCTAGAATTAAAGGCATGCCCCACTGCACTACCTAGCTCAATTAAATTCTTTTACAATGATAACACTTCCTAGTTTCCCACTCTTCTGTGTTTTTGAGACAAAGTTTTGCTGTACAGCTCTGGCTGGCCAGGAACTCCTTATGTCTACCAGGCTAGCTTCAAACTCACAGATATTTGCCTTCCACGTACTAGGATTACAGGAATGAGTCACCATCTATACCACTAAGATGACAACTACTACACATTTATCATGGCACAGTTCTGTAAGGCCAGAAGTCAACAACTGTCTCACTGAGCTAAAATCAAGATTCTAAGTTCCTCTTTCTCTAGAATCAGTTTCTTCACCCTTGCCATGCTGAGAGGCCACCTGTATCCCTTGGTGCCTTCCTCCACAAAGCCAGCATGTTTATCTTAAAACAAGAGGCACACTTTCTTTATATTTTGTAGGTTAGACCAATCACCCCACATCTACCGATCTAAGCGTCTCAGTATTATAGCAAGTCATTTGCACAGACTCTTGTCATTCAAAGACTTTCCCTACCGGATCATGTATTTCCTTAGGCAATAAAAACACAAATCCTAACACATTATATTCATTATGTTACCTTTATGAAAAGAGGAGAGATTACTGATGTCACTATGGTACAAGATACTGTGTTTGTTTATTTATTTGAATGTTTTGGATTTGTTGTTTTTATTTTTTTCGAGACAGGGTTTCTCTGTGTAGCCCTGGCTGTCCTGGAACTCACTCTATAGACCAGGCTGGCCTCGAACTCAGAAATCTGCCTGCCTCTGCCTCCCAGAGTGCTGGGATTACAGGCCTGCGCCACCACTGCCCGGAAGATACTGTGTTTTTATTTGTCTGTTTTTGTTTTGAGGCAAAGTTTCACCGTGTAGCCCCGGCAGGCCTGGAACTAACTCCCTTTGTATAACCAGGTTGGCCTTGAACTCAAAGAGGTCTGTTTTCCTTGGCTTTTTAAGCACTAGGATTACAGGTGTGAGCCACTACAATGGGATAAGATACAAAGTTATCAAATTCCTATATGAGTCGTGACTAATAAACAACTGCATTAGAAGGTAAGAGCTCAAAGGACTGGAGAAATGGGCTCAGCAGTTTGGTTCCAGGCGCCTAGCCAGGGTCCCCTCTTCGGGTCTCAGAAGTACCAACAGCAGCTTGGTCCCAGCCCTAAACGCAGGCAAGACACCATCCCCCAACCCCATTCTTGGTTTTTTTGTTTGTTTTAAAGAAAAAAAATGTTTATTAGCAGACCACACACACCTAAGGGGCTTGAATTTCTGTAACTTTTTCCCCCCATCTTCTACATTTCCCAAAAATGTTTTTGTTTTTGTTGTTTTGGAGACAGGCTCTGACTGTACACTAGGCTGGCCCCCATCTGACAGAGATCCACCTACCTCTATCCCCTCATGGGCTGGGGTTAAAAACCTAACACCACCACTCCGGGTTTGTAAAAAAAGAAAAGAAAAAACAAACAAACAAACAAAAACTTCTTCAAATTCTATGGTTGACTGAAACACGGTCTGACATAGAGTGTGGTATCAAACACATAAATGACAAAGGTCTCGGTCTCCTCCTAACACACCCAAAGTGGCTCAATCACATGCATTGTTTTGAAGACGGATGTGAACACAATTTACTTTCCAAAGTGTTTTTGCATTACCTGGCTACATTTTTTTTCCCTCCCATGGTACGTTTTAAATTCAGGTTTAGGCAAGAACTTGGAGCGTTTCTTTAGAATTTGCGGTGCCACAGGACCAAATAGAATACCTCCCCGCAGGCCTGCAGGCGCTCGCAGGCCGGGTCTGCCATGGGGCCTTCTGAGGAAGGGATTTTGGTCGTACCCCGCCAAGGCCGGGCAGCAGACGACGCCACGCCGGGCCGGCAGGCCGCCAGCCCCCTCCCCGGGTTGGGTTCGCCCGGTGCTGGGGGGCTGCGAAGGGGGACGAGCCGGGCCCCGAAGGGAGAGGCTCTGAGGCGGCGGGGCGGGCCCGGAGCCCGGTGGGGGAGGAGCGGCGGCGGGGCTGCTGTGGCGACCGACGCGCGGCGGTGTCGGAGACCCACCCCCGTCCACATGGACAGTCGCCGAGGCCTGGACTGATGCTCTGACGCCTGGGCGGGGTGGGCGGGCGGCGGCGGCCACTGCTGGAGCAGCGAGGGGTCGCGGGCGCCTGACGGTCGCGGAGCTCTCGCTCGGCTCGGCGCTGCGGCCATTTTACGGCCCGGGACGCAGGAGGCGTGTGAGCGTTCGCTTCGTTCTCCGTCCTCCGGGGCCAGCGGCGGAGCGGGGCGGAGCGGGGCGGAGCGGGGCGGAGCGGAGCGGAGCTTCTCGGAGGCCGGCGCGGGCGGTGGATGGGGAGCCGTGTGCCGAGGGGAGCCGCGCCCGGGAAGCGCCGCCGCCGCCGCTCACGGTTCCCGGTAGGCGCCTGAGGAGGAGCAGCCCAGGCCGTGGGCCTCACCGCCTCCCGTCAGCCCCGCGACAGGCCCGCTTTTGTGTGGGGGTCCGGCCGGCGGGGAGCGCCCCTCGCGGACGGTCGCGCCCGAGGCCCGCCACCCTGCGGCTGCTACCCTCCCGACGCGCGGCCCCCATTCCCCGCGAGCACCGCGGCGGTGCCGGCCATGGAGTAAGAAGGAGGCGGCGTGGGAGGAGGAAGATGGCGGCGGGCAAGAGCGGCGGCAGCGCTGGGGGTGTTTTCCTGAAAGGTACGCTCGGGTCTCCCACAGGAGGGAGAATCGGGAGGGAGACTCGCGACACCGGGGTCCCCCCCCCCTCCCCGGGGCCGTGATACTCAGCGGCGTGCTCCGGGTGGGCTTGGGGCCGCGGGGGTCCGGACGGTCGATGGCGGGCAGGGAACGCGCTGCGGGCGCGCCGGCTTCGGTCCGCCCGGGCAAAGGCTCGGGCAGGCCGGCGCGAGGCGGCGCGGTGGCAGCGCGGCGAGCCGAGGCCCAGGGCGGCCTGTGCGGGGCACGCCGGAGGCTTGGCCCAGCTCCCTCCTCCACATGTTCCTTGATCGCCTAGTGGGCGAGGAGCAGACTGCGTTCAGGGCTTTCTTCGCGTTCGTGGAAAGTTTGAGACCTTAGCTAAGCTTGCTTGGAACTGGCCGATCCAAGGAGGCAGGGGGGAAGAGGTAGTTGTTTCACTGCCTTCTGGTTCAAAGCTCCCAGGCTTGCCGCTGCCATCGGGGTGCAGGTTAGACCCGGCGATGCCCGATACTCCTGGGAGATGTGTTTGGTTATACTTTGTAAAGCAGTTTATGTGGGGGGGGGGGGGGGGGAAGAGAGAATGTGCTTCCAAGTATCAGTTTGGAGACAGTCAGGAAAAGGTGAAAGAGTTAGGGTGTTCCCATTTTTAGTCGCTTGTGGGACAGAGTTAACTATTTTAAGTTCGTGGACTAAGCCAGCTTAAAAGGTATGTTTTGGTTTGAGGTGGTGGTAAATGGATAACGATACTGGTTTTTTGCCTATGACTGTATAGGAACTTCCACAATACAGGTGCATTTAGTTGCAGTTGTGGACCGGGAACGTAAACGTTCATACGACTTTAAATTTTCTGGTAGTCGGGATTTATAAATATGTTTAGGAAAAAATAAGACAGCATTCAGTAATTGTTAAGAATACTCATTCTTTGGGGGTAATTTGCAGTGTTTTTCTTTCTCTAGATGGACTATATCCAAGCCATGCTTTAAGAGGTGATGTAGAAATATTACAGAATTAAGGAAATGTAGCTTAAAATTAAGAAAGACTATCAGTGGTAATGGGAGGGTGGCTTATACCTTGTTTCATTCAGTAAAAAAAAAGAAAGAAAGAAAGAAAGAAAATTGAGACAGGATCACATTATGTAGGCCAGCCTTGAACTTCTGGAAATCCTCTTGCCTCAGCGTCTCAAGGACTAGGATTACAGATATGAAGGTTTTAGAATTTATTATTTTATTTATTTATTTATTTATTTTTGTTTATTTTGAATCTTTCCCTGCATATATGTGCAACATATACAAGCCTGGTGACCACGGAGTCACAAGAGAGCATCTGGACCTGGAATTAACGGGTGGCTGTGAGCCGCTGTCTCGGTACAGGCCCCGAATGTGGGTCCTCTGCAAGAGCAGCAAGTGGGCTCAGTCTGGGAGCTATCTCTCCAGCCTCTAGGCTTACCTTTGAAAGATCTCAATATTACACTTTGGTTTTTCTCTGGCAATTTTGAAAATGTGGAAGTAGTTTTTTGTTGTTGTTGTTTTGTTCTTTGGTTTTGTTTTTTTTTTTAACTCATCAAATATTTTTTTGTTTTGTTTTGTTTTTTTGTTTTTCTGAGACAGGGTTTTTCTGTGTAGCCCTGGCTGTCCTGGAACTCACTCTGTAGACCAGGCTGGCCCGGAACTCAGAAATCTACCTGCCTCTGCCTCCCGTGCGCCACCACGCCTGGCTCATCAAATATTTTTAGTAGTCTAGTCTGTGGAATAAAACAGTGAATGAAATATTTAAAGTCACTACCTTCATAGAATCTTTTTTAGTGAAAGAGACTGTCAACAAGTTAAAAATACTCAATGCATTTAGAACAGTCCTATCTATAGTTTTCAGAACCTCTGTCAGTTTACTGAGGTTTGCTCAGACTTGACAACTGTTTGTGATGCCCCGGTGCCACCTGTGCTAATGAATCTGCATACAAGTACATGGACTACTGTTTTATTTTTCTTATCAATTTATCAAATGAGTCCTTTGTGCTTTTCAGCCCTATGAACATAAAAGCTCTATGAAGGCAATCCGGATGCTTGTGGTTTACTATCATATTCTTATGCCTAGAACAACAGACTTGCTGTTAATGAATAAACTGGGTCATTACAATGTGAGAAAGGCTGTAGGGGAAGCATGGAGAACAAGGATGGAAACATCAAGAAAAGCGTGACATTCGCCTTTAATCCCAGCACTGGAGGTACAGGCAGGCTGATCTGAGGCCAGCCTGGTCTACAGAGTGAGTTCCAGGATAGTTAGGGCTACACAGAGAAACCCTGTCTGGAAAAAACAAAACAAACAAAACAAAAAATGAGGGGGGGAGGGAGGGAGGGAGAGGGGGCAAAAAGGAAATGAAAAGAAAGCAAGAAAGGTGGCCTTAAAAAAAAAAACCACCTTGAAACCACCTTGGTCCTGAGGTACTCAAAGGACATGACACACATGAAGGTCTAGAGGTGGTGTGTGGTTTCATGGCTTAAAGCAAGCAAGGGGGAGGAGAGCAGGAAAAGCTCTGGTACAGGATGGTGCTTATGTCTCTTTCAAAGCAGTGGGAAGCCATTGGAGAACTGGGGACAAAAGTACCTGATGAAATTAACAGACTGTAGTGCTTGCTCAGTCATCGAGGGCTTGCCTGGGCTTCACCAAGCCTTGGGTTTGATCCTCAGCGTGGTATAGCACAGCCAGGGTGGTGAAAGGCTGTGATCCCAGCACTTGAGACAGAAGTAGGAGAATCAGAAGTTCAAGGTCATCCCTATGGGATACATGATGCATGACTGTTTTTTAGGGTCACCTTGGCTGTCTTGTGTGCCATAAATTAACAAAAGTGCAAGAATTAAAGGGAGATGAATTAAAAACAAAACACAGTTGTAATCTTAATAGAAGTAAGCCTGGCTTGGAAATTGGCAAAGGAGAATCAGTAGACTGAAGACAGTTTGGTATTGAGTTTGTGAGATTCATCCATACATTGCTCACTTCAGATGAGAGTAAGGGACAACTCCAAGTTCATTCTTTGAGGCTGAACTTCAGGTACTAGGACCTAATGCCGTTTATCGATCCTGAGTAGACTGAGAAGGGAAATAATACCTGTGCTCTAGAATATGTTTTAACTAGTAAAGGGAATTCTAGTTGTGCCTTTGTGACTGACTGCTCTAGAGGAAAGCGGTTACTATTTATTGAATCCTTTGTATTGTCCTTGTGTTGAATTTTCTTTTTCATCTTTTTTTAAAAATTTATTTATTGTTATATGTAACACTGTAGCTGTCTTGAGACAGACACACCAGAAGAGGGCATCAGCTCTCATTACCGATGGTTGTGAGCCACCATGTGGTTGCTGGGATTTGAACTCAGGACCTTCAGAAGAGCAGTCAGTGCTCTTAACTGCTGAGCCATCTATTTCTCCAGCCCTTTCTTTTTCATCTTTGACTGTTTCATTTATATCTGTTCATAATACTGAGGTTATGCAGCCCCTTTTCACTTGTAATAATTTAGGCAGCAGGTTTCTCTGTTCACTCAGTGCCTGTTTAGGAATAACAGAGGTACGAGGTTTTTTAGGATCTTCTAGTAAGGACACTGAGTAATCATAATCTCATATAAATTACTACTGTCATGTATAACAAAGGATTTATTTACATTTATTTACCAGAGTTTTTTCTATCAGAGTACTTTAAAGTGTGAATAGGGGGAGGAGTGGTGGAGAGACAGCTTTCCAGGCAGAGACAGTAAAAATAGGAGGAACATGGATGTTTTAGGGGATGAAAACAGCACCACCAGGAAGGATGCCCGGTGAGGCTGACCATGACATCATCAAGTGTGCTTCCAAAAAGACCTTTGACTCCCGTGTGGAGACAGCCTTAGAGAGCTGCAAGATCATTAGGGAGCCAGCTGGGAGAAGATGATTGCTGTTTGGGCAGCTGTAGCTTGCTTTTCTGCTTCCCTTTTGATATTCTCTCTCATCAGTGATACCTTCCTAACAAGTCATTTTTCGCTCACAAAATTTGTCTATGTGTGTTACACTTATATCAAATGTACTTTCTTGTTATCTTTATTCTGTCATCTGAATTGCTTTCCCTATGACTTTCTCCCATTTAGGGTGGTGTGTGTGTGTGTGTGTGTGTGTGTGTGTGTGTGTGTGTATGTGAGAGAGAGAGAGAGAGAGAGAGAGAGAGAGAGAGAGAGAGAGATTGGCAGATATGGCAGATATGGGTTCATGCCTGTGTGTGGAGACCAGAGGTCAAAGTGTCTTTTATCACTCTACACGATTTTGAAAGTCTTATACTAAAAGTCTTATTTTAAAAATGTTTATTTTAGGGCTGGAGAGATGTCTCAGTCGTTAAGAGCCATCTGCTCTTCCAGAGGTCCTGAGTTCAATTCTCAGCAACCACATGGTGGCTCACAACCATCTGTAATGGGATCTGGTGCCCTTTTCTGGTGTGTGTCTGAAGACAGCTACAGTGCACTCATATATATAAAATAAATAGATCTTTTTAAAAATGTTTAGTTTATTTTATGTGTATGTGCTTTAGTATATATGTGTACCATATACACACGGGAGCTTGCAGAAGTCAGAAGATATATTGGGTACCCTGGCTTTGGAGTTTCTGAAGGTTATTAACTGCTCTGTGGGTGCTGGAAACAGAACCCAGGTCCTCTGCAAGAACAAGTGTTCTTAACTGCAGAGTCCTCTCTCCAACCCCTTAAAAATCTGTCCCCCCCCCACCCCACCTCCTTTTTGTGATGCATGCATACGCTTGTGTTTATGTGTGCAGATGTGGGCACATTCTGGCCACAGTGTACATGTAGACAACTTGAGGGATCAGTCCATGCCTTATACCTTGTTTGTTGTTTGTCACAGCATAGACCATGGAACCTGGCCTGTGTGTTCTGGGAAATGTCTTGACTGTGAACTATCCTGCCCGTAGAAGATCTGGGATATCACAGCACTGGTGTTTTGTGGTGCTGGAAATTGGAGCGCTTTCTCACGCTGCCCTGCTGTGCTTTGCTGAGCGAGCCAGCCACCTCCGCCTTAGTTACTTTTTTTTTGGGGGGGGGGGGGTTTGAAGACAGGGTTTCTCTGTGTAGCTCTGGCTGTCCTGGAACTCTGTAGACCAGGCTGGCCTCAAACTCAGAAATCTGCCTGCTTCTGCCTCCCAAGTGCTGGGATCAAAGGCCTGCGCCACCACCGCCTAGCTCTTATTTATCTATTTTAATGAGCCAAATATTTTATTTGTTCATTTCTTGCATTTAAAGTACCCTTTGCTATCTTTAGACTAGATTCTTTGCTATCGTCCTTAACCATTACACAACTGTATCCAGCCATTCCCCGGTTGTTGTCATCAGCCTTAACTAGATTGGTTTAATTCTCAGCACAAAGTGCTCCCACTAACTTGACATGCATAGGCTTATCACAGTTGGATGTCAGCACACAAGGATAGGCTTGGGGCTTATCCAAGGCCTTGGCAGCAGCTTCATCATGAAAGCCATCATGGAAGAGGGAGGTCTTCAGAATCTCTTGTAAGGTAGCACTGATGTCCAATAAGTGCTGTCTCAGCAGTGCCTTCCTGGGTCTGAGAAGCTGAATGACTCTTGGAAAAACTGCACCTTGGGTTTTTTTTTTTTTACATACAGAATCTATAGCTGAACTCGACTCCGTGATTCAGCTAGGCTGGCTGACTTAGCACATCCCCTCTGGGATCCTCCTGTTTCTCCCTCCCAGTGATGAGCATACAAGCATGTGCTCTTAGATCTACACAGCATTACTGATTTCTAATTTAATTGATTTGTAGCTCCAGAGCATCCTTTACATAATTTCAATTAAAAAATTCTTGAGACATACTTGATCTCCATAATTTATTGTCTTGGATATATGCACTCGAATCCTTTTTTGTTTTTTCGAAACGTGTTTCTCTGTATAATCCTGGCTGTTCTGGAACTAGCTCTGTAGACCAGGCTGGCCTTGAAGTGGCCTGTGAGTGCTGGGAGTAAAGGCAGAGGTGTGCACCACCTTGATCAGCTCCGGAGTGCATGTTTTGTTACAGCCATGTGAATGTTCACGGTCTATAAAGGTCCGGTACATCAGTCAGTAAATTGTTGGTTTTACAGCTTCCATTGGTGTTGGCCTTAAATTCCCTGTGGGAGATGACCTTGAACTTTTGATCCTCCTGCCTCCACCTTTAAGATTAATGGTGTCTACCTCCTTGCCTAGTTTTATGGTGTTAGGGCTCAAACACATCTCTTCCTCCATGCTGACTAATCACTCTACCAATGCTCTGCGCCCGGCCTGACCTGGCGTTTTCTGCATGAGATATGTCTGAACTCTGGTCTTCATGCTTTCGCTGCGGCACATTACCCAGCCATTTTACCAATCTCATGAAGCAGCATTTCTGCCTCCCATTGCTTTGGAACTTTCAGCCATCCTCCTGCCAGGGTGCACTGTGTGTAGTTCTCCCTCTCTAGGGTGTGACTGTTCGCACCTTAGGTGCAACACTCTTAGCTTGAAACTCATGGTGAGGAAAGACTGCTATTATTTTCTAAATGTTTAGCCACATTGATTTAGTGTCTAGTCAGAGCAGAGCTTGGTGGAGTCGGGTCTGTCCTTACTGTATGAGTCCTAGAGACAAACTGGTCAGGCTCACTGAGCTTGACTCCGCCCTTCCCCCCATCCCCTCCTCTCCCCTCTCCTCCCCTCCTCTTGTCTTCTAAACCAGCAGAATGCCTCTGCCGCCAGTGAGAACTGCTTTCCATTGTGCTTGGCCATACTTCTATATATGAATTTAGTTTAGAACCCAGTCAGTTTTCCAGCTTCACAGAGACAACACATTTTTATTACTGTCTGTTGAACTCAAAGTGTGTTTTTCCACGGAGTGTGAGTGAGGCCTGTACCTTTACAGAAACAAATCCTGTGGTTCTTTGTTTAGTCTCGCCTTTCCTTGTTGTTTGTTTGCTTTGTGTGTTTTTCGGTGGGGGATCTCCTCAGTAAGTAGCCTAGGTTGACCTAGAAGGCAGTAGCCCAGCTTCCCTTCCTTCTAACAGGAGGGCATTTTATGTCACCCTGCCCCAGCTTGCCAGCCTGCAAGCCTGGTCAAGGGCTTTCATTGACTTCCTTTTAGGAACTGCATCCTAATGCCTTTCCTTATTTATCCCTTACTTACGGCGCTGTTTCCTGTTTTCAATCCAGTCGAAGTGATGCTTCCTATTCCTTGGTTTAATGTGCTCACGTGAAGCAGGAAAGTAGAATTATACTTGTTTATAAAATTATTCTTTTCTAAAAAAATATTTTTATTTATTTCTTTTATGAATATGAGTGCTGTATCTGCATGTCTACAAGCCAGTAGAGGGCAACAGATCCTAGCATAGATGTTTGTGAGCCACCATGTCGTTGCTGGGAATTGAACTCAGGACCTCTGGAACAGACAGTGCTTTTAATGGCTGAGACATCTCTCCAGCCCCTAGAAAAGACTTTACTAGAAATGAATTTAGAATATAAACTTGGCAGTCAGAATGCTGGCATCTTACCCGTGACTATATTAACAATTTAGCATGTCTCAGCTTTCCCCTTCTCCTTGGTTGTAAAACAAGGATAACTGTTGTGTTAGTAAGCTAGTGAGCTATCTATCTGCCAGAGCGACAAAATACTATGAAAATCAACTTAAAAAGAAAAAGGTTTATTTAGGGGTTTTAGATTTTTCAGCACATAGTTAGTTGGCCTATAGACTAAAATGATTATTAATATGGCAATTATTCCTTAACCAGATTTTTTCCCAAATAACCACAAGAGACCTTTTAATATTTCAAAGCTTAGGCCCTAGCTGGGCAGGCTTTCAGTGAGCTCATCTAAGTTAACCTGACCACCTAGCCCCATCCAGCCATGTGGCTAGCTAGCCATACCTTCCAGGCCTGTGGTCACATGGCTCTCCTCACGTCTCCTGGCAAACAAAGGCTCTCCTCCTCCTTCCCAGGGTTCTTTTCTCTCTCCCAGGAAGTCCCATCTTCTACTTCTTGCCCAGCTAATTGGCCATCTTATTTTTTATTAGCCAATCAAATAATGCCTTAGGTAAATGAGAAATAACAGAGGCACAATTACACATAGCATACACCAACATTGATCTGTAGTTTTTAGATATTTGGTGAAGCTGTTTATCATGATAGTACATGGGAAAGAAAGTTACTCTGTGACTGCCGAGACATGAAAAATAAGGGAAGAAGGAAGTGGTCTGATAACCCCCTCATGGGGCCTTCTGTGAGGCCTACCTTCTAAAGGTTTTATTACTAGTTGTGCTTTTAATGAAAATGAACATCATAGCTTATGTGTTTGAATATTTGGTCTCCAGTTGGTAGACCAGTTTGGGAAGGATTAGGAGGCGTGGCTTTGGGGCCCAGTTTGAAGTCTCAAAAGACTTAAAAGCTGTTCACAGTGTGCCCTCTCTGTTTCCACTTATGGATCAAGATGCGACCTCCTTTCTCAGCTGCCCATTCTTTCTCTCTGTCATGAACTCTACCCCTCTGTGACTCTAAGTTCAATTAAACAGTTTCTTGCTTTGATAATGGTGTTTTGTCATAGCAGTAGAAAGAAAAGTAACTGAGACTTCATTCTAGCCATCATACCTTTTACACACGGGAGGATAGCTACCTACCTATAGCAATTGCCTCATAAAATTATTATGAGTAATATGAATAAGTTATATATATATACACACACATATGTATTATGTAAAACAAATTCAGTCATTTAATAAGCACCATGTGTTAGTTAATGCTATTTATTTATTTATTTATTTATTTTTTTTTTTTTTGGTTTTTTCTAGACAAGTTTCTCTGTATATTCCTAGCTATCCTGGAACTCACTCTGTAGACTAGGCTGGCCTCGAACTCAGAAATCCGCCTGGCTCTGCCTCCCAGAGTGCTGGGATTACAGATGTGTGCCACCACCACCCGGCTTTGCTATTATTTTCTTAAGTAGTAGAAAAAATTCCTCATCTTAAATCATTTTTTTAAAATTTATTTATTTATCATATATAAGTATACTGTAGTTGTCTTCAGACACACCAGAAGAGTGCATCAGATCTCATTATAGATGGTTGTGAGCCACCATGTGGTAGCTGGGAATTGAACTCGGGACCTCTAAAGAGCAATCAGTGCTCTTAACCTCTGAGCCATCTCTCCAGCCCATCTTAAATCATTCTATCTCATACATTTGAACATTAGGGGTTTTTGTTTGACTTGTTTTTAGTTTTTCCTTTTTAAAAAAATCTTAGATGCTGATCTTAACATTATAGATTGATTGGTATAGTGGAAAAGAATAGGAAAGAAAGTTAGGGTTTCTTTGTGTCTCGTAATCTGTAAATTGATTTTTTTTTTGACATCACAAAATATGTTGAATATTTGAGGAACCCTAAATATTCTGGTTCTGTGAATCAGAGCAAGCCATTAGGGAGATCTGAATTGAAGCTTGAAACTTAACTGATAGTCACAGCTTTCTTCAGCACTTTTCTTTCTTCCTCCAGTGCTTTGTTCTCTATTTTCCCTACTACCCTCCAAAAGGAGGCGGAGCACTATGGCAGAGAAGGAAGCAGGCAGTTATGTGCATTGCCACTCATTGATAAGGCTGTACTGTGTGGGCAGGCAGAAGAGATGGCCAAGCGTTGGAAGGACCCAGCAGGGCCACCACGCAGTAGCAGGCGTGTCTGGGAGCTGCAGTTGTTTACTTCTACACAACTCTCTCCCCTGGTAGTTTTCTCAGCTTTCCAACAAAGTCATAGTCCAGCGGTCTCCTCTTACCCGCAGTTTCTTTTTCCTTGGGTTCAGTTGCCCATGGTCAATCACAGTCTGAAAAAACATCAGATGGAATCCCAACAATAACCAAGTCATGGTTTTAAATTGCACTTCATTCTCAGTAGCAAGGTACAATCTTGGCAGGCACCTTCTCTGTCTAGCCTTTTGTGCTCCCCTCCCCAAGTGAGGCGGAGTCTTTCTATATGTCCCCACCCAGTTGTTCCTGGCCTTTTATATGGTGTTCATATCAGTCACTTGCCTTGATTATGAGGTTGATTGCTGTGCTTTAACATTTTGTGTGTGCACTCTTATTTTATAATGACCCCAAGGTCAAGAGAGGTGATGCTGCTGGTCTGAGTTTTCTATGAGAAAGGTTAGAGTTCTTTAGTTACTAAGAGAAGTATGGTCACATGCTGAGCTTCCACAGTCTACAGTGAGAATCAAAAATCTGAAGACACATTTGTTGGCAATATCAAACTGTAAAAGTTATAGCCACAATTACTTCGATCAAGAACTGGTAGAGGAGCCGGGCGGTGGTGGCGCACGCCTGTAATCCCAGCACTTGGGAGGCAGAGGCAGGCGGATCTGTGAGTTCGAGGCCAGCCTGGTCTACAGCGTAAGTTCCAGGACAGCCAGGGCTACACAGAGAAACCAAGAACTGGTAGAGGATTTTTTTAAAACCAGGCAAAGAAAGTGAACAATAGCTGGGTTATCGTGAGGGAGAGAATCTTGGGTATTTTGTGGTTATAGAGAAATGTAATTTTATTTTAGTTTCATGGATATGTTCAGAGGTTCTATTTTCTTTATCAAAAAATAAACATTTACATAGATATGGGAATGGAGAGAGTTTTAGCTGGGTGATTTGGGGGGAGGGGTGGTGAGGGAGGCTCCGTGAAACCAGTGCAAGGCTGACTCTGCCCTGGGTTGGCTGCTCTGATGCTAGGTTGGCTTGATTCTCTGGCTGGCTGGCCCACGCCTCCCTCTCCCTGCAGTCTCTAGGCACCTTTGAGTGGTTACTATCTAAAGCAGTGGGATTAAACTTGCATGGAGAGCCAGGAGCTCCACAGAACTGCCTTTAGGAATCTGGCAGTTCTGAGAAAGAGCGACCCAGCACCGCCCCAGGCCACCATTCGCTTACTGAATTTTCCTCACTCCCACCCCAGCCAGGATCTTGCTGTGTGTTTAGTTCTTGCTATCTGTATAGCCTAGGCTGGTTTTGAACTCATGACAATCCTCCTGCTTCAGTTTCCTGACTTCTGGATTACATGTTTGTGTCATCATACCTGGTACACATTTCTTTCTTTATGCATCTATCACTGAGCTGCAATCTCACACATATATACATATGCATTCTCATATAAACAATATTTACACTCATCTAATTGTTGTGCTTTCTTCTCTTTTCTATTTTTTTCTCTTTCTTTTTTTTGAAGTGAGGTTTTACTATATAGCTGTGGCCAGCCTGGAACTCACAGAGATCCACCTGTCTCCACCTCCTGAGTTCCAGGACTGAAAGTCTGTGCCACCATACATACCTGGAAGCTTATGTATTTTATAATAAGAAGCCACCTAGATTCACTGCATGCGTTTCTCTCATCTGACCTGTTGTATGCTCAATGGAATGACTAGAGCTGGTGTGAGCAAATTTAGTTTCTCTGTCCAAATTGATACCCAAAATCTTGCCAGCAGGTTTTTTTTTTCTAGATATCATCCTCTTATTCTATTTGATTTGTGTCCTCGGATTGTCACATGTGACTTGAAGTTATAGTACTTTATTCCTGAATTTTTTATTGTTGCATAAAATTGTTTATTCAAGGTTCAAAATGACTTACTGAGTTCTAACCTAGTGCTAGATGATTGTCATAGTTAGCTTTAGTTTTTATACTTGAGGTATCTGGGAAGAGGAAACCTTAGTTGAAGAAGTCTCCATTAGAATAGCTTTTGAGCATGTCTTTGGGGTATTTTCTGAATTGCTGGTTGATGGCAGACAGGCCAGCCCACAGTGGGAAGTGCATTGGTAGGCAGGTGGGACTGTATTGTGTCAGAGAACAAGCAGAACCAGCCTTGAAGAGCAAGCCAGTTGCTGCTTCAGTCCCTGTCTCAAATGTCTGCCTTGACCCTCCCTCAGTGATGAACTATAACCTGTAAGCCATTTCTTTTCCCAAATTGCTTTTGGTAATGTTTATCACAGCAACAGAAATCTAACGAAAACAAGCTGTGTTCTTAAGATTGATTTGTTTTATTTTTTTTAGTGTGTGCATCAGCCTTTGTCTGTGGTGATGGGGTATGGGCACATGAGTAGGAGCCTGTGGAAGCCAGAGGTATTGTGTCCTCTACAGTTGTGAGTTGCAGGTGCTTGTGAGCTGTCCTACGTGGGTTTTGGGAACTAAATCACCCAGCCATTTCTCCAGCCCCCTGTGTCTGTATTCTGTATGTTTATGATGGATTCTATATTCTGGAAAGTAGCCTTTGGTTGAATTTTTTTAGATGGAAGATGTCCCATTAAAATGATTAGTTTTAATAAATTTTTTTTGAGATTATAATATAATCACATTATTCTCCCCCCTCCAAACCATCCCATATACCTCCCTTGCCCGCTTTCAAATTCAACTAAATTACTTCCTACATGTCCTAGGGTTTCCGTTGCTGTGCAGCGACACCACAACCAAGGCAACTCTTCTAAAGGGCTGTTTTCATTGGGGCCTGCTTAAACAGTTTCAGTGTTCAGTCTATTGTCGTCGTGGCAGGAAGCATGGCAGCATCAGGCAGACACGGTGCTGAACAGGAGCTGCCTGTTCTATATTTCAGGAGGAGGCTGCCAGACAAGCTTGCATCAAAACCCACTCTCACAGCAACAGACTTCCTCCAACAAGGCCACACCTACTTAAACAAGACCACACCTCCTCCAACAAGGCCACACCTCCTAATAGTGCCACTTCCCATGGGCCAAGCATATTCAGACTTCCACACTACCTATCATTAAAATTTCATCCTTTGCTTCTTTAAAAATTTTAGTGTGTGTGTGTGTGTGTGTGTGTGTGTGTGTGTGTGTGTGTAAGAGAAGAGGAAGTTGGGTCCCCTGAAGTTACTGGTGGTTATGAGCCAGCTGATGTGGGTGCTGGGCACCAAACAGCAGCAAACATTCTTTAATCATTGACCAATCTTTCCAGTCCCCTGTTGCTAATTTTGTTGCATCTTTTATCCACTATTATCTCTTCTTTACAACACTGTCATTTTGGTAGATAATATAAAAGAAAAAAATGTGTGTATTGAGCTGGAGGGATAGCTTAGTGGTAGAATACTTGCCTAGCATGCATAAGGCCTAGGTTTTGATTCCCATTACTGGAAGAAACTTTAACTTCTTAAATAATTTGTTATTTAATGGAAATCTTTCCTTAACCCTTTAAACCATAATTTAACTGGAGTACAGTGGCTATAACGTTCCACTGATAATTATCAGTGTTATTTGTAACAGTATGTTGACATGTAGATACTCAGGGACTTTTGAGGATTTTAAGTTTCTGCCTAGTATACATCAGGCATCAGGTGATATCCTTAGCACCACATAAGCTGTACACATTGATGCATGTCTGTGATTCCAGCACGCTGGAGGTAGAGATGGTATGATCAGAAAAGTTGAAGGTAGTTCACAGCTACTTAGGAAGTGTAAAGTAGCATAGGCTACAACTAGACCCTGTCAAAGGGGGGGGGGGTAGAGGTGGGGGAAGGGAAGGGACGAGGGAGAGGCACTTTAAAGAAGGGTTTATTTTGTCTTACATTCTGGGAGATTTCATCATGTTCAGGAAGCAGTGAGTGAACAGGAAGTGGGGCTTGGCTATGTAACCTCAAGACCTGCCCCAGTGACCCACTTCCTCCAATAATATTCCACCTCCTAATGATTCTTTAACTTTTCCAAACAGTACCAAAGAGCTAGGAATTAAGTATTCAAACATATGAACCTAAGGGGGATGTTTTCATTCAGATCCTAAAAGTTTACCCCTGGCTTCCATAGGCCTATGGCCCTCATGATATACAGTGCAACACCCCCCATTTTATGTTACATACTTCCAACATACAATGGCGTAGAGTAAACATTCCCATTCCAAAAAAAAAGAGTTGGATACATACCAAGGAAAAGTCAGATCAAAGCAAGACTAAAATCCTGCAGGGCAAACACCAAATCCTGCAGTTCTATGTCCTGCTTCTGTAACTAATGGTAGAATCAGCTGGGTTCTAAATAGCCCCATCTCTACCCAGCTCCTGCATACAGCCGATTTAACCTCTCTTGAGCCAGTTCTGCTCCTTACCTGCAGCTTTTGGTTGCTGAATGTTGATGGTCCCGTTATCTGCAATATTCTTGGGTCTCCACTTTAACCTAGTCCTCTCTTTCACAATTTCACACAGGGGTCAGGACTCTGACGCTCCCTCACATTGTATGGGTTTTGTGGCTCTCTGGAACCATGAAGATAGACTTAGACTATGAAGATGACCGACTCAATCTTGCATCTTTGAAAGCATGCCTGAAAAACCACTATTTTGTGAACAGAACATGGACTACATGTCAAGTTCTGTTGCCAGCTTCAGATGGCCTCTGGCCCCTTGGGACCAGAGTTATGTCAGCCTCTGTATGCTTTCCAGGCTGACTCTAGCAAAACACTTCCCTAGGTGGTAGACATCCTTTGAGCTATTCTCCGAGTTTAGGGCTATAGGATAAGTTTTGAGATTTTATAATGTGGAGAGTTTGATGGCTGAGAACTTGTACTCAGGGCCCTTCCTGCTGTCTCATGCCCAGCAAGAGGTTTCATTGAACACTCACAGCCACCAGTCACCTTTCAGTTTTGGCTCCAGATTTAAATGTACACATATTCCTTTCCTTGACAAACTGACAAGGGGGAGATAAGTGGAGGAGAGAAAGATAGACAGAAACTGACAGACTAACTCTCTTGCTGCATAGCATTGACTTTGTGACCTGGAAGGCCTCAGATTCACAGTGACCACCCTGCCTCAGCCTGTATCACCATGTCTGCTTACTCAGGTCTCTGACAGTTTCTTAATCTCTTTTTGAAGAAGTTTTAGTAGATATTTTATTGAAAACCTCCTTTGGAAGCTCATCTGATTGTTCTTGATGGCTAACTTGGCATTAGGAGTTTTAGGGGAAGAGCATCAGAGAACTGAGGAGCTTTTCCTGTCCCGGTGTATGAGCGGATTGGTTATAAGCTATAGATAAGGCATCTCTGTTGATGACGTAGCCTTTGGCACTGGAGTATAAGTATGCGTTGGGTTTCTCAGCTGCCTGGTTTTTTGTTTGTTTATTTGTTTTTGTTCATTTTTGCTTTTCTTCTCTTTAAATTAGGGGCGCGAGTTAACAAGTCAAGCCTATTCTGAAGAAATTCTCTTGGTATATTCATAACAGGATTTTGAAAACTTTTCTAAGGAAAATGTGTCCTTTATTTGAAAGGTTATATATAACCAGTTCTGTAGTTATGTGTTTTTAATTTTTTCTAACTGATGTATTTGTATGTGTGTATTGTGCCTGTATGTGGCTCCTGTGTGTGCATTAGTTCTGAAAACGTTGTTGGAGGTCTTACCACTCTTCACCAGGTCTCTGCCTGAACCTGGCTTTACATTTTCTCAGCTATTCCTCCTGCTTCTGCCCACTTATGAGTTTGGAGTTACAGGGATCCAAATTCTGTTCCTCTTGATTGTTCAGCAAGTGCTTTAACAACTGAGCCTTCGCTCTAGTCTCTGGTGTTTTAAAAACTTGAGCAGTTCTTGTTGCAGTCTTTACTGACTTTCTCAGCAGTGGCCAAGCGCTGCCATCTTTGGGTGGTTCATTCATGAAACTGTGAGGCCAAAGGTCGTGATGTCCTGTTTGTGAGTCTCCTTTGAATGGTCCTCTAAGATAGTTTGACTTTTCACCTTGGTGGTGCTCCAGGTACACTTGTGTTTTTTACTTGTTAAGTGTCCCAGTTTAGTTTGATTGCTGTTATAAAATACCATGACAAAAGCAGTTTAGGAGAGAAAAGGTTTTAATTTAGCTCACAAAATTACGGTCCACCATTGCTTGGACATCAGGTCTAGCAGGAACTAAAGCACCTAGTAGCATCTGGTTAAAGGCTGAGAGAAATGAAGTATGCTTATGCTCAGTTTGTTTTTTCCGTTCTTATTTAGTACTGGATCCCAAACCAGAATTAGGTGCCCTCTACAGTGGGTGGGTCCTCCCTACCTCAGTTAGCACAATCAAGTGCTAATTGTCCCATAGGCCAACTAATCTAGATAAACCTCTTACTGAAACTGTCTTCCCTCAATAGTTTATATTCTATTAGGTTGACAACTAAAACTAGTGCACACTGTAAGGTTGTCAAATTTGCTACAGGCCACATACTGTGGGTGTCTAGTTTGCAGTGCTTTCAAATACTGATGGCCCTTTGTGAACACAGGTACCTGAGACCAGAAAGGAAGCTGTTTTAATTATGGACTCCTGTATCCCCTAGATCATGAAAATTCTGCTTTCAGCTCTTAGTAATTGAGGGTTTGTGATTAGGAGTGCTCTGCTTAGTCTGTTTGAGGTGCTCTTACAAAGATTCACAGATTACATAGTTTGTCTTTGACTTTTGGGGGTTGGGGTGCTTTACTATGTAGCTAAGACTGTCTCAAACTGTCTATAGCTCAGGCTAGCCATAAACTTGTAATTTTTCTGTGTCTTCCAAGTAGGATGTCTGGAATGCACCACTGTACCAAACTCTAGATGAATTTTTCAGTGCTAGAGGCTGGAGAGTCAAATCAAAATATCCAGATCAATATGTGGAAGCGCCCTGCTTTCTCACAGATAGTTACTTACAACTCTGTCCTGGTGAAAGGGCAAAACAACTTCCCTGGGCCTCTTATAGGATTGATCCCATTGCTAAAGATTCTGCCCTATGTCTCCCAAAGTTCCTTCTCTTAGTGCTAATATCTTGAGGGTGGGATTTTAAAAATCTAAATTTTGGACAGTCCCTACAATCCTTCAGGAGATTCAGTTAGGCCTGCCTTTCTGAGTCTTGACTACGAAAGTTTAACTTTTTCTTTCTGTCTCTTTCTTTTGGATGCTGGCCAGAGCTAAGAATGTTCTTTCTGGGACTTGATGCTTCTTACTGTTCCTCAGAAGCCTGCCTCCGCTGCTTAGCTTTTGTCATGCTGGCTTCACACAGCAACATAGACAGATAGATAGCTTTATCCCCCTTTTGTCTTTGTGGGTTTTTTTTTCCCCCCTTCTGGGAAGATACCAAGATTTACAAGTTGCCTGCCTCTTATTTAAACTATGATAATTTATCCTTAAGTTGAAAGGGGGAAAATCTAAATGTTGGAGAGAGTTAGATGGATCCTAGCCCTTTGACATTTAACCTGAAACTATTGCCTTTAGAGGTCACCCTTAGAACCGTGAAGTTAAGTTACTTTTTTGTTTGTTTGTTTGTTTTTAACAAAAATAGTCTCAGGCTGGAGAGATAGCTCAGAGGTTAAGAAGAAGAGGCTGCTCTTCCAGAGGTCCTGACTTCAATATCCAGCAACCACATGGTGGCTCACAACTGTGTATAATGAGGTCTCATACCCTCTTCTGGCTGCATACATACATACAGGCAGAACCCTATATATATGATAAATAAATCTTTTTTTAAAAAATCTTAGTGTTTTAAGTAAGTTTACAATTTTGGTCTGCATTCATGGTTATTCTGGGCTGCAGCCAGTGGCTGGAACCGGAAGCCGGTGTCTGTAACATGGTGGGTAAGCAAGCACTCTATCACTTAGCTTTGCTTCCCCACCAGACTTGTAGATGATAGCCTTTTTCCTTACTACTCAACTGACAAGTTTAGATTCCAGGGTAAGTTATCACAGTTATCCCTGTATCTTCTAAAAACTAGTTGTATTTCTCTTTTTCCTGACCTTTGGGTCAGTCTGACCTCTTATAACACTAAGACCTTGAACTTAATCTTAGCTCAAACTCTATGAATTTAGACTTTTGTCATGCAGCTCCATTCAGTTCTCACTTTGTTCTGCATTTCCTAATGTCCTAATGCATCTCTGGTGTCCTGATCTAGAGTTTTCTGGTTATCAAATTAACTATCTAACCCACAAGGTCTTATTTGGTTTTTCTTTGGTTAAAAGGCAGAGGTGTTGATTCTAACAAGTATTAGTGGTCTGAATATAGTTTTTATGAGAAGGCAAAAAATTAGAAGGACTAGTTCCTAAAATCATAGTTCATATATACATATATACCCCTCCTCCATTTTATTATGTTTTAGCAATTTAAGTTTCTGTAGTGGACACACATGCGCATGTGCACAGGTGCAAACCAGCTTTTAATTTATTCTTTTTCTCTTGAAGAAAGTAGTTTTTGTTTGTTTGTTTGGTTGGTTGGTTGGTTGTTTGGTTGGTTGGTTGGTTTTTCGAGACAGGGTTTCTCTGTGTAGCCCTGGCTGTCCTGGAACTCACTCTGTAAACCAGGCTAGCCTCGAACTCAGAAATCCGCCATCCTCTGCCTCCCAAGTGCTGGGATTAAGGGTGTGTGCCACCACTGCCCAGCAGTAGTTTTTTAAAATAGAAAAGCATCAAGATTATAACAATTTAGAACAGAGTTTGGGGAAATGCTCACATTTCTTATTTTAATAGTTACATTAATGAGTACTTATTTCAGTTTGTTTTATTTCAGCTTTGGCTAGATCAGAATCTAAGAGGGATGGAGGCTTTAAAAATAATTGGAGCTTTGATCATGAAGAAGAAAGTGAAGGAGACACAGAGAAAGAGTAAGGACATCTCCCTCTGGTATTTCATTAGAAAATCAATTTATATTTTGTGGAATTTTTAAAAATATTATGGTATTTTTTACAGTAAGAAAAGATAAAGCAATATTTTATTGGTAAATAATTTTGCTTATTCCTCAGTCTTGAAAATGTATGTATATAATAAATGTTTTCTAATGATTGAAAATGACTAGGCAAGTTTTCAAACTAAGGTAAACAAACCTCTTCTACTCTTTAAAAGGCAACATTTTCTGGAAACAATTTGAAAAGCCACAATTTGTCAAGCTTCTGAATTTTGTATGAAAGATTAAGTCTATTTTTTTTTTCCTGCTTGTGAGCCTGTGCCTGTGATCACCACTTTGACCCTGGATCAGATCCCGCCAGGGAAAGCAGCAGCAGCAGTCCACGTAGCATGCTAGGCGCTGTCCTGATGGTACAAGAGGTGCCATATTGTGTTCACGCACTGAAGTCGATCCAGTGTGAAATTTTACAACACAGGACTGGGTTTTATTTTGGGTTTTTGGAAATACTATAGGCCTTATTCAGGGCCTTAACTAGGAAAGTGCTCTTCCACAGAATACATCCTTTGCCTGTAATACGAGTTACAATAGTACTTTCCTACAATGTGATAATCAGGTTGTAATTCAATATTATTTTTAAGCTCTTAGTTTATTTACTTTTTTTTGTTTGTTTGTTTGTTTTTGGTTTTTTTTTTGGTTTTTTTGAGACAGGGTTTCTCTGTATAGTCCTGGCTGTCCTGGAACTCAGTCTGTAGACCAGGCTGGCCTCAAACTAAGAAATTCTCCTGCCTCTGCCTTCCAGAGTGGTGGGATTACAGGAGTGCGCCACCACCGCCCGGCTACTTTTTTTTATTGTCCAAAAGAAACAACCTCAGAGACATATAAAGATACAAAATTTTGGCAGGGCAATAAATATATTTTTACTGTTATTTTTATGTTTTGGCTTTTCAAGACAGGGTTTCTCAGTATAACAACCCTGGCTGTCTTAGAACTCCAGACCAGGCTGGCCTCAAACTCACAGAGTGAGTTTGTCTACTTCTGCCTACCAATTGCTAGGATTAAAGGTGTGAGCCACTACACCTATAAATATATTTTTAGAAATTTTGTTTTCCTAGTTTTTTAGGAGTGTCAGTCACTCTGTAGCCCAGGCGAGCCTGGAGCTTACTGTATAGCTCAGAGTATCCTGAATTTGTAGCTAAACTCCTTAGCCTCTTTAGTGTTAGAGTCATAGATTTACTTCATCACACGAGCTTTTTAGAAAGATATCTTCATACAAGTTATCATTCAAGTATGTTGGCTAAATATTTGAGGTATTTTGCATTCACTATTTTAAGTAAATTTATCTGAAAGAAAAGTCTGAACTGATAAATTTATTTCAATAAGATTAGTGCTTTATGGCCATATTATTCTTTCTTAAAATTCTTTTTTAAATTGTTTTATATATACATTTTATATATAATATATATTTTGGAAAAATGACACTAAATATGAAATTATGATTAAGATATTTTACCTTTCAGACATTTTAATAAAATTTTATAAGCATTTTTATATTAACAATATTGGTATATAATAGAATAATAAAATAAAACATAAGATAGCTTGAAGTTTATTACAAATAGCTTGCATATAGCAGAATTATCTAAAAGATAAGTTTGATTTCTGTTCTGTAAGGTTTACTACAACTATCTTTTAAATGATCTATTAAGGGGCCATCTTGTACATCTCATGTACAGACTGCATTTTTCAGTTCATTGTGTTTCTGGAGATTTCAGTTTGTGATCATGTTGAGATGGCCTGTGAGCTGTTACTATAGAAGCAGCAGTGTGGTGGCTGAGGTTCAGAGAGGAGGGTTGATGTGTGCTGTGACTGTCACAGCGCAGCACCCTCGGCATGCTCAGATTTCCTTAGCTAGCGTCTGTCCCTTCCCCTGATGGCGCTCTGCTTCCTAACGTCTCCGCTCAGCTCTGAGTGAAAAGGAAATAGCGAGCACAACTGTATATAAAATCTATAGTCTGAAAAGCGAGATCATACGCTCATGTAAGGTGGGGTCAGCAGACTAGGGTTTGTTGCCCATTTCCTAGATTTGTTCATGATTGTGTTGGAAAACAGCCAGCTGTATAATGTTGTGGTTATTTTCATGATGTTGTGGCAAGGATGTTTCAGAGGGCGTGTATATAGTTACTATATGGGAAGCCTGAAATGTTTGACTGCCGGAGCCTTTGCAGCAAAATTTGCTAATTCCCCCAGTTAGATGAGCAGTGAAGATGAAGCAGTTTGGACTGTAACTGTTGCTGTTTTCTTCATTTTCTGTATAGTGGGGCAAATCTACTCAGTGTAGAAGATGAGGATTCTGAAACCTCAAAAGGAAAAAAGGCAAGTGATGCTTTAAAAAATAATTTTTCTTTTGTAATACATACCCAAGAAAAAGTTATTTAAAAAATTGGCTGGGTGTGGTAATATGTACCTTGTAATCCTGGCATGAGTCCATGGAGGCGGGCTTGCCACAAGTTCAAGGCCAGCTTGGTCTGTATGGTGAGTTCAATGCCACAGAGTTGAGGCTGTGTTGTTTTTAAAGAAGGATTTTTATACTTTTACTGTAAGCTTCCCCCACCCCTAGTGCTCCCTCTCCAGACACAAGTAGTTATGATTTTTTTATCTATAAATGTGTCTTAGTTAGGCTTCCCATTGGTATAAAAATTAGCTAAATGAACTTAATAAAGGAGAAAGATTATTTTGGCTCGAGTTTGTTTCTGTCCATGGTTGCTTGGGCCTGTACTGGCATGGTGGAGCATATGGCTTCATGGTGGAGCATATGGCTTCTGGAGAGTCTCATCTTCTGGCTGCTAGGAAGATCTCCTGGGAGTCTACTAGGCCCTGCCCCTTAGGTAGTTGGTAGAACATTATACACAGTTTCCTAGTTGTCTGTCGCTAGGAGTTTGTAAGGCCAACTATAAGACGCCATTGAAAATAGCTCTGAGAATGGGGAGATGTCTTAATGGGAAGTGTTTGCTCTACAGATGGGAGGACCAGAGCTTGGAATCTCTAGGACTTTGTGCATGTCAAGCCACACACTCTACAAACTGAGCCACATCTTCCTCCACTCCTCAGTAGTATGTGGCTTGTATTACTTGGAAAACTGACTTGGGCCAAAAATATCATCTTGATTTTGTGAACAGAAATATTCTGTGAGATGATTGTACATAAATGACTCAGTTTTTACTTGTTAATATTATATTTCCCTTGCTTCAATAATTTGATGTTTTACCAACTATGACCATAAATAATAAAAACTATTCAGAGAAAAGAAATAGATATACCAGATATTTAAAATGGTGTTTATATTGTTTGTTTGTTTGTTTGTTTATTATGTATACAGTATTCTGCTTGCATGTATGCCTTCAGACCAGAAGAAGGCACCAGATCTCATAAATGGTTATAAACCACTGTGTGGTTGTTGGAATTTAAACTCAGGACCTCTGTAAGACCAACCAGTGCTTTTAACCTCAGAGCCATCTCCAGCCCTATATTGCTTTTTTTTTAAAAAAAAGGAAAATGTGTGTGTGTGTGTCTGTCTGTCTGTGTATTGGGGATGCATATGTACTTGTGCTCCGAAGTTGAGTTTTTCTTTTATTGAGGCAGAGTGTCTTACTTAGCCTAGAGTGGCTGATTTCACTCATTCCCTTTCCTGGTTATCCATCTGGTCTCTGCTTTCCAGATGCTGGGACTTCAAGTGGCCACTGTGCCTGCCTGACTTTTATGTGGGTTCTGAAAATCTAAATTCATTCATGGGGATGTGGTATAGATCAGTTGGCAAAGTACTTGCCTAGCATGCATGAAACCAAAGGTTTGAACCTTGGCACCATATAAACCAGGTACGTGCCTGATGGAGATGGTAGAATCAGACGTGGATGGGGAGGCACAAGTTCAAAGCTAGCCAGGGTGACACTGAAGAACCTTTCTCCAAATACACAACCAAATAAACCAAAACAATAAATGAAACTTTTTTTTTTTAATTGCCTTTCCTGGAGCTAACTATTAAGTAGATAGTAGTGAAGAAACCTCTTTTTAAAAAAGGGATCTGACAATATAGTAAATGATATTTTCTGTGAGATTCATAGTTCCTAACTATATTTGTTAATATCCTGACAAAAAAATGATTTAGGGAAGAAAGGGCCTATTTGCTGACAGAGGAAACCCAGTCAGTCCATCAAGGTCGGCAAGGCATGATGGCAGGAGTGTGGGCCAGTCTGACAGTCAGTCACGCAGTGAGCATGTTTCACTTGCATGTAAGGAACAGGAAGTGGGGATAGACTATAAAACCCCAGAGCCCACCCTTGGTGACATTTTCCTCCATAATCTTATGTCTGTTAGAGGGTCCACAACTTTCCAAACAGCACCACCAGCCAGGAACCAAGTGTCCAATCCAAACATGAGCCTTTGGGGACATTCATATGCAGTCCACAACATAATGAAACTAGAAATGTTGGGTATTTTATTGCTGACTGAAATGATCTAACCCATAAAACTGTGGCAATGAAAGTAAGGGAGGAATTCTTCCTGCATACTATTGTTTTGATGATGGTATTAGGTTGTTGGTAGATAGTTCCCCAAATGCTTTTTCAATAAAAGATACTCATTTAAGACAGAACATTGCCCATGCTAACCTTGGACACTCCATCCTCCTGCCTCTTCCTCACCAGTTCTCGAGTTTTAGACCACATCTGCCATCAAAAAGGACAGTTTGAGATCACTCAGTTCCTTACTCCGAAGCATGGTTGAGGGTAAGACAGCTAAGCACTGAAATGCTTGAGAACCTCGTCTTCAGCCTGTCAGCTGGCTCGCAGGTGCTCAATAGAAGAATGTTTCTCTGTGAGTCTGCCTCTAATTCTGCCATCAGTTCTCAGTGTAAATCTTCTGCTTCTAGTGTTCTAACATGATAGTATATCAAAATCATCCAGACAGGTAGCCTCAAATGTAGCTTTTATAATGAAGACATGTGGGAGTTCTGTTGTTTTGTTTTACCTTGAAAGGCTGAGCTCTAAACCTAGCAGGCAGGCATCCATCTGATCCCATTATCTATCTCAGTTCTGTTCTTTTGCCAGTTTATATGTGCCTATGAGTTCTTCTGTAGAATAAATAGATGTACTTTTACTTTGGACTAGTGATAAGACTATTGCCACATTTATCACTTACTTTATCCTAGACTAGGTTCCATAGTAAGGCCATCATAGTTTGTTTTGTTTTGTTATTTATTTGGATTTTTGAGACAGGGTTTCTCTGTGTAGTCCTGGCTGTCCTAGGACTCACTCTGTAGTCCAGACTGGCCTTAAACTCAGATCTGCCTGCTTCTGCCCCCTGACTACTGGGGATCAAAGGCATGTGCCATAACTGCCGGGCTAAGAATGTTTTTTAAAGGAGGGAAAAGAAGATTTTAAAATAGATAAGGCCAAGGTAAGATGGGGAAAGGTTGCTAGCTACGCTTGTTTGAAGAAGAGAACTGCATACATGAAATTGGTAAATAGAAATATAAACAAAATTAGTAAAATAGATGTGATTTTCTTTTATATAATTTTGAAGAAATTATCACTTAGAACTGATAACTCGGGCTGGAGAGAGGTATGGTGGCTAAGAGTACTTGCTGTTCTTGGTGAAGACCTGGGTTCAGTTCCCAGCATCCACACGGTGACTCCCATCTGTCCATAACTCCATGTCCATGAGACCAAATGCCTCTTTCAGCCTTAGATACCAGTGTCCCGCACAGATACCTCACTGTGTATATTTGGCCAAACACTCATACCTATTAAAAGAAAAGAACTGAGGACCACAGTGGGGAAAGCATCTTGTTCAGAGAATGTACCAAAGATAGGCTGGTTAAATGTTAGGGTTCTCACCAGACTCTTGTTGTCAGTATTGATGTTGTACCTATGAAGGCACAGACATTACCTAAGTTTGTATTGATGTAGAAACTTGGATGCTGAGGTAAAGACACACATTTTGTATTACTATTCTATTGATAGCAGCAACTCTGTCCAACAGTGGGAATCTTAGGGTCTTTTATTATTGTTTTAATTTGGTTTTGCTTTGTAGAGAGAAAACTAGCCTAAGACCTTTTTTAAGTATTTTGGAGATTTATATGAAAAGAAAAATAATATATTCCCTGTTCCTTTCACAACTTTCATTGTCTTTAGAAGAAAAAGACCGAACTATTTCCACTCCGTCTGTCCTGCTGCTGTCTTCTCTCCATGCCCTTCCCTCTGGCAGCTGTGTACTGGCTTTCTTTTCTGTCCCTTTCCTTCCCTGTGCTGCCTTCCTAATCGCCTGGCCTGGCCTGGAACTCACTGTATAGACCAGGCTGCTCTCAAATTTGTGCCAGTCATCTTGACTTTACCTCCCAGTCTCTAGAGTGCTGACATTAGAGGCCATTTTCCTCTATTAATATTTCAATTGTTTGATTATATTTGTGTGTGTGTGTGTGTGTGTGTGTGTGTGTGTGTGTGTGTGTAGGTTAGCAAAGAAATTGTATCAGTCAGTTCTTTAAGTCTCAGGGTCCAAACTCTCGTTTGTCAGACTTGGTGGTATCCTTGTCTGTCTAGCCATCTCACTGGCTTTTAAAATGTGTAGCCAGGGCTGACCTTGGAATTGTGATTCTCTTGCCTCTACCTTGTGTGCTGTCATAACTAACTTGGGTTTTTTGTTTTTGTTTGTTTGTTTTTGTTTTTTTTTTTGTTGTTGTTGTTTTTAGTTTTTTTGAGACAGGGTTTCTCTGTATAGCCCTGACTGTCCTGGAACTCACTCTGTAGACGAGGCTGGCCTCGAACTCAGAAATTCTCCTGTCTCTGCCTCCCAGAGTGCTGGGATTACAGGTGTGCCGCCACCACTGCCCTGCACTGACTTGTTTTTTAAACTAACAGATTTTAAGTATTGTTGGTAAATTATCACATGATGGTATAAATTGACTCTTTGACATCTGTGGATCTTTTTGCAGTTAAATCGGAGATCTGAAATTGTTGCTACTGGTTCTAGTGATTTCATCTTGAAGACTTATGTAAGGCGGAATAAGACGGACGGCTTTAAAGCTTTGAAAGGCAACGCAATTGGACTTAACATGTTAAGCAACAATAAGAAATTGAGGTACATTTAAAAGTTGAATTAATTCTTTAAAAATAGAAAGGTTAATGTGTAGATGCTTCATTATAGAGAAAGTAAAGAAAGAGTTTAATATTAGAAGCTATACTACATTTGTGGCCAAATCCAAATTTCTTTTGAATTTGTTGGTAGGTTGCATAGATTCTTTGAATCTTAAAGTTTTTCAAGCATTTATTTGTGTGTGCGCTTGCGCATTTGTGTGCACATGTGCGCCTCTAAATGCTGGTTAAAGATACACACTAATGTTTCTAGCCTATACCTTAAATTTTTTTTGAGACATGGTTTCTCACTGAACCTTTAGCTTGCTGTTTCAGTGAGGCCCTTTGATCTCTGTGTCCTCACCTTGGCCGTGGTGGGACCCACATGCAGCTCTGAGTTCTCAAGAAGCACTTACTCCTGGGGCCATCTCTTGAGTCCCCTTTCAGTCCTGCGTTAGGATTTTGTGTGTGACACCTCAGGCATTTTCTTTAACATAAGTGAGTAGAAAATCAGTCACAATCTTAGAAGTCTGGAGCCCCATTATGGAGATATTCACACCTCACTTAGCATATCCTAGTTCAGATCATCTCAACAAGGGTCTTATTTTTTTCTTAAAAGATTATGAGGGCTAGAGAGATGGCTCAGCAGTTAAGAGCACTGACTGCTCTTCCGAAGGTCCTGAGTTCAAATCCCAGCAACCACATGGTGGCTCACAGATCCATAATGAGCTCTGACTCCTTCTGGAGTGTCTGAGACAGCTATAATGTACTCGCATATAACAATAAGTACTCGCATATAACAATAAATAAATCTTAAAAAAAAGACTTTATTTCTCTTCTTCAGATAAAATATTCTTTTCCTAGTAGCTATGGTTGTAAATCATTGTTATCCTTGGACTGAGCTATTTATTAATATTAGAAAAATCCCATAAGTAGACTTGAAAATTATTCTTTCGTTTCTACTTTATTACTATATAGATTGCTAAGTCAGATCATCTATACATCAGGTAACTTTCATGTTAATAGCAGAATTAAAGTTTTAGACTTTGGACTTCCACTCTATTCTTTTCCCTTGAGGAGTTTGGAAATACTTGAAAAGTTATTAGGAAGTCTCCTCGTGGGCAGTTGTAGATGCTTAATTGGGTGTTTTGGTTTTTTTTAGTTTTAGTGTATAATTTGGGTTTGCACTCAGATTTTAAGTGGTAAGTTTGTCAATGTGCGTACAATTTTTTTTACCTGTTTAAACTATTTTTTTTTTTTTAATGTGCAGTGAAAATACACAAGCTACAGCATTCTGTTCTGGAACTGTAGTTCATGGTAGACGCTTCCATCATGCTCATGTACAGATGCCAGGCATCAAAACAGCAGCTCAGAGGTGAGCACCTCATTCGTTCGGACTATATGATTCCCTCTTTTTAAATAGAACATTTCACACCCTCTTTATGTGTAGAACTTGGCCATTTTCATTCTTTAAAGTATATCTTCGAAGTAATTCTTGAGACCTGTTACATTTTGATTATTTTATATTTGCTTTTTAGAAGTCCCATTTTTGAGGAGAATTTAAAATAAGAGCCATTTGTTGTATTACTTTTTAGGTCTAAGAAGATATTTAAGGAAGCCGATACATAATTCTGATCTTACTGTACTGGATTGAACTGTACTTCTGGTAGTTGACCTAAGGAGCAAAACTAATGTTTATTACTTTTCTTATTGTGTAAGATTTCAGTGTATCAAGCAAATTCTATTAATTTTAAGTGTTTGGTTGTTTTTATAAATTTAGGAGTTTTCACTGATGTTGACAATACTGTTTCATCCTTAACGTATTAAAAGTACTATTGGTAAAAGATTTAAATGATTTTGAACTATTTTAGAATCATTTTTAGAATGTTATTATCTTCTTTCATTTGATTCAAAATTCTTTGGCCCTAGGACTTAGCTGTTACACCGCAAATACTGAATTATAACTGATAACATTTATATTTGGTGTACAATTTAATGGTGTTCTTTATTTTTAAGCTTGCTATTTATTCAAAAACTTTTTCAAACCACAGAAACTTGCTATATATGATGATTATGTAGATTTACTAGAATAGTAAATAGATCTTTAACTTAAAATTTTAAAATATTTTTTCATAATTTAAGATGATTAAATGAAAACTTTTGGTTTTTCAAATATTTCACTATAGTTTTCACATAAGGTTATTAAGAAATTCAATACAAAAGACAGAATTTACTGATCACACCAAAAATTTGCTTTGTTATAAAATAGGCTCTCTGGTTGCATGGGTCAGACTTAGGATCAAGGCTCAAAGTAAGATCTCTGCTCACACAGAGATCCAAGGCAGAAGGCTGCGGTGTGTCTTGTCCTATCCTAGGTCTTTGACTTATTGTACCCTGTATGTGTAGTTATGTTCATCTCTGTAAATGGTATTTAGAAGACCCAATGATATTTGAAGACCAATGGTTATTGGTAACTGGAATTAATTCACATTCCGAGAGTCAAAATATCTGACCAGAATTCTTAGGAGCAATAAAGAAAACTTTAAAGATTCAAGTGAGCAGGACAGACTCTGCTCATATTTATCCTAATCCGTATAAAAGTAAACACTTTTTTTTTAAAAAAATTCTGTGACCTGGCTTTTAAAAGATTTTGAAGCCCAAAGTCTAGTCATTGAAAGTCCCTCTTTTTTTTGTTGTTTTGTTTTGTTTTTTGTTTTTTTGGTTTTTTGGTTTTTTGGATTTGGTTTTTTTGAGACAGGGTTTCTCTGTGTAGCCCTGGCTGTCCTGGAGCTCACTCTGTAGACTAGACTGGCCACGAACTCAGAAATCTGCCTGCCTCTGCCTCCCAGAGTGCTGGGATTACAGGCGTGTGCTGCCACCACCCGGCTAGTTTTATTCCTTCAAAAAGCAAAGTGATTTGTATTTTACAAAATGGGTATAGATAAAGAATAGTGTATTGAAAGACTAATGTGGCAAAGTCAGGATCCAGCTGTGGCAGAAAAGTGCCATGGACTTGCCGACATCTTGGGTTAGTGAGTTTAAAGCTAGTCAGGGTTACTGCATAGGGAGAACTATGTCAGACATATGCCCTAGCAAACAAAGGCTTAGGTTTGTTCAGTAGCACAGCTCTGTAAACGAAGTGTGAGACTATCAGAGCAGAGCCATGCTACAAGGGGACTTAACTCTGAATGTGCTTCTGAGCACAAATGTGCACTGAGCACATTTGAGAGGCCTACAGATCAAAGAATTGGCTTTTCTGATTTCTCTTAAATGTTGTTTTCTTAAGTCTTAATTTGAACTTTAAAAAATGTTGCCCATTTGGTAGTTCACAAAACAGTTTTTAGAGAGTATTAAGGCTCTTTTTTTCCCACATTTTTAATATATAGTATATTATTTATTATATATATATCCATCTCTTCTGGAGTGAGATTTGATAGTATATACATTGAAGCTTCTTGTGAGTGTTTGTAAATTAGCGTGTGTGTGTGTGTGTGTGTGTGTGTGTGTGTGTGTGTGTGTGTGTGTGTGTGTATTGTGTATGAATCTGTCTGTGTTACTGAGGATGGAACATGGGGTTTTTACTCCCACTGAGTGATGTTCTCTGTCTCTAAAATGTAATTTCCTCATGGATAAGAAAAGAGAGGTGGTAGTAGTTTCCTTCTCTTCCTATGTCTCTTGGTTTATCAGGAAGAACCAATCCTATGTCTTTATCTTTCTTTATTCTAGTCTCTACACTTTCTGGGTTTTATACAGGTGAGTTTTAGAAACAATAGAGTTCTAAACTCTGTTTACCTCTAGGGATCAACCTTATGACGTTAGAAGTATCTCACTTAGTTACTTGATGTTTCCTGGGACTGTAGCTTCCTGAGAGAGGGAGAACTTGTTTGAACTTGTGTGTTTATATTTCCTTGACTTTAATAGGAATGTGATGTTTTCTTGTCACTTGACAGATATATTTTGTAGCAAAGATAAAGTTTCAGATGTATTAGTGTAGATGTATTGTTTCTTCACTATTGGAAACAGTTTTAATGTGTCTTTGAGTGCTGCTCTTAGGGAATTCACAGTTGCTGGATTGTATTGTCAGCTTACTTGTGTGCTCCGAGGAGAAGAATGAAATACGGTAGTTTCAAGATTTTGTCATTAATGTTTTACTTACAGTTTTGAACATCAAGCCTTTCTATGATGAGGAACACTAGTTTCAGCATGGAGTTTTAGTCTAAACTCAAGACTGGAGTTAACTCTTGGGTGTTTCCTGGTTTCTGGAGTTTCCATGAGTTGTAGAGATGTGTACACTGGCTTCATAAAACTAGTGATAAGAATGTGATTATAAGCCTAGGCTTTGTCTTGTTTGTTTGGGGTTTTTTTGTTTTGTTTTGTTTTGTTTTTTTCGAGACAGGATTTCTCTGTGTAGCCCTGGCTGTCCTGGAACTCATTCTGCAGACCAGGCTGGCCCTGAACTCAGAAATCCGCCTGCCTCTGCCTCCCAAGTGCTGGGATTACAGGCATGCGCCACCACGCCTGGCTGCCTAGGCTTTGTCTTGTGTACTAAATAACACACAATATTTATCCTAAGACTGCTGTGTAAAACAAGCTTTAGCCTTAAAAACTTGG
Source organism: Apodemus sylvaticus (assembly GCF_947179515.1). Lineage (NCBI taxonomy): Eukaryota > Metazoa > Chordata > Mammalia > Rodentia > Muridae > Apodemus > Apodemus sylvaticus. The sequence continues at coordinate 48,716,430 of NC_067478.1, read as the reverse complement.
TTTCTGATATAATTTAAAATTATTGGAATTTTTAATAACTTGTAGGAAATGTCATTATTGAAAATTATGTCTATTGACTGTCATAAAATAATCTGTTATTAAATGTTTTATAAGTAAAACCCCTTTGAGAATTTTCATGGTTTTGTGCATCCATGTTTTCCTGTTAAATATGTGACTACTTAAATTATTTTATGTTGACCAGAATTGAAAAAAAAAGCAATAGTTAACATATAGTACATGCTAAATTTTGTTAAAACAAATTGTTCATATTAATGATTTTGCCTTGTTAACTGTAATAATTACAACTGCAATGACATATCAACAATGAAGTCTCCTCTCTTACATTTTTCTCTTTTTCATGTTTTAAGCAATCAGGACCGAAAAGAAAGGTAAGCTTAATGAAATTAGAACATGGGCGTAGCAGTAAAATATCAGCTTATTTGCTTTTAATATTATCCTGAATTGGACTTCATCACTATAGCTTACTATTTAATGACAGAAAACCGATTAATAGTACATTGTAATATTTTGGTATGTGGGTGATGTTTCAGTATAATTCTCAGCGCATATATTATTGTAATGGATGGTTATTATATTATGTTTCTACTGATGTCTGACTAATGTTCTTTAAAAATAAAATCTTCAGTGACTTAATAGTAACGTTTCATACAGTTAAATCATCAAAATCTTTGTGCCAGGAAGACATGAGTAAGCTAAGAGTAAGCTAAATATAAATAGCAAGTCCTGTCTATATCCTGGAACTCATTACGTAGACCAGGCTACATTTGTAGTATAATTTAGAATGCTCTGTAAAATGGACTCGGGGGACACTTTTTCTTACAGAATAATTCAAGTGAAGTATGTAAATATTGCTGTCCTTTTGAGTGTGGACTGAATTTATTGCCAAGTTTATATAGTAAGGGGGAAAATGGTAGTTTTAGAATGAGTAACAGCTAAAGGTTACCTTAGACAGGAGGCCAAGGTTGGCCAGCTGTGGTGTTTACAACTTGTAATCTCAGTACTTGAGAGGGAGGCTAAAGCAGTAGGATCCACCATGTACAAGCTCAGTCTGGGCCATGAGACTTAGACAGCCATTGCTACTTAGAGACGCCCTGGAGACATCCAGGGGAAGGAAGAGGGGAGAGAAAGAGCTGGGATGGATGTGCATGCCTTAATCCAGCACTCAGGAGCCTCGGCTGGCCTGGAAACCACAATCTAGATAGAAAATCAAATAAAAGATTATTCTTGTGGGCAAAGGAGAGGTCGCAGTGTACAGGTGCTTGCCAGTAAGTTTGACAGATTGAGTTTGATCTTGGGCATGCATATGGAACCATTTTTATATTAACCTTGAGGAATATTTTTATGCCTGAATTTTAGTATTATTTAAAAGCAGTTTATTTTTCTTCTTTGGGTTGAAAAGCATGAAGGAAGATTTGTAAACAGTAGCTATGAAGTCTGGAATATAAGAAAATATATATTGTAACACATTTTAGCATTGTGAGTATTACATGATATTCATGTATTCTTATTAACATTGCATGGAAGAACAGTGTCAAATTGCAGTATATACATTTTATTTTTCAGAGTGCTTATAACTTAAAATACTTGTGGAGTTTTGTTAATGATATTCAACATTCTAAAATATTTAGTGTGTCTGTTGCCCATAATTTAAAAAATGGGAGACAGAATTATAGTGCAAGTATTAGCCATATTTATTTCTGGCTGTCTTATTGTTTGCAACTTTTTAATATGAAATAGGTATATTTTAAGCTTAATATAGTATAGTTAGGAGCCCAGCATGTTTTTTAAAGGTTTCATGCTGGCCTTGAACTCATGAAGCTGCAGTTGACTTTGAACTCCTAATCCCTCTGCCTTCCCAGCTGCCACCATGCTGCGCGAGATACTGAAAGCATGTCCTTAAAAAATGAAGGTCGAACATTTAAAGTTGATTCACGATTTTACATATGCAGTATGTACTGATCGCCCCAATGTCTTTCCTTCTTTCCCAACCTCCTCTTCCTAACACGAACCTGCCTACCTCCTTGCTCCTCTCCCCTCCTCCCTTCCCCCTTCCTTCTTTTTTCCCAACTTCCTCCCTTCCCTCCTTCTCTTCAATTCCCCTCCACCCCTGCTGACATGCTGTCTATTGCATTTAATTAGAGTTGCTTGCATGAACATAGGTAAGGGAATTTTTTTTTTTTTTGAGACAGGGTTTCTCTGTGTAGCCCTGGCTGTCCAGGGCTACACACTCTGTAGACCACACTACTCACTCTGTAGACCAGACTGGCCTCCAACTCAGAAATCCGACTGCCTCTGCCTCCCAGAGTGCTGGGATTACAGGCGTGCACCACCATTGCCCGGCTGTTAAGAGATTTTTTAAGCAAGGACAACTACTAGCTACTACACTAATATTACTTGCCCTTTCCCCAGTAACCATTAACTGCCTATAGCTCCCCTAGGAGAGCGGAGTCTCCATGAGGTCTTTCCCTGTCCATGATGGAATGCCGATGGGCCCACGCTTCTGCAGGTCTCATGTAAACTCGCTGCTGTGAGTTCATGAGTGCAAACTGCCCTCTTATGTCCAGAAAATAATATTTCACATACTGTTCCCCATCTTCCAGCTCTAACACTCCTCTACCACTTTCCCCAGTGTTTCCTGAGTGGTATATGTGAGACAAGACAGAGTGTGTATAGTGTGTGTGTAAATGTCATGTTTAGAGCAGAGCACTCAACAGTCACTTATTCTTAACACTTTGGTCACTGGTGAATCTCAGTATTAACTGTCATCTATTGCAAATAGATACTTCTCTGAACAAGGCTGAAGGCAGCACTGCCCTGTGGGTATATAGTGTGTATAAACATTGAGAAGGCAGTTTAATTGTACGGTTATGTGACAAACCATCAGCAGTAGGTTACCTTCTAAGACCTCTGACCTTCCCAGTCAAGGGCTTTTGACCAGGTCTATAGTAGCAGGCATGAGTTCCCTCCTGTGCAGAGGACTTCAAATCTAACCAGCAAAGAGTTGGGTACCCCAATAACCTCATCCCACTATTGCGCTAGTGGGTATGTTCTGCCCCACAGATTGGCATTATAGCTCATAGGGTTCATAACAAGGGTCAGTGATAATTTTTCTTAGTTATTACTTTCCTGTACTATGAAATCCAGTTAGCAGGGCTATTAGCCCTTCTTTTTCTTTGGTACATTGTCTTCATATATCCCAGACTGGATTAGAATCCTGTGTAGCTGAAATGACCTTGACCTTTTTTAAAAATGATTTATGATTATTAGTAATTGTGTGTATGTGTATTTCCTTTGGTATGGGCCATGAGCACAAGTATGTTTGGAGGTTGGAAGCATTGACTCTTCCAATTCTTCCAGTAACTGGAGCTGTAGGTGTGTGCATGTGTATGTCTGTGTGTGTGTGTGTGTGTGTGTGTGTGTGTGTGTGTGTGTGTGTGTGAGAGAGAATGTGATTGCTTCTCCGCAAGAAAAGTTAAGATTTCATGTAACTGCTGATCCTTCTCTAGGCCTAACCTTGAACTTCAGCTTCTGGTCCTCCTGTTTCTACCTCTTGAGTGCTACACACACACACACACACACACACACACACACACACACACACACACACACACACACAAAATATACAGTGCAGGAATCAAACTCGGGACTTTGTGCAGGCTAGGCAAACCAGCATCCACTGATTTAAATCTCCAATTTTCTTTTCTTCATCATACCATTGCTACCACTACATGAAAGGCAAATCTTTTTCCTCCCCTTACAATTTATGTCATCACAGATTTTTAAATCTTGGCAGAGTAGAAATTGTTCACATGCTCCTGATACTGCTCTAGTCATTGTTGCTGACACAGTTTTTTGGGATTCAATTCTAAAATTGTCATTTTATAATTATGAGGCTATGGACCAGCTAGTCTATTTTATTGTTCCTCATCTTTTTCATCTATAAAAATGTTGATAATGTATAGCTTGAAAGGCTATTAAGAGAATATGGAGTGTTTGAACATTAGTATGTGGCACATAGTATTCATTGTTTGCTGTTTGCTCTTACAAATACATTGCTGTTTCCTTTTAGTAATATTTTCTTTGTATTCGTATTTTGAGTGCTTTGAGTGTTATGTGGAAACATTAAATCCTTGAAAGTAATCATTTATGATTTATATAATCAAATGAATTGCATTGCTCTTTACTGAATAGAAACTACTGAACACCAGTGTGAACATTTATAAATAAATAGTATAGCTTCTTTAATTTCCTGCTGATATAAAATGAGTATTTGACTATACTCACCCAGGCTTGGAAAGTGTCTGTTATAACTCCTGAGTTAGTGCTTTTTTTTTCTTTCTATGGTGATTTTCTCTCAATACTAGACATGACATGCTTGTGTTTTCTCAAAATTAGTATACTTAGGTTTACAAAAGTATACTATTTAGGACATTTACTTACTCAAGTTAGGCTTATTATATGTTCTATGTTGAACCAAGTGCAGTGGCTTATAATTGTACTTCCAGCATGAAGGTAGTAGGATTGCATGTTGGATGGTAGACTGTGCTATATAATGAGGCTCATTCTAAAATAATAACTAACTGCATATTGTTTGACAGAATAGTTTAATATGTTTAGACAAGTGTATTTCTGACTCTAATGCCCCATGACAAGAGCTAGATATCACATGTTCTATAATTGATTGATTTGTTTGATACCTTCAAGACTGGTTTTATTTAATATTTGTTTTTTGGTCAGTATTTTATTCATTTATTACTTTTTAAATAACAAAAAATGGGTGGTATTCTGTTGGGTAATTTGTTCAAACTGACAGTGTTTTTAATGTGAATGTCATAAACTGGTTAAAAGGCAGTTTCAAGAGAAAAGGTCTAAATTTTGCATTTCAGGAATAAATATGTAGCTTCCAAAGTAAAAAAAAACTGGCTAAAGGTAGTGTCTGGAATACCCGCTACTTGGGGCTTAGACAGGAAGGTCATTCATATCAGGCAGTTTGAGATCATAAATGAGGCACTTTTCTAAAGGCAAAAAATTAAAGACTTCCTTGAAAAGCCAATAATTTGACGTTATTTGCTGACTCTGTCCAGCAGTCACTGTTGTGAGTGAGCTAACTCCACTGCTCCCTAGCTGGGGCTCCGTTTTCCTAAAGCATTGGTATTTTATACCGTCAAGTTTTGACATGACAAGTTATGGTTTCTCTGAATAAATGTAAGTGGTCCTTTGACTTTGTCATTTTGAAAACTTCAGTTTCTATTTAAATGAAATGATATAAATTTCCTCTTGTAGGAAAGAATACCCACCCCATGTCCACAAAGCTGAAAACAGCCCTATAATGTTAAGTCCTGGCCAAGGTGGAGGTAAGTACACAGTTTAGCTTGTTAACCTGTGAAGGGTTTTGAATTCTACATTAGAAGTACAAAGAGAGAGAATATAGATACTAGCTTAGAATACTCTGGGGCCTATTAGAAGTCATGTTGAAAACTATTACTTTGTAGCAGATTTCATATTTTTTTAAATTTTAAACTGTGGTCTTAACATTGTCAGGATGATTTTGTAGAATTAAGTGAAATAGCTTAAAATCTTTGGATTATGTTATGCTTTTGTTAAAGATTCAAGTAGTAATTAAAGATTAGTTATAGCTTTAAAATACTTTTATATTGAATAATATCAGTTTTCTATTAATGCACAAATAACATGTATCAAATGTATTTCACCAACAGATTGATTTCCCTTATATAAAGTAGTCATTTTATTTATTTTGATGGGTATATGGAGTTGTGTGCAATAGATGTGTGTGGTGGTCTGAAGACAACTTTTGGGGGGGTGGGGAGGTGGTCTTCCCTTCCTTCACCTTGTTGAGGCAGTCTGCTTTGTTGTTTCCACCACAGTGTACTCCAGCATAGCTGGCCATGAGCGTCCAGGCTGCACCCTCCCTCTACCCCTACCCTCCCCCCTTAGGAATACTGGGATTACAGAAACACACTCACTTCTTGGCTTTTCTTTTGTATGCATCCTGTGATATAACTCCAGTGGTTGAGTTTGCACTGCAAGTGCTTTTGCTCTCCTAGCCATCCTGCCAGCTCAGCATTCTTTTTGTTTATTGTTCCAAGATCATGGTTTTTCTGTTTCAGGCTATCTTTTCATTTAAATCTTTCTCCCTTTAATTCCTAGAGGAATCTAAAGATGTGTGTTGCTGAGCCCAATCTAGAATGGATTGTTTGTTTATTAGATGTATTTTTGTTAATTTTAACTGCGTGTGCATGTATGTGTGAGGTGTATGCATTTGTACTACTGCCCATAGAGACAGGAAGCTTCCTAGCCTCTTAGAACTATAGCTACAATATAAGGAAGCTGTGACTGTGTAACATGGGTCCTGAGCACTTAGTCTGGTCCCCCTTAAGAACTATCTGCACAATCTTTATATAATAGCTTTCTTAACATGTGTCCTCCTTGTTTACAGACAATACTTGTCTATAAACATGATCATTCCTAATTCCAAACTTTGGTACATGCATTGAATATACCACTGTGATTAAAATTTTTCATGCTCAGTTTCATCATTTCTCATTATCTTGTATTCACTTCAGATTTGAATTATATACTTTGCAGTGCACAGTTACATTAATAAATTGAGTTTAGCTATGACTACCTTCTTCAACATCTATTCTGTTACACTTTCATTTTTTATTGAACACTGACTCCATTCTACTTGTTAAGTTACATTGTATTTGTCATGTAGTTATGTTCTATTTCTTGTGGAATCGTCCTCTGGATTTAGATTTTATACATACATATATATTTGTTTGTTTGTTTTGTTTTTTGGATTTTGGTTTTTTGAGACAGGGTTTCTCTGTATAGCCCTGGCTGTCTTGGAACTCACTCTGTAGACCAGGCTGGCCTTGAACTCAGAAATCTACCGACCTCTGCCTCCCAGAGTGCTGGAATTACAGGCATGCACCACCACTGCCTGGCTATACCTATATTTTGTACAGAAGAACAAATGGTTCCGTAGAAGCACTGATTTACTTGCCCAGGCTTAACCCATGCCAAAGTACAAAGTTACTTTAATCTTCAAAGAAGAATGTACAATACTATTCTCATTTGACCAATGAGTTTCAGAGAAGCAAAGTAGTACTATTTTAGAAGCCATTTAGCCAATCTGTTAAAATACCTACAGTTTATTCAACAATTTCATTAATATTCAACAGGCTTTACTCAGCTGGGCATTGTGGCAAACTGCTTACATCCCAGCACTCTGGAAGCAAGAGGTAGGTGGAGCGTAGTGAGTTTGGGGCCAGTCTGGGGCCAGTCTGGGCCACCTAGTAAGTTCAGGCCATCCAAAGCTGTATAGTAAGACCCTGTCTCACGCAAATAAACAGACAAAACACCACCCATTAATATTCACTAAGGAATTAAGAATAATCTTTGAATCTCTTTGTTTTTCACTTTGAAACAATTGTAGAGTATAATAATTAAAGTTGCACAAGGAACAAAATGGTTCCTTTTTATTCTTCATTCTTGCTATATCACTTAAATCAGTACTTATCAAAATAAAGATGAGCATAAGGTGTTTGCTTATTTGTTTATTTGGGATTCTTTGTTGCTTGTCTTTTGACACAGAATTTCATAACATAGTCTAGGCCAGAATAGGACTCTATATAGCTCAAATTAGCTCAAACTAGTGATCTGCCTTAGCCTTCTGAAGGATGGGATTATTGGCACATGCCACCACAAGTCTGTCTCGTTATAAGATTATTTGCTAAGCTGTTGACCTTGTTCACAAGTAAACCGTTTTTATTGATGCCTTTTCCACATTGCAATTAGTTGTTTTTTGTTTTGTTTTGTTTGTATTTTCAAGACAGGGTTTCTCTGTGCAGCCCTGGCTGTCCTGGAACTCACTCTGTAGACCAGGCTTGCCTCAGAAATCCGCCTGCCTCTGCCTCCCAAGTGCTGGGATTAAAGGCATGCGCCACCACCACCTGGCCTTGTTTTGTTTTTTGTTTTTGAGTTTCCTAGATAATTTTGATGAGCATAGGTGAGTTGCTTTTGTAATGCCCCTTTTGTTTTTGGTGATTTGGACGTTTGTGTTTGGTGATTTGTACGCCGAGGCTGTACTTCTGCTGGTTTCTAACAGCATTTACAGAAATGAGGCACCTTTTTCAGTGCATTATATCAGGGATTACATGATTTTGATGTGTTTGGTATGGTGATGTTAGTTACAATCACTTTGATATAGTCGGAGTAGTTGCTCCAACCTTTATCACTGTAAAATTAGTTTTTCCTTTGGAATTCAGTAAAGTGGTTTAGTAATTCTGAGGTACTGCAGAATTCCTCTTTCACCTTAACTCCTCTTCACTCTTGTGATTAGCGTCCGTTGGTGAGTGTTGAGGGGAGGGGTGTTGAACTTTTCAAACAGATTCATGTGGCTCAGCCTCAAACTGTCAGTTGTTTGCTCCCCTGGGTTGCTGGCATTAGCGAATTGCCCCATTGGTAGGGCCTAATGAACTTGTGCCTCCCTTACTCATGCAACAGCTGTTGATTTCGGTCTAATGGTCATTTTCTGTTTTTATTTATTTTGCCTCATGGGTAGTACTTACAAATTTCAGGAAAATTTTTGCATATTTAAATTATAAGCATTTTTCGGGAGAAGTGTTTAAGAGTCTTGTATCCTAGAGAGAGACTCTTGGTTTCTGTAGGTGGTTATCAGACCCAGAGTTTTGTGCGTGCTAGGTAAGCACTCTACCAACTGAACTACTTCAGCCCAAGCTATGCACACTTTAAGAGGAATATAAAAGTGATATTGACATGCTGCCTTTTTTCTTTAATTATATTAGAGGTAATGGAGCCCTCCATTTTAGCCATGCTTGTGTTAGGCAGGTGAGACAATACCTGGTTATAGAATAAACCACAGTACTGGCATATTGGATAGAACGCTGCATGAAAATCACATTCAGTTTTAGGATTTCCTTTGGAGGCTACATGTTGTGTTTCTATCATAGTTCCTAGAATATTTTTGCCTTTTAAAAGAAATCACCATGGTACTAACACGGTGAGGGCAGTGAGTACATGTTAGTCCACCTGGATTTCATCTCTCACACTCTTAACGGTGGAAGGTGAGACTTGACTCCCTCCAAGGCTGCCCTCTAACTTCCATGTGTGCACCATGGTATACACATGCCTGTACTCAAACACATTGCACATGTTACCACCACTATCAAATGAATTTTGAAATGTAAATAAAAATAAGGTTCCTGACATATAAGATGATTTAGTTTTACTTCATATCCTATGTGCAAAGTCCAGAAGATAATTCACTTTCTGGGCTCAGAGAATTGAACTTCTGAGTTCAAACTCATGAACTAAGTTAATGCTTATAAACTATTAAGTGTAAATATTCTAGGCTTTGTCAGTACACATTGGATTTTTTGTTTGGTCATATTTTAATTTTTCCAAGCACGCAGAATAGGATCTGTATACATTAAAGCCACTCATACCCTCTGCTTTTCATTTTGTTCCTTAAGCTTCCTTTTCATTTCATAACTGTTTTTAATATTTCTCCAAAAGGTTAGAACTAGTTGATGTGCTATCTTTGAATATATACATTTTAATTACATATTTCATTCAATTATGTCTTAGGATTACAATTACAGTCAGCTGATAAATTACTGCTTAATTCACATGCACAAAGAAAGTATCCTCATATTCAGTCAGTCCATTTTATTATTTAAATACTTAATATCACCTTTCTATACCTGTGCAGCAAGTCTCTGTAACTTTGGAGTCTACACCTACAGATTTTAGCCACAATGATCAACTATATTTGAAGAAGGAAAATCACATCTGTCTTGAACATTTGCCTTCTTTTTGTTTGTTTTAATTTAGTAAATGGCACTGTAAAATCGATACTTGAATAGTTTTTATAGTATATTGGGCAACATAAGCAATCTAGAAATGATTTAAAATATAGGCAGATGTGTACACAGTAAAAGTTTAAGTACTATATTTCTTACAGATGACGGGCATTTGCAAATTCTGGTCATCAGGAATCTTGTAATTAGGCCCCCCTCATATACAAAATAGAACCCAATTTAAAATATTATGCATACTGTTGTATTTATTCGTATTTTAATTAAATAGTATTTGTATGTAAGAAGCATTTGGCAGAAAATTTACGTGAAATAGTACTCATTTCCATCTATAAAATCTAGTGAAAATTTGTTTATGAGGAAAGGATTTTTTTCCTTTATGTACATGATTGAGTTTAGTCTTTTTAAAAAATCTTGAGTACAGACTGGTGTCACAAGTGTTTAATCCCAGTACTTGAGAAGCAGAAACAAATAATTTCTGCAAGTTCAAGGCCAGCCTGGTCTATTTAGTGAGTTCCAGGTCAACTAAGACTACATAGTGAAACCCTGTCTCAAAATAAAATAAAACACATTGGAAGTGGCATGTTGATTAAAAGGACTGAGAATTTTCTTTATAGCACACTTTGTGTTAGCTAGTCTGATCTGTTTACTCCTGGCCTTTTAAGTACTCAGAACCCATATCCTGTTGAGGGTTATGGTTTTAGACTATTTTGCTGTAAGTTAATTTTACAAGTAAGTTGCTATATTCTGGACACCTGTGTTTATGCACTATCTGATATTTTGTTGTTTTTTTATAAGATTTATTTATTTATTTATTTATTTTATGTATGTGAGTACCCTGTAGCTGTCTTCAGACACCCCAGAGAGGGCATCAGATCTCATGGCTGTGAGCCACCATGTGGTTGCTGGGATTTGAACTTAGGACCTCTGGAAGAGCAGTCAGTGCTCGTAACTGCTGAGCCATCTCTCCTGCCCCTGTACAGTCTTTATTTTTAAAAATGTTCTTTATCTTCTTTTGTACAAAGAGTGGGATAGTATAGCTCTTAGTGATTATTTGTTTAGAGATCACAAAGTAAAGTATCCCTTAAAAACCACTAACATCTAGATGTCCTAGTGTGTTTCTTCAAGTGTAAAACCTTGATGGTATTTTTGGCTGTAGGCTAAGTCTTCAGGATCTAAGTTTATTATCTCTATTGTAAAGTGTAAGTCATTTTCAAGGGACTGAGAACCATCATCCCTTCTAAGTTCCCTTGCCTCTCTGCCTCTCTTCTTCTGCCTTTACCTCCCAAGTACTAGGATTAAAGGCCTGCACCACATATCTCACTAATTTCACACTGAAATGTATCATACAGTTCTGTCTTCGTGCAGTTCAGTAGTGTGATAAATACTTGTCCAGTTTGTGTTTTGTAGTTTTGGGGTGTTAGAAAAATATATGACTAAAACCTGGTTTCTCACAGCTTATTGGCAACAATAGAAGAGTACAAACATGCATTTTATTATTAAATGAGTGCTAATAGAAGTACAGATTTGGGGCTAGAGAGATAGCTCAGTGGTTAAGAGCACTGACTGCTCTTCCAAAGGTCCTGAGTTCAAATCCCAGTAACCACATGGTGGCGCACAACCATCCGTAATGAGATCTGATGCTTCTCTTCTGGTGTGTCTGAAGACAGCAACACTGTACTTACATATAATAAATCATTCAATGCCCAGCAACCACATGATAGTTTACAACCATCTGTATAGCTACAGTGGATTCATATACATAAAATAAATAAATTTTTTTTTTTTAAAGTATAGATTGGGTGCTGTGGAAGCCAGCTTGCTTAACTGTCTGTTCAGTTGGGTAGACTTTGCTTGTACAGAGAGGAGTATATGGAAGACAATAAAAGAAAATACTCTGAAAAATGAACCTTCGTAAAATTAAATATAGAATCAAGGATGGCATGTCCAGGGATTACATAAGGTTTTGCAGTCAGAAGAGAAAAGAAAAGGAAACTGGACATGGGAATGTGGCTGTGCTAGCAAGTGGGACCCTGCAGCAGAAGGAGGCCTACACTTTTCAGCCAGCTTGGACTACATAGCTGGACTTCATCTCGAAAAAATGAGAACAAAGGAGAATAAAATATTCAAATAGAATTATTTATCAAAGTTGAGTAGGTCAATAGAACAGTTATGTCAAACTATAATAAAGACAAATCTCCTATATTTCTAGGGGGAAAATACCTATCTAAACAACTACTACCACACAGAAGAATTCACATGAATAGCCCAAGAATTAGTTTGGTTTTACTTTTTTCTAAACCTTTGTACCAAATGTTTGAATTCCTATATTTTCTTATTACTGATCTAAGAACAGCTAAGTTGGAGGAAAGAGGCAGGTGTGTGGTTTTTAGTACAGTTTCTCTGTTGCCTTACTGCTCAACTATGTAAAATGTTGCCATACTAAGGAAGTCGTGGAGAGTGGGCTGAGTAGGGAGATCAGGTAAATGTAGCCTCTGCGCTATTGCCACCTTAATCTTAAAGGCCTTGTTTCTGTTCTGTTTTTTACATGTGGTGTGTGTGTGTGTGTGTGTGTGTGTGTGTGTGTGTGTACACGCTCATGCATGCCTGTACATGTACCCAAGTGAATAACTTTCAGGAGTTCCCGACTATCGTGTCGATTCTGAGAATCAAGTTCACACCGTCAGTATTGGTGGCAAGCACCGCTGCCTACTAGCCATCTGGTTGTTCTTTATCATTCATATTATACACTGTCCCATTTTAACTAAAAATTAAAATGTGAAAACATAGACTTTAATTCTTCTATAGCAAAGATTATAAAGAATTTATTTATTAAATTTAAATTCAGTGCTTTTCACTCCCACTTCCTCTAGACCATATAATAAAGAAAACTGAAGAGTTGGAATCATATGTAGAGCCTGAAATTAAGAGGAAAGTACAGCAGAAAAGGCACTGTAGCACTTACCAGCTTTCTCCTATGTCCCCTGCCTCCAAGAAGTGTTTGACCCACTTAGAGGTAGGTGGAAACGTTGCTCTTACTAATTACTGAGTGTTTTATTACCATTCTAACATTCATTTTGTGACTCTATATGCGCAGAGTGTGGTCAAGTGGTAGGTGGGTGATGTGATCAGCCTTGGGGAATGGTCCCTGTCCGTCCTCAGGATCCTCAGGGTCATACTCAGGCCTATAGGATTTGCTTGCCCGGCCATCTCCCCAGCCTTTCAACTTGTCTTTATTGCTCATTACATTCATTCTAAGAGATCTTTCATCCTAGGACCCAGAGATACCTCGGAAAGCTATTTAAATGCTTCTGGCTTAAATAGACCATTTTCTACTTGTCCAAACAAAATTCAAATAATTGTACTAATACAAAAATTAAAAAGACAAAAGATCTTTTTTAAATATATGGTTTTATTTGGTTGGTTTTTGTTTTGAAAGACAGGGTCTTATTCATTACCAGCTGACCTGAAACTCACCAGGCCCATTACAATCTTCTAGGCTTAGCTCTCAAATTGTTGATTATAGCATGAGGTGTCTTATGTAGCTATTAAATTTTTAAAAATGAACCGTTAGTACAGGCACTTTCCAAACAAGTCTGAGGACCTGAATTCATTCAGATCCTTAGAAGGAATGTAGAGCCAGATGTCATAGTCCATATGTGTGATACCAGTGCTCGAGGGTGAGACCAGGGACAGGAGGGTCTGCCGTCACAGACACACCGTCTCCAAGTAGAAGAAAGCAAGGACTGGAACTCAAGGTTGTCTCTGACCTGTTCCTATTCAGTTCTCTTTTCTTACCTCTCTTTCCCCTCTTTCTCTTTATGTCCCTCTCTTCTATCTCCCCATTTCTCCCCCCAACTCCTCTCTCTCCTTTTTTTCCCTGTTTCTTTCTTCCATTAATACTAAGTTATACACAAAGAAAAAAAGGTTTTTTGTTTTTGTTTTTTAATTAATAAAATCCTACTTCTGGTGTAGAGAGATGGCTCAGTGGCCAAGAGTACACATTGCTCTTACAGAGGCCCTAAGATCAGTTCCAAGCACCCAAATTTGTCACCTCATAAGCATCTATAACTACAGGAAAATCTGGTGTTTCCTTCTGGGGTCTACAGGAAACTATACTGACATGCACAATAAACCTTACAGGAAATATTGATTAATACACTTATTTTCTGTTCCACAAAAACCCAGTCCTTTTTCTTTTTTCTCCTTTCTGTGAACCTAGGATGTTAGTTTGGCATGCTGGGCAGGTCTTGATCACTGAATGCCCTCATTCAGATTTCGTGTGAACAGTGTTCTTAGTGGGTTAGGCTTCATTTCAGGGTTATATGTTGCATTTATTTGCCACAACACTTTAGACTATTTCCATCTGGAATAATTCCAGTAACTTTTTGTTTGTTTGTTTCAAGATAGCTCTGGCTGCCCTCGAACTCACTTTGTAGTCCAGACTGGCCTTGAACTCATAGAGATCCACCTACTTTTGCCTCCCAAGTGCTGGGATTAAAGGTGTATGCCACCACTGCTGGGCATTTTGAAATTTTTAAAAGGAGCTTTTTGATGCTAATATAAAAATACCAAAGTCTTTTCTTTTGTTCTTTTGGGATATAAGGTTTCTGAGCAGCGTGAATGTTGCCCAAAATGTGGAAAAGAAAAAGAAAATCAGACCAAATGCCAAAGTTGTGGTATTGTTTTTCATAATGATTTGCAAAGAAATTGCCGACAAGCCGTAACTTTGAATGAATCTGCTGGACCATTGCTAAGAACATCAATTCATCAGAACTCTGGAGGACAGAAATCACAAAACACAGGATTAACAGCTAAGAAATTTTATGGGAACAGTGTGGACAAGATTCCAGTTGATATTTTGGTCACCTGTGATGGTAGCAGACATAATTACATACAGACTAATGGGAAAGTCATTTTACCTGGAGGAAAAATCCCTAAACTCACAAACCCAAAAGAGCAAAAGACAAGCGTGTCAGATTTAAACGATCCGAGTAAGTATCCTCAAACTCAAAACCCCTTGGGTTCCGATGGGCCTCCTGCCTTTGTTCTTGAACATTACTGTATTAGATTAACTGTATTCTTCAGTAATACTTAATAGCCAATATTTTTGTTGCATATTTTTTAATATGATTATATTTGAGAAGCACAGTTTTAAGAGGTGTCTTCTTGTGGCACATATGCATCATTTAGGAATTAAGTGATTAGAATGTGTCTGTTTAGTTACGAAAGTAATAACAGACTTTGTTCCTGTTCTTCTCATGTTAAAATAATAAATGAGAAAAACAGTAGCTTGGCCTCTGTCTTTGCTCAAGTACTGGTTATTGCTTATTTTGGTATATATCGCCTATCTAGACTCTGTGTTCTCGGTGAGTAGGCTAGCCTGGCTGGCCAAGGAGCTCCAGGTATTATTCTGTCTCTTCCTTCCCAAGCTGGGGTTAGAAACTACCATGTCCAACTTTTTATGTGGGTTCTGAGCATCAGACTCAGGCCTGGCTACTTGGGCAAGGGTTTGCCAACTGAGTTGTACCCCCAGACATTTTGTTAGTAATTTGAGGTGATAAAATAACACAAATAACAATAATAGTTCAATACAATATTTGAGGCATAGAAAAGAATCACTGGAAATTCATGGGCAATTCAAGCTGTGTTAAAGAAAGCACACACGACGACTTAAAAGTTAATAGGTACCAATCCTTGTGATAGGATTTTATATATCCTTCTTTCTTTGCAACAGTTCTGTGAAATAGATATCATTGTAGTCTCTGATTTCATAGAGGAGAGAAATTGAATCAAATAACCAGCTTTGAAAATAATAAAAGGCCAGTATTTGTTGTGAAACTAGATAACAAAAATCAAAGAGATAAGTGGATATTACTAACATGATGGCCCTCTAGGGCGAGTACCTTACTCCATATTAAGTGAGTATGTATGAGTGACAGAAAACTGTCCCTGTATGTTTGTGCATTGTGCCTTCTTTATTCACTTCCCCTTTCTTAAGGTTACTTACAGAAGAAATCCACAGACTGCTGCATCCCCAGAATGTTGGGCTATTTACTCTTATACTGAAGCACTTTAAAGACTCTATGTTATCCCAGGGTATTTTTAATGGCTTTTTTGTTGTTGTTTTGGGTTCTAGAATATAGCAGTGAACAGGACATTGTTCTATCTCTTACATTTGCAAATAACGTTTTACATCAAGGAGTGTTAACATTGAAATCAATGAGTAACTCTCTGTGCTTGAATTAGTTTAGATTGCCCATCAAGAAGTCAATTTTTTTTTAAGCCAATACTTTATGATAAAACACGAAGAGTATTGAAGGTAGAATAGATGGCAGAAATTCTTGCTAGTGTTTCCGAAGTGAGGAATTGTTTCTTTCAGTGCATCATGGGCCACTCCTGGGCTGTGGGACAGGGAACTAATCCATAAGTGTAGTGATGAGCCCAGGGTCTGAGCTCACATTGTCTCACAGTTGTCTTCTTCATGTTTGTAAAGCAGGATTTGAGTGAACGTCAGGTATTGGGACAGTTTCTTCTCAGGACCAGTTACAATCTCAGTGCTTCCCATTGTAAGGGAAAACTATTGGTCACATACTTTAAATATATGTTATTTTGAACATAATTTGGATATTTTCAAGCCATAAATTTTTTGTAATGAAGAAATAGACTTATGCATAATTCTATGAGTTGCTGGTATAGCTGTGTAGATTAGTGGTGACTCTATCCATCGTGTTTAATTTTTTTTTTTTCTTTTGGTAGTCCTGGGGATTTTTTTTCCTCGGCAGTCCTGGAGATTTGAACCCTGGGCCTCACACATGATAGGCAAGTGCGGCTGCTGAGCCATATCCCCAGCCCTGGTATTGGTGACTGTAGAAGCTCTAAGGCTAAAAAGTAGATTTCATTTTTCTAATATTTTTGAAAAGAGTATGTATCATATGCTTTTAAAAATCGTATTCTTTTTATGAGATGCAGTGGATTTTATCCTTTTTGTTGTTGTTGTTGTTGTTGAGTCAGTTTTGCTTTCCAGCTTTCCATGGTTTTCAATAGTTTACCTCGGGCCACTTGGCTTGGGCAGCAAGCAATTTTACATGCTGAGCCATCTCACAAACTCCTCTTTGATTTGCTTTTATTGATCTCATGTGAAGGAGATCTAAGACAAATTGGTATATTTCCCAGTTAATGTTTTAACTGGCAAAAATGAAATATGAATGTAAATTTTTTTAGTGTAAATTTTGACTTTTCGCTGTGATTTTAGTCATTTTGTCCAGTGATGATGACGACGATGACGACAGGACTAAGAGAAGAGAGAGCACATCCCCGCAGCCTGCCGACTCAGCATGCTCCTCCCCAGCACCGTCTACGGGAAAAGTCGAAGCAGCACTAAATGCAAATACCTGCAGAACAGAGCAGGAATCTAGAAGCAATCCAGCTGAGTCAGAGTTAAATACCATCGTCATACCAAGAAAAGCAAGAATGAAGGACCAGGTACTTTCAGATCAAGATCTTTCCTTTGGGGTATTACCTCTATTTTGGAAAAGTAGTTTGTTAGTGACAGCAGGAGAAGATGGCTTAATTCATTAATGCATGCTCAAATACTGTTACCAGGTTGTTCTAGAAGACCATTAAACTATATACAAAATAAATTACAATTTAACCAGAGGCTTGAGTATAAGAATCCAATAGGAAAAAAGCCAGTATTCTTCTTAACAAAATGTTAGCACAGGATTTCTTATCCAAGATGTCTGTGACCGGAAATGTTTTAAATTTCAGTTGGATTGTTTTTTGTTTTGTTTGTTTTTAATTTGGAGTATTTGCATATATACAATTGGGTATTTGGACCTAGTTCCTAGGTCCAAAGTCTGAAAGGAAATTACTTATATTTGTCACATACAGTACATGGATAATCTTGAGTTAAGTTTTGTACAGCTTTTTTGGTTTACTTGCATTTTCTTTCTTTTTGTAAAGTCTCTTGTTTATACTTATTCCTGTGTTTATGTGTGCAAACATAAACGTGCACATGGGTCCAGGCACCAGCAGAGGCCTCCTTTGGAGTTGGAACTGCAAGCATTTGTGAGCCCTCTGCTCTGTGAGGACTGCACTCAAGTCCTCAGAAGAGCTGAGGGTGCCCTTAACCAAGAAGCTGTCTCCCTGGCATCTTTGCATGTGTGTGTGTGTGTGTGTGTGTGTGTGTGTGTGTGTATTTCTTAGAAAACCTAGCAGGCTAGAAGTTATTTTGATTTCAGTGTATGTCACCATAGTACATAGTTATTTCTTACCATATTTTATAGTTTGCTTAAAAAATTCAAAACATTCAGATGAAAAAAGGATAATGTAAATAAAAAGATTCAGAAAGAGAGATTTATAATACAAATGGCATCAAAAGTGAGCAAATAAGGTTGGCCCTACAAGTAAAGGTGCCTGCTGACAAGCTTAATAACCTAATTTCAGTTTCCAGGACCTGCATTGATATTCATGTACGTACACACACACACACACACACACACACACACACACACACACACAACTAAATAAATGTTTTTAAAAAGTAAATAACTAAAACTGAGGGTGAAAAGAATAAAGGGCCACATGTATCTAACCCTTTGATATTGTAAAGTGACAGTCACTATAAATAAAATGATGGTCATTGTAAGATAAACTATAGAGTTCATACTGGAGACTTAAGCAATTGAATTGTTTTAAATCTCACAATGTTTTAAGTAAGTTTGTCTTCCAAGCTGTTATTGGCAACATATGGCCATCAGAGCATAAGTTTTAATATATATCATTTGACCTCATAAAAGAGTTGTTAGAGGAATCCCTTTTTCCCGAGGTGTGAAGTATTTATACAGACAGGATTCTTACTGAGACTGTCCCTCATGGCTGCAATCCTGGCACTTGGCAAACCAAGGCAGGAGGATCACTGCACCTTTGGGTGAGACTGCTCTGGGCTAGGGTGAATTCTAGGCAAACCTGGCCTGTAAAATAAGACCCTGTCTCTAAAAATGAAACAATAGAAGCCAACAATAGCAAGGCACTATTAGTAATGAAAAAAAAAAAAAAAACACTGTCAACTGATACAGGGATGGCTGGACCAATTGGAGATAAAAATGAGTTAAATCAATACATTGTACTCTTTACGGAGAATAACAAAATAGAGGAATATATGAATTATAAATGGACATGTTTTACAAAATGAACATTTTTTTTTTAAAAAACAGAAAACGGGTTTTCTAAGGAAAAGAGAAATCTGGGCCTTAAAACTGAGAAACAGCAAAGATTACTTTTAAAAATGAATTACTATTTATATAATCATTTTAAAATGGATTACTATTTATATCATTGTAGTGCCTTTCCAAGCATGGAAATACACACAGAATAAGTAGCAGAAATGTGGGTACATTTTACTAAAAAGAAATTAAAGCCAGGTTATGAAACATGAACAGGATTTGATAGATTAATGAAGAAAAATAGCTTTAGTCGATACTGTAGTTCATTTTTTTATGTATTTGTATTTTCTTTCTTTTTTGGGGGGTGGGTTTTTGTTTGTTTGTTTGTTTGTTTTTGGATTTTTTTTTTTTCTCGAGACAGGGTTTCTCTGTATAGCCCTGGCTGTCCTGGAACTCACTCTGTAGACAAGGCTGGCCTCGAACTCAGAAATCCGCCTGCCTCTGCCTCCCAGAGTACTGGGATTACAGGCGTGCACTACCACTGCCCAGCATATTTGTATTTTCTTAAAGTCAGAAAGAAATGAAAGGACTCAGCAGGAGAGATAGCTCTGTCATTAGCATGCTTGCTACACAACCTGAAGACCTGAGTTTGATCTTTAACACCCATGTAGAAAGTCAAGTGTGGATTGTCACCCAGGACTGGAAAGGAAGGGACATGTGTGTTCCTGGCTTAGGAGCCAGCCAGTGGTGTGAGACCACTGGCACATGCTGCATACAGGTGCTTGCACACTGGGGTTCAAAAAAACAAATATTGAAAATGAATCAAGTTCAGGAAAGGTGGCAATCAGTCAGTGAACATGAAAGGAATTGCTCCTTGTTCACTGTACCGATTGCCAAAACGTTATAACTGTGGTGGTGCCCCAGTGATGTTTGCCTAGATGGACTGTTAGGGCTGTAAGTTGTTATAGCTTCACTGGAGGACGGGTGAGCAGTAATTGCACATGGGAACCAGACTCTACTTCAGAAACTTTTATTGGAGATAGTTTATTATGCAGACAAATGAGTTGGGCTTTCATGGAATAGGAGTCTTCGGGTTTTTGATAAGACAGTAACCAGAAGGCTTCTGTTTCCCCTTTCTGTGATGCTCTGTAGCAAATTGTGGATCCTCTTAGGATTCTTCTGGGGGCAACACATGTTATCTTTGATTAGTGAGCAGAATAGCTTTCATGAAAAATGACTGTAAAGCTTAAAAACCAAAACAAACCAAAACAAACATGTCTGAGATGTTTTTAAAAAGTCTTTGTTGTGTTCGATTAATAATTTAGGCAAATAGTCATGATAAACAGTTTCTTAACCTGAAAAAGTGATATATGAATCCGTAGCTATATGGCGTGGTGTTGTTTTCTTAGAGGAATCTAGAGGTAACAGGTCCCTGTTTCCAGCCCTTGACTGCCCTCAAACACTGTCTAGCTCAGACTGGTCTTACATTCTCAGGCGCACTTCTGCCTCAACCTCCCCAGGGCTGAGGTTACAGAAGTAATGGAAGAAGCCTGGTTCAGGCTTACTCCATCAAGGTAGTTGTCTCTAGTTCCATCTGTGGTGTTGCCAACAGGAGGATTCCATGCTTTCCATGTTTGAGAAGTATTTCAGTGTGTCTGTGTACCATATTTTTATTTCTTCCATCAGTTGGTGTGCATTTAAGTTGTTTGTCTTATATTGTGAATAGTACTATAATGAACATGGGCATACAGACATCTCTGGCAGCTGGTTTCATATGCTTTGGATAGTAGCAGTTGTATTGTCCTATTTTAATTTTTTGGAAAAATCTGTTTTGGAGCACCTCACTGTGGTTTTAATTTGCATTTCCCTTGTAATTAGTGGTACTAATCATGTTTTTCCTATACCTGATAACTATTTGTGTGTCTTTTAAGAACTGTCTATTTAAGTCTAATGTCCCTGCTTCTTGGTTTATTCATTTATTTTGAGATATAAGATCTCATTTAGCCTAGGCTGGCCTTGAATTTCCTACGTGTAGCACGTATGACAGAGCTGCCTCTATGTAAACGCCAGGGGCCAAGCAGCCACAAAAGCATCTCCTGCAGGAGAACCTAATTGAGGACTGTCTGAGAGACCGAGGATTGCCGGTGCAGACAATGCCAGACAATCAGGAGCTGCTGTTTAGAAGAGATGCTTTCTTGGGACCAATGGGAGGTGGGGGGGCGCCGCAGGTGATGGGTATTAAAGGAGCGGTGACCAGGTGAGCTTGCTGTGGTGTTTCTCACCTGCTCCCAGAGTCTGTGTGTTGACTCTGCGCCACCTCACCTCCAGCCCCCAAGGGCAGATAGTAGTCCAAGGCACAGAAAACATCTATGTGGCTAAAGATACTCTTCCTGCCTCTACTTCCCCAGTGCTGAGATCGTCGGCATGAACTTCAGTGCCAGCTTAATTAACTGGATTGTATCTGTGTTCATCACTGAGTTCCTTGTATATTCTAGATATTAACCTTTCTTAGGTATATAGTTGACAGTTTTTTTCCTCATATCTTTTAAGGTATGTGTGCTTTCAGTATCTTGTGTGAAAAAGTCCATTGCTATTCTGTCATTTGGAAGTCTCACTTTTGTATATTTTATAGAATTTAGATTGTGTATTAATGTCTTTAATCCATTTAGAGATAATTCTTGCACAGAAATATTCTTTTAGTATTTATTTTAAAATATTTTTAAAAAATTTTTTTACATGTGTAGGTGTTTTGCCTGTATGTGTATCTGTGCATCACTGGCTGCCTATGCCCACAGAGGTTAGAACTGGAGCTGGAATTAGAGTTACAGATGGTTGTAAGCCACCATGTAGTTGTTGAGAATCAAACTCAGGTCCTCTGAAAAGAGGAGCAGCAAGTGTTCTTAACCTGAGAACCATCTCTCCAGTCCTATTTGTGTTCTTGTGCTTGTTGAGAATGCATTTTCTTTGCATCATTTATGGAAAAGGACTATCTTTCCTGTAGTGTATATTCTTAGCACTTTATCCAAAATACGTTACCTGTAGTAGGGCGCTTGGGATGCTGAGGCACGATGAGTCTCAGCAGGAGGGCATTAGAGACTGTGCAAAGATCCTCCTTCAAAAACCAAAACAAGGGCTGAAGGGACAGCTCCGCTGCTGACAGCTAAAATGCAGACTCCACCCGCAGTGATCAAAACATCTCTCAAGTTATCCCTTTCTCCCTCCAGTAGTGTTCATGCATGTACAGACTCAATGACTAAACAGAACCTAAAATTATTTGCTTTAGAAGCGTGAATTTAATTTGCGTTGAGGTTTTTTATTCTGTTGCTTTGGTCGATATTCTATCAGTTGACCTTTTGGTCCGTGTTTATTGTGCTACCATAATAGGTTTGATTACTATGTTTTTGATTACTATGGCTTTGGAGTATATTTTGAAGTTAGATGATAGTTTTGTTGTTTTTTTCTTAGACAAGGTTTCTCTGGCAAATAGAGACAGTCTTAGCCATCAGTGCTTTTCATTTTAGCAAACAGAAGCTTAAGGATGTTACTAATTTTTGCAAAATTGTTAGTTGATATTTTGGCTGTGATTGGAACATAGCCAGTGTGTTTTGTGAGTTTTATTTCTGACCTTGAATTTGAGGTCATAACTTGAGAATTTACTTATAATTGCCATAATTTCTACTTTCTCTTATTCTAAGGTACGACAGTCAGTTCCATCAGACATTTCTCATATTGGGTCTTTTTGCATGTTTAGTTTCCAGGCCTGTTGCAGTTCCTTAATATGTGAAATTTTTTTTTTTGTTTGCTTTCTTTCCAGCTTGGTAATTCCATCAGCACACCTCTAAAACGTCGTAAAGTGAACACTCATGGAACTTTAACTCACACTATGTCTTTAAGCTGCCAAAACTTTGAAAGTGTCATTTTAAACTGCCGAAGTATACGAGTTGGAACACTCTTCCGACTGTTGGTAGAGCCTGTAATTGTAAGTATGTTCTTAAACTGTTGCTGTGCTAGTAACAAGAATCAGATGCCACTGACATGGTTAATCACTGTATTTAAAGTTTGCTCAAATAAATTACTGAAGTTGATATTTAAAATTTCAGATTGCTTTAAGAGTATATAAATAATAACCCATTAAAAACTGGTGGATTTGTAGATAGAACATAAATTCAAAGTGGTATTAGATTTACTGTAGGAAATGCATTTGACTCTCATACTTACAATTAAGTTCTGTCATTTGGTATTTTACTATACAGTTTGGGAATTCCTTGTCCAAAAATTAGCAATTATCTGAAGTCTGAAACTTTAGTACTGACAGGAACTTAAACTGTATTGCTAGATATGGTGATATATACTCTGAGCCAGATGCTGGTGTATACTACAAGCCATTTTGGAGTCTGGCATCAGGATCACCAGGAAATTTGGTGTGGTAGCATGGTTGCAAGCAAACCAACTTGGATAGTAAATGAGAGGCACATTTCTCAGCCTCAAAAAAAAAAATTGAGTTGGTTTTAGGGGTGGAGCTCTCAGTGATAGACACCGTGCTTGTACGGTGGAGCCTGTAATTGGAGACAGAACCTTGTATTCAGTCCTCAGTGTTGGTTGGGGGAAGGGAGTAAAGTTTTAGGTTTTGAAGGATTTAAATTTTTTGTTTTTAGATCAGGAATTTTTAACTACTAAAGCCTAAGAAAATATTCTACATGAACGTTTCTAAAATATGACCCTCCTTTGGTCTTCAGCGTTCTAGAATTTTGATTAAAGAACACATGGTCTGTGTTTGCTTCTCATGTATCTTTTTTGCTGCTGCTAATACATCTTATTCTTCAGTGCCTTTTTAAATATTTGCCTCTTTTGATTCTCTTCTCTAAACATTCAAGATAACTTGACTAAGGTTTATTAATTAGCCTTAATGTTAAGTACTCTCTACATTGAAATAACTAGAAAATTAAATCATTTTATAACCACCAATAATAATTCAGGAAAATAATATCAAAGGTGTTAAAACCACTGGGTAAAAGATTAATCTCACTGACTTAAGTATCTTTGCTCAGATTATTTAGTTATAAATGGATAAATATGGAAACAGCAAAAGGCCTAGCAGTCACTGCTGAGGCAGGTGGTTAATAACACAAACAGAGAGACAGCCTGGCACTTGCAGGACCATAGCGTGGGATCTCAGCATGTTATCCATTTCCTGAAATGGATGGATTGGATTTGGAGACCAGGAAACCCCTCTAGTGATTTCTAGTTGCAATCTAGTGCAATCTAGTTGCATTGTGTATACAACTTAGATCTCATAAAAGCCATGTCCTGAAGAATAGAGAGGCAAGTTTATAGTGTGGACACAGTTGGTATTTGCTGAATAATACAGACAGAGTAATGGTGTAGGGAAAATTAAATCAAGGATTGATGGAAATTTAAGTATACACTGTATGTTGAAGAAGTTAAACTTAATCTCTTAGATTTGCTGGTGAGGTTTTAGTTGTGTAGCAAATGTGCTTGTGTTTAGAGACTTCATGATGAAGGATTTAGGCATGAAATAATGACTGCTGTCTACTTTGTGGCTTTAGTAAAAATATAATTTTAAGCAATAATATAGTAGATATAAAAAATAATAACAGTTAATGAATCTAGGAAATGAGTGTTCAGGTAGATGTTCGCTCTAATATTCAAGTTCAAAATAGCAGAGGTTTTTGGTTTGTTTTTTTGGGGGGGGGGATGGATATTTCATCTTAGATTTAAGCACATGGTATATGACTAAGTTTTTATGCCCTTTGTATACTTATGGACCATATATACCATTTAGAATATGTCAAACATCATAAATCTATCATCAATACTAATTTGTCTTTTTGTTTTTAAAGTTTTCTTTAGAGTCAATCAAGATACATCTAGATGGTAAGCTATTTTTTATCTGTTCATGCACTAAAGTTTATACTGTTTCATTTTTATAGTAATATTTGTTTAACTAATTAACACATTGTATAAAGGGCTTCATGTAATTTTATTTTGCAATGCAACTAAGCTTAATATTTTAGTCTCCTTTTTATTTAGAAAAATTACATTTTATAAATGCAGTTCTTAAGAATAATGTAGAGTATAGTAAATTATTAATTTTAAGCTTGTATTTCCTCCATTTTTGGTTTGTCACCTTAAAAATTTGCTCCTTTTTCATTTCTGTTTCCTTCTAGGACCAGAAAGTGATCCTATAGAGATTATTTTAAATACCTCTGATCTAATTAAATGTGAATGGTGTAATGTCCGGAAATTACCAGTAGTGTTTCTCCAGGCAATACCAGCAGTATATCAGAAGCTGAGCATGCAGCTACAGATGTGTAAAGAAGATAAAGTTTGGAATGATTGTAAAGGAATAAACAGGATAACAAGTAAGTTTTGTAGACAAGTTACAGTTAAGATAGGTCTGCAGAATAGGAGTGTTGTAGAAAGTGGAATGTTTTATCAGTGCTTCATGAGAAGTTGAAGCAGTGATTTCCAGGTCAGTCAGTACTTACTTCATTTGGTAGGAATGTAATTTCCTTACTGTGAATGGCAACCCCAGCCTCTGAGGAAAGGCCAGCAAAAGTAGAAAGGTTGAAGATGAACCTGGGTTTGCCCATTTAGAAAGGTTGCAAGTGGGTTAAAACTCCAAGGATCTGAAGTCTACAACACTTAAGTAAAATGAATTTAACTGATGTGACTGCTGAATTAAGTTTGTCTAAGGAGCTGAGACTAGGAAAATTTGAAGGACATAAAAGAGGTCTTTATTCCTTAAATAGATGTAGTTCTTCACTTTGCTATAACAACACAGCTGTTCTTATACTAAGTACATTTGGAGCTGGGGAGATGCTTCGGTGGTCAGGGTCACTTAGTGCTCTTGTAGAGGATATGGGTTTGTATCCCAGCACCCACATGGCAGCTCACAGTTATATGTAACTTCAATTCTAAAAGGTGTAACACTCTTTGGCCCCTCTGGGCACCAGGCACACAGTCCTACACTGATATACATGAAGGCAAACACAAACAATAAAATTAATTAATTAAAAAAACCGTTTTAGCATTAATTGCAGTTGTAGCTTAGCATCAAGAAGATGCTAATATAGTTGTAAAAATTTATACACATTAATGAACAACACGTCTTTGCAGGTCTATAATGTGGAGATAATACTATGTGCTTGGCTTTTTCCTAACCGTCCTTAGTAGAAATGCTAGTTGATATATTTTAAGATTATAAATTAGTTTTGATCCTTTCGGAATGGTGGTTCTCAACCTTTAGCACAGTTCCTTATGTCATAGTAAACCCCAGTCATCATGACTCTAATTTTACTACTGTTGTAAGCCATGATCTAAATATCTGATATGCAGGGCACCTGATATCCAGCCCTGTGGAGGCTGGGAGCCATAAACTGAGAGCCATGCTTTAGAAATAGATTGCTTTTGTTTTTTTTGATAGCTTTGTTAATTCCCCATGTACCAAATACTGTTATGGATATATATGCCAGAACTGTAATCATCTGGAGAATAACTGGTTGGTACTCTTCTTAACTATGTATACAGATGCACACATGCGTGTGCATACACAGATGTGGACACCAGAGGTGGTCAGCCTCAGTATTGTCCAGCTTTTTGAGACAGGGTCTTTTACTGCTCAAGATGTAACATATAGGCTAGCCTGGCAGGGGTGCAAATCTCCATGTCTTTTTATGTAGATTTGGGGAATCAAACTGAGATTCTTTCTCATGCTCTGGGGCCAAATGCTTTACTGACCTAATTATCTCCCCAACCCTCTTTGGCCCCTCCCCCCTTTTAAAGAGTGTCTCAGTGTTCACTGTGTAGCTCAGGCTTCCGCAAACTCACTTCACACATGCTGGAATGAAGGCACAAGTCACTCTCCCCACTACATAGGCTTTAAAATTGTTCACTTAGTCTGTTCAGTCTCACAGCTGTGTTTATTTCTTTGCAGGTTTAGAAGAACAGTACATTATTTTAATTTTTCAAACTGGCCTTGATCATCAGGCAGATGTGGTCTTTGAAAGTATCATTACTGACATTGGTATAAGGAATAATGTTTCCAACTTTTTTGCAAAAATTCCTTTTGAAGAAGCCAATAGCAGACTTGTTGCCTGTACAAGAAGCTATGAAGAGAGCATCAAAGGAAACTGTGCGCAAAAAGAGAACAAAGTGAAAACTGTAATTATATTTTAAAGTCTTACCATAATTTTAATAGTTGGGTAATTCTGTTTGCTTTTTGTAAGGACTCAAAACCCTGTTAGCTGTGGTCAAAATAAGGGCTTCTACATATGTTAATGTTAGACTTCCAACATTCATCTTAAAGAAATTTACATTTTAAAACATGTTTTGCCTCTCACTTGGTTCCCTTTCACACTGTTTCTCTTCAGCTTCTCCCTTCACACTGCATTTACTGCTCACTCAGAGAGACTGTTACCCTGTGTCCCAGAGCTAAAGTATATGCAGGTCCCCTGTGCATTGTCACATTTGTTTTTAACAAAGATGACAATATTGGAAGTAAAGAATATTCTCTGACTTTGTCAAAATCTGCATGCAATTATATAGAAACCCCAAAAGTTCGGTAACTTTCAAACTTTGTGGTCACAGGAGCACTGTACCGTTTGTACGGCAATTCACTTTTGCTAATTTTAAAATTTGCGTAGTTTATTTGAAATAAAACTTTCAACCTGGCTACAAACTTAAATGTAGATGGTTTAAGGCATAATTTGATAGGTTTTGTTTGTTTGTTTCAGAGTCTTGTTTATAAACAGCTGGCAGACAGGCAGTCCTACCTGCTTATCTGAGGTTCTGGAATTACACTTGTGTCCCCCACACTCTAAAAACTTTGTTTTTGTTCATTTGTTTTAGCTTCTTATTGTTTTTATAGTTATTTTTAAGTTGATTCCTACTCTGTAGCTCTATATAGCCTATGTCTTACTATATAGACTAGGCTAGCCTAAAACTTTGCAATCTGCCTACTTCCTCAGCCCAATTAAAGGTGTGCATCAGCATGCCTGGCACAGTTTGTTTTTGGTTTTTTCTTTAATGCTCTCCTGTGCAGTTATTTTGTATCTCCAGTGAGCTGTGTATCCAGCTGCAAGGCACAGTCTTGATAACTGAACTAGACCTCATACATGTAGTGGGAGACAGGAAAGAGGAAGAGAGGAAATCTTTCCTCTTTTTCAGGGATTTAAGAATAGCAAGTTCAATGGACTCAGATGTCCTATAGTAAATGTTTAGCTCCCTGAACTGTCTGTTCTTAGCGCCTGCACCCCAGCTCCCATGGACTGCGTTAAATAAAGTTTCCACTGCTGTCAGAAAAACAAACAAACAAAAATCAACCAAACAAACAAACAAAAAAACCCAACTTTGGGATTGTTTTATTTTAGCAGTTTTTCAAATCTTGCCAGTATGAAGTAGACATAAAGCAACTAGAAAACCCATTATAATATATTGTCTGGAAGCTTCTAGTGAAACTAGCCCCTTTCCTAGCTTTTTGTTGCTTTGTATATTTAAGCACTGTTCATACTTTTCTTGATTTTTTGCTTGCTTTTTTATTTATTTGTTTTTGGGTTTTTTTGAGGCAGGATCTTATTATGTAGCCCTGGCTACCCTCAAACTCACTTTGGAGTCCAGGCTATCTGAGGTTTCCAGTGAGCCTGCCCAAGTCTCCTGAGTGCCTAGGTGATAGGTGTGCATTTTCCCCTGAAATGACTCTTCTGCCTTGTTCTTGCTCTTTTTATTAAGAAAATTCCCCAGTTAACATCACAAATTGGTCATTTTTTTCTACCAGGTGTCCTTTGAATCTAAAATACAACTTAGAAGCAAACAAGAATTGCAGTTTTTTGATGATGAGGAAGAAGGCGGAGAGAGCCATACGATCTTCATTGGCCCTGTAGAAAAGTGAGAGCATTCTTTTATGTTTTCAGTGCTTGAAAATGTCTGTTTCTGTGTTAAGTGATGCTTTCTTTTGCCTGTATTATAGGTTGATAGTATACCCCCCACCTCCAGCTAAGGGAGGCATCTCTGTTACTAACGAGGACCTGCACTGTCTAAGCGAAGGAGAGTTTTTAAATGATGTCATTATCGACTTTTATTTGAAGTAAGTTAAATGACTTGTTAGTAAACCTGACATTCTGCCATTGCATATCTTGTTAAATCTTTGCTTTCTAAAATCAGACTTTTGATTAGAAATTTTTGTCACTGCCATATACTGTGACAGTTAAGAAGAGTAATCTACTCAAGTGTTCTTTCTCTAATTTTCTCCCGTCATTTTTAAAAATGAGAATAAGCTCTTTCAGAGGTCTTGAGTTCAATTCCCAGCAGACACATGATGGCTCACAACCATATGTAATAATGGGATCTGATGCCTTCTTCTGTGTGTCTGAAGACAGCTGCAGTGTACTCATATACATAAAATAAGTAAATCTTTTCAAATGAGAACAAAGGGTTGTGGGAGTCGAATGAGGCACCACCCGTGAGACAGTAAGGAAGAGCCGGCAGCTTTCACAGACACCGACTCACTGTGTGTTTACTGTGTGTAGTGAGCAGGCTACTGTTTCCTAGTGCCTAGATATTTCAGCATCTCTTAACTCAAAGCGTGTTTTGAAGCTTGATTGTTGAAACCTGAAAAGTTGATTTAATAGCTCAGTAGTGGAATTCACTTCACACTTTTTGAGAGAAAAGACATGTAACTTCTACTCTAGGGCTCTGACATCAGAGTTATCAAGTTATAATTTCCCTTTGCAGTATAAGGGATCATGGATGGACGTTTCTCTAAGTCTCCAGCACAGTAGCAAGAAAAACAAGAATGTTTTATAAAAAGATTTATTCACTTTGCAACCCAATATCAGCTGTGCCTTTCTTCCCAGGTCTTCTCCCCACCCCACTTCCCCTTTCCTTTTGAGAGTGGGGAGCCCCTCTCTGGGTGGATTCTTGAATTTCTGTTTCTTGTGTATGAGTGTTTGCTGGCATGTTTGTGTACCATGTATGTCCTGGGAGCTAGAGTTGTAGATGGCTGTGTGCGCTGCCACCAAACCCAGGTCTTAGCAGAGCTGCACCTGCTCTTCTTGCTGTTGAGCCGTCTTTTCAGCCCTAGGATTAGCTTCTTATTCTGCATAATATTCTTAAAATTCTTCGTTTTCCTGTTTATGACAGCCATTTCTTCTGAGTACCATACCATATATTTTATTTTTCCATTCATTACCTTTTCTGCCAATTTTTTTTTTACAGTTTTGAATAATGCTTCTGTGAATGTTTCTAGAAAATATTTCTGTATACTTATTTTTCTGGCCTAGAGTTTGTTTTAAAACATATCTTTCAAGTCATAGTTTTAATTCTAAAAACAGACCACTTTAAATTTCCTAAAGATGTTTTGGTGACTAATGCATAGAGTACATTAGGTAAATTTCATTTCTAAGATAGTGATTATGGTGGCTAAATAAATGATTATTTGAATATTGAGTGAACTGTGATCTATTATATAATAATTGGTTTTTTTCCTTAAAATAGATACTTGGTGCTTGAAAAATTGAAGAAAGAAGAAGCTGATCGAATTCATATATTCAGTTCTTTTTTCTATAAACGCCTTAATCAGAGAGAGAGGAGAAATTCTGAGACAACTAATTTGTCGTAAGTCAGATTCTTAACAATTCCTTTAATACTTTATGCCTTAACCTATGGGTATTAGTTCTCCATTTCACATGAGATAACAAGACATTTGTGCCCTGTGGGTGAAATGCTATAGTATTTGCATTTGACCTAAATATATATTCTTTCATATACATTTTTTCTTGCTTACTTGTAATGTGGTGTAAATATTAGATTCCTGTGAAGCAGTGTTCTTCAGTGGGTGATGGCGAGGAGAACAGTGTGTCTAAGTCTTAACATGGCTAGACCTTCCCTCAAAAATGTTTTCTCAATATTTGAATTCATGGATGCAAAATGAAGGGCCTATGATAATTTAAAACACCGTCCAGCAAAAGCCCCATAGATCCCTGTGTTTACATTCTTGTTTCGTGATGAATCTTCCACTAGGAGCAGCACAGAGCTCAGGTTCATTTATTCTGTATGGATAAACATACTTTTAGCTTCCCTGAAATAATCTTGCACTCATTTTAAGGGGATAACTTAAAAAAAAATCATTTTACTTCTATTGAGCAACATCTTTTCTTTGTTTGTCTCTCAAAATAATATCATTAATTATATCCTGATAACTTCACAATACCTAGAATTCCAAGGCTGTATAGGTCTAATAAATACCTAGACCAGTGGAGCCCAAATAGGACTCATTTGTATTTCTTAGATGGTGATGAAGCCATCACTGTGTGCTTCTTCAAGTGTTCCTTCCGTGGTGCTGAGACAGGAAGCTTGAGCCTGTTCTCTGTGCTCTTGTTCTCTCTGTGGACTGGGGACTGAGCCAGAGCCTTGGCTTGTGCGAAGCAGACCGGTTCTCTACACTGAGCTGCCTCCCAACCCTTAATCTGGACTTTGGGTTTGGTCTTGTTTCTTTTTTTTTCCTCTTGAGACAGGGTTTCTCTTTGTGGCCCTGGCTATCCTGGAACCCACTATGTAGGCCAGGCTGGCCTGGAACTTGCAGAGATCCGCCTGCTTCTGCCTCCTGAGTGCTGAAATTAAAGATGTGTGCCACCACTGCCTGACTTAAGCTCTTAGAATAATTGTTTTCAGACAAGTTAAGGAAATTCTATTCTGCTATCATACCTGAATTCTTTACAACTGGCATTTAGGTCTTACTCTTGGCTTTAACTGATCAAAAAATTCAAGAGTTGGCACATCATCTTGTAACAAAACTTGAGTTGGGGTTGCTATGCCAGATATAAATTATTTTTTCTACTATTTAAGAATTTGAAATACATTTTAACCACAGTTCATAATTTATGGTGTTTCTCTGTTTATTTTCAAATAGTGCATATTTTACCTGATCCCTTCCTTTCAGCTGCCAGTAAATTATGTTTTGTTAATTATCCCAGGATAGTTCCTAATAGCAACTTCAAACCGGTTAGAAGGTAGAAGCAAAAAGAAATTGAGCCAGGAAAAGCATCGAAGCTCCCTAGAATGTTGTGAAATGAACTAAAGGCTTCTCCCTGCAGAGTCAATGATGAGGTTTCAGGCCTTCTCTCCCTGACTTCATCTAAGATCCTCTGCTCATGAGTCTGCTGTGAGGGCACAGACTGCTCTAGCAGAGGGTTAGGGTTTGGTTCCCAGGTTCAAATGGCAATCTGCTACTCCAGTTCTAGGGTACCCTCTAGGGACTCGAGGGCACCAGCCACATGTGTGATGCACATAAATACAGGCAAAACACATGCCACGTTCTTTCTTCAACCCGTTAAAACCTCAGGTGAAACTGTGTGAGGTGTTACAGCTGACTCTTCTAATTGTAAGTCACTGCATATCAACTATGACTGTGATGACACTTGAAGGTGATTGGTTTCTTTCTTACAGGATACAACAAAAACGGCATGGGAGAGTAAAAACGTGGACCCGGCATGTAGATATTTTTGAGAAGGATTTTATTTTTGTACCCCTTAATGAAGCGTGAGTAAAATTTTATCTGAATGTGATGATACAGTCTTGTTAAAATGAAAGATTTGCTTTAAAACATCTTTCTGAAATTTGTTCTATGTGTAAAAAATACTTATGTGGTTTGTGTGTGTGTGTGTGTGTGTGTGTGTGTGTGTGTGTGTGTGTGTGAGAGAGAGAGAGAGAGAGAGAGAGAGAGAGACCGAGACCAATTAGGAGAGCTCATTTCTCTTGAGTCAGAGCATCAGTTATAGCTTCAAAGCACAACTTACTTGACTGAATTTTTTATGCATAGTATAATAAAATTCATAATCAAGTTTAAACTTATTCTGCATAAAATAACGTTTCTTAGAATTTATCATATAAAGTAGCATAAGCCTCTTAAGAGAAAAGAGGAAAGTTGTTTATAATTTAGAATAGTAAAAGTATTAAGTTGAAATATAATTTAGGTCATATATAGTTTAGGGCCACTATGATCACTATGTCCATAGACATCAATATGACATACGTATGACGTACAAGTGGTGGAGAACCAGCAGAGTTGGGGGCCAGTGCAAGATTCTACACCTATGAGTTGATGGAAAACAGTCTGTAAATTTCTAGTCTTATGTTTTTTTTTTTTTAAGAGGTTAAAGCCACATTACTGGATAGGCCACCATTGATTTGTCATCTGCTTTATTTTAGTCATGATGTTGATCTTTGTTTTTTTGTTTGTTTTTGAGATAGGGTCTCCATATATAGCCCTGATTTGCCTGGCACTCTCTCTATAGACCAAGCTCCTTAGACTCAAAAAGATCCACGTCTGCCTTCAGAGTGCCGGGATTGAAAGCATATACCACCATACACCCAGCTTGATGGTTTTTGGGTTTTTTTAAGATTTATTTTTATTTTATATGTATGAGTGTTTGCCTGCATTTATATGCACCACTGGTGCCCTTGGAGGTCAGAAGAGGGAACCAGATCCCCTAGAACTGGTGTTAAGAATGTTTGTAAAATACCATTGGGTACTGGGAACTGAGCCCTGGTGTCTCAGCAGGAAGTGTTCTTAGCCAATGAGCCATCTCCAACCTCCTGATGCTGATTTTCTTTAAGCCCTGTAATTTTTCGGTTAGAAGTGATCATATGCCTCAGTATCGTCCTTTTAAATTAGTAGAAAAAAAGGCATTTTGCCTAGTTTTTAAGTGAGGCAACAGGAAGTGTGTGATTCTTATGTTAGTAGGATTAGAGAATGGTGACTATACTCACCATGTTACCTCATAAATACTGTTTTGCAAGATTTCATCCATGCTGTCCTCAGACTTGATCTGTAACCACAGATGACCTGGCGTCTTGGGTCCTCATTCCTCTCTAGTGGTAATGAGGCTCCATGCTTGGAGCGTCAGTTTTTGAAACACTTTTCTACATTTTATCATTTTTAAAACTGAGGTAGAACTTAGGATTTCCTGTGTTTTAGATATTGAAATGAGGACATTGACACACTGTTTCTTCTGCTGTAGCCTGTCCTAAGACCATTATATTCTAATAACTAATTCTAAAGAATAGGAAAGAGGTATTCATCCATCTGGTCTTTTGCTTTGTCTGTGAGTGGCTTGTTTGTTTGTTTGTTGTTTTGTTTGGGGCTTGGAGGTTTGTATTTTATTTGTTTTTGAGACAGAGCCTCACTCTGTAGCTTTGCCTAGAATGTGCTATGTAGACCAGGCTGGTGTCAAACTCATAGAGATCAGCCTGCCTCTGCTGCCTTAGTGCAACGCCCCTCCTGGAACCCTTTGACCTTTTGAATACTGAGAACAAAACCTATCTTTATGATCTTTGTGATCTCTGCTCAGTGGTAGGATACTCACCTAATATGGCCAAGGTCTTGGGCTTGATCCCTAGCTGTGAAGAGAAAATGTTTTCTATTGAGGGAATATTTTCCTGGCATCTTACTACATGACAGATATTGTACTCACCTAATAAGTCCTCTTTCGTCTATAGCCTGTTCATTGCCTACTATGGTTAGTAAATAAGTTATTGATGAGTGTTAGGCTACACAGCTTTCTTTTTCTAGTGAACTATACTGTTGATAGCTGTAATACCTGAAATCGCAACATGAACTTGTACTTGATAGTTAGAACTACTTACTAAATGCTTGAGATTTTATAACAATATAGATAAGATATGCTGTTTTCATTTAATATCTATTTCAGCATAGCATAAGATTAAGGATTAGGTATATTTTTTTTTAATAATAAGGCTTTCTTACTTTTTTGAGAAAGGTTTCTCTGTGTAGCCCTGGCTGTCCTAGAACTCACTCTGTAGACCAGGCTGGCCTCGAACTCTGAAATCCCCCTGCCTCTGCCTCTTGAGTGCTGGGATTAAAGGCGCCTTCATCGCCCAGCAAGGCTTTCTTACTTTAAGAGTCAAAAGAGACATGATAAAAATTTGAATGGATTCTGTAAATGAAAAAATGCAGATTGTTTGCAAGAATGAATTTAATACTCTCATAATAATAATTAATTACATTATAATATATTAATAATAGGTACTGTAATAACAATTAGGTAAGTAATGTGGCAACAACCCCTCACAATTAGTCAACATTGTAGTATGTTAGCCACTGACAATAAGCAAATGAGAATAGGTATAAACAATATAAAAATTTTAAAAGATCAGTATTTATCTTTTGTGAAAGGTTTGTGAAAACCTTTTCAATTGATAGTTGTTGATAACCATGATGAGCGTTTCCAATGGTATATTCAGTGGTGTTGTTTGTTTTTACAGTGCACATTGGTTTTTGGCTGTTGTTTGTTTCCCTGGTTTGGAAAAACCAAAATATGAACCTAATCCTCATTACCATGAAAATGCAGTCATGCAAAAACCTTTAAGTGGAGAGGACAGTTCTGTTTCTTCTGCCAGTGAGATGGACGCTTGTTCACAGAGCTCGGCTGCCAAGCCCGTGATTAGGAAGATGGTAAATAGAAAGCATTGCTTAGCTGTCCCTGACTCTAGTGCTGCCCAGGAAGAAAGGGAGCCTGGGTCCCGGAGAGGCGCGTACAGTGTGACATGTACTGTGAAAAATAAAAGTCATGCTGTCAATGAAAATGAAGAACCAAGTAACGGAGAATCTGCGTGCCAGGACATCTCTGATAGAACGCAAAGTGAGAACGGCCTCCAGGATGCATGCTTCAATTCTGCACATCATCCCGGTACGCACTGATAATGATTGAAAGGGTAAAGGGATTCAAAGTACAACTGTTCGGGTTATGTAGTTTCTCTTGTCAGACTTTCTGAGGTAGAATTTACTTATAATAACATTAGCTCATTTTATGGATATTGCTTAAGTTTTGTTAATGTATTCAGTCATGTAGTTAATATGATAACCAACATTTAGAATCATTCAAAAAAAAAAAAAAAAGCTGGTGTCTCTTGTGCAGTCAGTCTCATCTCTTTACCCCTAGAAGCAGAATTAACATCTCTAGTCTGAAATTGATGGTGCCACTGAAAAATTCTTGTGTAAAAGGTTGTAGAAATATTACAACTGTTATATTACGACTGTTATCTTCCAGTAGTCTATATAAGATATATGTGAAAAGTAATTTCGGACTCAAGCTTGAGTTTCATCTTGATTTCACAACTCAAAATTCAAAGGGAAAATAACCTTGGAATTTATAAACCTTTTATTTCCCTTCAGCTCTCATGATTGGTTCTCATTCTTAAGTTAGAAATTATCATTTCTGTGAATTGTGTCATGGTATGCTGAGTTTCTGGGCTAATATCCACTTATCAGTGGGTGCATATACCATATGTGTTCTTTTGGGATTGGGTTACCTCACCCAGGATATTTTCTAGTTCCATCCATTTGCCTAAGAATTTCATGAAATCATTGTTTTTAATAGCTGAGTAAATATACCACATTTTCTGTATCCATTCCTCTGTTGAGGGACATCTGGGTTCTTCTGGCTATTAAAAAGGAGGCTGCTATGAACATAGTGGAACATGTGTCCTTATTACATGGAGCATGTTCTGCGTATATGCCCAGGAGTGGTATAGCTGGGTCCTCAGGTAGTACTATGTCCAATTTTCTGAGGAACCTCCAGACTGATTTCCATAATGGTTGTACCATCTTGCAATCCCACCAACAATAGAGGGGTGTTCCTTTTTCTCCACATCCTCACCAACAAGTGTGGGTGTTTTGGTCCTTCTTAGAAAGGGGAACAAAATATTCATGGGAGCAAATACGGAGAAAAAGTGTGGAGCAGAGATTGAAGGAAAGGCCAGCCAGAGACTGTCCCACCTGGGGATCCATCCCATATACAATCACTAAACCCAGACACTGTTGTGGATGCCAAGAAGTGCTTGCTGAAAGGAGCCTGATATAGCTGCCTCTTGACAAGCTCTGCCAGAGCCTGACAAATACAGAGGTGAATGTTCTCAGCCAACCATTGGGCTGAGCACAGGGTCCCCAATGGAGGAGTTAGAGAAAGGACTGAAGGAACTGAGGGGTTTGCAACCCCATAGGAAGAACAACAATATCAACAAGCTAGACACCCCCCACCCCCTAGAGCTCCCAGGGACTAAGCCACCAACCTAGGAGTACATATGGAGGGACCCTTGGCTCTAGCCACACATGTAGCTGAGGATGGCCTTGTCAGTCATCAGTGGGAGGAGAGGCCATGGGTCCTGAGAAGCCTCAATGGATGCCGCAGTGTAGGGGAATTTGAGGGAGGGAGGCGGGAGTGGGTGTGTGGGTAGGGGAACATCCTCATAGAAACAGGGGAAGGGGGATGGGATGGGGAATGGGAGGTACTGGGAAAGGGGAAACATTTAAAATGTAAATAAAGAAAATATCTAATAAAAAATTAAAGAAAAAAGAAAATATTGATAACATTTAAAAGTTATAAAAAAAGTCTCTTTAGTAACTAAAAAGCAAAAAGAAACTATCATTTCTAGCTTCTTTAACAGAAATCTAAAGGTTATGGTCAAAATTCTTTGATATCAAGTAACTTTCCTCCAACCTACAAGTTCTCCCTGTGCTGACTTCAGCATTATCCTAGTCAGGGTTACTATTGCTGGGACAATACACCATGAGCAAAATCAACTGGCAAAGGAAAGGGTTCATTTGGCTTATACAGCCACATCGCTGTTCATCATTTGAAAAGTCAGGACTGGACCTCAAGCAGAACAGGGACCTGGAGACAGGAACCAATGCAGAAGCCTTGGCGTGCTGCTTACTACCTGGATCCTCATGGCTTCCTCAGCCTGTTTATTATAGAAGCCAGACCACCATCCAGTGATGGTCCCACCCACAATGGGCTGAGCCTTCTCACATCGATCACTAATGTAAAAAATGGTCTGCATGCATGCCTACAACCCAATCTTAGAAGGCTTTTTTTTTTTTTTCAGTCAAGCCTCCCTCCTCTCAGATGGCTATCACTTGTGTCAAATTGATATAGAGCTAGTCAGCGCAAGCATTATTATTCACTGTAGATGTATGTCAAAACATCCTATTCTACCCTGTGTTTGTAGAGCGGCCCCTCGGGTTTATTGCTGAGTATCAAACCCAGGGCCTCACACTCTACCACTGAGCGACAATTGCCAACCCCAAGAATGTGTTCAGGTATTATGTGTCAGTTAAAAAATTTATGTGCTCCATAGTATTCAATGTAGTCTCTGCCTTGCAGGCCTTAAACTGTGCGTAGACCTATAAGTTTTGTGGGATAAGCTAGGCTATAGGAAATATATGTATTTTAAATTATGCAAAATTGATTATAATGAGCATATTTTTGGTGTTCTACCAACTTGTATTAGTGAATTGGGAGTTTCACATCTGGCATGGTAGTGCCAGCTTCTAATCTCTTCACTTAGGAAGTAGAGAACAGAAGGATCAGAAAGTGATGGTGAGCCCCAGCTACACAAGTTCAAAGTTCGCCTGGTTTATGTTCAGACCCTGTCTCAAAAACTAAAAAAGGCAAGGTCCTAGGGCGGAGACGTTGCTATACTAAGCTTCATAAGGTCCTGCAGCCACGAGATGAAATGGAAAGGAAAAATTGAACATAAAGAGCAGAATTGGTTGTTAAGAGCCAAACAGATCAAACCTTGTCTGGGTTCTTCTCCAGTCTCGTTCATTAGGATGCACTTAGGCAAAACATGCAAATGTGCAAGTTATTATTAACCCACCTTAATTCTTTCAGGGTTAGTATTTCAATTCTTAATTTGAAGAAAAAAACCTAAATATTTGCATGAAATCTCCAGAACCCAAGTATGTATAATGATTGATTGTTTAGGGTTTCGCAGGAGAAGACAAAAGGTAGGGAATATGGAAATAAGACAGTCTTAATATGGGAGTTCTTCTTGTGGCTTTGACATGATTGTGAGGGCAGAGGGTGGAGCTCAGTGGTAGAGGGCTTGCCTAGCATTTGTGAGGCCCTGGGTTCAATCCCCAGCACCACACAAAAGATAACATCAAAAACAATATTGTGATGGTTGGCAGCTGCCCATACTTGTGAATATATGACTGTTTCTGAGTATTTGTGGAATATTGGTTCCAGCCCCACTCCTTACAGAAAGATTAAAACCATTGATGCTTATGTATAAAATAGCATAGTGTTCATATATGGTGTGTTTGCATCCTCCCATAGACTCTAAAACATCTCTAGATTACTTATATCATCTAATTTGTTGAAATTCCTAAATATGTAGTTTTTTATTTTATTTGTGGTGCTAAGGATGAAACCGAGGATCTGGACATGCTAGGCAAGCACTTTCATTTAGCTATGTTCCCAGCCTCTCTAATACATTATTTGCGCAACTTGAAGGGAAAGGGACCTATACACATGTTCAGTGCAAAATATATTTTTTCTTCCATATATATGTATGTAAAATGTGTGTGTGTGTGTGTGTGTGTGTGTGTAATTTTTTTTAAAAAGGGCCTTACTGTGTCCTACTAGCTTGGAACTCGCACAGATCTGCCTCCTTCCCTGGGCTGGTTTAAAGGTGTATACCACCATGCCATACTCCCTGCCCTCCTATATTTTTAATGCATATTTTGTTGAATGCACAAGTAGAAAAGGCTGACTATACTAAAAAGTACTGGATTGTACACTTGAAATGAGTGAATGTTACATGAATTTTATCAGAGCTATTTAAAAACAAGACTGGGGAATAGCTCAGGGATGAGAACACAGGCCCCAAATTCAGTCATCAGTACCAGCAGTAATATAAGATAGTTTCTTTTTGAACAGTAATCTTATACATTTTAATGCAAGATGAAATCAATGACGTGAGCGGTGACTGTATGCATCAGAGCACAGCTTAGGGCTATCTAGGCACCACCCGTAGAGCTTCCCAGTGCCCCTGCAAGGTGTTTGGTTGAGCAGACTGTATGAAGATAGCCTCAAAACCCTAGTGGAGACTAAAGTACCAGATACTGTTTTATGTCATAATTTACATGTCAGTGGATCTTGTAGTTTGTATATTTGCTTTTCTTTCATATATGTGCCCCTACATTAATTCTATCTTTATAATTAAAGTCTGTGAAGCTAGTATCTCAGAAATCAATTTGTTATTGTTTGTATAAAAATTAACACTAATTCTGCTTTAGTTTTTTTTTTTTTTTGTCTTGCTTTAATTTAATGCTGGCCAGTTCCCACAGTTTGAGAAGTGATGCTCTAAAGTGACACAGTTGATTTTTCCTTCCCATTAAGGTTTCATAGCTTTTGTCAGCTGCTTTGAAGAGCTCAAAGGCTCAGAAGTATACTAAGGGCACTCTCTAAAGGTGACTTTCCCGACTCGAGAAAATGACTGACTGGCCTTATAAATGATGGTATATGAAAGGCTATGAGCTTATGGAAAATGTGTGCCTTGATTATTACTTGACTAGCTCAGTTCTGTTTGAGATATAGTTCAAAAGAATTATTTTAAATAGTTCACATCTTTTAACTCTCAAATTGGACACATGCAGGCAGAGTGGTATGGCCATAGACTATAGTATATTTGGATGGATTTTGAAATACTTTAATTGGTACAAGGTAAATATTAATGTAACAGTACTTTCTATAGATATAAATTGTTTGCTTCTAGAAATAATCTGATTGTATTGACTAATTTTTAATTGCCTTGGAATTAACATATGTTTTAGATTTAAACAAATATACAACACTTATTTCTGAGATACAAATTTAAGAGGTGTGTGTGTGTGTGTGTGTATAACAAAATTTACCATTAGTTTAGTTAGTTTAGTTAGTAGTGTCTTTCTGATTACAGCATTTTGATTTATATATCATTTCAAGAATGCATTTTGTTTTGCCTCTCCCTCAAGATACCTTATTTATATTTTTAACTCTTTATAGCTTTGTAACCTAAATTGAAGTAAACTTTTCTATCTAAAATACCTAAAGGTAATTCTTTGAGAATTTTTGAAATGTTGTACACTGTTTTAAACAATGTTTGGTATATTGTATTTAATATATTCAGTATGTTGTATTGAAATCTCTGACTCGGTTTCAGAATAAACATTTTTTTTCTTTCAAGACAGGGTTTCTCTGAGCAGCTCTGACTGTCCTGGAACCCTCTCTGTAGACCAGGCTAGCCTTGAAATCCCAGAGCCTCTGTCTTGAGTGCTGGGATTAAAGGCATGCAGCACCACACTTGGCTTAGAATGAACTTTTAAGAATGTCCATTTCAGTTTTATCCTAGTAATCATTTTCTTTTGTGGTATCAACACCTACAGCTGTTTTGTGTCATTTTATTCTATTGACAATAGTTATATAAACAAACTTACTCAAATGATAAACATTGGGAATCTTGTTTATCACGGGACTGTCATGTTACAGTTTTCTTTTTCCGATTTGTACAGAAGCAAGTCTACTTGTACTGTTCTTATCCACCCTGCATTCTTTTCATGTTTTCATAATTTTAATATAAAAACTATAGTTTTTATCTGTGTTCATGTTATCTATGTTCTATGGTTTATAACACATATACAGATTTATACACATATTCATATAACTTTTTTTTTGTCATATTTTGGGGCCCAAGTAGTAGAACAGCTCTGTAATTGACATCAATCTATGTTCTTACTTAAAAGAGCCCACTTTATACTTGTATTACATGCTACAGCAGGCTTTTTATTACGGTCACTTATTACTAGCATTTGTTTCAGTGTTCTGTCCTCCGGGTCCTAGGCACAAGTTTATCTTACACTGTTTCCCATTGTACAGATGCCTTAAGCAAAATCAGACTAAGCTATGGGGATCAGTCAGCGGACGGTGGGAAGCTGCTAGAGGATGGGCTCATCGACTTCTCGGAAGACCAGGACGACCCGGTAAGTCACAGAGGCTTAGGACCAGCCGTGGGGGCAGTGCTGCTTCTGGATTTGGGCTCTATTTCAAAACAAAACCAGTTTTCCAGTTCAAAGTTCCCAGGATACATTTATTATTGTTTGTGTTGAAACTGTGATATAGGCATTGAATTCTAGTACTTCCTGAGAATGTTTTAATACGAAGTCCATTTCTTGTCATGGGGCAGTGTAGCTCAGTGGTAGAGGGCTTGTTTACTTGCCCAGCATCGATAAAAAAAAAAAAATAACATTTTCTTTCAACATATTTATGGGCTGCTCTTGACCTTTGGTCTAATAATATCTGAGATGCTGTTAAACATGTTAAAGTGGTAAAATTTTCAATTGTGTAGTATACATAATTGTATATGTGAGAATGGTAAAATTATAAATTTTTTCCACTTTTTCGGTACCTTTTTTTCTACTTACCCAGTGACTGCTTTCTTGATTTCCAATTTAATGTACATATATTATAAAAACAGATAATATTTAATTAACATTATCATCAGTAAATTATGCTTTTTTTGGATTTTATTTGCCCCGATAAATATCATAAATACTTAAATATAAATTGTACTTTTGAAGATAGTTTATGAGAAAAGTTTGTGAGAAACTTAAATTTTCTTAAAATTTTCTCTCTAGAAATTGTTTATTTATTTTGTACGGGGCACACTTGTTTACCACAGTGTGCTTGTAGAAGTCAGAGCACAGTTGCAGGAGTCCTATTCTTTTACCATGTGGGTCCTTGAGAGCAAACTTCGATTTCTGATTTTATTATTTAGACAGACTGTCAGTTGTTCACATAGTACTGAAGATACTTCACACTTGATGCTGCACAGTGTGTTTTGTGTGTTATCCTCAGTTGATAGCATCTAACTGTAAGACACTCAGATGAACTGCTTTACATACCTGCTTGCCATAACCACAGGAGATTAAGAACTCAGTGTAAGCCGTGACTGTAAACCCATGGGCCTTAATCTCTCTGTGGGAAGATGTGGGCTGAGGTTTGTTTAAGATTTTGAAGTTTTTTACAGAAGTTTTTTTTTGTTTTTGTTTTTTTTTTTTTTTTACATTTAAACTATTTATAGAGACTTTACCTGATAGCAACATAATTCTTGGCTCCCCACTCCCTGAAAGTCCCATAAGCCCTCTTCCCCCCCCCCCCCCCCCCCCGTTCCCCCATCCACCCCTTCCCACTTTCCTGTTCTGGTATTCCCCATACTGCTGCACTGAGCCTTTCCAGAACTAGGCACCACTCTTCCGTTCTTCTTGGACATCATTTGATATGTGGATTATGTCTTGGGTATTCCAAGTTTCTAGGCTAATATCCACTTACCAGTGAGTGCATACCGTGATCTTTTGAGACTGGGTTACCTCACTTAGTATGATGTTCTCCAGCTCCATCCATTTGTCTAAGAATTTCATGAATTCATTATGTTTAATAGCTGAATAGTACTCCATTGTGTATATATGCCACATTTTTTGTATCCATTCCTCCATTGAGGGATACCTGGGTTCTTTCCAGCTTCTGGCTATAGGGCTGCTATGAACATAGTGGAGCATGCATCCTTATTACCTGCTGGGGAATCCTCTGGGTATATACCCAGGAATGGTATAGCAGGGTCCTCTGGAAGTGACGTGTCCAGTTTTCTGAGGAACTGCCAGACTGATTTCCAGAGTGGTTGTACCAGCTTGCAATCCCACCAGCAGTGGAGGAGTGTTCCTCTTTCTCCACATCCTTGCCAACACCTGCTGTCTCCTGAGTTTTTAATCTTAGCCATTCTGACTGGTGTGTGTAAGGTGAAATCTCAGGGTTGTTTTGATTTGCATTTCTCTAATGACTAATGATATTGAACATTTTTTAAGATGCTTCTCAGCCATCCGAAGTTCTTCAGGTGAAAATTCTTTGTTTAGCTCTGTACCCCATTTTTTAATAGGGTTATTTGGTTTTATGGGGTCTAACTTCTTGAGTTCTTTGTATATATTGGAAATATCAGAAATTTGAAACAAATTGGTGAGCACTGGTATTCACTTTAGATTGGGGTGCTCACTTGGTGGAAAAGAAAACAGCATTTTCCAGCTGTGTATTTATAAACCAAGGGATGATTCAAAAATGACTTTTATAAGTTTAAGTGGAAAGGAAGAAGTATAGCATAAATCCATTTTCACCATATGTTAACACCTGAAAGTTTGTCCTGACCGAAAAAAGCCTTTAGTGTTGCCAGGCTGGTGAGGTGGCTTAGTGGCACCTCACTTACCACACATGCTGACAACCTGAGTTGTATCCAGAACCCACCATAAATTTGGAAGGAAAGAAAACCAACTTCACAAAGTTGTTCCTGACCTCCACATGCACACATACAGAAACAATGAATAAATGAAGTTGAGTAATAGGCTGGTTGTCCCTGGACTAAAAGTATTGCCACTTTTTTGGAAGAAGTTTTGTCACCTGAAATGCTGTTTTCTTAGAGTATTAGTTCTTTTGATAGTAGATGCTTAATAACTAACCACTCT
This sequence comes from Apodemus sylvaticus, assembly GCF_947179515.1. NCBI lineage: Eukaryota > Metazoa > Chordata > Mammalia > Rodentia > Muridae > Apodemus > Apodemus sylvaticus. The sequence continues at coordinate 48,672,010 of NC_067478.1, read as the reverse complement.
GTGTATCAATCTTTATAGGATGATAGCAGCGATGACGGGCTCCTGGCCGAGGAGAACTACAGCTCAGAAATAGGGCAGTGGCATTTAAAGCCCACTGTCTGTAAACAGTAAGCAGTGACTGCGCCCTGAAACCTGTGATATTCTCTCTCTCTCTCTCTCTCTCTCTCTCTCTCTCTCTCTCTCTCAAGAGTTACAGAATAAAGTGCAAGAGAACAATTCTTGCTTAAGGAGAATTCAGGGTCAGGGGAAAGTGGGTATGCTATCTAGAGATGTAGAAGGGAGGCCATTTCTATTTTCCATTTCACAGTTTTCCCAATGTGCTCCCACAGATGCATGCACACCTTCATAATGAACCGTTATAACTGTGTATATTATGTTTTTGAAGAGAGAAAACACTGTACATTGAAGCAGTAATGTGAAATTGACAGTTAGGCTAGTTTCATAGCTACTTTAAGGGGCAGAGAATAACTGAAGGCAGTCTTACCCTGCAGACTTTGTATCCGACTTAGAGACTCCTAGTCAGACTTGACAGAATTCCAATAGAGGATGTTCAGATTTGTATCCTACCACAATGCTTTTTATCTTAGAGATTTCCTTATTTGTTTGTATTTACAACATACTTCTACAGAATTAAAATTCTAAGCATCAGTTCTGAGTTGCACATAACGTTTTAAAATCTTGCCTAAAAACTATATTTTTTTATAAACTAATTCTAGTGGTTACTTGTTTGGTTTTCTATAATAAGCTGTAATGAGGCTATTGGAGGCCAGTGAGATGGGCAGCAGGTAGGGGCATTTACTGCCAACCTGGTGCCCCGAGTCTGATGATCCTCAGACCCCGTGGTGGAAGGTGAGCCAGCCCATTCAGGTTGTCCCTCCACAGGCATGCCGTGGCACGTACTGCACACATGCTCACAGACAATACTTCGCTTTTATAGGCTCCTATTTTTATTTTGCTGGGTTTCATCACTGTCCTGTAACATAGTGTTTAATGTTACTATAGATGTCTGTAAGGTTCGCATTCTGTACTTTAGTACTTACTAAAACCAAAGAATTTTCAAGGTTTTTTTAATGTTAGTAATATACTATTTTTAATTTTCTTATGCATATGTAACATAATTCATATATGTAACATAATTCATATTTAACTTGTATTATTTTTGTCCTGTAGACCTTGTATCCTACTAATGGACTCACTCAGAGGCCCTTCTCGGTCAAATGTTGTCAAAATTCTAAGAGAGTAAGTTCAAAACTATACCCTACCCATTAGATAAGCTGGAGCTGAGGTAGAAAGTATACTTACATGATGTGTATTCTTGGTGCGTGTGTTGTTGTAGGTATTTAGAAGTGGAATGGGAGGTTAAAAAAGGAAGCAAAAGAAGTTTTTCCAAAGATGTTATGAAAGGGTCCAACCCAAAAGTCCCACAGCAGAACAACTTCAGTGACTGCGGTGTATATGTACTACAGTATGTAGAGAGCTTTTTTGAGGTGAGTTTCATTTCATCATATCTTGTGAAATAATGAAATATGTATTTGATTTTTCATGTGATTAAAAGCAATAGGGAAATAATTCATATAAATGACTCTGAGGAACAAAAATTCCCACGTTGGAGCTCTTTTAAGATATAACTACTATAATTATTGACAGCTAGACCCCTGACCAACCTGTCCTGGTGTAGCTCACTAGTGTACCTCATGCTGCTTCGTCGGCTCTACACACAGTCGCCTCTGAAGTCTTAAAAGCTGGTATCATCCATATTCCACGCTGACTTCTCCCTGACCTCCGCCCCTTTCCACTCTGCCTTCTTCACTCCCGTCCTGAGCCTGGCTCTATACACACCTCTATATTACATCCTCCTGACTCATTGAATGATCCACTAACTCTCTTTTTAGCACTTAAAGTCACATGCGTACATTCTTGTATTCATGCCGCCACTTTCAAGTCCAATACTAGTGTCGTTCTGAGATACAATAGCAGAGAGTCTCATGCCATCTGCTCTTCCTGTCGGGTGACTCTCCTCGGGGTTATATTTGGTGCCTCCCTGTTGCTGTTGAGTCAAAGACAGAACCCTTCTGATGGCCTATAGGTAGCGGAGCATCAGCCAGTTGGAAATCACTCTGTTCCCCAGGCCTGAAACTCCGGATGCTTCCGCCCTCCTTTGACTGACTAACATCTCCACAGTCTCCAGGTTAGCCTTAAACATCAGCCCAGTGGGGTTTTTTTCTCATTACACATCCCGCTTTGCTGTTAGAGTGTTTGCCAGCCACAGCTTTCTTTTTATATAGTGCAGTGCTGTCATTCTTTCCTTCAGCAGGGCCTGAAAGGAAGTACTTGTGTTTCCTGCTGTGGAGATTCTTAGAGTTCTCAGTTCTACTGCTGTACAAACAGCTATAAGCCATTTGGGAATTTGTTTGCTTCTGCTAAAATTAACTTTATTGCAGAAACAGGGTATGGGCAGAACTCTTCCCAATAACCGTAGTTTGGCAGCTCTGGTCCAGGCCGGCACTCTATCTCCAGTGCCTAACCCAGTACCCTGCTTGTGGAGTACGACAGGTGAATAGACAGTGATATAAACTAACTTTTGAATGTTGTAACTGAAAGAAAAGTGTCTCCTATTATAATTTCTAATAGCCATATAATCTTTTTATTTTCAGAATCCAATACTAAATTTTGAGCTCCCTATGAATTTGGTGAACTGGTTTCCACCCCCTAGAATGAAAACAAAAAGAGAAGAAATCCGAAACATAATTTTGAAGCTGCAGGAGTCGCAAAGTAAAGAGAAGAGGCTGCTGAAGGACTCCTCAGCAGAGACGTCCGCAGGGGACGGAGCGGAGCAGTACGCCAGCAGTGTCTCAGAGTGATGGAGGCTGGCCAAGGGCTCCCTTCCCCTGACAGCATCCACTTCCGGATGTGGACTGTAAAGAGCCGGAGTGCTCACTACTCAGAGACTTGGTGATAACGCCTGTAAAAATGTCATAAGTGATTTCCAAAGGAGTGTGTATTAAGTAAAAGTTTGTAAATATGTTAATGAGGCCAACTTTTCCAACATTTATAATTATTTTTTTCACTTTTAGGAAGCCTTTGTTATGTATTTTCTGTTAATAGTACTAAAACTGCAACTTCTAAACACAAATAAATAAAATATTTATAGGAGGAAATGATTAATTTGATATTCTTTAGTGAACTTGCATAATTCCTCAGTGTGATTTTATTTCATGGGAACAGAAGTATCTTATGGTTTTTTTTTTAGCCTTTGCCCTAAAATACTCAAAAATGTGAAAATATAATTGTCGAAGACATTTAAACTAGAAATGCATCTTTATATGCTTGCATAGGAAGAAAAATTAATATCTTTTCAATTCATGCTCTTTCATCTGTTCAGAGAGCCCCCAAAGTATAACTATTTATAATTTTACACAAATACTTAAACACCTTTAAGAGCAATCAAAGACAATGCACCTTGACTCCTGCTAGTGACGTGCCCTGCACCAGCACCCCCTTGGCGACTCAGGTGCACGCCCTGCTGGCACGTGCAACTGGAATCTCAACTATCCAATATTCCCTCCACAGTTCCTCATTCAGTGTGCTGCAGCCTGAAGGACAGAACGAGTGAGGGAACGCCTTTAATCTGTGCGAACACGGGGATTTCAAATAGGAATTTATTTTCCATATCTTCTTATTTTTCATTATTTTATTCTCATTGTTTTGAAAAAGTACCAGACTTTTTACTTGAGTTTTTCTGAGTAACCTATTTTAAAATGCAAACATAGTCTCTTTAATTGAGTAGCGCAGCAAAAGCTCTCTGACTTTCAGTTTTCTATCTGAGAAAATGTGGGGCTGGCCCTATAGTTCAGTGATGGAGTACAGGTTTAGCAAGCCGGAGGGAGGCCCTTGCTTTAATCCCATGTAGCAAATAAATTGCAAAAATGTGGAGCTTTTGATGCTACATTTGTAATTCATGTAGAGTTCTAACTTGTTTGTGTGTGTGTGTAGAAACTATTATTTTCTCAATGAATGGTATATATTTTGAGTTAAGTGTAAGACTTAAAATATGTATTTTAAGCCATTTTTGTTGGTGAATTTTTAAATGCTCGTACAACAACAAAAAGTTAAGAATAAAAGGCCATTTTGTCGGCAGATACTTTAGTTTTAATGTGACCATCTCTGGCACCGTGAGCCACAATTTAGACTGTTAATAGGTTCGGTAAAGTATTGGGGAAGGTTTTAAGGGGGTGAGATTATTAACAAAAGCTTGACTCTAGTGACAACTGAATTTAATGTACGGAGGTCACCTTAGTGCTATCAGTCATGTGTTTTCTTTTTTTACTTTGACCTATCTTTCTATCTTCTGATTATTATTATTATTTTTTTAGTAAGACTTTATAGCTGCTAGGTCATATAATTAGCTCAGAAATGTTTTCTAATTTAATTTAGTTAGATTTTAATTTGATTAGAAAAGTTTTCTAACTTTATTTCTCACTGAAAATGCCAACATGCTTTTCTTCTCTACTGAAGTTAAGACCAAGAAAAAGGAATTTTAAAAAACTTAATAGAATAAACAAGATTGGCAAACTTTATCTTTACGATAAAGATCTTTATTTTGCCAAAATTCTAGGATACTGGAATAGTTACTGTAAAGACAAGGTGCACACCAGTTAATAAATAACAGCTGCTCAAGGGGCTGAGGAGCCTGGCAGTTGAAGGTTAGCCCAAAATATGGTGAGACACCGTCTCAGACAAAACAAAGTATTTTAAAATGCTTGTGGTGTTTTTGTTTGATTCTTGGTAGCTATATTTTATAGTTTTAGATAACTTTTGATTTTGTTCCCTGAGCTAATTCTGGTCAATAATTTCAATATGAAAAATAGGGACTGCTGTGTGTCAACTTTCTAGAGGTAGAACCCTTAGCTCTTGAGTGGTTTTTGTTCCACCCCTGTAAAGCTTTTTACTTCTGCTGGTTATGTAATGCCCTTGCAATATGCACATTGAAATCTTTGGAACTTTGAGGTTATACTGCAGAACTAGACAAGATCTTTTAGAGAGGTGCATTTGCTTGATAATTGTGTCCTCTGGTTCTTTTATTAATAGTTTAAAGTGGAGATCTCCCTTTAAAGTGTGTGATTAGTGCAAACTATGAGACAGAAGTTTGCAGTCAGAAGCCTGTCACTTGACACCAGAACTGCATGAGGCTATCTGGTGACTTCATTAATTAGATAGAGCTGCTGTATTGGTTTTCTTGTTGGATAGAATAACAGTTAATCATTTTTAGAAGAGTTTTAGATTACTTGACATAAAATTTGTATGTGCCTGAGCTCCTGTTAGTTTAGGAGCAAAGGAACTGTTAACTGGTCTCATCCCTTTGGCGTCACTGACTTCAGACAGCCGAGAACCTGACTGGGTCAGCTCCGCCCAAATCTGAAACAGTTAGCTGTTCTTTGCATGTAGCTTGTGGCTAATTGAGTCGATTAAATGTGGAAGGTTTTATTTGAAAGCAAAAAGAAAATGGTTTGCATTGTGTTTTGTCTTTAAAATGAATTCAGTATTTTTCTCCAAAAAGCCTATTTGTAGTCCCTGACGACTGTCAAGATAGAAAGTACTTCAAAATTACTCTTAAGACTAATTTTGCTGAGTGTTTTAATCAGGAGTTGGTGGAATAAACTATAGGAAAGAGCTTTTTAAGTGATAGTTATCAATTAAAAAGTGGTAGTGTGGTGTTTGTCTAGAGCAAAAAGACATCAGAACTGCTCTGTGCAGTGAGGACAGGAGGTAGAAGTTTACCAGGAGGGCAAACTGGAGACTAGAAATTCACGTCCAGACAGATTTCTCCACTGGACTTCTCAGTCTGCTTGTTGTGTGGTAATTAATATGCAGAATTATTAAGTAAAAGCTCAAACCACCATAAACTGTTGGGCCATATCTTCTGTTCCCAGATCAAGTAGAGTGAACTAACCTTTACAAGAAGATGATTTTGAAACTGGTTTGAGGGTTTAAAATTTTTTTTTCAACAGTTATTTAGAATTTTGAAAGTAACATGCAGCCTGGTGGTAGTGGCACACGCCTGTAATCTTAGCATTCTGGGAGACAGAGACAGGCGGATTTCTGAGTTTGAGGCCAGCCTGGTCTACAGGGTGAGTTCCAGGACAGCCAGGGATATACAGAGAAACCCTGTGTCGAAAAAAACAAATCCAAAAAAAAAAAAAAAAAGGTAACATGCATTGGTAAAATGAAGTTTTATGAGAAGCTTTAAAAAACAACATGAAAATAACTTTTGCAAGGAAAAGGTTATAAGTTATTTTTTTTCACATTAATGAGTTTATTTAGGGAAAAGAGAATTGATAACTTTTGTAAGGTTATCAGATCCCAACAAACATGAAAGTAGAAATTGTTTAAAAATAGAAGTGAATAGAAAGACTGTCTGGAGGTTCCTCCCGTTTCTCTGAACCTCCTATTGCTAGGTTGAACTTCTTCCTCTGACTTCCACTCCATCTTTTACAGTAGAACTAAATAATAGGGGCGCTTCATACATAAAGGCATGGGCTTTGCTTTTTTTCTTTTTTTTTTCTTTTTTTTTTTTTTGTCAAAATCTGTAATTTTTTTCTCTTGTAAGTGGGAACATAATTTGAATATTTGAAATATTAAGCGTTCAGTGTTTTGAAAACCTACTATGTAGCAGAGGACCCAGTAGTCACCATGTTCCCACTTGACAGTGTGGTGGAGATGCATTAGTCAGCTTCACAGGTGAGTGCCAGGCAAAGGGTGTATAAAGATGGTAATCTCCAGTTCTCAGCTTAGAGACTTCCTGAAGGGCTGATAGTTGAGCCATTGGGAATAGTCTAGGGAGGAAGAGTAAAGTGTGAAGTAGAAAGAAATGATGCTTTTGCCTAAAGTGGTATTTGCTTCATTAATAAAACATATACTAAGTGCTGGACGTGTTTAGAGCATTTAAGATGAATGGATTCATTTCCTTAAAGATCTTAGGAGATTTGTGTACTGCTAGTACTTACATTTTATGATTCAGATAGGTCCAAAGAGAGTTTCTTGAATTCACAGCATTAAAGTCGCTAGGTTAACCTGTACTTGGTAAGATTAGGTGAGTAAAATACTGGTGATTTTCTAGAGATGCACTGTTGTAGAGTCTTCATCTCTGAAGTGGGGTGTTAGGGATTGCTCTGAAGTATGCTATTTTTAAATGATGTGTAAACATTTGCATCGTTTCTTAGAATGCCTTACTTAATACAGCCAAGTTCAGTGAAGTAGAAAGGGAGGAGGCTAGATGCTAGTCATGCAGGGCTTTGTGGCCACATTGAAGATCGTGATTACTACTGTGAAAAGTTACGGAAGCATTTCAGAACAGAGGAGTAGCACGATCAGATGTTAATGCAGAGAAGATCATGGATTAATGAAAGCGGACCAGAAGGCGTGCAGTCTCGTAATGCAGCTATGAACTCCCAAAGTGAGGTGTAGAATGACATGCCTGTGTGGTAGGAATGCTGGAAAGACACAGTGGTCCCATCTGAAATGTTCGTTTAGGAACACTCAACAAGAACACAAAAGGCTATTCTTCATCCCAGTCAGAACTTGTGCTGTTTCTTAAATGATTCAAAGGAAGCTCAAGATTATACTGCTTAAAATAGAAAAAAATGACTAATATTAGCCATTACTAATATAAAATATGTTGTAGATGCCAAATCATTTCTGAAACTCATGACACTACCAAAGAGAGAAAGTGTTGATTTTTTTTTTAAAAAAAAGCTATTCTATTTTTAAATGTAAACTTCATGAAAGGAAGATGTAACATTAGAATAAAATACCAGCATTCCTTCCCAGAAAAGACGAGATGGGTGTAACCTAAAAGTAACTCATTGTTGATGTACAAGATGTCCAAACTTGAAGCTACCCCAGTGCTCGTAGAGTTCTACACTCCACTCCCTGTCCCTTTCTGTCAGCTGATTGGGCCCAAGGAAAGAGCTAACACAGGGAACCAAATGGGAATTAGTGGAGCAGATGTAGGTATTGGGAATTTAGGTTGAAAGTGGGCAAATAATTTGCATATTAGAAGAAAAGTGTGAAAATGACAGTCTAATAAATCATTTTAAGATGAACTTTCTTATTTTAACCTCTGAAATAAGACTGTATCTTATCAAATAAACTTGACTTTGTCTCAAAATTAATGGAAAGCCTGAATACGAGTTGCCAAGCCTGGTCCCTGGTTACCGACTCTGGTGTACAGTATAGTCCAGAACATTACAGCCCTAAGATTGCAGGCAAGAGTGCACTTGAGAACCACTGATACGCATGACTTCTTAGTAATGTTGCAGGCAGTTGTGGAAGCCCCGATGCACCGCTCATCATCCCCATACTGGTGTGCTGACATACTCTATGAGCCTGTCTCCTATCTGTATTTTATACCTGAACTGAAGCATGTAATTAAAGTTGTGATTTTTTTTACTATGCTCTGAACTTTTCTCTCCTTTTTTTTTTTTTGTGTTTCCCCTATATTCCTATTTTTCTAGGCATTTATATAATAAATGTATGAAAATACAATTTTTCTTATGAAAGTAGGACAACTTTTATAAACACTTAGATTCTTGTCTCTTGGTGTCTCATGGAAATTATTTAGCCTTGTCTCGCTCTGTTAATCATGTCTGTTTTGCCTATGCTATGGAAACGTTACACTCCTTGAGAGCAGTTTCCTTTCTTTGACCATGATAACATGTCCAGAGAAGGAGAGAAGAAGGAGGGGAGCTCTGTTTATTTGTTGTTGCTCACAGACATGGGGCTGTTGGATGTGGCTTCTCCGTCTCCAGAGTGGGAAAGGAAGCTGGTGGGTAGCACTGGCTCCAGGCTTCCACCCAGCAGAAGCCATGCTGCTGCCCTTCCGTCTCTATAAGTCTGCACGTTCTAGCTTCCAACTGACAGGGGAAGCTTGCTTTTACAATTTCTCCAGGAGAGGAAGGGTGTGTTTTAGTTGGGTGGTTGGGTGGTTGAGTGGTTGGGTGGTTGGGTGGTTGGGTGGTTGGGTGGTTGGGTGGTGGAGTTTGGTTTTGGTTTTGGTGACTTCTGCAGTAGTCATCTGTTTCTAGTTTTGTATTTTCCTTAAAGGTGTTGACAGTACTTTATCTTGAAGCTTTGTATGAGAAGCTCTTTGTTGTTGCTATTGCTTTTCCTTATCACTGATTTGAATGCTTTGCCCAGGCAATATATATTCTTCCCATTACCATCTGACCTTCTGACATTGCCATTTGTGTTGTAGATGTGCAGAGCCTTGCTCTGTACTGCAGGGTGTCCTGCCGCAGCCTCCCAGGTACTGGTATCATAAGCCTATATAACCCATACCTGGCTGCAAATGCACTTTTTTTGTATCTCTTATTTTCCATAGCAGAATTTTTTAATTTTTGTATATTAATTTGACTTTTCATTCTTGGCTAACCTGAGATAGTATACACATGGACAAGTATTTTCACAAGATTTTTAAATTGTTAGTAATGAAACTGAAATTTATTTCTGTATAGGGCAAAGCTCGGGGTGTTTTGTTCAAGTTTGTCAAGACTATCATCTGTGCCAGCACACAAGAAGGTAATAGATGTCTGTTATTGGACAAAGAATAAGAGTTGAAACCTCAGGAAAAAATAGGACAATCAAATGTATTTTTGTTCAACAAAGTAGAAAGAAAAGAACACTGAATCCATGAAGTGAAAGTTATTCCTAGGCCGGGCAGTGGTGGCTCATGCCTTTAATCCCAGCACTTGGGAGGCAGAGGCAGGCCTGGTCTACAAAGTGAGTTCCAGGACAGCCAGGGCTACACAGAGAAACCCTGTCTCGGAAAAAAAAACAAAAACAAAGAGAGAGAGAGAAAGCTATTCCTCCTTGCAACTCATGAGTCTAGTTTTTTAAAAGATAAACATAAAATAACCTCATGAGCTTAATGAAAAAACCACTTTTAAAGAAAAAAGTCATATCCAAGACACAAAAAAGGAAAATGAGGCATCAACTTCTAACACTGTAACCACAATTTGAAAAGCATCAGAACAGATATAAAAAGTAAGAGTTTGGCTAGAGCCTGCGCACTTTAAAGATGCTGAGAAAATGTCAAAGGCCTGGACCAGAAACACATACCAAGTAGATGGATTCACTTGTTTGAACTTTGAAGGAACATCAAATTGTTCGAGACCATAAAAGCCCTTGAAAATGCTCCAGTTCAGTTGCGAACCCCATCGACCTATAGAACAAAGTTCTAGTGAAGATGTCAAAAGGTAGGAAACAGGGAGAGGGTGTAGCTCGGATGCCAAACATGAGAACTCTGAGTTTGCTTCCAGCACTAAAAGGTGAGAGGGAGAAAAGAAAATGAGGAAGTAACAATGTAATGAGTTGTAAAATACTTAAACTCAGCTAACTTAATCTTTAAAAAAAAATTAGGTGCAGTTTTTTACAATTGTTGCAAATATACTAAAAACTTTCTGGGGAGAAAAATGGAACATTTCTATTTGGAATTTATTTATTTAAAGAGCACTAGAACAAGACGATCAGATACAGATAATATATACCCAAAATTAATTCTGACAATGAGAATACAGAAAAATAATTGGAAAAACTCACACTGGTGGCAAAGAATTGTAAATGACATTACAATTGAAGCTAATATATTGACTGTAGTTGGGAGAATAGTTCAGTGGTAAATGCACCTGCTACTAAGCTTGAGAACTTGATTTTCATCCCCAGAAATGACTTTTGTGACTTCTCTGATCTCCATGTGCATCACCTCATCCCCACACAAAGCTTTTTCAAAAGAAATATATTACCTGTATGAGAAAGTATAGAATTTTATTGACAATAAACAATGATGATTTTTATATTTAAATATTATTATTATAATTAACAATAATAATTATAAACAATAACCCTACAAATCAGACAATTTTTAATCAGGAAGGAAATGCTGTAGAAACACTAATGACCTAGGAATAAGCCTCCTAACACAATTGCATTTAATGATAGTAGTTTGTAGTAGACTTTTAGTAAAAATTGAAACAAATACCAAAGAGGGTCCATAAAAAGAGAGGAGAGGCCAGATTTGGCACTACACACATGCAATTCCAGTGTGAAGGGGCCTGAGGCGGAAGGATGATGAGGCAGAGGAGAGCCTGGGCCACATGGCAAGGATTCTCTAAAGGAATCAGGTGGGTGGGCAAGATGGCTTTGTGGGTAGGGGCATTTGCTAAGCCGAGTTGGCCCCCTGGACACCATGTGGTGGAAAGAGAAAACATACTCCCACAAATTGTCCCTTGACCATACATATGCACACAGAAAAACACACAGTACATAAATGTTAAAAACAATAATGATTTAAAAAAGGATTAAACAAAAACCCTGAATTAATTAAAAGAGATCTTCATGTATGGCAAAGCCACTGTGAATGAGTGAATGATATATAAATCCAAAGAGGAATATGACATGAAAAATGATGTGGTAAAAGGAAGGACCTGGAATAGAGGAAACACAGACTACACCAAGAAAGAGTTATCCATGCCACACAGCTAAAGAAGTGAAGTGTGTGCGTCAGTGTGTGTTACACACACACACACTGGATTGGAGGAGAGGAAATATAGCCAAGAATTAGGTAATTGAAGATGTCCTTCAGATTCCCTTGCCTCCATCCTGGCACGCTGAGATTGCAGACCTGCAATAACAACCTTCATGCACTGCTGGGAATTTATTGGTTCTTCATGTATGCTCAGCAAGCACTCTACCAACCGAACTCCATCCGAAAACACTGTTGTGAGGTTTAGAATAAATCTTTACTATCATTAGAAGTTCAAATGCTAATTGGTAGGTTATCATAACAGTTTTTCAATTTTCATTCCTTGAATGTTGACTTGGCTACAAATGGATAACATTAGAAGAAATTATCTTCTGGATACAACCACTAGTCATAATTTCCACTTACTGTGTAACCAAGAAAGCCCAGGGCAAGGCTAAATTCATTAACTGGAGTTTAGTGTAAGCAATAGCTTTCGACTTGAGAGACATTGCTGACACATTTGCCCTTCTAGAAAATGCAGTTTTCAGGTGATGGCAACCCCATAGGAAGACAAATAGTATCAACTAACCCAGACCCATGGGATCTCCCAGAGACTAAGCCACCTACCAAAGAGCATACACAGGCTGGCCCATGGTCCCTGGTACATATGTAGCAGAAGAATGCCTTGTCTGGATTCAGTGGGAGAGGATGTACCTAATCCTATAGAATCTTGATGCCCCAGGAAAGGGGGATTCCTGGGGGGGGGGTACCTTCTCAGAGTGGAAGGGGAGATAGATAAGGGAAGAACTCTGAGAGGGAGGACCAGAAGGGGGGCAACATTTGGGATATAATAAATAACTAAAGAAAGAAAGAAAGAAAGAAAGAAAGAAAGAAAGAAAGAAAGAAAGAAAGAAAGAAAGAAAGAAAGAAAGAAAGAAAGAAAGAAAGAAAAAGAAAGAAAGAAAGAAAGAGAAAGAAAGAAAGAAAGAAAGAAAGAAAGAAAGAAAGAAAGAAAGAAAAAGAATAAAAACCATTTTCTCTGCAGCTGCCTTTCTTTGCCACTGCCTCCCCTTGTCAGCACACAGCTGAGAAACCATTCTTACTCTTTCTGAAACAATGACAAGGTAAATTCTGATTTTTTAAAAATATTACTATAAAAATCTATCACATAAAAGCTGGCTATGGGGGAATATGTCTGTAATCCCAGCATTCAGGAGACAGAAACAGGAGGATTACTGCAAGTTCATGCCCAGCCTGGTCTACATGGTGAGTTCCAGGCCAGCCAAGGTTACCATAGTAAAACCCTGTTACAAACAAGCCAATCAACTAACAAGCATCCATTACATGATATTACCCATTGCAGTTTGTATGATACCAACGCTAAGGCTTCATTTTACATGCTACAAGATTTAAATGTACATAAGGCTAAAATTTTTCCAGTAACAACTTAGATGTATTGATGATACATCCCTGCTGCATAAGTTATAAATGTTATTTCAAGAACTGTCAATGAGATGCATTGATGATACATCCCTGCTGCATAAGTTATAAAAGGTATTTCAAGAATTGTCAGTGAGATGCATTGATGATACATCCCTGCTGCATAAGTTATAAAAGGTATTTCAAGAATTGTCAGTTCTTGAAATGACTCGGTGTGTAAAGGTGGTCTCAAAGCCACAGAGATTCCAATCGCCTCTGCCTCCCTCCCAATTTCTGAAATTAAAGACATGCACTACCATTCTGTATATGAGTACACCATAGTTATCTTCAGACACACCAGAGGAGAGCATCTGATCCCATTACAGATGGTTGTGAGCCACCATGTGGTTGCTGGGAATTGAACTCAGGACCTCTGGAAGAGCAGTCAGTGCTCTTAACCACTGAGCCATCTCTCCAGCCCCACACCACCATACTCAGTTTTGGAAGATGTTTTTGAGCTCTGACCTATATGAATGGTTTATGCTGAGGCAGGGTGCTTCCTTATTCTCTGGTTACCTTAAATCTTGTTAGTAGTATGCTCATTAGTTATTCTTTATTGGGGTTGTGGGGTTTGGATCCATGACTTTGTTCACCTCAGGCAAATGCTTTTAATATTGGGTTACACTCCCAGCTCCAGGTAAAAATCAGACAGAAAATTACATTATCTCAGAGTTGCCCGTTCTGGCTTCTACTCCAGCCTTGGGGCTCTTGTTGCCTCAGGCTCCCGGCCAGCTGGGGCAGCATCTGCACCACAACACTCTTGCACAGTTAAGCACATTTCTCCATGGAGAATGGTTTTAAAACATCAAAAGAAAACTTTAAAAGTCTATTATACCCAGAAAGTACCTTAGACTCTTTTTAGTTAACCCGAGTTAATTTAATTTGCTTGTCTTCACATTATTAATAAACATTCCATTTGGAAAACGAAGAATGTGTGCGGTATTAGGTTCCAACCCTGGCTTAGGTTTGGAAGTTTCCAACTGAAGTGTGACGTAGTGAGGAAGTGTATCTGGTGGACTGAGAGGTGGCTCAGTGGTTAAGAGCCCTTACTGTTTCTGCAGAGGACCCAGGTTCAAGTCCCAGAACTTTTTTTTTTTAATTAGATATATTCTTTATTTACATTTCAAATGTTTCCCCTTTCCTGGTCCCCCCTCCCGAAAATCCCCTAACCCATCCCCCTTTGCCTTGATCACCAATCCACCCACTCTCACTTCCCTGTCCTAGCATTCCCCTATGCTGGGGCATCTAGCCTTTCTGAGGACCAAGGGCCTCTCCTCCCTTTGATGTCCAGCAAGGCCATCCTCTGCTACATATGCATCTGGAGCCATGGGTCCCTCCATGTGTAGTCTTTGGTTAGTGGTTTAGTCCCTGGGAACTTTGGGAGTATTGGGGGGGGGTTCAAATTGTTGTTCCTCCTACGGCGCTGCAAACCCTTTCAGCTCCTTGGATCCTTTCTCTAGCTCCTCCATTGGGGACTCTGCTCAGTTCAGTGGTTGGCTGAGAGTGTCCCCCTCTGTATTTGTCATGCACTGGCAGAGCCTCCCAGGTGACAGCTATATCAGGCTCCGGTCAGCCAGCACTTGTTGGCATCCACAATAGTGTCTGGGTTTTGTAACTGTATATGGGATGGATTCCCTAGGAGGGGCAGTTTCTGGATGGTCTTTCCCTCAGGCTCTGCTCCACATTTTGTCTCTGTATCTCCTCCTGTGTCAAGTCCCAGAACTTACATCGTGAGTTAAAACATCTGTAACTCCAGTTCCAGGGGATCCAACAAAGACCCTCTTCTGACCTCCAGAAGCTCCTCACGTGCTTACAGTGCATACATACACTCAGGCAAAACACTCATACACATAAAATAATATATATATATACTATCTATATGTATGTATATACAATATATAATTATATAATATTGTATATAATTACAAGAATATATTATAATATATTGTACAATTATAATACATATTATATACATATACACACACAAGCATAGATACATACATACATGCATGCATGCATATTGGTCTCTGTCCCCAGTTTCTGGCATGGAAAATCTAAAACATTTCTAATTTCCTTAATGATGTGACTAAAACAGGTATCTTTTATTGTCACGATTGCCCTTTTTGGTTTCTTCTACTTTGTATTTAAAAAAAAGTGTTTCTATTTATTTATTTGTAGGGTGAGGAGAGTGTACAGAGATCAGACAAAACTTGCAGAAGTGGCCTGTGGGTCCTGGATCAGAATTATCAGGCTTGCATGGAAGCACCTTTCCTCGATGGGCCCTGCCACCAGCCCAGTTTTCTCTACTCCCGATCAGCTCAGGAGCAAGGCAGGAAGGAGCCTTTACTCTGGGGTGACTAGCCAAGTGTTAGCCTGAGAGGCCTGGATGCCAGAGAGAGAAGCTGGCACCTTCCTTCCCGGCCTAGCAAATCAAACACAAAAGCATTGTGTAAAACAGCTTTGTTTGGAACCAGGCAGGACAGAACACACCTGTAATGTCAGTCTTTGGGAGGTGGAGACAGAATAATCTGGACTTCAAGGTCATCTCTGCTTACTCAGTTAGGTAAAGTCCATCCTGGACTATATGAATTTGCATCTCAAAACAAATTTCTTAAACTGGTATTGGTGTCACATGCCTTTAATCCCGGAATTTGTGAGAAAGAGGCAGGCAGATCTCCATGAGTTTGAGGCCAGTCTTGAACTATACAGTGAGTTCCAGGACAGCCAGAGCTATGTATTAAGACCCTGTCTTGGACCCAACAGACAACAACAATAAAACACTTTACTTGGAAGTCGTGGGAACTACAACTTGATAGCCATGACTTCATATAGTTCCAGATTAATGTTTCACGGAGGCAGCAAGTAGGACAGACTTTATTCTGCAAAGTACTGAACATTGCTTTGTAGGAAACGTCTATTTAATGTTGAGTAAAATCAGGAGCCATGTGCTAGGAACTACGCGACTAGCAGAAGAAACAGAACTATATACCTCACAAGCATCCACAATTTGGGCATCCTGCAGACATCTTGAGCGGGACACTATTTGGTGATCTAATACCTCCAGATGCCTGCGGTGAAAGTCAAGGTGACCAGAGCTCACACTGACTTTCCTATCTTTACATTGTTTCCCAGTGTCACTTTCACCGTGAATTTCCTTTTATATTTACACCTCAAACCTAGACCTCCAGAGAGGAGAAAAGGGCTGGAGACTGATGTCATCACCAGTGCCTAGTGACTGACAGAATTGTGCCTATGAAATGAAGCCTTCACAACTGAACTTCAGGGCTCAGAAGCTTCCGGGTTAGTGAAAATATTTATGAGTCACAGAGGGTGTGAGCCCCAGTTTAATTGTGTCTCCTGTCAGGTGTTGGAATCCACACTGAGAAGGCAAATGGGCAGGAGGTTCACTTAGGCCTGAGATTATCCTGAGCAGCAGAACAGAAAGAAGCCAGGTGTGTGCTGGTTCACACCTTTGAGATCAACACTTAGAAGCGAGGCAGACAGATCATTAGGAGTTCCAGGCCAGGCAAGGCTACACAGCAAGAATTGTTTAAACAACATCAAACAAACAGAAAGAAAGGAAGGAGGGAGGGAAGGGAGGGAAGATCAGGAAGAGAGAAAGGGAGGAAGGGAAGGAAGGAGGGAGGGAGGAATAATAATGTAATATCTTTCCAGGTAAAAAATTTAGACCATTATCAGTATCTAGTGTCCTAGTTACTGTTCCTGTTTAAGTGACAAAGAATGAACTCAACGGAGGATAGGAGGCGCTGTCCATCAGAGTGACGAAGGCATGGCAAAAGGACAGGAGGTGTTGGGCCACATGGCATCTGCAGATAGGAACTATATGGTCATGACATGGGGCAGGGCTCTAAAACTACAAGGCCTGCCCCCAGCAATGCCTTTTTCCAACGAGTCTCTACCTCTTTTTTCTTCCCTTTCTTTCTTTCTTTCTTTCTTTCTTTCTTTCTTTCTTTCTTTCTTTCTTTCTTTCTTTCTTTCTTTCTTTCTTTCTTTTTTCTTTTTGTTTTTTTTCCAAGACAGGGTTTCTTTGTATAGCCCTGGCTGTCCTGGAACTCACTCTGTAGACCAGGTTGGCCTCGAACTCAGAAATCCACCTGCCTCTGCCTCCCAGAATGCTGGGATTACAGGCGTGAGCAACCACCGCCTGGCTTCTTTCTTTCTTTCTTTCTTTCTTTCTTTCTTTCTTTCTTTCTTTCTTTCTTTCTTTCTTTCTTTCTTTCTTTCTTTCTTTCTTTCTTTCTTTCTTGTTTGTTTTTTGAGACAGGGTTTATGTAGCCCTGGCTGTCCTGGAACTCACTCTATAGACCAGGCTGATCTTGAACTCTGAAATCCACCTGCCTCTGCCTCCCAAAGGCTGGAATTAAAGGCATGTACCATCACTGCCTGGCTTGAGTCTCCACCTCTTAATGTTTCCACAACCTTCCCAAAAATTGTCACCAGCTGGGGGGGGTCAGAGGTTCAAAATCATGAGCCTATGGAATACATTTCACATTCAATCAGCATTCAGAAAACCCTTCACATGCCTTTTGGAAACCTTTTCTGTTTTATTTATTTGCTTAAAGTTTATTTTCCTTAGTGGGGTGGGGAGATATATGTTGTATTATTACAGGTATGTGTGTGCCATATCATGTCGTCGGAGGTCAGAGGACAATTTTGGAGAATTGAGTCTAGCCTTATACCTTGTTGAACAAAGCAGAGTCTCTTTGGTGAATTTTTATTTATTTTCTATTTTTCATTTACTATGCAGTGAGCTCCAGGATAGCTATCCCATGAGTTTCCTGTCTCTGCCTTCTATCTTGTCCGTCACAGGAGTGCTGGGGTTACAGAGGCGAGCCGCCCGCACCCAGCTGTTTACTTGGGTTCCAACTCACATTGTCAAGCTTGTGCAGTGAGTGCTTTTTCCTGATGGCCCCTCCCTGGCTCTATGTATTGACTTTCAGTTTTTCACTTGTGTGTGCATGCGCATGTATCAGTGCACATGTGTGTGTGCCTGCACATGCGTGTTGGTGCCTGTGGAGGTCAGAGGAGGACTCCAAGTGTCCCACTCTGTTGCTCTCAGCCTTCTTCCCTTGAAGGAAAAAGGAAAAATTAAAGAGAGAGAAGCTTAGCTGAGTATGGTAAAGGTACACGACATATTTAAAGACTTTCTCCTTCGGAAACTCATCATCATGTGCCATAAATAGATGCCTCAAAAAAAGCAGCAGCAGTATCTTGAAACAGATCAAGGAAGTCCCAAGGAACCACTGCTCTGGAAGTTCCTCATTGAATCTGTTGGAGTTAAATATTACCTTCTGGTTAATAATAATCAGACATGTGAAGAGCAAAGCAGGAAATGAATTCAGAGCAGTAACCTGAGTCCATCCACTTAGCCTTTGCTGAGATTTAGCCTATCACCACATTTGTAAGCTTCAGCGTGTAGCCAGCAAACTCAGCGCTATCTCATGGTAGTGAAGATCCGGCTGTGTAGACTGTGGGGGCCAGGAGTAGGAGCTCACTGTTGCTTTGTCGTCTGCAAAGCTGGCAGCCACAGCTGCCCACACTACTGTGAATCACCTGTCCCCATCTCTGAATCTTTGTGTCATTTTGCCCAAGTTTCCTGATAGGTTGCTCAGGCCCAATACCAGGCCTCTGCTCCAGCTATAGGTAGTGAGAAGGACTTTGGCCCAGATCACTTTACCAAGTGGCTTGTCTGGCCTCTTGCTTCGGCTAAGACACAAAGATTAAAGATTCTTCACAACTGAGATGGGAGTTCAGAGACCTAGTGGGCAAATGCTCACTGTAGTCCTGACCGTAATTATCTCTCAGAGGGCATAGCATGGTGCTGTCATGTAGTGATCATGCTAAATTACACTTAACACTGCTATTTTTATTAATCTGTTGAGGCAGGCAAGGCATCAACCTTCAGGGACAAGAACATAAAAGGATATAGTCTGGTCTTTTCTTTTCTTTTCTTTTCTTTTCTTTTCCTTTCTTTCCTCTTCCTCCTCATCCACCTCCTCCTCGTCTTCCTCCTCTTCCTCTTCCTTCTCCACCTTCTTAATTGTTGTGTTTTTGAGACAGGGTATCTACATAGACCTGGCCTCTGTCAATCCTGGAACTCATTATGGACACCAAGCTGACTTCAAACTCACAGAGATTTACTTGCCTGAGGGCTGGACTGGGATTAAATGTATGCACCACCATGCCTGACAGTTCTGTTTTCTTAAAATATGTTTTTAAATGTATGTATTTTGCACATGGAGGATGCCAAATGTCACGGTGTGAGGGCAGAAGTCTGAGGACAATGTGTGGAATGTTTCCTCCTTCTGCCATACAGGACCTGGAGTCTGAACTCCAGTCATTAGATTTGGTCCAGGCTCCTTTCCACATTGAGCCATCTCTCTAACCCTTGCTCTGTCTTTTGCTTTGAGGTAGTCTCATTCTGTTGCTCCAGTGATTCTCTGGAATTGCCCCGAAGCAGCCAGAATTGCAGGTGAATGCCACAGTGCCCACATGGCAGAACTACAGCTCAGGAGTGTGGGCTGAGCGCAGCGTCTTAGCAGGAGACCGTGTGCTTTGGATGCATGAGGCTTTGTGTTTGAGAGCTCTACAGGAACAAAACAAACTCAGTATTTTGAAGCATCATTAAAGGGAGAAAATAGCACACAGACAAAAATTAAAACCCCTTTTAGCAAATGCTATTAACATTGGCTAAAAACTGAAAGATTTTTGTCAGATGGAGTCTCACAATATAATCCAATGTAATCCACAATGTTGCTCTGGACTGGCTTTGAAACTGTTGCAATCTCCTCTACCCCTTTGTTTTACTCTCCCAAATTAGAGCAAACAAGACTGGCTTTTGAGATTTAGAAGACAAAGAAACACAAAATATCACAGTGTCTTTGACTGGGGTCAATCCAGAATCCTGAAGGGTTCCATATGCTTGTCAGCAGTGAGTTTAAATTACCCAAAGGGTATTGAAGAAAAACACATATCCAGTGCTATCAGTTGAAGCACAACTGCGACTTTATTCATGCTGGTGATGGCTGGATCAGGGACAGTGGCGATGGAGTTACATAGAGGACATGGGAGACTGGGCTCTGCACTGAACTCACTGCAAGTGGGAACTTACAGCCAAGACCAAGGTGAAGTCAGTAGACAGAGAATATGTAAAGGACAACATTAGAGGAAAGGAGATGTTAGCTCAGGTCATGTCGGGTGATTGGACTTCCCTACAGCAGAGGGATGGCAGAAGCTGAGAGACTGAGGGTGGAGCTTCTTGCTGAAGGACTCAAGCAGGGTTCTTGCCCAAACTCTATTTTACAAGGAAGTAGCGTAAGACGCATTTTAAAAGACAAGTTTGGTCAAGCCAAAAATAAAAATAAAAAATTGCTGAAGGTACAGGGACATGGTTAAGGGGGAGGTAACCGGATTTGACAGGAGGTAGCTCTAGGAATGGAGCAGAGATGGGCTGGGATGAGCAGACATCAGGAGCTCACACAGAAGCAGAGGACCCATCCTAAGATACAGTGAAGTATCAACTCCGGAATGATTTAGGATAGGTAATGAGATGGATTTGGTGACTCTGAAAGTGGAAGAAGGGAAGGAGCCCTGGACGGTGTAATCCTACAGCTTCTGGGCACTGGTCCTGGAAATGCCAGCCAGCAGGACTGTCAGCATTAGTTGAGTTAATTTGAACAGAAAGGCAACAAGCATCAAATCCACAGGGACTCTGCCTACGTTACTCTAGGAGTTGGTTATATCACAGACCCTTTAAAGCAGACCCTTCACACACCTGTAATATGAATTTCTGTAAACACAAATCAAAACTCATAAAAATTGCATATGGTTAGAATGGGACAGTTCCTGGAATTCCCATGTATGATATCTATAGATTTTAGGTTGAGGATTTCTAAGGTATGGGTCAAGTATGCTTAGTGGTAAAGGCACTTGCCATCCAACATGGGGAGATGAGTTTGGGAGAGAATCAACTCCCACAAGTTGTTCTCTGATCTTTCACATGTACACACACAAGAACATGCATATGCACACAAATAAATAAACAAATGCCAAAAAAAATGTAAAAGAATTCCTTGGATAGCCTCTGCCACCCATGCTGGGGATGTATCATGGTTAGCAGAGGGCCTGCCGAACAGGCATCAGGCTCTTGGGTTGATCCCCAGGGCTGTGTAAACCACAGTGTGTGTGATCTTAGCACGCTAGGAGAGGGAGGTAGAAGGAGAAATTCAAAGTCTCCAGAGTGATTATATACATGTACGAAATTGCCAAAGACCTAATTAAGTTTTCAAAATAAAGTTGAAGAACATCCACAGCTACAAGCAAGTTCCAGGCCTGCCTGTGGTAGATGGACCCCTATTTAAAAAAGGGGGGAGGGTGATGTGGAGGGTCAAAACGAGCTGTGGAACTTAAGGCATGCAAATATGGCTAGGAGTTTGGGTCACAAAGACAGTTACTTCCCCTATGCTTGATGATAACATATGCAGTTTCCAGAATCGTCATCTGTTTGTCCCTCCTCTTTATTCAAAAATAATACCAATGGTAGGAACTATTTATTTATTTAGCATTAAGTACTTTGCCATTGAGCTATTTCTTGGGTCCTGTAAGCATGTCTTAATGAAAAAACGACTGTGCTTGACACTTGGAATCCAAAGGATAGTCTATTGTGCCCTCAAACAGTGTACAGGCCAACTAGAGAAGACACAAAAGCGGGCATAGGTGGCCATAGTACGATACGTATTATAAGAGATATTTGTACAGTAGATGCTAAGTGAAGGATGGAAACAGAACTGAATTATGCCTAGGATTTACCATCAGGGCGGGTAGGGAAAATTCTCGGAGAGGACAAGCAGGCTTTGTTTTGAAGGAATAATTGGGTTTAGCCTGGCTGTGCTCCAGTGTAGTAAATAGCATAGAGTGTGTGTTTGGGGACACAAAAGCCCTTCAGAATGACTTGAATGTAAAGTACGAGACATGGAGGAAGGCTGTGGGTAGAAATGAGATTGGGCAGCTAAACAGGGAGAAGACAGTGACTCCCAGGACAGATACCTACCTGGTGGCTCAGCTTGTGGGCTGGAACATCGTGGTGACCTGTGGAATCACATGACCAGTGAAGAGCCTTCAAAAAAGCTAGAAAGAAGAAATGATCCACTATGCTCATCAAACAAGAACAACTCGTTTGTGAAAGGTGGCTAGCTTCAGGATCTTACCAGGTGTTTTAGGATGGATATAACTTAGTTGTGGTAGGCTTGCCTAGCTTGGGTCAACCCACACAGATCCAGTCTTCAAACACATAAGGGTCCAGGGGAAAGTATCTTAAGGAGTTTGGACTTTCTACTGAGGATAGTGGAGAACCATTCCTTGCTGGATTTTTAAATCTGGACTGGTGGTTATGATGAGCTAAGATCTGCAGTGATGGTGGCCCGGAAAATGATAATGGTAGGAGATAGAAGAACTAGGCAGAGAGATACAGGACTAGAAGCAAAGAGATTGAACAGACTAAGGTAGGGACAAAAGGAAAGACTCATGGACGTCATTAGTCACAAAAAGCAACTGCAAATAAAACAGTTTCTACTGACTTGCACATAGCTTTTTATGTTAAATTCAAAATTAAGTAAGATATGTATTAAAATATGTATTGATCTTTAAAAACTTTTCCTTTAAAGAAATTTATTATTATTGTTGTTATTACTACTACTACTACTACTACTATTATTATTATTATACCCACTTCATGTGTAGGGTGCTGTGCTTGTACATATGTCTGTGTATGAACACAGACATGCCGTGCTTGTCAAAGCTAGAACAGGCTGTAAAATTCCCGCTGGAACTGGAATTGAAGGCTGTTATCAGCTGCTATGTGCTCATAAGTGCTAAACCATCTCTCCAGCACCATGATCTTCATTTTAAAAAAGCCAATTGTTTCTGCGTACCTGCAATGTGTTTGGGCAGGAGCCCAATGTTAGGCATTGCCTTAGTCTGCTTTGTATTACTGTGATAAAATACCAACCAAAACCAGTTTAGGGTTCATTTCACCTCTTAATCCTTCATCAAAGGAAGACAGGACAGAAACGCAAACAGGAACCTGAAGGCAGGAACCGATGCAGAGGTAATGGAGAACTCCTACTTATTCCTGGCTTATTCACCCTGGCTTGCTCAGTTTGCTTTCTTATATTCCCTGGGACCACCTGCCCTGGCATGACATTTTCTACAGTAGACTGGGTCCTTCTACATCAATTATCAATCAATCAAGACAATGTTCCATAGGCTTGCCTATAGACCAATTTGATGGGGGATTTTCTCAACTGAAGCTTCCTCTTAGATGGCTCTAGCTTGAAAAAAAAAAAACAACAACAACACAAAAAACCAACCAACCAACCAACCAAATCAAACTAACCAACACAGGCATCTTCTTCAGTCTTATCTCCAGTCACCATCTTATTCTGTGTAACAGGGTCTCAGTGAATCTGGAGCTCACCGTTTCTGCTAGAACAGCGGCCAGTGAGCCCAAGGGCTCTACTTGCCCTCCATCTTCCTCTCTCATCCCAGCACTGGAGTTACAGAGATAAGTCTGCCCCCGGTTTTAGTTCACATTACAATCTTTGATATATTTTGAGATTTTTCTTTTGGCAATCTGGAGCTACAGTTCTGTGATTGCTGTAAATTACTTCCTTTCTTGGTTTTTCTTCCTCTTTTTTAGTTTCCCCAATTTTACTTACTGTCTTATGAATTTGAAATGTGTTCAGTGGAAGGTAGCTTTTTCATCAAGCCCGTTGGCTAGCCTCTGAATGTCTGACCCTCCCTTACCATTTTTTGTGGTAATATTGATTGAACCCAGGGCTCTCATGCTAGGCAAGAGTCTACAGTGGAGTAGCCCGGCTCTCTCTGAAACAGGATGTTACTAACTGGCCACGCGGGTCTTGAACGTGCAGCCTCCTGAGTAGCTAGAATCACAAGCATGAGGCACCAAGTCCAGTTTAAATTCCTGTCTCCTATAGGAATCTTCCAGACAGCGCCCGGTGGTCAGAGGACAATCTGAGGAGTTGGCTCTTTCCGTGAAACATGCTGGGCTTCAGGATGGGCTTCAGAGCCCTCACTGGCTGGACTACCTTGCCAGCCCCTTATTTTGTTCTCATAATAACCACTTTTCCTAGTAAATGATGAAATGTTGAGATGTTCTCAAATTTGCATAGGAATGTAATATTTAATTTAAAAAGATGATTCACATATGACCTTATAAGGACAGTAAAATTAAACAACCAGAAAGATCAAGCGGGGCAGTTGGCTCAGTTCTATAAAACCAGCCCACAAGGATTATCACTATTTTGAGGCTTATGCAGGCTACATGATGAGTTCCAGGACAGCCTGGTTACAGACTGAGACTCTCAAGAATCCAAATAAAATAACAACAAAGGGGGCGGGGTGGAAATACGGGGGCTGTAAGTAAATATGATATCAGCATGGGAGGCCAGCCAGGGAAGAAAAAAATTTTCTTCCATGGCCCAATCCTCCAAGGGCTGAACAGGAAGCTGACGCAGGCAGGTGAGGAGCACAAGCCTGGATGGGCAGCCTTGCCACCCTTAAACCCCACAAGCGAGTTCGTCCGCAATTCGCCTGTCACACTCTCAACTTTTCTTCAACGGATTCTTGGCTGTGGACCCTCGTTGTGGCATTGGAAACAACTACCACAGCGACGAAGGGAATTTCGTGAGGGGCTACCTGCAGCCGGCAGCTTGCAAGGATACAAGGATGAGGTCGGAACCTCTGATCTCCGCTCCTACAGGACTTCTGAGGCCCCGCCCTTTTCTTGCCTCACGCCATTAGGCCACGCCCTACCCGGCACTCCTTCGACCATCCCCTCCCTGGCATGTCCTGAGGTCCTGCCCCTCTCAACCCTAGCTCTCCTTCCAGCCGCCCCGGCGCTCCTTGACTTGAGGCCAGGTCCCTCCGCTCCTTCATTTCCAAGACCCTACGCTTTGCAGATCCGCCCTAGGAACCCGCCCCTCTCAGCCCACCCCGCCCCTTCGCCTGTCCCCGCCCTCTTGCCAATGAAGATCCACCCAATCTCAGCCGCCCCGCCCCGCTCCCACAAAGTCCCGCCTCCGGCCCCGCCTCCCGCCCCCTTGGGCGCTCCGTAGCAGTGACGTGCGCGGCAGGCTGGGCACTCTGCAGGGCTCTCCGGCCGGCGGGTGGAGACCGATCCGGGATCTGTCCCAGCAGGAAGCGTATCCCGGCCGCCGTCGTCTCCGGTGCTCGCTCTCGGCCGCGGCGTCGCGCTCGCCCTTCGCTCCCGCAGCCCGGCAGCCTCTCCACGGCCGCGACCCCTCGCGCACCTGCCTCGCCGGGTGAGTGTGGGCGCTTGCCCGCCTGCCTGTCCTCACCGCCTTGGCCTCTGCTCTGCCCGGCGCGGACTGGAGCTCTGGCTTCCCCTTCCCGGGCCGGCGGGGCTCCTGACACCTGACGAGTCCCACCCGACACTGCGAGATAGTTTTATTTTGTCCTTTGGAAGTACAGTGAAAATTCTACACAGACTAGTTTGTGGTCAGAAGTAAAGATCAAATGATACCATTAATAATTTAGCTGCGTCGAAGAAGACCATGGTAGCATTCTACAAAGCTGGAATTTTAGTTCCTAAGCGGTCTAGTATCTTGAGTGTGGTTTTATGGATGTGCTGCTGAAAATAACTTCGTTATTTAATTCCAAAACGTCTTAAACTAGTTAAATTGTGCTAGCTGTGGATTGTATTTTTAAATAGGAAATAATTTGATAAGGCCATTCTTAGATAATCTATGTCAGGAACTTTTACACAGAAATAGAGATACATTTTATCCGGCATAAAGTATGTAGGGCAGGGCTGTTTAAATCCTGAAGTGGGGATACTGTTGGAGCGCTACACAAACACTGCTCCGATTTTTATGTGTTGGATAAAACTTTAGGTTGTTCTCGTGGTACAGTTGCAGGATGTTCGAATATAGTCAGCTTGAGGCTTTTAACAGCCCGTGAGTCGGGGCTGTAACACCATAAAATTTGAGTCTTGAGCTTGCTGGTGGTCATGGTCCAAAGGTTGGCCGCGGAACAGCAGGATTTCTGTACAAATTAACTCAACTTCAAGACATCTTGGCTTGTGGTTTTCCAACTGGGAAATGTTTAGTGAAAAAAAAAATTACCTTAGTGCCCTCTAGCATTAATTTTAGAAATAGACACAAATGCTACAAGGGGCAGATACAATGCAGTTCTTCAGAACAGCTCATTGACTTTTAAATGCCTGCTCATTCTCTGTGTTTGCAGTTGCACAGGAGTAAACACGCACAGTGATAAATAGAAGTCATTTTTGTCTGATGCTCGCCTGCCTGCAGTGTTTTTATTTTGTGTGTGTGGTCTGTTACCCATTTTTTTTCTTCCTTCCAAGTTTTGTATTTGTTTTTAAAAGCTACTTAGAAAAGGCAGGCACAGAATACTACCATTAAGAAAGAGTATTGTGATGATGCAGTTAAAAAGCCATGCTGTGTAGATTTTACATATGGTCTTTAGTATCTTAGACACATGAGCAAGAAAAAGTGAACAACTATGATTTTTAATAGAAACTACAACGTATTAAAAACAAAGATGCAAATTATAGTCCATGGGGCTTATCTGAAAGGGATTTTCCCCTGTTTACACGATCAAGTTTTAAAATAACAGTGGCCAGGGAATTGGAGAGAAGTCGAAGGCTCCTCTCTCATCCTGTTGTGACTTTGCCTGGAGTCTGTGGTGGATCATTTATTGTTTACACAACTGGTCTGTATCTGGGTTGTGAAAGGCCTTTAGATGGTTTTAAAGATTTCTACCATGCAAGGTCGGAATAAATACATAAGAACTCCACATTAAAAAAAAAACAAACAAAAAAAACAAAAAAAAAAACCCTCTAGTTTTTAACTTTCTTGATATTCAAAACTCCACTCAGGATACAGGATTGGGTGTGTAACTTGGTAGTGCCCTTGCCTTGTGTGTGTGTGTGTGTGTGAGGCCCTGGGTACTAGAGTTTTCATTTTCTGTATTAAAACATCTTATTTAATGATAAAAGTTTGGAAAACACATTGCAATTTGAATAAATGTCACACAGTGTAATGGTGATTCCCAGAAAGAGATACTTTGTTTACAAACTGGTGATTTAGTAGTGATGTAACACAAAAAAACCTAAAGGTTTGATTTACGAAATAATTTTCCAGGTTGACAGTCTTTTCTTTTATAGAGGAGAAAACAGAGGCTCAGAGAATTAATACTTGCATGTAGCTTTGGAGGACAAAGTCCAGACTAAGTACACATGGGAGTCTTCCGACAGCAGAGCCTCCCCCATCCTTTCACAGAAGTGGTCTTGATTTCGGTTTACTTGGTGAACTATTGAGTGCTCTTTGTAGAACTGATCTGGAGATTAGAAGTTGGTACCCTGAGTGAACTGTGATAGGCCATGCATGGAGTCTAGAACTAAGTGAGAATTCTGTCTTCTTTCTCAAGGCCTTGAGCAGTGACCCAGTGCTATGGCGTCACTTCTGGTGTGGTTCCAGCATGTATGAAGTATTATGTGCTTTTCATTTTGATGGGTTTATAGGAACTAACGCTGCGATCTAATCCTGGATTGATTTCATCGTAGCTGAGTAGTAGTATATGACGTTTCTGTTTAGGATGGGACTTCAGTTTTTGCCCTTCAAGTGAGCTAGATTGTTGCTCCTAAATACAGTATCTGTCTCTTAAATGTTCTTCAACTAGCTTTAACCTTAGGAGGGAAACCTGCTTCAAGATTAAGATATCTAGGCCTGGGAGACGCTCAGCGGGTAAAAGCACCTGTCTGGAACCCTGAGGACCTTAGTTGGATCCCCGGGTCTCATAAGAAACAATTTCTTTGAATTGTCCCCTGACTACCACACGTATGCCATGGCACACAGCCATGGACAAATAGTTGTAATTTAGGAAATAAAACATAATAATAAAGATTAAGACATCCTTCTACCTCTACCTTCTGAGTGCCAGAGTTTACAGCCATGCCCTTGCTCATGCGGTATGGGGGTCAGACCTGGTTTTGTGCTAGGTAGGTAGTTCATCAGGGGAACTACATCTTTAACTTAGGGCAATATTTATTTATTTATTTATTTATTTATTTATTTATTATTGGGTGTATATAATTTGTGTGTGGGCACACATGGCATATCTGTGAAAGTCAGAGGACAGTTCCTGGAGTCAATTTCTGCCAAACTCACGTCACCCTGTTTGCCTGGCAAGTGGGTGTTTTTTTTTTTTTTTAATCTGCCAAGCCTTCTTCCTACCCTCCCCCACCCCCCTTATCTTTTATCTCTTTGGGGTAGGGCCTCACTATGTAGTGCAACCCTGACTAGTCTGAAACTCACTGTTGAGACAGACCTGGCTGGCCTCTAACTCACAGGGTTACATTTACCTCTGTCTCCTGAGTGCTGGAATGAAAGGCTTATTCTACCACACCCAGCTTATATAGTGTCTTTTAATCAAAATGGTTCATGGCTTCTTAAAGAAAATTTACTTTATTAATTATTCACTTGCGTGTGTGTGTGTGTGTGTGTGTGTGTGTGTGTGTGCGCGCACATAAATATGAATGTCTGAAGAGGCCAGAAAAGGGTATCACACCCCATTTACTTAGGAGCTGTGGCTGGTTGTGAGCTGCCTGACTTGGGTGTTGGGAACCAAACTTGGGTCTTCTGGAAGAACAAGTGCTCTTAACCTCTGAGCTCTCTCTCTCTCTTTATATATACATATTATAAATATAATTTTGTTTTATACATATATATAATAGCTCAGGCTTCACGAGTATCCCGTGAGCTGTGATTCACCCAGAGGGATGAAATGGCAGAGCCCTTTGTGTAGAAAATCCCAGGGAAGGCTGAGCCAGGGCCTACTGGCTAGGGAGTATTCTTATTGGAACTATTTGTATCCAAGGCTACTTGTACTCCAATGTAAGTGAAACAAAACAAAACAAAACAAAAACTAATGCAGTGGCCTAAATGTGAATCATTGGCATTTGATGGTGACACATTTTGTCTTTTTTTTCAGGAAGAGGTGAGAGCACAGATAATTGATAACTGACCCTAGTTAAATGACTTAAAAGTTCTATTTTTGAGGCGTTAGGGAATGTTTAGCGGTTTCAGGGTCTTTTGTGCTTACAACAATATGCTCTTATTTGTTAGCTTTTTTTTTTTTAGTGGGCTGATGATCCTAAAACGTAAACATTAGTAATCAATAACATAAAATTTTGAGGAATCACCACAAACCCACCAACATTTTCTTTGTGAGCACTGAAGCCCAGGAAATGAAGCCCAAAGCACAGCTCTGGTGTGGTTCGAGATCTCGCTGGTGTTAAAAAGAGAGGAGATAATTGGCTGTGCAGAAAGCATGCGTCAGGTGAAACCAAAACACCAAAGCACATTCCTTCAGTGTGTATTCACGCAGGGCGCACACTAGCACTCATGCTGACTACTGCGACCAGGGAAGCCCCCGGCAAAAACACTGGCATCTTTTGTGTGGGTTACATCACTTGTTATTGTATTTGAAAGTAACCACGGGTTGGAGAGACGGTTCATCAGTTAAGGGCCCGGTTCATCAGTTAAGGGCCCTTGCTGTTCTTCCCGAGGACCAGAATTCCATTACCAGCATCCTTGCTGGGTGGCTTCCGATCACCCATAAATCCATCTCCAGGGAATTTAGTGCCTTCTCCTGACCTCTGCATCTTTTGTGTGTGTTACATCACTTGTTATTGTATTTGAAAGTAACCACGGGTTGGCACTGTGTAAGCCAGTCCATACATGTGTAGCATGTCCTCCCGCAGACACGAAGAAATAAATACAAAGACACATTTTTATTTTAAAGAAAGGAGTCAGCTGATTAACCTTTACAAGGTGAGCTCTTTCATGTGGAAGGGTTTTTGTTACGATGGGGGTCTTTGGATCTGGGGGTGATCCAAGATGGCAGATCTATAGGAAGATGGTTTGAGATGGAATGGGTAAAATCTACAGTGAGGCTCGGTGGCATGAGGTTCAGTGGTGTAGTCTTGTAGTTCAGGTACAAGGAGGCTGATGAGGCAGGAGGATTGGACTCTGGGTTTTGTAACCAATCTGGGCAAGATGACAAGATCCCAAAGAAACAAACAAATTAAAAGTCAAAAACAAAACAAACAAACAACTCCTCCCCATGAGATTTGAGATGTAGCTTAGTTGGGAGAGCACTCGCCTGGCGTGTTGGGAGAGTACTCACCTGGCGTGTTGGGAGAGCACTCGCCTGGCGTGTGTGGAGCCCTGGGTGTGACTGGCACTGTGTAAGACTGGGCGGTGATAGCACCTGTCTAGAATCCCAGCACTCAGGAGGTAGAGGCAGGCGGATCCCTTTGAATTTCAGGCTAGCCTTGGCTATGTGAGATCCTTTCTTATCCCCCCCACCTTTCCCAGGTTAAAATCTGAAGGTGTTTATGTCAAAAGTGAATACCGTTCACACACATATATATATATATATCCAAACATACATATACATTTATAGAGAAATATTTTTAAGTGTATTTTTCCCTTAAAACAACTTGATAAAACAGGCATAGCAAGTTTATTCTTGTTTTGCAGGTGTGAAAATTAAAAAACTTAAACATTATTACTTAAAGTTAGCTAACTTGTTTAAGGTCAGGTAGCATTTTTGAGGATGGGTTTTCTCTGTATTCTCAAAGTGGTAGGCTCTTCCTGGCAGTATTTCTCTTCCTCCTGGTGTTAGGACTAGTCTGTCAGCAAGTAACTTATATTATACTTAAAATTCTGTGAAAAATGATGGTCATTAAACTTTGCTTCTCTTGTTGTTGTTGTTGTTGTTGTTGCTGTTGCTATTGTTTTAGGCAGAGTTTTGCCATGTAGCCAAGCTGGTCTTCAGCTTGCCTCAGTCCGTTGTGCTGGGATTACAGGTGTAGTAAAATGAAAATTGTATGTATTTGTAATAAAATAAAAGAGAAATGCTGAGGAGAATTTTGAAAATAACATTTATTATTTAGTTTATTGGTATTAATCTAATGGTTATGGACTCTTTTGGTTAGGAATCACTAACGATGTGTGTATATGTATCTATGTATGTATGTATGTGTGTATATGTGTGTGTGTATGTGTGTGTATGTGTGTATATGTGTGTATGTGTGTATATGTGTGTGTATGTGTGTGTATGTGTATGTGTGTGTATGTGTGTGTATGTGTGTATATGTGTGTGTACGTATGTGTGTATATGTGTGTGTATGTGTGTATATGTGTGTGTATGTGTGTATATGTGTGTGTATGTGTGTGTATGTATGTGTATGTGTGTGTATGTGTGTATATGTGTGTGTGT
This sequence comes from Apodemus sylvaticus, assembly GCF_947179515.1. NCBI lineage: Eukaryota > Metazoa > Chordata > Mammalia > Rodentia > Muridae > Apodemus > Apodemus sylvaticus. The sequence continues at coordinate 48,640,644 of NC_067478.1, read as the reverse complement.
ATGTGTGTATATGTGTGTGTATATGTGTGTATGTGTGTATATGTGTGTGTATGTATGTGTATGTGTGTATATGTGTGTGTATGTATGTGTATGTGTGTATATGTGTGTGTATGTATGTGTATGTGTGTATATGTATGTGTGTATATGTGTGTGTATGTGTGTGTATGTATGTGTCTATATGTGTATGTGTGTGTATTGTGTATATGTATGTGTGTGTGTGTGTGTATGATGGTTCTTTTATGCCTTAATTCATTTAAAAAGTGTTTGAGGGGCTGGAGAACTGACTGAACAGGTAAGAGTACTCCCTGCTTGTCCAGGGGACCTAAGTTCAGTTCCCAGCACCAGGTCAGGCAGCTCCTTATAGACCCACAGCTCCAGTTCTAGGAAATCCAGTGCTGTCTTTTGGCCTCAGGGACCGTGTACACAAATGGCACACACACACACACACACACACACACACACACACACACACACCACACCACACACATCTTAAAAATGTTGAGTGTTTGTTAGAGATAAGGCATTGTTCTTGGTCCTGGGGATACAGTGATTACAGTAAGGCCAAGTCCTTGGGCTGAGTGACAGTATATTGTTGTTTTGAATTAAGCTAATTATAGACTTTTCATTCCAGTATATAATCAACAGGGTTGACTCTGACGTTGAGAAATAGACAGTTGTCAAAGCAGTGTAATTTGAGGGCTACTGAAAGACTTATTTGCCCTAAAATACTCTCCTCCTAGAGACGCCCAGTCCACCAGGGTATAACAGTGTTTCATCTCTGCTGCACATAAATACCAGGAGGCTTCATTACTCATCACAGTGTCAGGACACAAGGCCGAGAAAATTAATAGAGCCCAGGGCCCATGTGTTGGAGTCAGAGGAGTCAGTGTAATTTAAAGTGTAGCTGTTGCTTATTGCCATTTTGCTGTGTGCCACATTCTATGCCACAAGTGTAATTGAGGCACGGTGCTTAGTCACAGTGTCACCACCACTGGGGATTGGTATTGTGACTCATTTTACATATTGGGAAACTGAGGCAGAGACAAGGAGTTTGCTCAGGCTCTCAGCCGACATTTGAATCCGGATAGTCGAATCCCTTGCTGTAGTTAGCCTATAGTAGACACAGAGTATGTGGACAGAGTGCTTATACAAATGCACTGACTTCTCTTCTGTACATGGCAGAGGTGGAAAGCAGAAAGCCTTGGTGAAGGAGGAAGGTGGGGAGAGCCAGAGGAATGGGAATGGGGGAGCAGATAGGAGGGCATTCCTTGATAACTGCTTGTCCCTTAGGATTATGCTTTCCTGTGAAAGCTCCGGGACTTGCGATTTCGAAGAGCATTTAGACATGAGTGTTTATGGGTCACCTTCGCTGGGAAGAGACCATAGGCACGCCCAAGAGGTCATGGTGTTTGCTCATTGTTAGCTCAGTGGTCAAATTAATTTATTTAGGGTTCAGTTTTCTCATTGTAAAATGGAGGCAATGTTGTTTGCCTGGTTTTGTTTGTTTGTTTGTTTAATTGACTTTACTTCTGATTCTTCAGTTGGCAGCAGTCCAGACACAGAATGGTTCAGAATGTCCCCAGGTTGATCACTGTTCCTCCGTTCTTTGGTCATGTGTGTCCTTTCATCCAAAAGCAAGCAAGCGCACGCTAGAAGCTTGGGTAGAGTCTTGAGGATGGCCCCTGTTCAGGTTGAGATTACCCTGGGAGCTGGCGAAGATACAAAGGAGGTGGGGGCAGGGCCAGACTGGGCATTTAATAAGCTTGCCTTTGATTTACTGGCATACCAACATTTGAGAAGTGCTGGCTTAAAGCTTTCTTCCTCCTGTTCTTAGGAAGGGCTTCAACAGTGAAAGCTGGTGGTTTGGATTATGCAGGGGAGGTGGGGAAAGGGGAAGTGAAATGTCCCCTACCAGAATCCTTTCACTGTTTTTCCTTTCTGTCTTTTTTTTTTTTTTTAATCGTCCTTAAAGCTTACAGCATTTATATTGAGTCAGGGCAATGCAGTGTTAAATTTCCTAACTAATTAGATTGTAATGACTTAGCTTTGTTTAGAGTGAATTAGTATGTAACATTTAAACTGTTATAAAAATAGGAATAAAATATGCTTGTATAGGTTGTAAGAAATAAAAGCCTTAATTAGATTTCTTTAGTGTGGACTACTTAGTAAGCAGAGTGGTACTAGTCATAACATAAAAGTGCTAATAGGAAAGAGGATTTTCCTTCATGATGCAAATTACAGCAGTGCTTGCAGCAGTTGGAGAGCAAACAAAGGGAGCTAAGCTTGAGGAGCTAGCAACAGTAAGAAGGCCACCATCCTCCAGAGATCACCAGGGCTGAAAGCTGGCCCTGTGGAGGAGGGCCAGTGGGAGCTGTGGCTTTGAGGCAGAACTAGAGGAAGGGAGGTTCCCTGGCTCCTGCCTTCAGGCCTTGGCCAGTGATTTCCATTGGCAGGACCCAGCTAGGGAGCTCAGAGATGCTCTCTGCAGGCTCCTCCTCCCCAGAATAGCAGAGAAGAGGGTACAGCTGTGGGAGAGCTGATGGAGAAGAACTAGGAGATTAATTAGAACCCCCGGGAATTTGTAGCATTCTCTCGGTGAGCTTTAAATAACTTGTTAGCATTGTAATACATCTGTAAAATGCTTAGGACTACTTGTATATGATGTAATGAAGATGACTTATCCAGTTATTCAACAAAATCTATTGTTTATCATGCATCTATCTATCTATCTATCTATCTATCTATCTATCTATCTATCATCAATCTGTATTATACTAATAAGAATCATAATCTACATATTTTAAAATATTTTATTAACATGTCATTATGACTTTCTATGTCTGTTACATAATTTTCATTACCATACCAATTTTTATCATTGGATATTCTCTGTTTAGATGAATAAATGGGTTTCAGTACAAAAACCAAAACTTTAAATAACAGCTTAACAAATTATTTGCAAGCAAAATCATTTGCATTCTGAAGCTTATGTTTCTAGTTTACCTGGTCAGTGTTTGTTTGAGGCAGGGTTTCACTGTGTAAAGTGGTCTGTCCGAGGACGCCTGGAGTTTCTTCCTTTGTGTGGAGATTACAGGTGTGGCCCATTGTGCCTGGCTTTACCTGGATTTTTTGTTTGTTTGTTTGTTTGTTTTGTTTTTTTTTTCTATTCCAGATGCTCACCAGCCTCACCAGGGAGACTTCTTACCTTTGTGTGTTCTGGAGATGGAAACCAGGGCCCTTGTTTTGGATTTTTTGATTTTGTTTTTTTTCCGAAACAGGGTTTCTCTGTATAGCCCTGGGTGTCCTGGAACTTACTCTGTAGACCAGGCTGGCCTAGAACTCAGAAATCCGCCTGCCTCTGCCTCCCAGAGTGCTGGTATTATGACCAGGGCCCTTGTTAAGTGAAACTGTTGCCCCTAGTCAATCTTAATTCTAGAAAAATTTGTTACTTTGGATACCTGGATGGAGGGTACTGGAGAAAGTCTCTCTTCCCCCTTCCAGAGGCAGTACAAAAGGCTCTTAGGACACAGGCAGTTCTTTCTCCAAATAACGGGAGGCTCACAGCTTCTTTCTTCTCTTGAGGGATCCTCTCACACAGAAAGAAGCTCTGTCCAACAGCTCCAGAAAAGGAAGAGCCACGGCAGTAGATAGTTCTCATGCTGCTGTGACAGAAGCAATTTACGGCCTGGGTTTCTTGTGGCTCACAGTTTGAGGGAGACATTCCATCGTGGGGGAGGTGTGTTGGTGGGGGCCTGAGACAGCTGGTCACATTGCTTCTGCAGCCAGGAAGCAGAGGGATAAGTGCTGACTTCTTCTATTTACCCTTTAAATTCTGCCTGGACCCTCGCTGCCCTATTCAGGGTGGGTTTCCCTCCTCTGGTAAACCTTTTGGAAATGTTTTCACAGACACACTCAGAAATGTGTCTCCCAGGTAATTATAAGTGAATTTATAAATAAAAAAAAAACTTTCCTTCACTTTTATGTGTATGGACGTGGGTGTTTGTCTGCATGTATTTCTGGGCACCACATGCACTGCGTGCCCTGGAGTCAGACAGTTGTAAGCTGCCATGTGAGTGCTGGGAATCGAACCCTTGTTCTTTGGGAGAGCAACAGGATTCTTAACCACTGAGCCATTTCTCTAGCTCCCAATTTAGGTATGTTAATGAAGGTTAGCTCTGTTGCCTAGTATTCAGCAAATTAATCAGACAGCTGGCTATGAAAAATATATGTAAATTACAAATTCAAATACAAATAAAGGATACCTCTGGTTGTAATTCTGTAGTCTGAGGTTTTAAAAAGAATATTTTGTTTTTGTTTGTTTGTTTTTCTTTTCCTACAGACAGTGCGATCAAAATGAGTAGGTTTGGAATCAGTTACATATTAGCACTGCTCTCTGGAATTGTATATTTGGATGTTCTCTCTGAAAGGTTTTATTTTATTTTATTATTTTACTTTATTTTATTATTTTACTTTATTTTATTATTTTGAAGAGGTGACTGCAAGTGTTTGTAACAACTTCTAAAAGTCTTTTTTATTTAAAAAATATTTTAAAAATTGCCCTTACTTTGTTTGTGGGTGGAGGGTGTGCAAGTGTACCAGTGTGCATGTGTGGTCAACAGAGGACAACTTATAGGTGGGGCCTAGGGATCAAACTAGATGGTCAGTGTAGCCGCAGGCACCTTTACTAGTGAAACAGCCTCATAGACCCATAGTGTTTACCTGATTTAGCATTCCCCAGGAGAGAATTGGTGGTGTTGGTCTACAAACAGTTCTTTGACTTTCCCTGATTTAAGGAATGAGTTCAAAAAGAACTTTTCTACTCTTCCTGTTTGTTTGTTTGTTTGTTTGTTTATAAAATCAGATGGAGCATATGCGTTTTGGTTTGTGGACACAGTTTGCTGTCTGCTAACAAAGACCATGTGTGTTCTGGTGAGGACTGCATGGGCTCCTGTGCTTTTCCTGTTCGTCTTTGATCTTAGAGCTTAGGAGAACAAGATAACCCCGCTGTCTGCTATGGTGGTGTTCAGACGCCAAACAAAACCAGGGCTTGTGTTGGCCACTGAGATGACAGAGGAAACGGATGAGCAAAAAGCATTTAAAGTCACTCAGCTTTTACCCTCGTGGCTGACTGAGGAAGCTAATCTTATCTCAAGAAAGATTTCTCTGCTGGGGAGGAAGAATGCAGAGATGGGAAGGGAACGAGTTTGACCTTACGACTAGACACCACGCAAATACTTTAAAAGAGAGAGAAAATGTTTATTTCAACCAGAATTTGATATTCCATTTGGTGATACATTCTAATCACCCCTTCCCTTCTCCTCCCTCCCTCCTTCTTTCCTCTCTCCCTCCCTTCTTCCCATCCTCCCTCACTTCTTTCCTTTTCCCCTCCTTCCTTTTGTTTCAGCAAGGAAAGCTACATAGATTAGGAACTTAGAAATGAGCTGGTTATTTGGCAATTTTAATGAGCTGTTAAAAATAGAGACCATCCAGTGGTGGCATGCACGATGTAGCCTGGGAAAGCAGGCTGCTCTTTACCAAAGGCGTGGTTCTGGATCTGATCCAGGACGCATGGACTTCGGTCTTGCTCTTTAGATCTCATCTCCTTGGCATATAATATTGAAATGGATTAACATGCACTTTTGAAGCAGAAGCTTTATTACTTACCCAAATGGGAGACTGTTAAGGCTCCGAGGTCAGCTTCAGGATGCATGGTCCGCATGATTACACACTGCCAAGAGCCTTTCAGTGTGCTCGGATGACCATGATTATGACTCCTGTGGCCGATGCCCACTTTCAAGCCCAAGCCTCTCTTTGGCACCCATGCTGCTATTGGGTCTGGACTTTCCCTCGGGTTTCCATTGCCTCCCAGCTCCAGCCTACACTGCCAGATGGTGAGATGGGGAAGAACTGGCCACACAGAAGTGGATCCATTCCTCTTGAGAATTGGTTTTATACATGTACTCGAAGTATCGCCGTTAAACAGTTGTTTTCTTCTTTATTGCGGATGAATGAAATGACGAACTGATTTATAATAGTTGTTACTCTGAGGGGCCTCTCACTTATCCCAGGGCCCAGTGAGGCTGACAAGATGGTTCTGCTGAGTCTGGAGAGGTGCTCGCTGTGCAAGCCTGATGATCTGAGTCCAGGCCCTGGAACCTGTGTGAGCCAGAAGGAGATCACTGACTCACCAAGCACCTTCTGACTTGCACAGAAGCACCTCGCCCCTCAGCTCACCTCTGCAAACAATACATTTGAAAAGGGACTCAGTAGTGACTTTTGTAAGGGGAAGAATCCATTTGAAAGCAAGTCATTGTTTTCTGGACTGTACTAATAAAATTTACTTTTCACACTTTAGTTTTGTATAATCATAGTTCTAGTTGTGCATACATTTGATTTAAATGTGTCGAAATGAAATTTGGCCTCATTTCATATTTCACATTACCAGTAAAAAATGGTTGGATGATATTTATTGTTATGTTATGTTATTATATGTTATTTGCTGATTATACACTAAAGTGTATTTCAGTAGGCTTATCCATGGTGAGAACCCCTCTTTTAAGCAATAGTTTGAGCTTCAGTATATAGCACAATAGCAAATTAGGTTGGTCTTATAATATTCCTGAGTTTTGGGCCCAGAAGATGGCTTAGCAGGTTAAAGAAAACCTGATATGAGTTCATTCAATTTTTGGATTCTGCTTGTAAGAATAGGTTCCCAAGAGTTGTCCTCTGACCTCGATATGTTTAAGGTGTCACCCCCCCAGCCCCCCAAATACATCAAATAGGCCAGGAATGGTGGTGCTTGCCTCTAATCTCAGCAGTGAGGTAACAGAGGTAGGTGGATCTCTGGGAGTTCAAGGCTAGCCTCATCTGCACAGTGAGTTCTAGAATAGCAAGAATTACATAATAGAGATACCCTGTTTAAATAGCAATAATAATAATACTAGCAGCAAAATCAATAAAAAACAAGCAAAACAAATAATAACTAAAGCAAAAGTTTTAGAAAATTCACGATGTGAAGAGTTCTGTTTACGCTAAAGCCACTGTTTCCCATGTCTGAAATGAAGTTTTCTGAGAATAGATAAGTTTCAGAAGATAATTTATTCAAAGTTATTAAGTTGAAAAGCAAATAAACTGTTGTCTGGAGCACACTTTCATGTGGTTGTGGGAAGAATATTGTCTGTTCCTAATATCGTGCTAACGAGGCCTTGATCCCAGATTTGCTGCGGCCTGTTCTGCCCTGAACACTCCACAATGCCTACTCTGTAAGCTGCTAATTAATAGATCCAGTGGCCCCACTTGGACTATGTTTCCTTCTGCTCCTCTTGGCTGTCAGGGGCCCGCCCCTTCTCCTGCCCTCTTGCTGGCTCTGACTTTGCCTGTTGGTTCTCCCTGCCCCCCACTGCCATGCACTGTCTCAGCAGCCCACACTTGGCACTTGGCTCTCTCACCGGCTTCCTGTGGTCCTCACGTCAGCGCCATTGTTCAGGCTTTCATCTCTAGCTACAATTTCCCAGGATTTATTTCGGTATCATCTTGCCAGTAAAACTGAGGAGTTCTTAAAGTTTTCCGCATTCTTTCCCGATGTCTCTTCTGCTTCCCACTTGGCACCACTCTGTCGCAGAGCTCCTGTTCAGAACTTATGGTTGCCCTTCCGGCACTGCTTGGTAGATTTCACCAAGTGCACCCAGCACTGCTCTGCCTCTGGAAGATCCACCCTGGCTACCACACCCGCTCATCTGAGTGCTGGCATCATGACTTCCTTCCAGACGTATCTTCCCCTGTTGGCTCTGTCTCTGTGTCTTATCCTTAGAGGGTCCACATCTAGGTGGAACTGATGCTGACAGCCTCCTGTCCCATATGGGTCCCCAGTGGCCACTCATTAATGTTCTTCACAATCCAAACTCTTGCTGGAGGATTTGGGTTTTGGGGATGGCTAATCTTGGTTGTCAGTTTGACACATCTGGGAAGAAGAAGGAGCCTCAGTTGATTAATTGCCCACATCAGATTGGCCTGTGGTCATTTTCCTGATTGCTAATATATGTAGGAGGGCCCATCCCAGTGTAGGCAGTATCCCTGAACATGTGATGAACTCTGTAAGGGAGGCAGCTGAAGTGCCTGGGAGCAGCTCAGTGAGCAGTGTCCCTCTGTGGAGTGTTCCTGCTTCAAGCTCCTGGTGGGCTGTGATCCGATGCTGACAGGAGCACACTTTGGGTCATGTCATTCCAGCCACAAAATTGCTTTGGGTCATGTCATTCCAGCAACGACAAGCAAACTAGAACAGGTTTCAAACCCTCTTTGTTTCTCTGTGACACCCCTGCCTGTGTATGCTCTAGCCTTTTGTCATGGATCTATTCCCCAGACATGTTATCACTCCATTCTTACTCAGACTGATCCTTTGTTTGGAATGAGTCAGTCTTATCCATCTTTTAGGATTTGCTTGAATTAATTCTTTCAAAGTTGCCTTTTGAATTAGCTCAGTGGTACAGTGTCTTCCTAGGGTGTGCAAGGCCATGGTTAAGTCCCCAGTATTTGAACCCCACCCCAATATCCTTTAAAAGTTTACATTTACATTATAATTATAGCATCAACAACAATTATGTAACATATATCTCCAATCACTCCCACTCTTCCTAGGAGCCTTTTGCATTCTTATACACTGTTGAGACAGTCATAAAGATTGCAGGCTGTCTGTAGTATTTACTGTATTGGAAGTTAAATCTTAGAAAATTTAAAATTATTAAATGTGCTGAACTATTGGTAGTAGAGTATTTGATGAACATAGCATTTTATGAAAATGACTTCTAAGACATGGAGGAGGTGACATCGTTTTCAACCTTGGTGACTCTACTAGTTTAAGAGAGGCCAGCTAGGTGTCACACTCATACTCAAGACTCCCAGTGGGTTGCAGCACACTGTTTCAGTTGATGTGCATTGCAGCATATACACACTGCTGGGAAGGAAAGAAGATGGGGAGGGGAAGGTAAGGGAGGGGAGGGAAAGGGAAGGGAAGGAAGGGGAGGGGAGGGGAAGGGAAGGGAAGGAAGGGGAGGGGAGGGGAAGGGAGGGGAAGGGAGAGGAAGGGAAGGGAAGAGAAGGGTTTTACCTCTTTAGATAACTTTTCTTTTCCATCCTTCATCGAAACCTAGCAAGCGCTAGCTTCGTCCGTTCCTAGACGGGCTCGCAGCAGCCGTAGTGAAGGCTCTGTGGTCTGGCACAAGGCTGCCCATCAGGCTGTCTTGGACTCTGTATACTCTACTCCCATAGGCCGATTGCATTGTGTGTGATCATCTGGGAACAGGAGGTTATACTGCTTTATGTAGATTTTCTCAGGTCATGTTGTACGAAACATTGCTGTTCATCTTCGGGGATACCTGACTTTTATCAGTTGCCAGGAAATACAGCGGCAAGCCTTCCTCAGAACAAAGGGCAGGGAGTGAAGGAGTTCTAAGTCTGCCAGGTCTCAAGGTTGACTGGGCATCGTAGATCACTTTAATTTTGTCTAGTCAGAATGGTGTTTCTTGAAATCAAGGGCAGTTTCTGAAGATCACCACTTAAAACATTTGCACTAGTCTTTTCCTCAGTGCAGAAGCATGAGTGCCTCCGCATGCTTCTCCGTTCACTCCACAGACCGGTAGACACAGGTCGGGATATGACAACACGAGTTTTACTGCTTCACCAGGTCGCTCCTTTTTTTTTGATTTTTGTTTTTTGTTTTTGATTTGTTTTTTTTTTTTTTTTCGAGACAGGGTTTCTCTATATAGCCCTGGCCATCCTGGAGCTCACTCTGTAGGCCAGGCCTCTGCCTCCCAGAATGCTGGGATTACAGGTGTGCGCCACCACCGCCCGGGTGCTTGCTTTCTTTTCTCTAAGTGCCGACCACTGTCCCAGTTTGGTGCCACTGCCTTGCCAACAGCCCCAGGAGTTTTAGCCACTGCAGCTGCTACATCATTATTTCAGAGGGACCACGGGGAAGGAAGCCGGAGTCCTAGTGGTATTGTGAGAAGTTACAGTTTGACTTTGCTGCCTTGAGGGTGCCTCAGAAGAATCCCTGCTCTACGCCATTAGACGTGCTGTGTAGTCCACCACAGTGGAACTGCACCCTGCCCAGAGCTTACTTCAGTTCCTCCTGAGAGGTAGAAGGCCCAAGCTTAGCGTGGCTTGATGAGAACCAACGGCCCAGATGGAGAGTCTCTCTCTCTCCCCCCCCCCCCCCTCTCTCTCTCTCTCTCTCTCACACACACACACACACACACACACACACACACACCCCTTAGACTTCATTTGTTTCCTGTAAGAATTGTGCAGTTAAAATATTTTGAGGCAAGTAGCTGTTGTGGAGGGTCACCTGTAATCTCAGTACTTAGGAGGCTGAGGCAGGAGGATTGTTGTGAGTTCAAGGACATTCTGGGCTGCAGAGTGAGATCCTTTCTCAAAGAACAAAACTGGAAAAAATTTTAGAGCTAAAATCAGGCATGCTTTTATGAGGCTGTAACTGAGACTTCCTTCCTGGACTGTAGGTAGATAGTGTCCAGACCCTTATGGGAACGGCTTTTGACCGTTCTTATCTAGACCTCGAGGGTCAATGTCTACTTGTGCCTCCATCTAGGTGATGTTAATAGCTTGCCGTCATCAGGTGAAAGACTGAGAAACTGGAATGATTGGATGTTTAAAGCATAACCTTTATTTTACAAAGCATAGTATATACTCTTGTAAAGGAAGCATTAGCAATTGGGCATTTAAGAGAAATGTATATGACTATAAAAGTGAAAATGATTTGAAGAGAATTATTTTTGGTGTTGAGTATTTAACTCAGGGACTCACTGGAGCTAAACATTCTACCACCCCCACCCTTCACTGAGTGTTTTAAGAAAGAATTTCCTTTTTAAAGATATTTATTTATTTGTTTTTTTATTTGTGTGTGTGTGTGCGCGCGCGCGCGCGCGCCCATGGACTTGTGCTTGAGGCTTGTATGCCTATGGAGATCAGAAGAAGCCACAAGATCCTTTGGAGATGGTTTTACAGGCAGTTGTGAGCTGATATGGGTGCTGGGAATTGTAGAAAATGAGGCCAGCTCCTTTCCTCGTCAGTGATAGGACCTTGGTGATCCCATCTTGTACAGGTCTTTGTAGGTGTCCGGAGCTACTGTGAGTTCAGGAGAACGATCACCACAGCTCTCTTTTCTTTATAATTATTTTTGTTTCTCATGGATTAATTTGAATTAAATGCTAGATATAATAAAATTTCATCACTCATAAACATTTTTTTTTCCCTTAGGAGAGGCAATGTAAAACTTTTTTCCTAACCCTCCCCTTCCTTTAAGATGTCATGTGTTAAAGTTTTACTGTTAGTGGTCAATTTCTCTTAAGACTTGCTACTTCCTTTCAAAATGATTGTTGTAATACCCATTTCATGCTATTGAAATTAGTAGTGAGTAAAAGCTGCGTGTGTATTTCATGTGTATCTGTACACATATGCTTGCGGATAATCCTAAAAATTGATAAAGTACAAGCAAAAAGAAGTTACTAAGTTATATATATATGTATTATTTGGCTTTAATAATTAAAATTGAAATGATATGTTTCAGTATATGCAGGCTCAGGCACACCTATACTGCAAGGCAGAATAAAATAATTGGATGCTACATGATTTATGTGGAATAATCATAAACACGGCCTCTTTGAATTAGAGAACTGGAGAAGTGTGTCATACTGACCAACCGAACACCATGATGAGCACTGCTTTGTAACGTGGCTTTTCCAACATGACACATACCTCCTCATAAGGCCATAGATCAACTGAAGTTTTCCATCAACACATGTGGACTGCACTGCTAGAAGAGCAGTGTGCGTTAAAACAGTGCACGGCGTGATGAACACCCACAGGGAATAGCTGGAGTTCAACTGTCTGCTTTGCATTTCCTGCCTGTGTATCATTGTGGTATCAGAGCAGCTTGAAAGTCTGAGATGAAAAGACACAAGTTCTGTGCACTCCCTCAGTTTGGCATGTGTGCTCATCTGTTTTGGCTAAATCTTTATATTGAGGTGTCTTCCTTGGTTCATTGTGTGCTGTTGCATCACTTGTACTTCAGGCTAGCCTCAGACTCACTGTTTCATCAGAGCTAGCCTTGGATCCTGACCCTCTTTCCCCCATCTGCCATGCACCACCATACTCAACCAAATGTATGTGATTCTTCAAGTGAGGCATTGAGGCTTTACTGCTGAGTAGAAAAACAAAAAAGGAATTGAAATATTGAAATAGCAACAACTACTTTATCAATCCTGCTATAAATTAGAAACTACTCCTAGTATATGGTTTGGGGCTGGAGGGCATGGTTCAATGGTTTAGAACACGCGCTGTTCTTGCACTTGGGTCTGATTCTGGAACATCACCCACATGCCCATTACCACCCTATAACCCAAGTCCAAGGATCCACATGCGTGCAAGCAAAGCATACATACAAACTAAAATGCATAAAGACAAACAACTTCATTAGTATGTAGTTCATTTTTTATGCATAACCTTTGCTTTAGAAGGCGTCCTAGTGCACCCTGGTAAAAATAGGCATCATCTGTTGGGAGATGTAAGAGGGATTCACACAGTTATGCCTGAAAGCAAGAATAATCAAAAAGAATGACTGGCAAGTCCCATCCCTAAACAACTGGTGGCCTCTGTTCTCATCTAAACGAGTGAATTTGCTTGTTCAACCACGTTATTGTCAGCATAGGTTCAAACAGCCTTAGTCTGCTTGTTCTTTCTCTGGATGTTTTGTGTCTTTCAAGTTAAAGTTAAAAACCCCGAAACAATGTTTATTGTTTCTTTTCACAGAAATCATTCCTATATTTTGCATGATTGACACAGTAGGTGGCAACATAGTTATTGTGACTGTTAAGGTTGTCAATTAAACCAGTCTGGGAACTCACCCTGGAGACCAGCCTCCCACAAGCATGCTTGTGTGGGATTATCTAGATTATGTTAATGGGTCTGGGAAGGCACACCTTTCCGTGAGTTGGGCATTCGTCATGCATGAAAGGAAAAAAAATGAACTGAGGACGGGCGATCCTCTCTCTTTGCTCCTGATTGCGGTTGCCACGTGACCAGCTGCCTCGCTCTCCCGCCTCTGTGAATTCCCTACCCAGATGGACCATGTCCTCCAACTGTGAGCCCAGATAAGCCCGCTTCCTTTCTTAAGTTACTTTTATCAGGTATTTTATCCCAGAACAAAAAAAGTAACCAGTCCAGGCAGGACTGCTGTGCAGTTGGTCTCTTGTTCTGCATTTGCCATTTCTGGTCTGTTTGGTTTTCTTTTTGGTAGCAAAATCTGTAATTTGAAACAAGAGATAAACAAAAGGCTTTGACAAAGGAATCTGCTACAGTGTGCAGTTTCTGATCCAAGAAGCTGATGCTTGAGCAACAAGGGAAGGGCCGAGAGTCTTTTAACTTGGGATGTATTCTTCAGAGGTCTATAGTCTTCAGGGCTATATGGCCATTCTTTGTCATTAAAACGAAAGGGATGGCTGGGTAGTGGTGGCGCACGCCTGTAATCCCAGCACTCTGGGAGGCAGAGGCAGGCAGATTTCTGAGTTTGAGGCTAGCCTGGTCTTCAGAGTGAGTTCCAGCACAGCCAGGGCTATACAGAGAAACCCTGTCTCAGAAAAAAAAGCAAATCCAAACAAAACAAAACAAAAACTAAAGGGAGAATAACATACAAAGGTAGATCCTGAACAGTTACAAATGATAACAGACCTGTTATCCTATCACGTGGGATTCAGAGACAGAAGGATCATGAGCTGGAGACAGGGTACATAGTAGTGTCTTAAAAACAGCTAACCACACTCATATGCTTCATATAATAGATAGATAGACAAACACACACACACACACACACTCACTGATAAATAAATAGATAAATCTTGTAAAACAATCTCATCAACTACCCACCCTCCCCATCTCCCCATTTTGAGTAAGAGAACACAAAGTCTTTACTTCTTCCTCCAGTGTAAGTGAGAATTTGGAGGACTTTCCAAACAATCACTGTTTGGATGTGAGCACAATAGAATTCACATTTCTGCTGTCACAAGGCAGAGGACAGTTACTGGTTGCCATCCCTATACTACAGGCCGACTCAACCCCAATTCTCTGCAGATGAGAACTTCCACGTTAGTTCTTTCTTAAGTGTTCTGGTGTAATTCCAGCATTTGGGGCTGTTGCTGGTGGTGCCACAAGGAACATGTGTGCCACTGTACCCCAGGTGCAGCAAACTTCCTGCCAAGTATTAAGAACACGATTGGTGACCAGGACGTTTAAAACATTCAAGCTTTGTAGATAGCTCATATTCCAATCCTTATCAATTATTTCTCTACCTCTGAAATGGTAAGTTCAAAGGATCTTTTTAGTATAACACTCCTGAGGAATGTAACAAACCTTCAGTAATAACTGGTAATTATCAAAACGTGTTGTCTGTTGGAAGAGTTAAAAAATAGACCGTATTTCATGTTGGAAATGAAAGGATTATTAACGTTAGTCGTAAGGTACACTCAGATCAAAACATTAGAGTAGATGCTTACCCTGGCATGTGGCCCAGCATGTCTTGACCTCCTGACCCCACTTTCTACAGTGCTGGGATTACAGCCATGTGCCATCACACCCAATTTCCACATTTGGAGGCTATGTAGACCTGCCTGGCTTAGAACTTGCAATGTAGATCAGGATGGCCTCAAACTTACAGATATCTCCTCATTTCTGTCTTCCAAATTCTGGGATTAAAGGTATAAGCCACCATACTTGGATAGCTCTGCTAATTGTTTTAAAATTTAAACATTGTTTTACTTTGAAAGCTTTCCTTATTTGGTTCTAGATGCATAAAGGTTTTGCCTGTATGTGTCTTTGTGTACCACATGCATGACTAGTGCCCAGAGCTGGAGGAGCATGCGGATTCCCTAGAACTGCAGCTGTGGTTGTGAACCACTGTGTGGGGGCGGGAACTAAGCTCGGGTCCAAGAACATGACGTGCTCGCTTATTTATTTATTTATTTATTTATCACTCCATATTTTATTCCCCCATCCACCCTCCAACTATTCCACATCCCAAACCTCCTCCCTTCCCCCTGTCTCCACATGGATGTTCCCCCACCCCACCTGACCTCTAAAGTTCCTGGGGCCTTCAGTCTCTTGAGGGTTAGGTGCATCATCTCTGAATGAACACAGACCTGGCAGTCCTCTGCCATATGTGTGTTGGGGGCCTCATATCAGCTGGTGCATGCTGCCTGTTTGGTGGTCCAGTGTTTCAGAGATTTCGGGGCTACATGAAGTGTTCTTAACTATCTTGCCACCCCACCTGCTTCTGCTGTTTTTATCTGGAGCTCTTGATGTGACATTTCTGTAACTTTTTTTTTTTTAAACACCTGTTCATGAAAGTTCTTCATGTCTGACCTATACATATAGGCTACTTGACCATTGGTGAACATATATAGTCAGACCTGACCCTACATAACCGAATGTATTTTAAATTATTTAAACGGATTAAATGTGCATTAACTGATTAATTAACATGTATCTGTACGTATGTGTGCATGCACGGGTGTCATGGCACAGGTGTGGAGCATAGCGGATAAACTGCAGGACTCAGTTCTCTCTGTGTAAATCCTGGGGGTTGAACTCAGGTCAGCAGATGTCACAAGTGTCTACCTACTGGTCTAGTCTCATATTTTAAAATTCTCATTCACATATTTTTTGGTGGAAATGATTATTTTTCTTGTATCAATAGCCTCATGTAGGCTCATTATGTAGCTATTAAAAACATCTCCATTTTGACTGCTTAGATCTTAATGTAAAGAAACATTTTGTTTTAAGGTGTCTTTAACCTTACCAATGAGTATTTAGTACTTACTGCTCTGTGAGACGCGCTGGCCAGGAAGTGACTAAAACAAGATCACGTGGCAGAGCTCAGCCCTAATCCAGATATACTGGAAACTGAATCCATAACGTGAGGGAAATCAGTCCTGAAGGAGTTTTGGGGTGCAGTCATCTGTGGATGGGCGGAGTTACCCTTGTCTTTTCAGTAGGAGGGAGAGAGAATCAACAGATTTTCTGCTTGATTGCATTGTTTTTTCTACCAAGCAGGCACTAGGACATCATGGATTTTAAAGGGACCAATGCTGTATTGGACCTTTAAAGAAGTGCTAGAAGCCTGTGTTGTCGTTTGGGCTGGTGCTGTAGCCCAGGACCTTCTGAATGCTGTGCAGGGCTATACTACCGAACTATTCTAGTCCAAAAGTACTAAAATACTAAACATGAACTATGCTTGGGATCTTGTAATTTAAAGTACCCCTTTCAACAGATTGAATTGTTAAATAAACGTACTAAATGCTTTAGAGATTTATTTTTTTACTCATGTGCATGTTCAAGTGTCCGCATGAATCCATGGACAGAGGCCAGATGAGGCGGCCCCATTCCCCAGAACTGAGTTGCAGGGAGTCACGTGCTGCCATGTGGGTGCTGGGGACTTACCTTGGGTCATCTGCAAAAGCAATAAGTGTTTAATTGTTGAGCTATGTCCCCAGCTTCAGACTGTGAGTTTTAAAAATCTTCAAATCAACCCCAGGAAATAAGGAGGACCACAGTAGCCCCCCCTCTTCTGAGTGGTAAATATTCCAGGATCCCAAAGGGCTACCTGAAACTAATATACAAACCCCATATAACCAAAAGGAAGTGAGTATTTGTGGCCAATGAGATCGCTCCACAGGTCCCGATGCTTGCTGCCAAGACTGACGACTGAGTTTCATTCTGGGATCCATATATTGGAAGATGAGAACTGAATCTTAAACATTGTCCTCTGATGTCCACATGCTTGCCACGGCATGTGTGTGCACACACAAGCATGTATCCTGTTCTGGATGGCTTTTATGTTGGCTTGATATAAGCTAGAGGCATTTCGGAAGAGGGAACCCCAGCTGAGGAAATGCCTCTGGATTGGCCTATGGCCCATTATCCTGACTGAAGTGGGAGGTCCTGCCCCTGGGCTGGTGGTCTGGGTGCAACAAGGAAGCAGGCTGAGCAAGCCATGAGGGAAGAACCAGTAAGGGGTAGCACTCCATGGTCTTCAGTTTCTGCCTGTGTGTGCACACACAGATACACACACACACACACACACACACACACACACACACACACATCACTGGCTTTGGTAAGGCCATAAAATGAAATGCATTTTCATCTTGTGTTATATTTAGTCTTCTATAAAGAAGAGACATTATCTTTAGAATGCTTCTAGAACACCTTCCATAGCTACATTTACTCATTACTTAATGAACTATGTAGTTGAAAATATAGCTGTGGCTCAAAGCAAATATGTTTTTGTTGAGATGCTATTTATCTCTTGTCTCTCACAAGTAATATAAATATTTAATTTTTCACAATAAAATGGTTATGAATTTTGTTTTTCCATCATTAAGCAAATTTGAAAACATAATATGTTGCCTCTCAAATAGGTTTGATGGATTTATATTAAATAGTAGCTCTTTACAAATTTAAATAATTTTAATTTTTAATGGACTCCCATAAACAGTAGTTTGAATATCTTTTATTTTTGACATTTTCCCCATGCTGTCGCTTTCTTAAAACCTTTTAAAACGTTTATTTATTTATCTGCTTACTAACTTGTCTATTTATGGGCATGCACATACAAAGTGTGAATGTGGAGTCGAAGGGTAATTTGTGGGAGCTGATTCTTTTGTTTCATCATGCGCGCGCACCCTGGGCCTTGACCTCAGCTCAGCGGGCCTGGCTGCTGGTGCCTTTTCTTGTTGAGCCATTCTTCCAGCCTCAGTTCTTTTCTTCGTTGATAGTTTTCTTTGATAATTTTATAAACACACACACATACACACATATACATATATACACATACATGCATGCATGCATTATGGTCACGCTCGCCCCTTGCCCCTCCCCATCCTCTTCCCATCCTGCCCCTCCCCCACCCCCGCCCCCACCAAGTCCTGGACCCTTTTCAGCTTTTGTTTGTTTTGCCTTTGCTTTGTGGCTCACTGGGTTTAACCGCTTACTTGTTTAAGCGTAGGTGTGAAAGCCCAAGAGTGACTCACTAGTGGCTACGCCACTCAGGGCAATGGATCATTCCTTCCTTCTAGAAGCTCTGCACTGCCCTTTGCTCCTATGGGCCTCCTCAGGCTCCCTGAGCCTCTCCCGGCTGTGACTGAGTGTTTACTGGCTTCTTCTTGCGCAGCTGCAGCTGCTACGAGGCTATGGATGCCGCGGCAATGCGACAGATTCCCGGTGCTTGGACTTCTCTGTTCTTTCTGCCCTGTCTTCCTTGAGCCTTGGAAGGGTGTGATCTGGTGGCCTGTTTAATGCTCAGCACTCAACAGCCACTTCTCTGGGCCTTGAGCAGCCGTGAGTCTCTGCCTTGCCTCTATAACACTGTGTGAAAATACTGCCCTCTTGGCAGGTTGGTGTTGTATGGTGCAAGGCTCAAGCTGCAGAGCCCACTGCTGACTTGCGTCCCTCCCTGCGTTGGTTGCCTGCAGAGCAGCTTCCGTAAGCATGGTTAGCCAGCAGCGTGGGGGGTTTCTAGCTTAGAAGAAGATACTGACACTCTTAGTTTCCATTAGACGCCTTCCCTGCTCTGTCAGAGAATGGATGTAGCGTCTTATGTGACTTTTTATTTTATTTTATTGAGAAAAAAAATGCAGCCCTGGCTAGCCTAGAACTTGCTTTGTGGGCCAGGGTATCCTCAAAAGAGATCTGCCTGCCTCTGTCTTCTGAGTGGCTGGGGTTACAACAGTTCAACTGGGTTCTTAAGTAATAGTTACAATTTTATGGTGTTTGAAAAGAAAATTTCTGTAGGAAAACCAAGGAAATGAATTCTCCTGATCTTTTGATCTCTCCCCTTTTATGAAATGGTGCTAAATGTTAAAAATTTGGGTAGATTAGGTCGTTATTTGTTTCATATACAAGGTTATGCTTGGATAGTATTGCTTGCCCACGGTGACGAAGGCGCCGCTTTTGTATCGCTTAGTCGCATCCCAGCAGACCTGCTGAATATGATCCTCTCAGGACTCAAGGCTGCGGGAGCTGAGCTGCCACTGGTAAGGTTAGAGTCTGCTTAGTAACTGGGCCCCAGTTCTTTTGTGTCTAGTAACAGGTGTGGGAGAAAGTGGGGGTCACCTCCGGGTCTCGGGAGCACATACACAAGGTGCTGCGGCGTTGGCCCAGTGTGGGGTGCTGGGCTGGCCCTGGTCCCTGGGCGCTTTGTGTGAGGCGGGCTGGCCGATGGCCAGATTGGAAATACACTCTCTCAGGTTGCAGAGGCCCCTGGGCTTGTCTGAGGGCAGCCAGTGGATAGCAGCACCCACGTGCTTGCTTGTTGAAAGATTAGTCTCTGTCCTTGAGAGTTCACTGCTTCTCCATTGACAGGCGGGGAGCAGGCTGCCAGAGAAAGGTCCGGAAATTCGTAAACCTCCAACAAAATTCTTACCTTTCCAAATGAGGCCATTCAAATCTTGAGCTTTTTCAGCTATTTGCTTGATATTATGTCTTTGTTACTAATTTTGGGGCCTAGCTATTAGCGATGTATTGGAGGAAACAGTCAGTCCATAGTCAGTGGTCATATGTCCTTTTAAAGGAATGACAGAAGATTTTTAGTTGAGCTGGCTAGGAAAAATCAGTAACATTTATAAGGTATTTTGAATCCTGATATGCAAAACATTCAGTGTTTTATATTCATGGAGCACGTAGCTAGTCGTATCGTACTAATCAGTACTCAGCCCAGAGCAGTTCCTTTGCCATCTGTCCTGGTCTTTGTGCCCCATTCCCACCCCCACAGCATGAATACTTTGTATCAGCATTTTAGATTTTATTTATTTTATTATTTTATGCTTATGTTTAGGAGTGCTTTGCCTACATGTGTGTATGCCTACATGTGTGTATGGTGCTCATGGAGGTCAGAAGAGGATGTTTGACTCTCTGGGCTGGGAGATACAGATGGTTGTGAGCTACCAAGTGGGTGCTGAGAACTGAACCTGGGTCTTCTGCAAAGCCACAAGTGCCCTTAACTGCAGAGCCAATGTGTCTCTGCATCAACATTTTAAATACTGCCATGTGCACTACACACACACACACACACACACACACACACACACACACACCCCTTTCCTAAGGGGAATATCAGAATTTAATAATAAAGATCGAACGTAGTTTAGGGGCATATTCTTTACACAGGTATTGTTAGTTCTTTTAAAACAGATCTTATGTTTGGAAAAACTAAACAAAAAACAAAACAAAAAGAAAAAACAAAAAATAAAACCAAAAAACAAAACAGATTTTATGATTCAAGAGTTCAAGATAAAGTTGTTTTGTGATGTTTATGAGGAAACACATGGTTCTCTTCCCCAAGTCATTTTAGCTTAGTTTTAATTAGACCTCAGTGATGAAATTACCTGAGTAATGCAGAAAGAGAGAGAGAGAAAAAAGAAGTCTTTGCTCTTCAGTTTCCAGAATCAGATGATCGAAGGCTAAGACCTTGGGGGAACATGGTGAAACTTGATAAAACTGTTTAGTGAAATACGGAACAAAGACGCCATATTAAAGTTCGGACGTGTTAGCTTTTATAGAAGTACAGGCTTCAAAGCTTTGGAGGAAAGCAGTGAGTTAGATAGAACTCAGGAACACGTATTGACTTCGGGTTTAAGTGTCGCACACATGCAGATAGATTGGAGCATCTTCTGTTGGTCTGGGTTTATCTTGCTTCCCTCTCTTCTACTTTCTGCGTACAAGGTTACTTTATCTTCTTGTTGCTTCCACAGGCTTTCATTTTCTCTGTAGTTCCTCATTAGTGAAGGAAGTAGAAGAGAGGAATGTTCCCTCCCTCTCTAGCTGTAGGAATTGCCTGCCCCCTTGCCTGCTGTCCTTTGGGCACTGCTGCACACACAGGGCTCTGAGCTTTCCTACTGTGGCTGGTCGGCCTGGTTCACTTTTCATCCCTGTGCAGTATCCCATCCCAAGATTCACATTACTCCCCTCCTCCCCCTTTTCCTTTGAGGCCGATTCCATCTGTGCTTCTTTCCTTGGCTCTTATCGGTTATTTTTGTGCTTAGAATTTCTTAAGGTGAAAATAAATTCTCTCTGTTTGGCCAAGAATTCTGCCTTCCTGGATCTCTCTGAAACTCACCCATTGCAAATGTAGATTTTTCACCAGAGAACAAATGATAAGTCTTTGATATCTCCAGAGCTCTTCAACCACCTTTCTTAGTTTTTCTAGCCTTTTTCTAAGGTTCTCATTTTCTCTGCCCTGCTCACTGGCCCAGCAGGCATAAGGTCTTGTTTTGGTTTTAGGTGGGAAGCGTTACATGAGTCACATGGTTGGGTTGCTGAACCAGAAACCCAACCTGTGAAATTAGGATCTAAAAGCTAGCTTGTTACATGGGAACTTCAGCATTCTCCTGCCTATACTCAGGTGAAAGCTCATAGAATGGAGTTCTTTATTGTAGTGAAATATTTTACAGTGGAGATGGGTAATTCTTACCTGTAAGATAAGTATTGGGGGACTTTTAAAGAGTCAATCAATTGTTTATT
Source organism: Apodemus sylvaticus (assembly GCF_947179515.1). NCBI lineage: Eukaryota > Metazoa > Chordata > Mammalia > Rodentia > Muridae > Apodemus > Apodemus sylvaticus. Next base: position 48,619,059 of record NC_067478.1, on the reverse strand, counting down.
TTGACAATGAAGTCAGGAACCCTCTGCAAACATTCTGTTCATCTCCTGTGATAATTTTTAGAGTCATCCAGTGTTTCTGTTATTATCAGAGGGATTAGAACTGAATTATTTAAATAGAAACACAAATACATTATTTTTGTTTTTATTTATGACTCTTGAACATGTCTTGGTAGAGAGGCAAAAATATAGGCTAGGTTTTTAGAGATAAGTCTGCTTTCTGCCTTACGGTAAGAGATGATTAAGTTGGATATACTATTTACTAACTGTTAAATTTTATGTGTATGGTTATTTTGCCTGCATGCATTCCTGTGCACCATGTGTGTGCACTGCCTATACAGAGGCTACAAGAGGATATCAGAGCCCCAGAACTGGAGTTACAGACTGTGTGAGTTACTATAAGGGTGCTGGGAATGGAACTCTAGTCTTCTGGAATAGCAGCAAGTGCTCGTGACCACCATACCATCTCTCCAGCCCCTATTGTTTTGTTTTCTACCTACCAACCTACCTACCTACTTGCCTACCTACCTACCCACCTACCCAACTACCCATCCATCCATCCATCCATCCATCCACCTATCCATCCATCCATCCATCCATCCATCTTAAGAGATGGGGTCTCATTGTATTTCCCTGATTGTCTGGAATTCACTATGTAGACCAGTAGCTTCAAACTCATAAGGGATTCACCTGCCACGTTCTTGAGAGCTGACCTTCTAGGTGTGAGCCACCACACCTGGCTCTTGTATATACTTATTCCTCAGTTTGTTTTCAAAAACTATCCATGAAATGGTCTTTTGTGTGATGGTGTGAGAAATGTCAATTAGAGAGAGCTTAGGACAAGCACTGCGTGTGGGAAGGGTAGTTGGAAATAACCAGACCTGCACATAAGCAAGATAAAAGCAGCTTTCTGTCCCGTTGAATGAAACCAGGCTGGAAAAAAGTCACAAAGCAAAAACAAAACAAAACAAAACAAACAAACAAACAAACAAACAAACAAAAAGTCAGACTATGGATTAATAGCCGGGTGGCGCAGGGCAGAGTGAGAGGGAAATTTGTTATTTGAGCAAAGGGGAAAGAAGAGAGTAGAGCACAGCAGCTGGCTCTGTGGAGGGCGGCGGCTGCAGTGGCCAGCCCTGCTGCGTGCCAGCAGGAAGTCACTGTCTGCAGAGGAAGGTCAGACACAGGGGCGAGGGGCCACTTTGTGATTTAATTTAGTCATGTTTGAAAGTCCCACTGCTATATGGGACTTTCTCTATTTTTCAGGAAATGTGTGTAAATTTTCAGCTACTTATCCAGCCATCTATTCACTGGATTTTTCTTTTCTTTTCCTTTCCTTTTTCCTTTCCTTTTCTTTTCTTTCCTTTCCTTTCCTTTCCTTTCCTTTCCTTTTCTTTTCTTTTCCTTCCTTCCTTCTTCCTCCTCTTCCTCCTCCTTCCTCCTCCTCCTCTTCCTCCTCCTTCTCCTCCTCCTCCTTCTCCTCCTCCTCCTTCTTCCTCTTCTTCCTCTTCTTCCTCCTCTTCTTCTTCTTCCTCTGCACCAACTCTACGCCTGCCACTTCCAACTCAAGAACAGGGATTGTTGGAAATAACTACAGTTGTATTTCACACAGATACAAGAGTGAGTGAGTTCAGCGTACTATGCAAGTTGCACTGGTTCATTTGACACCTTTCCCAGGTTAATGGTTTTAAGCACAAAGCAGAAAGCTTTTTCACACTGAAAAAATTTTGTGGGCAGGAAGAGAGAGGGTCAGTGAAGCTCACAATTCTGCCGAGATGTATTCCAGTGCAGAGAACAGCGTATAAACAAGGACACAGTGCCGAAGTTGTCAGTTTAATGCATTTCCTTCTCTTCCTTCTCTCCATCCCTTCCCCCTGTACCTGTGTCTTTTAGGTTTCTGAGACAAGCTTTTACTCTATAGTCTAGATTAGTTTGGACCACACAGTCCTCTTGCTTTAGCTGACTGAGTACAGGGATTAGACATGTGCACATACCCTGCTGTATTTTTCCTTTCTTTCTCTCTTCCTTTGCTCCCTTTCTCTTGTAAACTGACAAATATTTTTTTTTTTTAAGGCATGGGATGACGATTTAACACATGGTCACAGAGTAATTAGCATCTCACCTTCTTAGACACAATTCTTTCTATGTATTGGGAAATGTTGAGTTTTCTAGTTACTTTGAAATGTATAATCATCGTGGTCTGTAGTTATCCCCTGTGTTGTGGAGTTGTCAGTACTGGTGCCTCCTGTTTAAGTGGCCTTGGGTCGTTGTTCAGTCTCTCGCTCTGTCCCACCCTTCCTAACATCTAGGCATTAGGAATCTGTTCTTTACTCCTGTGTGATCAACATCTTTGTCTAAAGACGAGTGAGAACATGCCTGATCCCGCATTGCCATAACGACAGGATCTCTCTTTCTTTCCAAGCCGTACACTTGCCCATTGTGTGAATACACCACAGGAGAAAAGTTGCACTAGCTGAACAAGGCAAGGCGCTTCTTTATGAACACATGCCAGTGTGTGTTTTTCAACCACGTTTCCTTCTTTTATCCTCCCACCTGTCTTTCTCCTGCCACACACCTTCCCTCTCTTCCCAGCTCCATATACAAGAGAACCATCAAGCTTGGACTGTGAGATTGGCATACTTCATTTACTGTGATAATCTCCAATTATATATATATTTTCCTGTAGATGACCTGATTTCATTTTTTCCTTGTGGATGAATAAAGCCCAGTGTACATTTCGTCATCAGCCCATCCACTGATGGGCACCTAGGATACTGGATAACTTGGCTATTGTGAGTATGGCAGCCATAAATGTGGGAGGGGCTGGGTTTTCCTTTGCCTACATACCCAGTATTGGAATATTGAGATCATATGGAAGTTCTGCTTAGAGTACTTAGGTTTTTTTTTTTTTTTGGATTTTTTTTTTCAAGACAGGGTTTCTTTGTATAGCCCTGGCTGTCCTGGAACTAACTCTGTAGACCAGGCTGGCCTTGAAACTCAGAAATTCACCTGCCTCTGCTTCCCAGAGTGCTGGGATTACAGGCGTTTATTCTTTGAATCTTAACATCAGCATTCGCTATTTTATTTTAGTATTTATTTTTTACTTTAGCCATACAAAGTGAGGTGAGCGAACTACTACAGGAAAACAGAGAAACCCTTCAGACATTTGTATAAAACCCAAGATTCCTCTGGATAAAACCCTCCCAAAGCAAAGCCAAAGCAGGAAAAACTAGACCAATGAAATTGCATCAAACCAAGCAGCTTTTTACATTATAGAAACCAATCACTAGAGTCAAAAGACATCCTAGAGAATGGGAGAAAATACTGGCCAACTATCATTCTTAGGGGTCTAATATCTAATATTCACCTCAACAGTGAAAAGTCAAATCATCTAATCAACAGACAAAAAGACTCAAACCGATGCTTCTCCAAAGGACACACACACGTGACTCTAAGTATATACAAAGCTCAACTCTCTCTTAGCTATAGAAGTTTGCAAATTTTTTATCTTTGTAGCTAATGTTGTTTTAGAACCTATTTTAATTGCTCTAGTTTGAATTCATAAGTGTTATGTTCTGTATGGATTTATGGAGGATTTATTATCTTTTTTTTCCTTGTAAGTCATCTATGTAACTGTTAGATGCAGTTATATGAAGTGGGGCTCAAACTTGTCTTTCTACTAAACACATACCCAGTTTTCTGGGCAGCATTTGATGACAAGTTTATGTTTCCTCATTATTGTATATTGCTTGGTTTTGTTGTTAAGGAATCAGACATTCTTATGTGTGCATCTGTTTGTTGGTCTGTCTATTTGTATATCACCAGCACTGACTTATTCTGACTGATTTATAGTTACAACTTAGCTTTCTGTCCAGTTATTCTGTAAGAATATCTTGCCAATTGTTGATCTTGTATTTCTGCATAAATTTTTGAATTTTTTTTTGTTTCTAAAAAAAAAACCAAGATCAGTTAGAATTTCAGTGGAATTTCTATGAATCTAGGAATCACTTTGGAGGATGCAAATATATGTTTAAAATTTAAAATAGTAACTTTAAAACATTTAAAGCATTTGAGAGATCCTCCTGCCTCAACCTCCAAAGTAACTGGAACCACAGGTATTTGCCACCAGGCTTTAATAAGTTAGTTAGTTGGCTGTGTATTTGTAACTTAGACATTTTACTTTGTTGGCTGTAGCCTCCAAAATGAAGCAAAAATAAAATTCAACAAGAGCAGGACTTCAGTGATGTGTTGGATGTAACATATTCAGAATTATGGACAACCGTGGTTCTGATAGTTTTGTATACCTCCACTTTTCCCTTAACATACCTTTTGATTATTCATGTCTTTGAGCATCTCAGTTAATCCTTCTGTGAAGCTCATTTTTATCCCAGGAATTTGAGAGGAAAGAGAAAGACGGACACATCTTTATGGTGGGAAACCTCTCTATACAATGTGATTGGCCCTGCCCAGTTACCCAAGCACAAACTCATTCAGCTGTTTTGTTGTTGTTATTATTATTGTTGTTTTGGTTTGTATTTTTGTTTGTCTGTTTGTTGTTAGTGAGCAGGCTGAGTGTGGAGACCCCTGCGTGCTGAGGGGCACCTTGCTATCAAGGATAGCTGACAGGCAGTACTAACAGACAAGCAGGAGGCAGCAGGACCAGGGATGGAAATTCAAAGTCTGACCACAGAAATGAAATTGAAGATTAGAAAGCTAAGTGGAGGACATTGCCAGGATGGTTAGAATAAAAAGATAAACTGGATAGTAGAAAAGAGAAAAAAAATGAGAGTATTAAATCATACACATATACCACTGACATTGAGTTATCGAATTTTCAGAGAGAACAGAAGGTATAAGATAAAAGGAATATAAAATAATATCAAGGCATTGCTCAACAGACCTGAGGCTAGCCTGGGTTACATAGTGGATCTGTCTTAAAGATTCAAGGGAGACAAACTAAACTGTGTATTACAATGGAGTAAGGAAACGACTGCTGAGCTATGTAGCCGTGGAAGTTGCAAACACCCAGGATGAAGACTGGACTCAAGGTCCTTCAAGCTTCTTAGTCTCAGGGCAGAGACACAGGCCGTGCAAAGGATGGAACCTACAGGCACAGCAGTTCAGTGTGCCACACATAGTGTGTGTCCTCAAAGTTCTGAAGAAAAATATCTTTCAGCCCCTAATAAATTGCGTGTATTTAATAAATGTGTGTATTTGTGTTCAGTCTGTCAGGTACGTATGAAGTAAGATAAGGATTCCTTTGGCCATGCAGGGACTTAAATATGTATTTTGTAGAGAGCAAGCAGTGATGGCAGGTCCTAGCAGCTCCATAGAACATCCAGGGAAGGAGGATGTCTGGTTAGACAAGTTTTAACAAAGGCTACCCTTGGATTTTTAAAAAACAAAGTATGTTTTTTTATTAACTTAATACAGAACTAGTGTGCTAATGAGGCTTTAAAAGACTCCATCAGCACGAGTAGTTCTGGGAAGGGGGTTGTTGCTGGGAACACTACTTTAATGTGAGTAATTTAATTGCAGAAACAAAGCAGGCTCCAGCATTGAATGAAAAAAAAAGTCTTCCTTTAGAAAGAGTTACTTAGTATTATAACAGGCTCTTCCAGGATGCTAACTCCTGTAAATTGAGGCCAAACTGTAGCTGAGTTGAATTTTAATTGTTAAGTAATCATTGTGTAAATAAGTCTAAGAATGGAGGAGATGTGAAACTGTAACTGAGCCTTGGGACTGCTCCGATTCAGCCTTTGAGTTTAGCCTACCTCCATAACTAAGAGCTTTAAGTAAGGTTGGTAAGGTAAGGACTCAGGTTGGACTTTGGAGTTCGTGAGAGGGAGCTGCCTTTAGGGACGTTGTGCGCAGCCATATTGGCAGCTAGAAATAAAGGCGGAGTGGCCACAGCACAGCTAGGGAAGTTTCACTGAGAATGTGCCCAAGAAAAAGCAAGGAGGCCCCTTGCTTTTGACGGTGTTTAGGGGGAATATAAGCCCTTTAATCCTCAATCCAGCTCTCCAGTTAGCTGTCACCAGGTGCCGGGGGCTGGGAAGGCAGAAGCAACCCTGGATCACACAATCAGTTTGGATATTGTATTGTGATGATTTCTGATTTCAAGAAATTACCATCTCAACAGCTTTGTGATTTGATGAAACCGTGGTGGTTTCATAAGAGCTGACTGTTATGGAGGATAGTAATAATATATACATCGTGTTTGTGTTGAGTTTTGTTCTAAAGAAGCCAGGAGTCCAGGTGGCTCGCACCACTCCTGGAAAAACCTATTGAAGAGCTTGCTTCACCTGGCTTAGAAGTGGAGGTTTATGTAAGTTACTGGAAAATAAAGCAAAACCTACCACCTCACCTAATGTTGGCCCCAAGTTTGTATTTTATCTGTTTTAGAACCTATTATTATACTTATTTCCTTAAGTGTTTCAATTCGGCACATTAAGATGAAGTGCTATGTTGAATAACAAGCGATGAGGAGTCTGATTTAAAGGATATTTAACTTTTAGCTCATTTTTAATGTGTGTGTGTGTGTGTGTGTGTATACATGCAAATGTGGGTGTCCTCTGAGGCCAGAGGCCTTCAGATCCTCCTGAAACTGGAGGAACAGGAAGTTGTGAGCTACCCATTTGAAGCCTCGGCAAGAGCAGCATGAACTGAGCTATCTCTCCATGCCCCCTGAAGGAATGTTCTAATCCAATAGCTGACACCAGGCTTCAGAGGGGCTCTAGGTACTGTGTCCTGGAATCGAGAACTGAGCAGAGCCACAATTGTAACAGAAGCAAAGACAGTCGATTTAGGAAACAGCATACTTGGGAGGGAGCAAGCCAGAGGGCAGAAGGTTAGCTATGCAGGGCCCTCCTCAGAGGATTGGTGCTCTTTGACTCATTCGCTTAGTGTGGGTGTTATGTGAGCCTTTTCCTGGGAAACAGGACACACACTCACCCACCCCTCCACACACACTCCTACGCATCCCAATAAGGAACTCATGCCGGACAAAAATAGCCATTCTGCCCACATCTAACTAGTGAACCAATGAGGCTTTATCTGTTTTGCTTTCAGGCATATATGTAAGGGGTTGCTCACAGTCGCACGGACAACTCAACATACACCTTCAGCAACAGAAAGCTCGCATCAGCATGCAACCCCGGAGGGAGTCTCTGCATGACAGCTCTGAGTCTCTCCTCCAGGCCCCCCATACACTTGATTCAATCCTTCAGGCTCTTCTGTGGAGCTGAGAGGTGATGATCATCTTCTGTAATCGCTTTAATGCTGAAGTGGAGCACAGCCCCCTCTGAGGAGGCTCCTCCTGGCCTGTCTAGTAGCTGGAAAGGAGGAAGATCCGTTTCCCTAACAGGAACTGGTTGGAATCACAGTAGCACCAAGAGCTTGTTTCTGAATTACCTCTGGATGTGTTGACCCCCGAAACATCATTTCTCTGTGAGCCTTAGGTGTGTCCCCTAGCATTGCTGTCACCATGTCCAGCGCCATCAGGTCTTGTATGATAGCTCCCCTCATCATTTTAAGTTTAAGAGTGAGATCCTTTGCTCTATTGAAAGGATCACTGGTGGCCCCGCACTGAGAAGGTGGCAAAACACCAAAGAACAAGTCCAAAAAGGAATTAACGAGACACTGGACTAAACACAGTTTGAGGCTGTAATAATCTAGCATATGTTATAACAACGGCGCAGAAGAATAAAAACCTAAAGTCCTGTTAGGTTTATGAATAGGACTTGTCTTTATAGTTAAGAACTTCACAGCCAGCACTTGGGAGGCAGAGACAGGTCTGAGTTCGAGGCTAGCCTGGTCTACAGAGTGAGTTCCTTGACAGCCAGGGCTACACAGAGAAACCCTGTCTCGAAAAAAACAAAAAAACAAAAAGAACTCCACTTTTTTTTGTTTCTTTTTTTGTTTTTTTTGTTTTTTTCGAGACAGGGTTTCTCTGTGTAGCCCTGGCTGTCCTGGAACTCACTCTGTAGACCAGGCTGGCCTCGAACTCAGAAATCTGCCTGCCTCTGCCTCCCAGAGTGCTGGGATTACAGGCGTGCACCACCACCGCCCGGCAAACTCCACTTTTCTTGTTTAAAGATTTTGAAGTCTTAAAAAAATGTGTATGTGCATGCCAAATGCATGCAGGTGCCAAGGGTGGCCAGAGGAGGACCTCAGAGTCCCTGGGGCTGGAGTGACAGGGGGCTGGTTTTGAGCCCTTGAGATCAGTGCTGGGAACTGAACTAGGCTCCTCTGCAGGAGCAGCACATGCTTTTAACCAGAGTTATCGCTCCAGCTCCTTTGAGGTCTGTGAAAGCCAGCAGCTGTGAACAGCCTCGTCTCTAAGATGTTCTTGTGGTTGTGGCAGAGCTCATAACCTAGGGAATAGTCCCCCGGGTTCTTTCTATCTGCATGAGATTGCCATTTATACACCTTTACAAAAAGGCCAGCAAACATCGCTGAGCGATGAGCGAAGTCTGCCCTTTTCTCTGAATGTGCCTGTCTTTTATGCTAGGTTTTGGAAAGTTGGTGGCTGAGTTCTACCTCCTGAGTCATCGTGGAGAGAGAACAAATAGGCCTTCAACAAATTCACCTCTTGAATTGTGGCACTTTCTTTTTCTTAACTTGTTTAGGTATAAGTGACTAGAACTAAACAGTTGATGTCTGTCTTTTGCAGGGCCATAAGCCATGAAGTCCTTTCACATTTTTTTTTAAAAAAAGATTCATTTATTGTTATTTGTAAGTACACTGTAGCTGTCTTCAGACACACCGGGAGAGGGCATTAGATCTCATTACGGATGGTTGTGAGCCACGATGTGGTTGGTGGGGTTTGAACTGAGGACCTTCGGAAGAGCAGTTAGTGCTATTAACCACTGAGTCATCTCTCCAATCCCTTTCAAGTTATTTTAATGGACCTGCTTTGTACAACAGTGTCTTAGTTCCCTTGTGCCCCAGCCATTTTCAGTCAGTCTGGACCTCCATGGGTGGCCTGCTCCTGTGGAAGAGGCTTATGTTTAACTGTGGGCCCACTCGGCACAGTCACTTTCAGAGTTTTGGGTGGTTTCAACCCTCATTTAGGTAGATTTCCTCTTTGTAGAAGTCATAAGGTCCTGTTATGAATTCATGAAATTCTTAGACAAATGGATAGAACTGGAGAACATCATCCTAAGTGAGGTAACCCACTCTCAAAAGAACAGTTATGGTATGCACTCACTGATAAATGGATATTAACCTAGAAGCCTGGAATACCCAAGGCACAATTCACATATCAAATGATGCCCAAGAAGAAGGAAGGAGTGGCCCCTGGTCCTGGAAAGGCTCAGTGCAACAGTGTAGGGGAATACCAGGACAGGGAAGTGGGAAGGGGTGATTGGGGAACAGGGGGAGGGAAGAGGGCTTATGGGACTTTCGGGGAGGGGGGATCCAGGAAAGGGGAAATCACTTGAAATGTAAATAAAGAATATATCCAATAAAAATAAATAAATAAATAAATAAATAAATAAATAAATAAATAAAGAAAGAAAGAAAGAAAGAAAGAAAGAAAGAAAGACTATTTCCAGGTGATTCTAGGCTGTGTCAAGTTGACAGTTAAATCAGCTATCATACAGAAAAGATACAGATAAGTTATTGTCTTACATGGATTGTAAAAGAACCGGAATCTAAGTTATATTTGTGATAGAGTGAAGCATATTAGCACCTACCTATGTGATATATTTTCTGTGTGTTGATCTGGAAGCAAGAACATGGCTCTAAAATGATCACTTCTTGATTCTATTGTCCCATTTTTTTTACAGTTATATTTTAGATGTTTTTATCTTAGGTAGACATAGCTAAGATAAAAGACCTTGAAAATCTGTCTGGAGAGGTAGTAGGGGTGTGTGTATGCATGTGGGTACAGCTGAGATCATAGGCAGAAAGGCAATAGCTTCTACATATAATGCCACCACCGTGAGTTAAAATCCCCCCGTAGATGTTTGCATCCACATATACAAGGCTCTAGTGTAAATTAAGCGTGCCAAGAATAGTAACTTAGCTTACAAAGTTTAAAAGTGAAATAAGTAGCCACAGAATTTGCTGCCCCATTATTTTTTAGACATTCTGAGGGAAGATTGAGTTTTGCCCCATGCTGTTTTAGAGACAGACAAAATGACACAATAACAGATACACAAAAGCAATTATCATGAGCACACATTATAGAATTACTTTGAGTGTCCTCAGTGGAAACAAAGTAGGAACTTCACATGTGTAGGGGAGTGAAATGGGTAGGAGATAAAGTTTATTCTGTTTCTTTCCCTGTTGGAGATATGTAACAGAGGGCAGCTAGCCTAGGTCAGCTTTACCTTCCAGAGGCTTCAACTCGCCTGCTGACAACAGGGCAGGATTTTCCTTTCTTCCTTGAGCAACTGCTTTGATCTTATCATCAGAGGTTCCTTTCTCTCATAAATATTTAATTGCATTTATTTATTATTTGTGTGAGGGGACAGGGAGGTGCCCATGTGGTGTGGTGCACTGTGGAAGTCAGAGACAGCTTTGGGGGGGGGGCTGTGGGGGGAATGTTGTCTCCTATGATGTGGGTCTCAGGGATTGAACTCAGGTTATCAGGCCTGGCAGCAAATGCCTCTTCTGCAAATGTAAGTCTTTCTTGTTTTGAGGATGCTCACTAGCTTCAGCCTGCATCTGTGGGTCTCTGCTGAAGTGTTATAACCCGACATACGGCACAGACCACCTTTCCATGGCAGAGCTCTGGAGTGGATGCACTGCTGTGTGTTTAGGGAACAGCCAAGAGCATCATGGGTAAGCCCAACATGAGTAGCAGCAGTGGACATCAGAGGGGTTGGAAACCAGTGGGATCACGTGTGAGAGGTTTGTCAGCCTCGGCAGAGTAAGGCTTTGACGTGAGTAGCACTATGGATGCTGTAAACCCAAAATGTGACATCACTCAGGTGATGAAGGAGTCAAGTTGACCGATGTCCTTAGAGCTGACATGAATAGGAAAGGGAGGAAGAAGGAACCCCTGAGAACCATTTTTATAATTTGAGTCTCTATGGACCAGAGCCTGGTAGGAGTTGGTTACAGAGATTAAGTCAGATTCTGGATCAGATTGGAAGACAGAGGCAACAGGGTTGGCTCCAAGACTGGCTATAGACTGTGCAGGTGGAAGCCAAAGATGACTGTGGCTTTTCTGGCATGTGCCGCTGTGAGGCTGAAGCTGTCATTTTATGAGAAGAGGAGGACTGGGAGGAGAACAGATTCAAAGGAAGACAGAAGTCAGGGTGTAGTAGAGTGAGTTAGAGATGGCTGCTCTAGGAAGTCAGGGTGTAGTAGAGTGAGTTAGAGACAGCTGTTCGAGAAAGTCAGGGTGTAGTAGGGTGAATTAGAGACAGCTGTTGTCTAGTATTGATGTAGATAAGTCTGTGCATTATAGTTCATAGGAGAGGAGTCTTTTGGCTAGAAACTTGGGCATTAGTAATGCATTAAAATTATTTTTTATTTTATTCATGTATATGCATACAGGAGTTTATGTACTAAATGTAAATGAGTATGTGTACTAAATGTAAATATTACTACTCAGAGGTCAGAACGGGCACTGGAGTCCTGGAACTACAGTTTAGGTGCTGGAAATGGGACCTATGTCTTCTGCAAGAGCAAGTACTCTCAGCCATCTCCCCAGCCCCATTATTAGATTGCCATTACTGATCAGAAGGTTCAACATTTTCAGACAAGGTGAGACGTTTAAAGCAAGAAAATGAGAATGGGTGGAGAAAAAGTCCCAAGATTTCAATCCTAATGATTTCTGACTCTAGCAGGTCAGGAAAACCAGGCAGAGGTAAGGAATGAAGAAAGATGTTGGCCAAAGGAGACAAATAGGAGCTGAAGTAGAGTAAGAACCATACAGGCAAATAAGTGAGCCCTTGCTTCAAGGAGCAGAGTATCCCGTTTGTCAGGGAATGCTTCGTGTTCATGAACTTGAAGATGGAAACTTGACCGTGTGATTTAGTGAAGGTCACTGGTTCTCTGGAGGCATTGAGATGTTCACTGGACAGGAATGGGTTTTCGAGAAGTTGAGCAGTGAGAAAACGGGGGCAGTGAGTGGCATAGAAGGTTATGGAATAGCTCGATAGTAACAGGGAAAACTGTCCTATGATGCTGGGCAAGAGGAAAGGAGGAGGCAAATGGAGAAGGAGAACGGAGACAGTGAGATTGCATAAGATTGACTGGTATTAATGGGGTTTCCATTTGTGACTGGGAAGGGGTAGGATAGATGGAGTGAATGAAGAGACAGGGCCTTAGATTGACCTCTTAGGATGCTTTGTAATAAAAGAGAAGTTCGAATATATGGGCCCACATCCATGTTAATGAGTATACAGAGTTATGAGAGTGTGAGGACTATTTAACTATTTTTAAAATAGAAAATTTGCATGTTTAGGACTGGCTTGATATGTATTGCTTTCAATGCATGTTACATAATGGAGTTACAAATAATTCAAATGACCTCTAAATAGAAATTTGGAAAGATAGTTTAAGTTTCTCCTCCTGTACAGTATCTGAACATATTTGTAATATGGTGACATGATATATACATACACACAATATATATATATATATTATATATATATCTTATATATATGATATACGTTATTGTTACACACACATAAATGTTCTTCATTCTTTTTATTTTATGTAGGCAATAGGAACTAGAAGTTCTCTTCTCCAAGGCAGGTGATACAGTTTCTGACCTTCCCCGGTCTTTTTTTGCCTTAGATCTGACTAGGAAGAGTTTCTCTGGCTTATTCTGCCATACAGCAGTGAGACCCTCCTTGCCCAGGGTATCCTGCCCTGTACCCCGCAAGAAGGACTGTTGCACAAGAGGTCAGAGTGAAGGCTGCGGCAAGCTGGCCCTGCTGAGTTCCTCCAGCTAATGTCTTACCTTTGGGCCACATCCTTTAGTCTGATCATGTTTTAATTGACTGTCCTGTTGCAGTGACTCTGACATTAATTAGGTTTCCTTGCAAGCCCACCTGATGTGCCATTTTATCTGAATCTCCCACTCTCCCCATCTGACTGTGGTACATGTTTGTATTCAGGTGTGCTTATTTATGTGATGGTCGGAGGTCAACACCAGATGTCTTTTTCTATCTTGATTCACCTTTATTTTTAATTAATTAATTAATTGGTGACAGAATTTGTCATTGAACCTGGGACTTTCCGGTTTGGCCAGTGAGCTCCAGGGATCTGCCTGCTTCCTACATTCTAGCCCCAGAGCTGGGGATACACATGCGCACCTCCACCTTAAGCTTTTCTATGGGTCCTGGGAATTCAATCCCAGTTCATCCTGGAGCAGCAGGCCCTTAACCCTCAGAGCTATTTCCTCAGCCCCTTTCATATGTCATATAAGTTGTCATGTATAAATCAGTGTTCCCCTGAGTTATGTGAGCTGCTTCAGCAAATAATTGAACATGAGGGTGCTTCTGGGAACTCCAGTTTACAGGCAGAATGTTGGGAACACTGTCTCAACAATCTAGGACACATGGCATCTAAAGTGTCCATGCTATGCCACACGACTCTAGGCAGGCAGGGTCAGATGTAAAGGGAACTAGTGGCTACCCAGCTGCTGTCCACTGCTACAGCATCGATAGCCTCGCTGGCTAGTAGTGTGAAGTCCCTGCACCTTTTTAGGTCACTGGAGTCTTTTGTGTGATGGAAGAATAGAGGAGAAAAACAAGTGTAACCATTGCCACTGATGGAGTCAGTGAATCCAGAGGCAGAGTGACTGGGAAAGAAAGAACTTTATTGACAGCAAGCTGGCTGTTGGGAGATAGCAGGCTCTTGTTTTCCAGCGACCATCTTCCCCTTTGCCCTGAGGGATATTGTTTTATAGGGACTTTCAGGGGTTTGGGTTCCAGACAGATGGGTTGCCTCAGTTATCCACTGTCCCTAAATAAGGCCTCTGGAGTGGGGCTGTGCACATTCCCTCTCGCTCACTTAGTCCCTGAGTAATGTTGTTCTCAGCATCTAAACAAGACACACACGATCAGCCTCCTGTTGGCAACAGAGGCTTGTGTCTGGTTGTGTTGGTGTTTCTGGCAGCACACTTCCCAGGTGTGACCTTCTTCCATACTTTGTGACCAGGTTCTGCTCAGAAAGAGAAAGTCTGTGTTCTTGTTCTTGTAACTGTGCAGTTAATCAGTAACAGACAGACTTAAGCAAGCACTAATCTCCACAGGTAGAGCAGGCAGAGTGAGGAGAAACTTGGAGGATTGGAACTTGGCTGAAGAGCCTTCCTGTGCTTTCTCAGGCAGTTTATGCTTTCCTGACATAACACTAGTGTATTTTTAATTGTTATGACATTGAACCAGGGAACAGTGTTGTATTACAGAAACAAATCTTTTTCAAGATAATGACATTGACCAGTGACCCAGACAGAAAACTCTCTGAAGTGAAGCCATGGAGTACAATGATCAAGAGTCGATCTTGACAAAGCTAGAGTCACTTTACAAGAGGGACCCTCAGCTGAAGAATTGACTCAATCAGATTGACCTGCGGCAAGTCTGCGAGGCATTTTCTTTCTTTTCTTTTCTTTTCTTTTCTTTTCTTTTCTTTCTTTCTTTCTTTCTTTCTTTCTTTCTTTCTTTCTTTCTTTCTTTCTTTCTTTCTTTCTTTCTTTCTTTCTTCCTTCCTTCCTTCCTTCCTTCCTTCCTTCCTTCCTTCCTTCCTTTCTTTTTTCTTTCCTTCCTTCCTTCCTTCCTTCTTTCTTTCTTTTTAAAATTAATCTATTTGTTTACTTTACATCCCAATATCAGGCCCCCCTCCCCCCCAGTACCCCCTCATGCAGATAGTCCCTCCCCACCCCCAACACCCCTCACCCTGGCATATCACATCACTGCAGTACGAGGTGTGTGTGAGCCATTTTCTTATTGCTAACTGACATAGGAGGAACTCGAACCACTGTGGGCAGTGCCACCCCTTGCACAGGTGGCTCTGGGTTGTATGAGAATGATGACTGAGAACTAAGCAGCCAACAAGCAGCATTCTTCCATGGCTCCAGCCTCTGTTCCTGCTTGAATTCCTGCTCTGATTCACTTGGAGGTGGATTGTGACCTGGCAGTGTCAGTCAAATAAATCCTGTACTTCACAAGCCGCTTTCAGTCAGAGTGTTTAATCACAGCAAGAGAAAGCAAATGATGACAGTCACTCTGCAATCAGTGGCCCTTTCTGCATATCTTTCTTAATTATCTCTGCTTGGACAAATGGCCTAAACATTCAAACCTTAATTTCTTATAAAGAGGGATAATAGCCATCTGGCATAGATTTAATAGTTAAGTGAGCTAAAGCAGCCATAGTTCTAGAAGGTTCTTTGCATGCTACCAGAGGAAAATGGTAATTGTTGATATCACCCAGTTTAAAAACCCCATGACCTCCAACAGTGACCTGCCTTCAGGATCTACTGGTGCAGTAGTGGCACACATGTCATGGGTATAACCAACCACCTTAAAACTGGATCTAAGATGCAGTATATAAGATGAGGTCCATATATGACACTGCCAAAGTTATCAAGAACCTGCGAGTAGAGAGCTTGTGGGCCTAGGGGAAAACCTAGTACTATTATTCTGCTAAAGGAATATCGCAATAGAGACTCCAAGTGACATATTGCTATACCCATAGATCAGTGCACAACCTTCATCAGGAAAACTTGGGGTAAATGGGAATTAACAGACACAGATCCACAGTTGGATAATGTGCAGAGACTGAGAGACTTTGGATCACTTGATAAGTGGAATGTTTTCATCAAATCCCTCAGGGTTCAGGGACCTATTGAGAAGAGGAGGCAGAAGCATTGTACGAGACAGAGGTGGTGAAGGACTCCAAGGAAATAGTGTCTTCCAGATACAAGAGGTCTAATGTGCATGTACACTTCTACAGAGACTGTGGCTGCACCCACCAGACCCACACAGGTTCCACTCAGACAGAATTCTAGCACTGAAAGGGAGAAGTGGAAAGTCCCACCCCCAACCAAGGAGCTATTTGAATTGATATTTGCTAGGAAAAGGAAAATAAGTCTTTTCCAATGGAGTATCACTGGGTATGTCAGCTCTACTCCAAAGCAGGCCCCTTGCTCTGGAGTAGTTGTTGGCTAACACAAAACCTCCCTCTCCTCTGTCTCTACACACTCTACATTTGAGTGCACTGGCAAGTGAGTGCACGAGAACACACACACACCACACATATACACACATATTCATATGCTGCGGGTATACTTTTGTTTTTGACTTTTTTTGTTGTGCTGTTTTTGTTTGTTTTGATTTTCATTTTTTGCTTTTGGTTTTTGTTTCATTGAGCGAGGGTGAGAGGACAGAGAGCAAGAGAAAGAGCGCGACGAGGAAGTGGAGAGGGTCTGAGAGGAGCTGAGGAGCTGAAAAGAACGACAGGATGTGTTATATGAAAGAGTTAAACGCATGTTCCAAGCATCTTAATGTAACGTCTGGGATGTGGTGGAGAGTTTGCGGTGTGTATGACTGGTCCTCTGTAATTGTGTGAATACTGGTTGTAAGGAGAAAGTTGTTTTACTTCCTGTTTCTGTCTGATGTGTGCATGAATACCCATACTCACACCCAAGTCAGGAGGGTTTAAAAATGTCTTAGTCTTATGAGTTAGGAGAGAACATTATTTTGAATCTGCTTTCAAGCCTGCTTTGTGATGACAATTCATGTAGGAGTTTATATCTAAAGTTTTGTGATCTTGTCTTTGAAAATCTGTAAGAAAAAGCATATAACTAATCTTAGCAATTTAATTTGTATAGCATTTGTAGTGACTTTTCTGTTTTTGTTTTAGTTTTTGTTTTAGTTTTTCGAGACAGGGTTTCTCTGTGTAGCTCTGGCTGTCCTGGAACTCACTCTGTAGACCAGGCTGGCTTCAAACTCAGAGATCCGCCTGCCTCTGCCTCCCAAGTGCTGGGGTTAAAGGCATGCACCATCACTGCCCGACTATAGTGACTTTTCTAATAGTGCCAGTTAGCCTTGGTTGCTAGCTCTGTGCATGCAGTGGTCATGGGCATAACTTGAGACATTAAGTGACATACTACAGGACCTCAGTGGTCAGCCACCAGGACCAGCACATACTGCTGTCAGCCAGACCTGTAAGAAGGGTGTTGGAGATCTCTTTTTATGTCTCACACTGAAAAACAGTTGGCTTCTGTATTTCCCATCATAATCTAAACCTACAACAGTAGCTCACACATAGTGGGTATTTAGTAACTATGAATACATGAATATCAGTTCAAATTGTTTATTCAACTAATGTCAGTTTTTGAGCTTGTTAATCTTTAGATGTCTTCTTATTTCTTTGTCCTTATTTGGACTTAGTAGTATTTTCTATCTATAACTTTAGAAAACCACCATGTTCATGGTAAATGTCAATGTTAATGTTTAATTAATACATGATACTATATGACAATAATAAAACAACACCCATAATTCCCACAACTAACTGAAGAAGAATAACCTGAAGTATTTTTTTTTCCGGCAGGCATTTTCAGAGGTATTTTAATATAATAGTAAAGGGAATCTTGCTGGAGAGTGCTAAGAAGGTTTGGTGTACAAATAATCTCTCGGGGGGCAGGAATGGCTGCTGGAAGATAGTGTTAGGTGCACGCAACAGGCTCCAGCCACGGCCAACCATTAGCCAGTGCCCAGTTTTCTCACGTTGTCTGGGCACCAGGAAGCTATAGCCCAGGGGGACACTGATCCAGGCGAGAGAAGCTGCCAGTGGAAAGCCGTGTGCCAAAGGTGCGCGCCAGGGGCTTCCAGATAACGGAGTAATCTCTTCAAATGGCAAATTTGATACCTCTGTCCTCCCTTCACGTCCCCCACTTAAGGTCTGCTACCACAGGGGTTCACCCCCTTTATCCTTCTCTCCCACTAGTTGTCTTCCTGTCAGACAGCAAGTCCCCGAGGCTGCCGTCCTCTTCGTTCACTCTTCTATTCCGAGTGCCCAGTTATTTATGACACATAGTAGGTGCTTAAAGAACCAGCAACACGACAGCGTAAGCAGGCCTAGGGATTTCTGCTTGTTCTGCTTAATGCTTCTTTCTTCCTTTTTAGTTACTCTGTTCTTTGAACCGACCTCAAAAATACTTGTAGCTGCTGCTTAAGTGTAATGTCTAGCCGAGCAGGCACGAGGAGGCACTGTCAGACCTCACAACTCCACGTTTAGGGGTCCTCTTGAAGGTGCTGGTGATACGGCTGGCTCACATTTTGTAGAATGAACCTGCCCACTCTGCACACGGCACAGGGACACTGTCGGCATCCTCTCTGGTCCAGAGGAAACCGAGTATAGAAGGGTTCCTGTTTATCACGCCTAACCTCCCGGAAGGAAGCTCGGAAGCTCGCCTCCTGGCCTTGCCATTTTCGCCTTTCAACACCAGGTGAAGGCCCGCCCCTTGGGCAGGTCAGGAGTGCCTCCTGCAGATTACTCAGTGCTTCTGTAGAGTGCTGCTACTGGCTCTGGCGGGTACTTAGTCACCAAATGCAGCTCAGACTAGAGCACAGTGTTAGGACATCTACCTAGTGTGTGGCCCTAGCTTTGAACCCAGCATGGTCTGCATAGATAAGCAATCAGTTGTCAGATGAGCAGTAAAAATGAGGTACTTTTCAGTTAATGAGGGTGTCTGCCAGCAGTGACTGTGGGAATGTTGACGACCAAACTTCCATGAGGAATCCCAGCAGAGCTCACTGACTTCCTGCCCACTCAGTAGTTCAGCAGCCCGTCTTCTACCGTCTTCCATAGAGCTTACAGTATCTAGGGTGGCAGCACTGGGAATTGAGGCTACCCTTTAAAGGGTCACTTTATAGGGTAGGGACTTTTATCTGTTTATTTTTTATTTTATTGAGAAAGGTCTCAGTTTGTAGCCTAGGCTGGATTTGAGTTTGTGGTGATTGCCCTGCCTCAGTCTCTGAGTGCTGGGATTGTAGAGATGAGCTACTGTGTCTGGTTTACAATTCCTTAAGGTGCTCTGCTTATGTAAACATGCTTAGTAAGAGTGGGGGTTGGCAGGAAGGGTGCTTTCACCCTTCAGAAACTCAGGTCTCACCTTCTTCCACTATGTGGGGTCTGGGAATTGGGAGTTGAATGAACTCTAACAGTCAGGTTTGGTAGCAAACACTTTTACTTACTGAGCTGTCTCACCAGCCCTGAAAGATGTTTCTAGGAATCCCTTCACTGTAGATTTAGGGCTATGATGAAGAAACAAGGTTAAATATGGGCTGTGAACTCAGGATTCCATCATCACTGCAAAGTTGCAGCACGGTTAAAATTGAGAAAGTGATTTGAACAGTTCAATTTACCATTCCATTTTTGGATTGAGGGTGGAGGGTGGCCTTTACTGTGTGACTTTGTTGTTTTATGAATTTTTTTAAAAGGATAATTATTCCTAAATGATCACTAGTGTCCATTGTGCCATTTGTCTTTGTGTATAGAACGTTGCCTTCAAATGATTAGTGGTTTCATTGAGAGGATGTGGGGAAGGGTGGGAAGGGTGGCTATCATCTATTAGAATGGTGATCTCAGTTTTATGTCACTTGATCCCCTCAGCAATTCTATAAGGTAAGTGATACTATCCCACCACAGAGATAAGGGTAAAGACAAGATCAGGGAGGCAACCTGTTTAGAGCAGTCAGAGTTTCAGGCCTTGGTTTTAAGAGAATTCAACTCTTTCTAGTCTCCCATCTCCTTTTACTCTCCTGGATGGCATGAGCAGTTAGTTCATTCACGCACCAGTGACTGTCAAGTTGTGTATATCAGGCTGGGCCTTAGGATCGAGCAGTCAATGGTCTGTGCCCTGATGGAATTACAGTGGCACAATGAGATGTGTGCTTTAGAGGGATTAGCCCTGTCCTGAGGACTGGCAAGAGTAAAAGCAGGTATAAACATGCACTGTAGAAGCCTAGGTAAAAGCAGTGTTAGTTTGGACTGAGGGAACTGAGGAGATGCAGAAGAGTAGATGGATCGGAGATGCCTGTGGGACAGAGGGTTGGTATAATTGAAGGTGATGAGACTTTTGAAGGTGCTAGAAGAATTGAGGATGACTTCAGGTGTGATTTGGATTGCGCGTTGTTACCCTTACTAATTTGTGGGAGAACAAGGCAGGATGCAGAGCAGAATTATGATGACAGTAATGTATGTGTTAGCTTCGTTAGGTTCCACTAGGCTGGTAAAAACCTGAGAATTCCATGGGGAGCTGGGACGGTGAGAGACCGTTGAGTATAAATGGTGTACGAAGCCACAGGAGCTTCTATCATCTGAGAAAGCAGGCATGAGCATAGGCAGCAAAAGCCAACGGCACTGTTACGGATTCACCTTCTACAGGGGATCTTCGTCTTATTTGTTAAGTTAGAAATAGACACAAACGTACTAGCCTTTCCTACATAGGGAAAGTAGCTCATCCTATAGCCCTGCATAGAAAATATTAACCACCATGCATCCTGCAAAATGCTAATACCATAGTAGCTTTCAACTGGACTATGTGTCTCTGTGTGACTCTTAGGAACTATATCTAAGAGTCCACATGAGGATTTTCGATGAAGCTCCCAGACACACAAGCAGGTCAGTGTGGCCCCTGCTCTTTAGATATAGGTGAACAGTGAAGGAATTGGGTCCCCATTGTGATACTGAAAGGAGGACATTAGGTTTGACTAGCTTGCAAATGGAATCACACATCAGTCTTATAGACACTTCTTAAAACAAAGCATTTTGGATAGCTTGAGCCCTTTGGGTTACCCAGTAGACAAAATTATAAATATTAACATCTCAGGAAGCCAAGAGCGAAGGAAGCCTCCCTCCTAGAAACAGTTGAAAATGGGATCTCCCCAGTGGGCGCTACCTGGAAACCATTCAAATGCATGACAGCAGGTAAACAGCCAGTAGACCCACACACAGCGGTACGGTTGACTGTGCTGACTATAAAATGCTTTTTTAAATGAAGGAAGCCAGACACCAAAGAACACAGACTGTATGATCTCATTTATATGAAGTTCAAGAGCAGAAAAAACTGAGGACAGTGGAGATGATGCCCGGGCAGAGGGAGGCGTGGGAACTGCAGGGGCACCGAGATGCTCTGTGAACCGAGGACGGTGCTTCTGAGGCAGCGCATTCATCTGTCCCAGCTCATTAACTCGCATACTTAGATCTGTTCACTTCACTGTGAGTTTCGAATCAGGAGCAAAATAAGAAAATGAAAACATATGCCGAGCAGTTGCGTGGGAATAAGCCTGGGGAATACATGCCTGCTGTCCCGGGCTCGGGACTCACAGGAAGCCCCCAACCCTCACTTTTACACACTTCGATCTGTGCACCATAAATATCTATTCCGACAAGACTATTGAGCAAGTCAGATCGCTTGAGGTAGTGTTCTAAATTACCTTAGGAGGACTGGTATGAGCCGTGCTTCCATTCCCACACTGGACTCTTGTTTACTCAAGGCTGAAGCAGGGAGCTCACAGGACGTAACCTGAGTGTGGAGCAGCCTCAGCCTTCCTTATCTAAGCTGGATAGAGGGGCAAGAGGTGACAAATACAATGGGAGGAAGAAATACCTACCCGCAGGAGGTATTTTATGACTTGAGATTTATATGTGCACGTGTAAAGGAGATACAATTTAAAAACGTTTCCACCATTATTCATGTTGCTTTATTTGTTCTTTTGAACAGGAGATAGTGGATAACTTCCTTCAAAATGGAAGATGGAAAGCCCGTTTGGGCACCCCACCCCACAGATGGATTTCAGATGGGCAATATTGTGGATATTGGCCCTGACAGCTTAACAATTGAACCTTTGAACCAAAAAGGCAAGGTGAGTTTCTCAGAGAGATTTCAAAATGGGATCTCTTTTAATCACACACACACATACATATACACACAAATACATATATTTCCCCCAAGAATGAAAAACAATTCCTTCCATAGTGGAGGAGACAAATGTCTGGTAATGTAAGTGAAGTTTTGAGCTGACTTCCTTGATTAAATGGGACGTGTGTACTATGAGGAAAGAATGAGTCTGTGATAATCAGAAACCTAGCATTCTAAGCTGGGTGATAAAATGCTACACTGTTAGAATCTCCGGGTAGCTGTGGTTCAGTTCTCCTTTTCCCCTTTTTCTTTGTTTCTTTCTTTTTTTGTTTTACTTAAACTTACTTATTTACTTAATCTTATATACTGTGGGATTGGAGTAAATATCTTTTTGTTGCTTTTGTGCTTTGTGTTTTATTTTTTAAATTTTATTCTATATGAGTTAGTGTTTTGACTGCATGTATGTCTGTGTGCAGGTGTCAGATCTTGGAGTTGTAGACAGTTGTGAGCTGCCACTCTGGTACTGGGATTTGAACCTGGGTCCTCTGGAAGAGCAATCAGTCCTCTTAACAGCTGAGACATCTCTCCAGCCCCAGATATTTGAGTCTTAAACCACCCACATATTTTTTATGATAATAATATAAAACATGCTTTAATTCTATACATATATTATTTACATCCTTTAAAAAAAAAATCTTAGCCATAGACTAGTCAAGATTCAAGCGACTAGTAGTTGTGCCTTGGTTATCTCTAGGGCCTCCAGTGTGGACATGGGTCTTTCTTCCAGTCTTCGTAAGGTTGGGTCTTTTTGATACCACAACCTCACAGTTTTAAGCTTAACAAATAATCCTATTAGACATTTCTTCTGACTAAATGTACGGATGTAATTTCTGTTTACTTCACACCCTCCGTGAATAATTCACATCCTACCGATACGTGGTTAACTAAGGCCATTTGACTGCCGTCCTTCGGGGGACCTCAGAAAAACAAGATGGATCTCTCAGGAGATTTTTTTTTCCGAGAGAACACTGTTCTGTTACTGTAAACAACCCAGGAACCAGAACGCATACTATATTCTGGGCATATTAGTGGAGGCCAATTAAAGATGACTTCAGGAAAGGAAAAGACAGAGTGTTCTCTTCTTCCCTCATGAGTGGTGCCTGCCTGTGCTTACAGGGCACGGCATTTCCAACAAGTGAGTTTTTAAGAGCTCACACATGATACATTTTGAAAGCTCTACCTTTTGCTTACCACGTTGTATAAACACAGTAAGCTAAAAGATAGGAGTGAATCAAGGACTGTACTTCCTGAGTACACCTGTTCTCTTGTCATCTGTCACATCTGTAGGTGACAGAATAATTCAGATCAAGAATAAACTAAACTCAATTTGAAGGGATGTGCCTTTGTTCAGTATTCTACATATTTCAGTGTGGTCTGATCTATGTCATATTACTGTTAATCGGGCACATATGTAGCACTGCAAACGTATGGTTTAATTAAATTATTTTTGGGTGTTTGAGAGACTTGGCCGCCCCTCCTCTGGAGCATTCGTTCCTCCTCTGGAGTTTCTGTCATTGGCTATAGCTCCTGCCAGGCTGGGACCAAGCCCTCCCTCTGTTGCTATGGCTGTGACAGTGTTTACATAGTTCTGTGGCTTTAGCAGCTATTTCAGAATGAATTTTTCGGTGGAATCATTGTTATGAGTTGATATCTTCTTTCAAGTAATGGTCACACTCTGGTTCATGTTGATCTGTGTTCACTTTTGAAAAAGGGGTCTCTCCTCCAAACACATATAACACTGAGAACATATGCATTAGGTTACAAAGGATTAACTTACAGAGTGTTGAGTTCTACAGTCTTCTAAATTCGATATGACTTTACTGTTCTTTTGTAGTACCAGAGACTGCGTCCAGTCTTTACATCAGCACTTTACCACTGAGTCCCATCCCCAGACCACTACATTGGTCATAATTTTGAATTGGAATTGTCTTTGAAGCCTGGATTTTACTTCATAAACTATGATAGCCATATTGTATACGGTATTCTTGCATGCATAGAGTTACAAATATTGTTTTTTTCTTGATTTTTTTCTTTTCTTTTCTTTTTTTTTTCCAAGACAGGGTTTCTCTGTATAACCCCGGCTATCCTGGAACTCATTCTGTAGACCAGGCTGGCCTTGAACTCAGAAATCCGCCTGCCTCTGCCTCCCAAGTGTTGGGATTACAGGCATGCGCCACCACCGCCCAGCTTGTTTTTTCTTTTACTGGGAATCAAACCAGGGTCTTGCACATACTGAACATAAACTCTACCAAGGAGTGAAACCCTGCATATGTTATTGTAAAGGAACCAAACTATTTTTCCTTAAGGGTTTCATTTGATACAGTTGGAAATGTCAACCAGAAGAGCTAACTGTAATTATTTAGAGGTATAAATTTATAAATAACTGTTAAGATAGCATGGATTAAAATTTAATTCTCTTTTGATGCAATTTGAGATCATTTGCTCTCCGTTACAAGATGCTATCCTGATTCTGCAGTGTCTCCCATGCCATTTTAAGTGATAAATGAATGCAACTTTCTTTATGGGTTATTATTATTGTTATTATTATTATTATTATTTTGAAAGAGAGTCTTAGGTAGCTTTGCCAGACCTCAACTCATAGTCAAGCATGACCTTGAATTCCTGATCTTCCTGATTGCCGCTCCCCAAGTGCTCACTAGGATTATAGGCATGTACCACCACACCCTCCTATTTGTGGGTTTTTTAAATTACATGGACCAGATATTTTTATATTTTGACATATTTTTGTGTAGGAATTGATGTCAAATATACTTCTCAAGTAACAACATTAATATTTTTGTTGTATGCAACTGAGTGTGAATATTTTTGTCTTTAAACAATAAAATCGTTTGTATGCAAGTATAAAATGTTTTTAATTTTTGGTTACTAGCATGCCCCTAAGTAGAAATTTAGGATTAGCGTGCCTGTCACTTTGCTAGGATAAGTGTGTTTGTTATTTTTGCCTGCTGACACTGTGAGAACTTGGGTTGCTCTATTTAATTGCTGTCATTGATTCATGTCTACAGCAGTAGCTGACACAGGACACAGTTTTTGCTAAGAGTTACTGTCTTCTGAATGAGTGTTAAGTTGTAGAATTTGTATACTCTAATAGAGAATGTATTGTGGTCATTACAGTTTATGCCACGAGTTGAACTCCTTGTTTTTTTTTGTTTTTTTTTTTCCCACACTATCTAAAAGTGTCAGATGCTCAAACCTTTGCTTGTTTGTTTGTTAGACATTTTTGGCTCTCATAAACCAAGTATTCCCTGCAGAAGAGGACAGCAAAAAAGATGTGGAAGATAACTGTAAGTATTAAGTTCAAAGCTATTTCTCCCTTCCTCAAAAGTATCTGCTCTTCCAGAAAGCAAGTTAGTGATTGTGTCACTAGTACAGAAGACTAGGCCAGAACACAGGGCCTTGGTTAGAGCTCCCAGGATCTTGGGAGGCCAGGGTTTATATCTGAATTGTGTGCTTCCCTGAAAGTCTCTTGAGTGTCTCCTACTGTTATTTTACATGTGTGTGAGTAGGGTGGTGATTTACGCTGAAGCTTCAACTAAGTCTCCTCTCAGCCGTGCTGAAAGTCATTTCAAACCTCACAGTGGGGGGGAGTTCATTCTAATTCGGAAGTTGACAGAAAGAGTAATTTAAAGTCACTCCTTGGATAAGGCATAAAAACAAAACAACACTGAAGAATAATGTATAATTGAAAAGTTTGTATTACGAGCATTATATTAAAATGTATTAATTTGACTTGTCAACACCTTAAAATACTTGGTGAAAAATACTTTAGTCATTCAATAGGGCATATTTATTTTTAAATTTTTAATATTAAGAAGTAATCACATTTCAGTTGTTTTGGGCTTCCCATCACTGAATTAATGGATTTAATTAATTTAAATCAGTTGATTTACCTTAAATTAGTTTAAAAGGGGGGAAGATTTGTTTTGGTTTGTAAATTGGGAGATTTCAGTCCAGGGTCATTCGCCCACACTGCATTTGTGCCTTTGGTGAGGTGCAGTGAGTCCTGGCAGAGACATGTGGTAGGGGAAGATGCTGACTTCACTGATGCCAGGATGCAAAGGGGAAGCTAAAACAAGCCGTGCCCTGCGCCATCCCTTTAAGGCACACCCCAGTGGCTTGTCTAAGGCCTGCCTCTAGGGGCCACCTCTTAAAGGTCCTCTCATCTTCTGACACTTCCAACTGAGGTACCAGGCCTGAACAGTAGTGTCTTTGGAGGACATTCTAGATCCAAACTGTACTGGGGTAGGCGTGGTATTGGAGGATCATTTCTAGCTACCATGACTTTCCTTAGAAGTATGTGACCTTAAATACTCCATAGAAAAGAAGATCAGAGAAAGGTGTAGGTTTATTCTTACTGCTGTTCATTGGAGTTTACAATTAAGCCTGAAAGATGCCCGCTACATATCAAACGCAGATGTTGTAAAATGATGGCGCAGGGGGCACTGTGGGCCGAGGGCAAAACAGTCATGGCTTCTGATTCTGACTTTAGTTTGGAAGCTGATGTTCCTGCAGGCTACATTGCACCTCTTTTGGGAAGCTCAGCTGCGAATTGGGAGTAATTATACATGTTGCTTGGAGGTGATACAGTCAAGACGTTTGGCAAAATACCTGACTTAGTAAACAGTGGTTGTTATTGTTAGGTGCAAGGATTGAGGGGTATTTTCTCCTTTCCCAAATTAATAGAGAGTTTGATGAAACAGTGTGGTTTTGAGCAATAACCAAGGCAAAACAGACAGAAAACATGATGAACACATAGCATGTTAAAAACAATAGAAAGTGTCTCTCTGTTAACGATTTCTAGGTGGCCAGTGAGATGACTTAGTGGTTACTGGCACTTGTCACAGGCCTGAGGACCTGAATTTGAAATCCAGGATCCATCCAGTGGAAAACCCGAACTGATTACCACACATACAATGTCCTGTCACTCTCCCGACATATAGAAATATAACAGAAATTTGCTAGCGTTTATGATGTGATAGCTATCCTCTTCATATATTAACATGCTTTACTTAGAGACACATTCATGTGTAGCTAGTCTGAATTTCCATTTGTCTGTTTGAATTAATGTTTCCCTTGCCGTAATGTGCTTCTCCACTGTTGATCTTCCCTGGCTCCAGTGGAGTTCCTGCCCTTGTCAGGCGCTCTCACTGAGGATTGCATGTGGTAGCAATGATACCACATAAAATCTAACCGTCCTCATCACGCAGTAGCCAGTCCTGACTTGAAGTCCCCTCTCTGAAGCCCCTTAAGTCACCTAAGCGGTTTTGGATGTTGAATTTAGAATGTAGTTATTCTTTGGTCTGATACTTGCTGGTATCCCATCCAAATGCAGCCTTGCTTATGTTTCCTTGCATCCCTTTATTCTGTATCACAGGGATAATGTAGGATTGAATGCCCGATGTGTGCAGTGTGTTGTGAATCATATGGTAAAGGTTCAGGGAAAGTAGAGGGATAGGGTAGGTCATGGTGGTGCACACCTGCAGTGCCAGCACACGGGAGGCTGAGGCAGAATTCAAGGACCTCGGGTTCATAAGCTGTGTAGCTGGGCCCGGCCTCAAACCCACCCAACCACCCATCCACCCACCAACCAAACAAGCCTATACCCAGCAGTTTTGCTGTCTTTTAAAGCAAAATTTATTACTTATTTTTAGCTTTAGGATTCATAGATTACATGTAATAGTTTTATATGTAGAGATGAATATGTTTTGCATTTTGATTCTTGGGTGTTGAAAAGAATAGAAAATTAAATCAGGGGTAAATTCAGTAATTAAATGGGAAATAATAAACCAGTTTCATGGTGAATTTAAGATGTTATTACTTCTATTGCATATAATATTATTTGTGAAAATTATATTCACTTTCTAGATGTTGAGAATAAGTATAGAGTGTAGAATTCGAATCAATCCTAGAAGCTGCCCTTTCTCCCGCCACCCCCCTATTCAGTGATGGACTGACTTCTACAGTAATGTATACCTACTATTGATTGGCTCCCATGATGTTGAAATTGTTTGTGGGTTCTCTTTTCCCTCTCTGACACCAAACTAGAGCTGTCAATAAATAGTCGGTAAACAGGACCTGAAATACTCAGATAATCTTTAGTCAGTATGTAAATTTAATGAAATCACAGGTGTTCTTCACTGGATACTCTTGGTATAGTATATGTTTATATCACCAAAGTATGTGCACGGGAATACATTGGGCTTAGACCTCTACGATGTCTTACTTTTAAAAGTATGTTGACGAGCATTTATGAGATCCTGGTTCAATCCATAACACTTCCAAAAAGGAAAATAAAATCAACAAAAAATGAACTTAAAGCTTTAGGGCCAGTGACACGGCTTGGCGGTAAGGGTGCTCACAGTGCAAGCGTGGCATCCTGAACTCCACTTCACTGGTTCACATAGAGGGGGATGCTGGGAAACCACTCCACAGAGTTGTCCTCTGACCCACATAGTGCCGTAGCATGCATCTCCCATCATGTGTGCATCCCCCATCATGCATGCATCCCCCATCATGCATGCATCCCCCATCATGCGTGCATCCCCCATCATGCGTGCATCCCCCATCATGCATGCATCCCCCATCATGCATGCATCCCCCATCATGTGTGCATCTCCCATCAAGCATGCATCCCCCATCATGCATGCATCTCCCATCATGTGTGCATCCCCCATCATGCATGCATTCCCCATCATGTGTGCATCCCCATCATGCATGCATCCCCCATCATGCATGCATCCCCCAACATGCATGCATCTCCCATCATGTGTGCATCCCCATCATGCATGCATCCCCCATCATGTGTGCATCCCCCATCATGCATGCATGTGTGCACACACCAAAAATAAATCATAATGTTCTGCCAGGTGTGATGGTGCTCATGTTTAATCCCAGCACTTGGGGAGCAGAGACAAGCCTATTTCTCTGAGTTCAAGGTTATCCTGGTCTCTATAGTGAGTTTCAGGCTATCCAGAGCTGCATGATGAGACCCTGTCTCAAAAAATACTGTTACCTTGGCTGTAGTTAAACCTATAAATACTTGGACAGAAAAGGTAAGCAGTCCATATGAATAGCTAGAGCAAGTACCCCTAGGGCTGGCTGCTGGAAGGGATGGAAGGAGGCCGGACAGGAAGTTGTTTCTTGGACCCTTGTGAATGTTCCCGGATCAAACCACCAGGGAAGTGGTTGAGACTTAACATTCCCCACTCTGACAAAGAGCAGATCCCCCCCCCCCCCACTCCACGAGCAGGGTGACTGGGGAACCTCCTGCCATTGATGGGTTTTTGCCATTAGGGGTTTATCTGGTTGGGTGAACAGATGTCCTTGAGACGGCAGGTGGGGAGTAAGGACTGGGTGAAGGAGTGGAGTTAGCAGCCATCACATGTCCGTGTAGGGTTACCCGACTGGCTCTGTGCACGTGCGATGTGCTATCAGCAATTTCCTCTTAGAGGAAGCAGCTGCTAGTGTATAAGCAGGTGTGTAAGAGAGAAGCGAGGTGTAGGGAGAGACTCAGAGGTGTGTCTGCTGTGGATAAAGAATCAAAAGTGTAGATGAGGCTTCCAGGGGATGAGGGTGGAAGGAGATTAGGACTATAGAATAAAGGGGACTCGATCGGCAAACCAGATGCACCTCCGCTGCCCAGTGCTTCTAAATCTTCTCTCGCTTGGTTCAGAGAAAAGATTCAGTTTGACAGTCAAGAGCCCCAACTTAACTTACTTCCTACTCTTATTCTGCTTTCAGTGGCATCAGAAAGCAACAGGGCCCTTGGAAAGAGAACCGACTGCATTGTCTATGTGCAGAGACAGGGCATTTCTTTGCCAAGGTAGTCTAGCAAGAGGCTCCTCCTGTAGGCACGACTGGCATTTATACTAGAGATGCAGGCACTGAAGGCATACATGTGTGCTTAGTGAGGGGCCATGCAAAACAACTGAACTATGCTACTTCTCGCCTTCAACTATTTGGTTTAATAGCTAAAACCAGAAGTGTAAACTTGTTATCCTAATCCTGACAGACATGGAAAGTATCAGGTAGAAATGACAGAGAAGAGACTAGCTTTGGAAGAGGGGAGATTGGAGAAGTATCGTTTTGAGATTGGTTTGTATCCATCTCAAAGGTGTCATTTTGACGAAGTGACTTGAGAGGATATATAGCTTATGTGTATGTAGAGATGGAAAGGGTGTTGTAAGCAGAGATAATTCATGAGTGTGTTGTGAGTGCGATAAATAGCTCACTTTGTGTTCAAGTTATATATTCATACAGGTCATAGGAAATTGTAAAAGTGTCCATTTGAATATATGTTTACTAAGAGCCTTGAGTAGATTTTAAGGTGAATGCTTGTAGGTGATTGAGCCCCAGGGGTGTTTTTTAAAATGGAGAGAGATTTAGTTAGTGCTCTGGTTTAGGTCCTCCATTCTGCAGTCTGGATTGGAGTGAAGAGAGATGAAAGCAATAGACAAATAAGAGGTCACCATAACCACAAAAGAGATCCTGTGACCTCCCTCCAATCCTGCTGCAGTGGAGCTGTAGACAAGGAGGGAGAGCAATAGACAAATAAGAGGTCACCATAACCACAAAAGAGATCCTGTGACCTCCCTCCAATCCTGCTGTAGTGGAGCTGTAGACAAGGAGGGAGAGACATGCCAGGGATTCGGATCGGGTTGACATTAGTAAATTTACCATGAACCTGGCAATAGTTATATCATTTTTGTGTTATATGAAGACTTGGACACTTCAAGTGGGAGACAAGAGGAGATGGCTCTGATGTTGACTACTGTTTTCAAGTTGGATAACTGATAAAATTGTGCTCCCCACAGCGAACAAAGTAGGTGGGAGGAGCGGTACTGTCTGCTCTAGAGTGTAATAGAAATGAAGCAGGGGAGATGGGAGTGTGCAGGGACTAAATAGAGAAGGCCCTGAGATGGACCGTACAGAACAGAAAAACGAGTCTAGCCTGACTCTAAACTTAACTCATAAAGTTGCTGGATTAAAATGACTATGATGTCTTCTGCCCTGACTTTCTCAGTCTTTGTGAGAAGTACCCAAATGATCTCAAGGTCCTTTGCCATTCTAAAGCTGTATTCTTTATTATTATTGTTGTTATTGTTGTTGTTGTTATTATTATTATTATTTTATCTGTAAGCTTCCGAGTGTCAGACTGGATTAACATCTCACTTTGTTGGATCATAAATACCTACAGTAGTCCTTTACAGTTGGTTGACAGTTGGCAATGAAACCCACCCTCAGCAGAGTATACACTCGCTGGTACTCACTAGATATAATGCTTCTAGCTGGAAATGTATCCTGTAAAGTTCTCACAGACATATGTAATTAGGATTTCTTCTAGGTAGGTGTTCTACCAATGTAGTGTACCCCAAATGGACGTTTTATACTAGCCCATGGGGTTTAGATGTACATGTATTCTAAAAGCATGGGATTAAATCTGCCCTAAGAAAGTGACGTTTAAACTGGGACCAAAGTGATTATGATTAGCATAAAGCATTTTGTTTTGCCTTTTGTTTTTTAATTCTCTAATCCGATCCTTTGTCGTAGGTTCACTGATGTACTTAAATGAAGCCACGCTCCTTCACAATGTCAAAGTTCGGTACAGTAAAGACAGAATCTACGTAAGTATTCAACCAGCGTCTTCAGTGTTTGTGGCTGATTGTCTCACATGCCACGTGTGATTTTGCCCTGCTTGGTCTTTGTGTGATGGGCATGAGAGTTCTAATGTGTGCTTGCCGTGTGGAGCTCCCCGTGAGCCTGGTACACAGTGGGCATTTAATAAAATCTGCAGAAGGAGATAATGAAGTCGGAGAGCCAATGAGCTTACGTCAGGCTTATGAGAGTCCAATTAGAGTGTTTAAAAACTATTTTGGAGTTTGATTGGCTTCTTTTTTTTGGCATATGTCTATAGATCTTTTTAATTTCACTTTCACACTGTGCAGAGAATTTAAGGCAGCCTATATGTATTGATGTAAAATAAAACCAAACGTACTGAGGAAAAATACATAAGCTAAAATGGAAGGGAATACCTGAAGAAGTATCAAATATACAAGAATTCTGATCATGGAGCCTAAATAATTGTAGGATTCCATTAGCTCTTTGATGCTGGCCCTAAATGTCCAGATCATTAAACATAAAGAAAGACAATGCTTTTGGTGTAAGTAGTTTCTATCAGATCATTCAGATGGATATTTAGCCACTGTGTCTTAATTATAATTATTCACCAGGCACAGAAGAGTGAGATTTTATTCTGCTAAGACCTGGTTGTAGATTTCTTTGTCGGCTGGAGATAGATTACCACACTCTGGTATCCTGTTATAAAGACGGGGCTTCATTATTTTTGAACGAAGGACGCACATGGCTTCTTTGACACTTACAAGATCAAATGACAGTCTTAATCTTTTATATCACTATCAATTTGCCTAATTGTACTTACTTAATTCTGACTAAATTACATCTAGTCTTTGCCATCTGTCCAAGTAGTGACAGCTGGGAAATAGAACTAATGTAGTCTGTCCCCGAAGAACATACATGTCCCCAGGCACTTTTCTGTCGTTTCGCCCTTAAATTCAACTAAGTAAAGAATCTATTTAGGTGTGAATATAGGTATTCTTGGGTAGAAATATTTTCAGAGGCAATGTTTATTCAGCCTGTAGCTTACTGTTGAACAGACTCCAGTGTTCACCAAGTGCTGTCAGAGACACTGAAGTTATACAGTTTTAAAACTATTGCAGAGTTTGACTAGTGGCAAACGATTGAAAATTAATTTGGATATAACCAGATGGCTGCTTCTCCTGGGTAGATCTCAAGTCAAGTGTTGTCATGGTGGCCTGAAGTCGTGAGTGCTATGTTCTTTTCTCTTAGCCAGTTGGGCTTTTTAGTTATAAAGTCCTTACATGTGGGCAACCATAATTGCATCTGTTATTATTATAAAAGCTAAATAAAGGTGTTGATTGCTATCCTATATACATGAATGATTATGTGAAAGAAACAATTTAGAGTAATAGTTTAAATGACATTTGTACTTATCAGAAATACTATTGTCCTTCATATTTGAGTAAAACAGCAGGAGAATATTAATCCTTTACATTGGTTCTTATTTTATTTAGAGATTTATTTTTATTTTATGTGTCTGGGTGTTTTGCTTGTATGTATGTTTGTGTAGCATGTATGTAACCAGTGTATGTGAAGGTCCGCAGAGGGTGTTAAATCCCTGGTTAGAATTATGGATGGATGGTGGTGAGCCACCACTTGGGTGCTGGGGAACCAAACCTGGGTCCTGTGTTTGAGTAGACATCGCCGAGCCAAGCCTGCAGCCCCTCTTCCTTCATTAGTCACTCTTCTCTCGACGTGGCTTCAGGGCATCGTGTGCATTTAGCTGTTTGAGAGCTCAGGATTTTACACTTCTCTTCAACAATTGGAAAGAAAAGAGTATGATCTTGTGTGTTCCAGTTTTGTCAGTATTAATAAACTACAAGTCTACCGAGTAGGAGTTTTATAAGTTCTCCTAGCACATTTCTATGGTCTTAGAAAAAAAAGACAAAACAAATCCAGTTTCAAATTTTAAAGGAAAGTCAAGTTGCTCATGAAATAGATAATCCTAGTGATTGGCAATTTGCAGAATTTCCAAGACCAAGTGGTTATCTCAGCGCTAAGTCACTCCTGAGCATTCACTGACAGGGGAGGATCCTTAAAGGCTTTAGGAGCAGGTTGAGTGGTCTGAATCGATCTGTAGGACCCAGCTTGGGGTCCCTAAGTGAACTCAGCAGCAGAGGCTGCCATGGGAGATTTAGACACTCAGACCTTGGTGGTGATGTGGTGAAGCCATGTACCAGGAAGTACTATAGGAGGGGATTTTTTTGTTTTTGAGACACAGGAAAGTGGTAAGATATAATCTTGATTTTGAAGGTGTTGACCTTGAAATGACTGTGGTGTAATAACATAAAAACATTTATTTGAAAACAAGTATTTCTTTGGAATTTTAGAAATGGTAGGTACTTTAAAATCAGAAAATATTTAGTATAGAGCTAGAAATGTGGATTTTGAAGTCTTGCTTGAATGAGAATCGAAGAGTTCTGTCTTTGAATGTTTCTCCTCTTTTCCCTGTTTAGTTTTGAAGCAAAGTTATAACTGCCAGTTTTTTTTTTCTGCCTTTCCTACATAGACGTATGTGGCCAACATTCTGATTGCAGTGAATCCGTACTTTGATATACCTAAGATATATTCTTCGGATACAATAAAGTCATATCAAGGAAAATCTCTTGGGACGATGCCACCTCATGTCTTTGCCATTGGTAAGTTGTAGTTTAATTCATTAGGACATTTTTATATATGTGCATAATGTATTTTGATGGTGCTTATCTCATTACCTTCCTTGGTCTCTCTACCACTCCCATGAATCCTCTGCCTGTTCCAATCACAGCATTTGTTCTTTAGTCTTGTGTGTGTGTGTGTGTGTGTGTGTGTGTGAGAGAGAGAGAGAGAGAGAGAGAGAGAGAGAGAGAGAGAGAGAGAGAGAGAGAGAGAGAGACCCAATGGGTTTAATTAGTTTTATTTACAGGAGTGTAGGCACCTTATCATAGCTTTATTAACTGGAGAAAATGCCTCTGTCTTCCCCATCAACCATTGACTATACATAAGTCCTTAGGAAGCAGTGAGGAACTGTGAGCCCTCCTTGCTCGTGACAGGGTTTTGACAGAATCAGTATTGAGCAGATAATCATAACTACTCTGAGTTCAGGATTGAGACAGTCATGTCATTCCTGGCAATCGGCATTTCATTTCTCTCCCTATCCCTTTCTGTTGCTCTGATGTTCTTTCTGTAACCCCCCCTTGAAATTTTTGTATATTTTAGATCTCAATTATTTGTTAGATATGTAGCTGGAAAAAATTTCTCACATTCTGTAGGCTGTCTCGACACCTAATGTTTCCTTTGCTACTCAAAGATTATTGATTTCATGAGACCATGCTTGTCAGTTATGGTTTCCTGAGCAGCTGGAGACTCTTTAAGTCCATTTACTAAGTCTTTGTCTATGTGTCTATCTTGTATTTGACCTACATTTTCCTCTAACAGTTTCAGAGTTTTAGGTCTGACACTAAAGTTTTCCATACCCAAAGAGTTGATGTTTGAATGGGATGAGAAATATGATTTAGCTTCATCCTTTTACATGTGAATGAGAGGCTGTCTTTTCTGTATATCTTTGGTACCTTTGTGAAAAAAAATCAGGTGGTTTGTATTTGGGCATTGCATTCTAGTCTATTGATCTACATGTCTGTTTTTGTGCCTGCACTATGCTGTTTATTATATTATTATTATTGTTGTTGTTGTTGTTATCTTGCAATACAACTTGAAATCAGATATAGTGGTATCTTCTATTCTTCTAGGTTAAGATTGTCTTGGTTATCTGGGATCTTTTGTTTTCTCTTGTGAATTTTCTTTTTTTCTACTTTTGTGAAGAATGACATTTTGATGGAAACTCCATTAAATCTGTAGATTGATTTTGGCTGTATAACTGTTTTCATAATATTGATTACTTCCACCTATGAGCATGGGAGGTCTTTCTCCTAGTATCCTTCTCTATTTCTTCTTATTATTTGGAAGTTTTTATTGTAGCATCTTTTACTCCCTTAGTTAGATGTTTTCCAGGGTATTTAATTTTATTTTTGTGATAAAATTACAAGTAGAATCGTTTCCTTGATTTTTTTTCTCAGCATGCTTGTCTTTGGTGTTTGCTGGTGTATATTGGTGTATGTTGGTGTAACTATGATCTTTGTATGTTTATTTTGTATTCCATCAACATTTCTGAAAGTATACCTTAGCTCTCCAAGTTTTCTGTTGCATACTTTAGGGCCTCTTATATCCAGTCAAATCATCTGTTAATTAGTATTCTGACTAATGTTTCTATTTGTGTCTCTTTTATTTCCTTCTCTTGTATTCTTTCTATAGTCAAGACTTGAAGCACTATGTAGACGAGAGTGGGAAAAGCTGAAGCTGTTTCATTGGTCTTGGTTTTAGTAGGAATGCTTCCAGTTTCTCCTCCTAGCACAGTGTTGGCTTAGCTGTGTCACAAATAGCCATTGTTATTTTGAGAATACTCTTTTTATGCCTCATCTATTCAGAGATCTTAACATGGAGAGATGCTGGACTTTGTCTAAGCCTTTTCTTCATCTATTAAAACGTTCATGTGATTTCTCTGTTAGAGTCCATTTCAGTGATGTATTATGTTTCTTGATTTGCATATATCCCTGGACCCTGAACTCAAGCCAATCTGATTGTGTAAAGGATCTTCTGGCTATATTCTTAAATTCAACTTTCAAGTATTTTTTTGTTTTGTTTTCCGAGACAGGGTTTCTCTGTGTAGTCCTGGCTGTCGTGGAACTCACTCTGTAGACCAGGCTGGCCTCGAACTCAGAAATCTGCCTGCCTCTGCCTCCCAAGCACTGGGATTAAAGGCATGCACCACCACTGCCCGGCTCAAGTATTTTATTTGTAAGTTTTGTGTCAATACCAGGGGCATTGTTATGTCATTTTGTTTTTTGTTGTTATGTCTGTCTTATTTGGGCTTCAGGGTGATACTAGCTTCCTACAAATAATCTAGTAGCAATTTCTTCCTTTTCTGTTTTGGGTTTTTTGTTAAGCTCTGATAGTACTTTATAAGTCTGATAGAATGATACAGTGAATCTATATAGGCCTGAACTGTTTTTAAGTGTAGCATTTTTTAAAATTATTATTTAAATCTTGATATAGACTTGCTTAAATTGTTTATCTTATCTTGGTTTAATTTTGGTTAATATCTTATCTTGGTTTAATATTTTAGAAATGCATCTATTTTTTCAATAAAATTATTTAATTTAATTTTTGATAATTTAATACATTCATACAATGTATTGTGATAATTTTTCATCCCTTTACCCATTCTTACCCCTTTCCACAACTCTCTTCTCTCAAACTAATTTCCATCTTATTTTCATGTTTTAGTCTTGTGTAGGTCATGTATATACAGGTCCCCATAGAGACAGCATTTCCTTGATTGTTCCATCTTCAAGTTCTTTTTTTTTTTTTAAGATTTATTTATGTATATGAGTGTACACTGTAGTTACCTTCAGACACTCCAGAAGAGGCCATCAGATATCATTACGGATGGTTGTGAGCCACCATGTGGTTGCTGGGAACTGAACTCAGGACTTCCAGAAGAACAGTCAGTGCTTTTAACCACTGAACCATCTCTCCATCTTCAAGTTCTTACAACCTTTTCTTGCCACCTTTTCTGTGACATCACAGGTGTTACAGATGCCTTGTTCAGAGCTTAGCGCTTCACAGCCGCTTACTTACCTCAGCCTCCTGACAGGCGTGCGTCTCTATAGCAACTGTTACTCCCCAAATTCTTCTCTGGCCAAGGCAGATTGTAGCACTGGTATAAGGTATAAATATAAATATTTAAACAGCTGTTTGACTACACGTCCGTTTAGCTTAATATCACTGTCAGGTTTTCTCATAGGAAGCCATGGGATTTTGCCTAGGTTTATTGTACCAGATATATGTTTCTTTCCATGGGCTGGAACTCAAATCAAATCAAATCAAATCAGAAAGTGATTGATTACCCCACTGCCACAAATAGCTGTGCCACTATTGCACCAGTGGGAACAGCTTGCCTGGCAGGTTGGTATTATGGTACTCGGCATCTACAGCCCACTAAGGCCTTTGATACTTCACCCCAAAGCAGCCTGCACAGCACCTTCCAGCACTAAGAGCTTAGTGGCCCTGACGCTTCAAGCTTAGGTCCAGCTCGGTGTATCTGTGCATTGCATTTCACGTGTGTGGCGTCTTCAGCAACAGAGCCTTTCTGTCTAGTTCTTGTGGGTGACCAAGAGCAAGGGCAATCATCCCCACTGTTTGGGAGCCTCTGTGGTCTCCCTGGACAACAGTTCACAAGGCTCTGGGACTTTTGTTCAATGGCTAGTGGCTTCTGGAGCAGCATAACTAATTCATACAGAGTACCCTCCAGTCAAGCTTTAAAATGTCTCTGCATTGCCTTACAACTTAATGGGTTTTATGTGACAGTTCCCTGTTTGCCAAGCTTCTGTTCGCGGGCACGCCTACTTTGTTTCCTTTGTGGTCCCCACTCCACTCCCACTTGAACCTTCCTGCTCTAGTGTTACCTCAGTATTTTCCTATCACATGTGCTTTACTGTCTCCATCTATCTATGCGTATGGTCCTCCCCCCCCCCCAACACACACACACCCAGTATACGCTTCTCATGTTCCTTTTCATATTCCTGGGTCTCCACAAAACCTATTCCAATTTAAACTTAGAAATATAAAAAATTGAAGTCAGGATCCCCATAAGAGAGAACATAGGACATTTCCATTGAAGTTTCCCATCTTAGTGGAATATAGGTCGGAGAATTTCCCTAGTATCTGTTGTAAGATCTCCATTTTCTTCTCAAATTTTATGAATATTAGCC